>NW_028318013.1:5060625-5777500 GCF_062004578.1 Staurois parvus
AATATCAGTAAGCCAATCACAGAAGCAGGAAATTATGTTGCTGGGGGGCGTTCTGTACATATTCTGTGTACAGAACACCTCCAGGTGGCCAAATTACATTTACAGAAAATTACAGAGCTGCTGATTGAAAAGGTGATTTTTATTAACATTCAGTTACAACTTGTGTTGCAATTGTATGTGCTATTTTTCATTTTTTTTTATTTGCTATGAAAGTGGAGTTACCCTTTAAGTATTTTTGGTTTTGGCAAAGTAACAGTTGTTTTGCATATTAAGAGGCTCAGAATGCTTTTAATGGGTCTGCCTTCTGCAGCTAGGAACCCTCACTGGGGTACTCACAGGTAAACACTGTCAGGCCCATTCACATGTGTGAAAATGGTCTAAATATAGCAGTGACACCATCACTTTTCATAGCCTGTGTAGATAACAAGGCTGTGGGAGGGACCCAGAAAGCCCCCCCCCACTACATGTTTCCTGCAGAAAACACCAGGAGAGGGCAGAGACAAAATCAGTTATACTGCACTAGGTGAAAGAGCAGCAGAGACCGGAGAATTACAGGAAGTTTAATACTGGATTACTAAACAGATCTGGAAGAAATACACAAAACACATCAAGATTAAAGTAAAATGATGCATGACTCCTGTATTTAGATAATGTTCGCTTATCCCAGAGTTCTGCTTTAACTGCTCCCTGACCGCCCTAAAGCAGAAGTACTGCTACACTGTGGTAGGGCTGCGCAAAATCATGTATATACACATGATTTTGTATTTCCGGGAACGCGCCACCCTACCCACGCCACCATTGGTGGCTACAGTTGTCGATCACCAGGTCCCGGTTGGAGATTCCCCACCGGCACTTGGCGATCACCAAGGAACAGTGACAGAGGAGAGGTCTGTATGTAAACAATACAGATCTCTCCCCTGTCAGCTCCAGCATGCTGCTTTGTATTGCTCTGCATAGCAGAGCAGTACAAAGCAGCGTGCTTAGGCAGTAAAACACACAGACAAAATAGTAAAACAGCACACAGTTAACCCTACGATCACCCCAGACGTTAACTCTTCCTGCCCAGTGTCATTAGAACAGTGTCAGTGCATTTTATTAGAACTGATCACTATTAGTGCCATTGGGATGTCAGTGGCAGTTAGTCAGTCCCCCCCAGTGTTAGAATGCCTGCCGCAGTCCCACTATAAGTCGCTGCCATTACTAGTATAGAAAAAAACAATTCCAGTATATATAACGCCATTTGTAGACGTTTTCACATAAAACCAATTAACTTACACGTATTGGGATTTTTTTTTAGCAAATACATGTAACAACATTTGATTTTTTAAATTTTTTTACTGGACATGTTTAAGAGAAAAAAGTCAAAAATATTGTTTTTTTTTTTTTCAAAATTGTCAGTTTTATTTGTTTATAGCGCAAAAAATAAAAAGCACACAGGCGATCAAATGCCTCTGAAAGAAAAGTTCTATCGTTGAGAAAAAAAGGTCATAAATTTAATTTGTGTGCATGACAGCGCAATTGTCAGTTAAAGCAACGCAGCGATGTATTGCAAATAATGGTCTGGTCAGGAAGGCTGGTAAATCCTCTGGAGGGCAAGTCCAATTCAGTTTTCAGTTTAAGTCAACTAAATACATTTCTGTTGCATCAAAACAAAATGTATGCATACTCTTACAGATTGTTTTATTAGGTAAGAAGACACAGTCTGATTTAAAAAGCCTGCGCCCTGCCATGAAGCTGCACAGAAGAATCCCTGTGCAGAAGCTATGGTCTCTCTGCAGAGGTTCAACATGCCCCCTACAACAGTGCTCTGTCATAAGTAAAGCTCATGTTTCCTGCTGATTGGCGGGCTCTAGCTCCATCTGTTCCATTTTATTATATTTCCATTCTGTTTCCATTTTATTTATTTTTAATTTGTTTTTAGGTTACTTTGCAGCATTTTTCTTATATTGTGTTTATAGGGCTCTGGTGCATATTGCAAAGATACTTCCTTTACAGAACAAAAACTCCCAAAAAGTTACCCTGATGCATTTCGATAATTCCTATTTTTGATCTTTTTCAGGGGGCATAAATACAAGAAATATTTCTAAATGAATACATAGGAATGAGTAATAATTTATACATAGAAACTAGGTACTCTGTAGTTATGCAATAATACTGCATGTCTACATGTTTATAAATGCAGGTCCAAAATTCTTGTTTGGTCTTGCCAATATAAAAGGCGCCGCATTTGCATTACATAAGATATACTACCCCTCTAGTCTGAGAGTTAGCAAAATGTTTAAATGTGTAACGAGTCCAATTAGGTAATAACACTACTTTTTTCTTATCCACCAAATGACAGACGGGCACAGCACTGTATCGAATGAGGACTTAGGTAAGTATAAGGGGGGTCAGGGGGGATACTACTATCTAAACATTTACTAACTTAATATAAGGAAAATATTAAGGTAAAAAATGTTTCAGCTTTTTAACCACTTTAAAGGGGAGCTACACTGCATCTGAGCACAACGAAGCAAAAATGCTATTTAATTACTTGTTTAAAATTCAAAGCAAACTCGGCCATCTATTCATGTATTCAGACTTTATTTTAGTGAGAAATCACTTGAAAAACACCCCCCTAGCATTTCTGGCCATGGTCATTTTGAGTAAGGGCAAATGATTCATGTATCCTGGAATCCATCTGCCCTTAGTTTAGGCATACAAGCAGGAGGGTGTGCTTTGCTGAGAAAACCCCTTCTCTCCTCCAGAAGACACCTGGGATGTATCACATCATTTGCCTAAGCAAGAAACCAAGAAGTAAACTTAACAAAATAGTTGAAAACAAGTAAATATGATATACGTTTCTATTTACTAATACTAGCAGCATAAGGATTAAACATATTCCACGTTGATTGATACAGTGAAGTTCCACTTTAAATACAAACATGTGTATGTCTGACTAGAGTGTACTTTTAAAACAATAACGTGCCGTACGTACATTTCCAATAATTACCAGTATCCGTTTTCTGTTAATTGAGAGTAATTCAATGAAAACAAATGAGTTTACCATATATTACATGGAAGCCTGTGTTATGCTAATCCTTTAAATAATAACGCAGTAATCACTTCTAAATAATCTCAATACTTGTGGGCTTTTCCCGGGGGAAGAGGAATTATCCATTTTGTTATAACCTGCAGCATGCCTTGAGATCTACTTTAGAAATGAACATTAGAGACTGTAAAGTAGCTCTGATGCTGTGGGACCAACGGAGCGCTAACTCTCATGATGCTTTATGTCACAAGACAGTTATCTGTACAACTAAGGCTTGCCTATTGAGAAAACTCACAAATACAACATTCAAACAGGATAATAGAACCGCGTATAAATTACATAAAAAACCCCAAATAACATCAATTAAGTACATTAGTGAAAAATAAATAAAATCTGTTATTGTACATTTGTATGCAGACTTTCTGTTAAATGCCATACAACACAATGCTGATGTCTCTTTCTAGAGGAAGGAGGTATGATGTGATTGTAGCCATATTAACACAATTGCAACAAAAGCAATCAAGTACTGTCTGTAATACTTTTCTTAATGTGCACTAACATTCACTTTTCAGAACACATTTTTCGGTTGTATCGTCTTTTACTGTCAAAGCAGTACTAGGGGATACACCCTGAAAGATTGTCATGAAGATTTGAATGTTGGTACAAATAAAGTATCGCAGACAGTGCTTGATTGTCTTTGAAGGAACGAGGCCAAACAGCATACTCTCAAAAGGCATCAGCCTTCTTACAGGTAAAACTAAAGATTTCAGTGCTTGATGAGAGATTACCAATGATCATGCTCAAGACTTCCAGTTGCACAGAATAACCACCAATAAAACTGTCCCTACAGGGTTTATTTTTTTTGCCATTAAGCCAGCAGACTGAATGAAAAAATTAACAGGTTCTTCCATCCACACAAATGAGGGGGATGTAGGAATCCCCCAGCAGTGGATTGTATTCTGACAGCGACACCTGCTGCTGTTAAAATACATTGATCAGCGGTCAAAGCTAATTGGCTGCTACCACTGGTCGAATGAAAATTTCCCAACACCACCTTTCAACAGAAGTTGATTACACTACTAGACTGGCTGGATTTCAATAAATGTATGACTAGCTTAAGAGTGGTAACTCACAAAATGTGAGTCAGTATGTGTACAGTATGTGAATAAACAATAACCAGATCTTCTCTATATCCCAACATACAATGGAATATCCCCAGAAGATAACAAATAGTGATACTCCAATGTTGCAGTTTCACTTACAGTATTGATAAACCATCTATGAAACATCTTTTGAATTTGCAGGACATTAAGTGACACCACTAATATCACTCTTATGACCACTGCCTGGGAGTAGAAGTGATCACTTAGCAAATGATAAGACCCCAAACATATAGAGGTCAGTATGCATATAAAAAAAAAGTAAATAACTTCACAGTCTACAGCATGATAAGCGAGTTAAATATCACCCGTGTGACCACCACTGGATAGTAGAAATGGTACCTCACCAAATCATAGGACCATGGATGTATAGAGGTCAATATGCACATGCCTGACACTCACAGTATTCAAGCTGCATTCACACTTGACCATTTTGTCACTTGAAGCTTGAAGTTACAAAGAAACTCAAACTTAAAAAATCAATTGTTCCCTATGGTGCCTGTTCACGCCTGATTACATGAGCAGGCACAATAGACAACTTAGATTTTTTAAGTTTGAGCATTTTTGGAGCTTCAGGCTTCAAGCTACAAAATGCTCAAGTGTGAATGCAGTCTAATAGACCACATATGAAACAGCTTCTGAGTTTGCAACACAGGAAATTACAGCTAGAGACTTGTCTTACTCTTCTGATGGGGTGGTTGGAAGTCCAGGTGACCATCAGTTTAAGTGCCTTCATGGTACAAGGATAGTTTTAACCTACCAAAATATTTTGTTACTAGTTAACTAAACACAATTTTAAAATTAATACAACAAATTGCTTTGCATTGACTAATTTATATGAATTCAGGGTAAAAGGAATTTACTTTATGCCACTAACATTCAGTAAAGAGCACAATACAACCCAATTGTTTCTTTTGTAGACATTGAAGATTTTTTGGTAACTCAAATTCTACTAAAAAGATTACCAGCTTAAACAATGACTAATACGTGGGTTCAGATCACTCAGAGAAACTCTAATGATTGTTGGTCAATGGTCAACATTTAATGGTTAAAGTTTTTAAAGTCCATTGATCTGCATAGATCAACACAATGGCACATGCAAAACATGTATATGCCCTGTTAAATGTAAATGCTTGTATGCAACTCACCATATTGCATGCCATCAAACTATGGAGGTAAATGAAGCGTCATTTTGTTCCTTCAATAAAGTGGAAAAAAGTACACAGTGAGATGTGTTGTAACGATGCATCCTACTGCCTGCCCCTACACAACTCACACCAGTGCACATGCATGTTAGTGGGGACTGGCGTGAATAACCCCTTAAATTTGCTGTAGTCAAGCTTTAGCTCTTAAAGTACAACTCAAGGCAAAAAAACTTTTTTTTTTTGTAATTGGAGAAAAGTTAGAACCTCTGTCATGTTTTTATCATCATTGGACAGATGCACTCTCACTTCCTGCCCTGAAAACAACAGGAAGAGAGAGGCAATCCCTTCAAAGTAAATTTCCCCCTTATACTGATGACAGCTATTACATTTTACTAATCACTTTCAGAGTGACAAAGTTCACCTGGAGAGGTAATAAGATGTTTTCAATGGTGGCACAGAGGGCAATAAAACCTGTCAGAGTTTCTATCCTTGCTCAACCCTACACACAACTAAAAATTGGCTGGCGTTCCAATTTAGGAATAAGAATCCTTTATTAAACAAGGCTGCATATACTTATAATATATGTTGTAAACTTGTCCATTCTGAAGTGGGATTTACTCTACAGTCTATTAAAAATAAAAGTAATTCCAAGATTATACATAGAAGGATAAGAAAGGCAGCAACAATAAAGATATTTTTCTGCATTTCAGTTGTCAGTGTTTGCTTGCATTTTCCAATTGATCTCCAAATAAAAAATTCCTTTAGAAATTCTGTTAGCCGTAAGCGAGATCCATTATTGTTTAGACTTCTGCAACAAATATAATATAATCTTGTTGTATTTTATTATTGGAATTTTCAGAAAACATCTTCTGACTTTATTTGATTTCTCCAGTCTCAATTAATTTTCACAGAGATAAACATTATATTAAAACTTATATACAGGGCAGCAGAAGATATATCAATGAGAAACCATGAATGGCAGTTAAATTAGATCTGGGAATAGGAGCTTGGCTGAAATTGTGAATTGAATTGCAGTTAAGCAGAGAAAGCAAAGCTAGGGAATGCAATAAAGGTTATTTTTAATAACATTTTTTGTTCTTCACTCTCTGATATAAAAATGTAATGTTAACATGAATCAAAACAAGGAGAAGAAAAAACTTATTTTTCGTGACAAAAAAAATGGAGATGTGCTTGTGCAACTGCCCTCCCATCTGCAGTCGTTGAAACCCAATTGTAGAACATACAGGAGCCAGTGAGTTAATTATTGGTTGTAGTATCCAGTTATCTATGATAGTGATAAGTCATGTGACATTGGAGGGCAATTATGGCACAGGGTGACAAAAAAGGATGCATTGCAGAAACTGGATGGAGTTGTGCCTTTTTTTCAACCAGATAAACTATGTAACTCCACACCTATGTCTGAGCCAGATCCTCAAAGACAATCCGAAATGTGTTGACTGTTGTAGTAGGCTACACAGGTCTGCAGACTTGAAATAATGCACCCTTCCTAGCCAGAGGATTCTTAGTCTATGCAGCAGACAGGGGGAGAGGGTGCCAAATGGTATCCATTCGATGGAATGCACTGGCCAGATTGCAGTTCATTTCAACAGAATATTATTTTACAAAGTAAAAAATAAAAAGATCGTGAGAAAAGGTTATAAAATCAGTGGTGTGGCGGGGTGAAGATTTTGGTCCTCCCTGCATAGTATTGGTACACTCCACAAGCTGGGTTTCCTGTCTGTCAGCATCAGGTAACACAGGTTCCCATGGGCAGGGTTTGGTTACACCATTTGCACAGCGTAGAACGGAGGGCAAGGCAAGGGCACTACACTGCGCTGGAGGTTTAAGCCGGCTTGGTGGACAGGAGGCGGATGTGTGAGCTGTTTTCAGTAGCAGCTTTCGATTTCATGAGTCCGCTGAGAGAATGAGCTACAACCGGTTTATCACCATCTTCTCCCTGGATGGACATCTCTTCCAGATGGAATACGCTGACAGAGCTCATGCAGTGCCTCTTCGGGTGACACAGTTCCCATACTCAATCACCTGCTCTGTGTGTTCTCTCTTCCAAGGGCGGCGCCGCCCCACTGAAAAATGCCACCGCCCCGCTGAAAAATGCCACCCTAGGCAAATGCCTTGATTGCCTCGTGGCAAATATGCCCCTGGCAATTACAGTATATCAGATGTCTGCCATGCCCATCTTCCTGTTTAGCTAGACAGATATACAGTAGTTATATACCAATAAACATTTGAGGATTATACTATTATGTATCACATATACCAAATACATAGATATACAGTAGATCATATAAATAGATACACAATGTAATAAAATATAGATATATAAAAATATTGCCAAAAATAAAAAACACACAAATATATTTTTAGGACACTTATCCATACCTTCTATTTGAAATAAATTAGACTGGAAGTGATGTAATATATGTCCTCTTATCTAAGCACTGCAGTCTGGGTCTCAGGATTATAAGAAGAAAAAAAACAGACTCCATCTTATATTGGGCCCCATTCTGGCATGACAGAAAAACCTTCCTCCTTCCCCAATGCCCATTCATATGAAAAGTACATGAGGTAATGGGGAGAATTTTTACTTGCTGGCTGTTCCCAGATTTGAGGAGAGGTTTGTTCTTTTGCAATATTCACAAATGTGTAAACTTGTGTCTATTCTGGCCTGAGACTCAAGCTGCAGTGTTTGATTAGAACTGGGATCACCGAAGAATATCTCAATTCTCTAGCGGGTCCCAGGGAGTTTGGATTTGCTTGTGGCAGCAGGCGAGTGTATGTGCATGGCCTTAAACACACACTTAACACATCATCTGTAATCTGCATCCTTACCATCAAAGACACATACATGCTGGTTCAATAGTGAAGTGTTGACAGCAAAGCACCAAAGCAATAACACAATGACACACATTAAATATAATAATAATTATAATAAAATGATATATATATATATATATATATATATACATATATACACACACACACACAGAATATATATGTAGAGCTACCCCCGCAGGGGCTGCTTGAAAATGTTTGTCCCCAGTAGTTGCCCTGACCTTGCAAGCCTCCTGACACCTCTGACATACTAGGTTCAGACATATTCCAACAGTATAGAATAATAATGCAAGAGACAAAATTCGTTAGTGACACCTCTATATTAGGCTTGTCCAAAAGAGTAGACCACACAAATAATGGGCTTAGGATATACAGCTCCAGCTAACACAAACAAGCAGAACACTAGTAAAATAGATAAATCAATTAGCAATGTTTAGCAGATTATACAGTCATGAGTAGTAAGCTTCAACAATTTAATTGAAACACCTGCAGCAAGAGGGGGAAGAAAAAGCTTGTTGAGTTATCAGCTCCCTCCGGACCACCAGAGCTGCAATGGAGAATGCAGAGAATGAATAGAATAAATATAAGTACCCCCATTTGAATAGCAATGGTCTTAAAAGAGAAGTTGTCCCTTTAACTAGATATTGCAACTTGGGTCCTGTGATGTTTAAAGTTTCTGATATGGTGGTATCCGTTGTCTTGTGCTAACAAAGGTGGGGGACCATAAACATTAGTGAATACTGGTAATTCAATGAAATTAAACAGACAGACTGCGGTATTAATTATAGGACTATAGATCCCAAGATTTCAGAAAAACTGAATCTATTCTGCTAAAAGGAGTGATGGAGCAGTCCCAGTACTGGCCACTAGTACAGAAAACTTTAGACCAAATAAATGTAATAGGTCCTGGAATTGCTTAGTGATATAACTGGCACCTGGCTACATGTATTATCAGATTGTACAACTTTTAAAGTACAAAATGTAACATTTGCCATGCCCCCCTCTCATGGGTCCAAGTGGAAGTAACAGTCCAATGAATTGCTGAAAGATGCAACTTAAAAAACATACAATACCAAATAGAATGTCTGCTGTCTCTGGTTGCAGAAAATTTAATAATAGCTGTGTAGTTAGTCAGGCCCATCAGATATTTCCAGATTTTGGGGGGGTTACTCCTGTATTTATATGTAAGTTTCTCTAAGTGCAAGGTGAAGTCAACCGTCTCTATCAAGCTCTTGAGAAAGAGGCTTGGGATGCCATGAAATGAATAGCTCCACCCCACAACATACCGATGATGTCACTTCCAATCTGCTTTGCATCCCACAGAAGCCCTCCGCCATCTTGTTGGTTCCCACTTCCTCGTATAAGCCATCATCCAGCCTGACATTTGGACTTTCCAAGTTGCAAGTTTTATGAAGAGGCTCCCCATCCCAGATGCATGAGCTGACTGCTCATGGATTACATACAAAAAGTGCCATTTGTTATTTTTATGTGAGTTGCCAATTTACTAGTGTTTCTCGGTATATTTAATGGTGTCCCCAGTCTGCTTTCTTGGTCCTTCAAGTGTATCTATCCATCTTCCAAGTGTTTCTACCCTGGTCTGAGGTTCCCTATTGTTGTGAGACTGTCCACTGGAACCCCTTACTATGTGATGAGCCTGATTTATCTGTTACGATGTGAGCTGTCATTTGTCTTTCCACCACACTAAATATATTCATATACTACACTCAGATTGCACCCTTCTGTTCTTTTATCTTTTGGCCTAGAGATTCATCAGTCCCTTCAGAGATGCTGTATCTGGTGGATTGAGATCAGTGGGAAGTTATCCTGAACACTTTAATTGGACTATTAACTTTTTGCTGATTTGCATAGACATATATGGACACATGGCAATTATTGCACCATATATCCCCTTTGCTACTGTTTATACAATTCTGAAAATAGTTCTGAAACCCACCTTTATACAGTTTCAAAGAGAAGCAATGAAATATAAATATTTAAAAAATATAGCTATTTTTTCTTGACAAACTTGAGTAGTAAAGGTTATTGTAAAGTATTAGGTTATAGAGATAAGGCACTGCATGCCTGTATTAACAGTAGCATGGCACAAGACGTAAACTTACTGCCCTAGCATGGATTGGCAGCCAACGTTCTGCATCAGTCATCAGCTAACATAGTTTAAAATATATTTGGCATTTTTTTTTGTAATTGAAAATAATTTTATAAGAGTAACTATTTCTTAAAATAGGGTAAGAGTTATAGACTGCACTCTCAAGTGACATTATTACAGTTATCACTGAGTTAATTTCCACAAGGAATAGGAAACAACATATGCCTTTTATGTTGCTATTCAAGAAAGTTACTAAGGATCCATTCATACTAAAGCATGACAAATATGTATCAAATGTTGGAAAAAAGCAATGCATTCATAGTCAGTAATAGTTTATGTAAGCAACATGGTTTTAACTACATTCAACTAGCTATTTAGATACATTTAAGATACCTTTTTGATGTCATTCTGAGCTGCCCCTGACCTTCTTTTGAGCTGTTTGGAGTTGCTTTTACATTGTCCTGTATGGGGAAAACCCGTTCAAATGAAAGCATTCCTTATTGAGGTTATAATTTTGTTGCACATCTATGCAAATATATTATGGGCATTCCAGCCTAATTAAAAAAAAAATCAGTTTTCTAGGAAAAATTGTCAGAAGTTCTTAGTTTGTAATATCTTTCTACAAACATCTGTGTTATTCTGAGTCTTAAATAATTAAGAATTTTAAATAACTTTGGAAATGTCAAGCAAAGCTGGAAGATATTTTCCAGAATTAAATTTAACTGTAAAACAATAAAAAAAAGACCAAAAACTATTAATTGCTGACAGTACAAACATAAATAAAATATTTCTAAAAGCCACTTCTTAACACAAGGTTTCTAATTTCCAAATGCAATAATTGATTTTTTTCTACTGCAGGCTTGATTACACATCCCAAACAGTGAAATATATAGTAACAACTTATTTTGAAAGTGACCTTTCCATCTACTAATTTCCGGGAAGAAAAATCAAACATAAAACCAATCTATGCTGTTTCTATTACTTTTTTATGGACACATCAAAAGAAGAAGGTTAAAGATTCCAGTAATCTGCTATCTGATTCTAGAATGTACCAATCTTGTTGAATCGTTCTTTTAATCTTCTCTGTAGAGAAGATATCACAGAGAACTCAAAGGGCTGATTGGAGACCTGATTCGTTCCCTTGTAGCCTCTCCGGTATATGTGACACGTCTCATTCTCTGCAGCTTTAGTCTTCACTAAGTTTACCGTCCTTTCATCATAACCTTTCCTTTCTGCCATCTGTTTAAGCCTTTGAAAGTACTAATTTTCATCTTTTACAGTCTCTTTAAACTTTTAGAATCAGTTTCAGATAAACCTTGTCTTTTTGGCTGCAAAACTAAATTTAAAAAAAGGAAAAAATAGAAAAAGAGAGATTTTTTAACCCATGCAGGAACAGCTATGATTCATATTAGAGGGCATGGATCAGTTCAATTACTGCATACTACTGCAGCAGTACATGAGGTTGAGTGAGAGCTTGGTATGACTAGCACTGACGTTCAAGAGCTGCTGAGGGAGTGCAGGATAGGGACACCTAGAAACATGATATGCATCAAATATTTCTTCCTCAAAATGGCACAGATATCAGATATTTTATATATATATATTTAATATTGGCACCCCTGCATTTCTGGCAGATAATGCACCACTTCACCCAGAAAATTGTTGCAATTACAAATGTTTAGGCATTCTCATGTTTATCTCTATTTGTATTGGTAGGACACAAAAAAGTGGAGCAACAAATCTGGCACATTCCACGCAAAACCCCACAAATGGACTGGACAAAATTATTGGCGCCTTCTCAAAATTGTAAGAAATAATTGCATTCCAAGTTTCTGATGCTCCTGTAATTTGTAAATAAACTCACCTGTATCAATTAACAGATCTTAATGTTTCTATGTCCATTGTGCTCAACATTGTCAAGAAGTTTAAAGCCTATGGCACTGTAGCTAATGGACAAAAGAGAAAAACTTGATCAAAGATTGCAACAAAGGATTGTTCGAGTAGTGGATAAAGAACCTTGATCAACTTCCAGAAAAATTTAAGCTGACCTTCAGGCACAGGGTAAAACTGAATGAAACCACCTGAATGAAAAGGGACGCTATGGTAGGAGATCCAGGAGGACCCCACTGCTGATGCAGAAACATAAAAAAGCCAGATTGGAGTTTGCCAAAACTTACATGAGGAAGCCAAAATCCTTTTGGGAGAACATGTTGTGGACAGATGAAACAAAAGTACAGCTTTTTGGTAAAGCTTATCATTCTGCTGTTTTCAGAAAAAGAAATGAGGCATATAAGGAAATGAGTACAGTCCCTACAGTCAAACATGGTGAAGGTTCACTGATGTTTTGGGGTTGCTTTGCTGCTCCAGACACTGGATGTCTTGACCGTGTGCTTGTCATTATGAAATCTAAAAACTACCAAAGAATTCTGGGGTGCAATTTAAGGCCCTGTGTCAGAAAGCTGGGTCTCTGTCAGAGGTCATGGGTCTGGCAGCAGGACAATCACACCAAAGCAAACATCAAAAAGCACCCAGAAATGGTTTAAGACAAAACGATGGAGAGTACTGAAAGGGCCGGCAATGGGTCCAGAGTTCAATCCCATAGAGCACTCCCATAAAACAGCAGTTGGGAAAAAGAACCCTTCCAGTCTGAGAGAAATGGAGCAGTTGGTGAAAGAAGTGTGGTCCAAAATTCTAGTAGAGAGGTGCAAGAAAATCATTGATGGTTACAGGAAGTGATTGATTTCATTTATTTTTTCCAAGGGAATGCTACCAAATATTGAATTGAGGGTGCCAATAATTTTGTCCAGTCCATACACACTATAGTGCCAAAAGTATTGGGATGCCTGCCTTTATACGCACATGAACTTTAATTCATCCCAGTCTTAGTCCGTAGGGTTCAATATTGAGTTGGCCCACCCTTTCCAGCTATATCAGCTTCAACTCTTCTGGGAAGGCTGTCCACAAGGTTTAGGAGCGTGTCTATGGGAATGTTTGACCATTCTTCCAGAAGCACATTTGTGAGATCAGACACTGTTATTGGACAAGAAGGCCTTGCTCGCAGTCGCCGCTCTTATATTAACACCCAAAGGTGTTTTATCGGGTTGAGGTCAGGACTCAACTGTTCCTACAAAGTAGGGACCATGAAATTGTCCAAAATGTCTTGGTATGCTGACACCTTAAGAGTTCCTTTCACTGGAACTAAAGGGCCAAGCCCAACCCCTGAAAAAACAACCCCACATCCCCCCTTCACCAAACTTTACACTTGGCACAATGCAGTCAGGCAAGTACTGTTCTCCATACAAAAGCCAAACCCAGACACGTCCAACGGATTACCAGACAGTGTGATTTGGTGTGATTCGGCACTCCAGAGAACACGTCTCCACTGCTCTAGAGTCCAGTGGCGGTGTGCTTTACACCACTGCATCCAACGCTTTGCAGTGCATTTGGTGATGTAAGGCTTGGATGCAGTTGTTCGGCCATGGGAACCCATTCCATGAAGCTCTCTATGCACTGTTATTGTGCTAATCTGAAGGCCACACAAAGTTTGGAGGTCTTTAACTATTGACTCTGCACACAGTTGGTGACTTTGGCGTACTGTACGCTTCAGCATGCGCTGACCCTACTCTGTCATTTTACGTGGGCTACCACTTCGTGGCTGAGTTGCTGTTGTTCCCAGTTGCTTCCACTTTGTTATAATACCACTAACAGTTGACCGTGGAATACTTAGTAGCAAGGAAATTTCATGGATGGACTTATTGCACAGGTGGCAACCTATTTTGGTACCACGTTTGAATTCACTGAGCTCTGGATAGCGACCCATTCTTTTGCAAATGTTTGTAGAAGCGGTCTGCATGCCTGGGTGCTTGATTGTATACACCTGTGGCCATGGAGGTGATTGGAACACTTGAATCTAATGATTTGGAAGGGTATCCCAATACTTTTGGCAATATAGTGTATATATAAATTATATATATATATATAACAAGAGGTTACATTTTCAAGTTAGCTGGCAAAAACCTCATTAAACATGGGTGTGATTACGTTTTGATGAATGTCGACCATAGGTTTATGGGGCTTATTGTAGAGTCTGAGCTTACATGCACTATACACTTCAAGCATAAGCTACAGTTTGGGTATCCACAAAATGCTCCTAAATTCCGTGTCACAAGGGACAGTCTCACAGACACAGGTAAACATTGAGAAAAATAATATTTACACAATAGAAACTCTTTCATTACTTATGATTTTCTGTACAGAGAACACAGACATAGAGCTTTGTCTGACCCTAACATAAAGACGCTCTAGAAATATTATTTTTTTTTTTACTCTTCTGTTTCCTATGGGACAAAGTACATGTAGTACTTTATTCAATGTTTCAAAATGCTTTTCTAAGTGTATGAGGACTAACCTATGCCACCTCCCTGCTGCGATCTATTGACAGCTAGAAAGGAGATGTCTGCTTCCTAAAGGGTAGCTTATGTCAGCTCTGAGAACTTTCAAAAGACAAGCAACTGCCAAAAATAATGCAGAGAGAGTAGGGTGTTGCAACATTTGCATTTCTCTCACCCTTGCTTGTCTGCAGAAAATTGCAGGAGTCAGGAGGACACATACTGCATAAAGTGCAGGAATCAGTAGTATGCAAGGCACAAATTGCTGTGGTCAGATGTGTGTAACAACAATAGTAATATTCCTTCAAATTCTACCATTTCAGCAATACCCCCCTCTTAAAAGTTCCAGCATTAATCTGCAAGCCCAACTTCCTCCATTAACAAATTCCCTCTGCAAGTCAAATTTCTCCTCAAACAAAAATGAAGAAATTTCCCCTCCCAATACAACTGCTCAATGTGAAAATATCACCTCCTAGCACAAATCTTTGCCCCACCCCTCCAGTCACCCCTTCCTGCACTAATCATCTTATCCCCAAATAGTTCCCCCCTCCCAGCACAAATCCTCTTCCCCCATATTCCCACTTCCCAGCACAAATCCTCCTTCCCAGGAAAAAACCCTCACCCAAACAGCATAGAGCCTCTTTCCCTCCCAAATCACTCCTTCAGCACATATTCATCTTGTGTTATATGGCACATCAAAGCTGAGGATGGGCCTAGGGGTGCTATCAATGGCCCTGGTCTCATGTAATATGGGCACTGTGATTTGCAGCAGGTTCAGTAACCACTCTTAACCACTTCTGCGCTGCCTTATAGCAGAAATACTGCTACAGGGCAGCAAGGGAGCGCAAAATCGCGTAAATATACGTGATTTTGCAGTTCCAGGTAGGTGGCCTTGGCTGTCAATCACTGGGTCCTGGCCAGTGATTCTCCGCTGACACTTGGCGATCTCCGAGAATTACTGAAAGGGAAGAGACCTGTGTATAAACAACACAGATCTCTCCCCTGTCAGCTCCTGCACACTGCATTGTATGGTTCTGCATAGCAGAGCCATACAAAGCAGTGTGCTTACACTGGAAAACACACACAGCATACTGTGAAACAGCACACAGTTAACCCTTTGATAGCCCCACATGTTAACCCCTTTCTGCCCAGTGCCATTAGTACAGTGTCAGTACTTTTTATTAGCACTGATCACTGTAGTGGTGTCACTGGGGATGTTAGTGACACCATGTCAGTTCCCCCCAGTGTCAGAATGCCCGCTGCAGTCCCGCTATAAGTCACTGATTGCCGTCATTACTAGTATTCCAGTACACACACCACCATTTGTAAACGCTATAACTTTCACGTAAACTAATTAATTTACACATATTGGGATTTTTTTGTTAGCAAAGACATGTAGCAGAATACATTTTGCCCTAAATTTATAACGAAATTTGATTTTTTACATTTTTTTACTGGACATGTTTAATAGCAAAAAATAAAAAATATTGCTTTTTTTCTCCAAAATGTGGGCCTTTTTTTTTTATAGTACAAAAAATAAAAAACGCAGAGGTTATCAAGTACCACCAAAAGAAAGCTCTATTTGTGGGGAAAAAAAAGGACATAAATTTAATTTGGGTGCAGCGTTGCATGACCGTGCAATTGTCAGTTAAGGTAATGCAGGGCCGTATCACAAAAAATGGCCTGGTCAGGAAGGGGGGTAAATCCTCAGGAGGGCAAGTGGTTAAAGCATATCTGCAGGTATCTCTTCATTCTCTTACAATCTCATGCCGCATTACATTGTGGTGAATAGAATGTGTAACCCTTTAGTGATGACAAAACCACACTTTAAGTGCTCTGTATTTAGTAAGTTGACCATCGCTGACCTATAGTAAATGACCTAAATCAATCAATCTATGCTCTGTTATGTTCATGTGCACACAGCAGAATCATATAAGCACACAGTCTGGGACAATATACACAAATTAATTAGAAACAATGTAAATCAATTAACTGATAAGGTCATTTTTTGTCTTTGAAAGAAAACTGAATCACTTTTAAAATCTGTAGAGACCCCGGGAAATACAGGGCTTGCTTTACTAAGGTGTGAAGTGATGTGAAGTGCAAATAAACAGAATATAAGCATCCAATCATGCACATGGAAATTTAAATAAAATAAGCTTCTCTTGCCCGTAATTGGATGTTTGACATGAAAACAGCTTCACTTCATTGCACTTGATCTCATTTAGTATTTTAGTAAATCTTGCTCATAAACCTCTTGCAAATACTAATGACTGAGCTACCATGCAGCAGTCCTGATGATGCCTTTACCTACAATAGCATTTATTAAATATATCAGGGGACTATCTATCTATCTATCTATCTATCTATCTATCTATCTATCTATCTATCTATCTATCTCATTAAATTTTTATGTGATTATACATTTTGTAGAGAATAAATAACATTTTTTTCCCTACATTTATTTAGGCAAAATAGAGCAGATAAATGTTTTATAAGATCAGAGGAAACCTCTCAAATACAAAAAAAAATGTTTATATTTGCGTGAATTTCATAAGTAGTTTGTTAACCATTGGGAAAAACTGCTTTTCCATACTGAATCAGAATAACATTCCCCCCATCCCAGTGTTATTAGGAATGGTTGTGTGTTTCCATCCACCTTGGCAGAAAACACATAAAAAATATTATTTCCTCTAGGAGCTGCAATATGAGGAAATTTTGTTAGCCTCATTTGTGCAGTTAATAGTCTGCAAGAAAACTATTATCACCATGAAATTTGAAAATAATACTCTGGAGAAAATATAGCCAGAGTGTCAGCATTCATTGTGCTTGCAGAGACACTCCACCTTCAGGAGGGAAAGCCTTTATTCTATTAAAGTTTAGGAAACTAAGAGTTTGGAACTCTGAAAACTGGAGGTTTACATTCGTTTATGTAAAGATAAATACAGTGTATATGCCAATGAAGAAAAATAGTATGGTTTTCATTTGTTTTCATAAATATAAAACACTAGCTTCACACAAGTCTGCATTAAAAATGTACAAAGGAGTAAGACATTTACTCTGCAAAGACAATACTAAAAATTATTTTTTTTAAATATTTGTTTCTGATTTTTGGAAACAGAAGTATATGTAACTTTTTCTTTAAAATAAGAATTGAAAAACAAGGACTTTAAAGAGTAACTCCGTATGTGTGATCATGTACATTGCAGGGATTTTTACTAACTTTGTTGCAGGTTCCTACCTTTTGTTATTCTGAAGAAATAGCTGTTTGTTTGTCTGTGTCCATGTGCAAAGTAAAGCTGTATAAGAGTGACTTTATAATTAGTCAGCAGCTGCACCTGCAGAATTCTAATGAGGAAATTGGCAGGGTCTGCATCCCTTTAGATGTGATTTTGCTTTGGGAGTATCTCACCAAAAATGACATTTGTGTTGCAGGAGATGCCAAACATCTGACTTGTATCTTAGTGCAGACTTCTGGGAAGATCAGTGATCCAATTACACATGCAGGAAATTACATTTCTGGGGGGCATTCTGTACACCTTCTGTGTACAAAACACCTCCAGGTAGCCATACGGCATTGCACTTTACAGAAAATTACAACTCTACAAATTTCCACCTGCATCTTTTCCTTTCTGGGGCCTCTTTAGACAAGATCACTGTGTTTGATTTTCAAGGTTTTTTTCGTATTAGAGTACCAGCTGCTAATGGCTGAAATGACAGCCAAGCTGAAAAGTGGGCAATAGAGATGTTTGTCGGTCCATTCATTTGCATCAGCAGAAAAGGTGCTACTTCCCCAGCTACCAAAATGTTTAATTCCCATGCTGCACAAGGCACCCTGTCACAAACGTGCGCACCAGAGACTGACACAGTCCTCCATTTTGTTAAGAGTTCTCCATGTTTCCCCCCTCATTCTCCCCCTTCCTCTCTGTTCAGCCACAGTGACATCTGGTTGTGGGTCATTGACAGGCTAGAGGCAGCAGGGAGCCCAGAGCTATAAAACACATCTCTGAGCCAGGGCCTAGCTGTCCAAAGAGCCTGTGCAATTTACCACCTCGTATAAGATAAGGCAAGCTTTCCCCGGAGTTCAAAGAACATTCCAAGGAAACACGACCAGATAACCTTTGTTAAAATCCATTTTCCCCTATGTCTCATATCTTGGAATATGAGAGACTTACATAAAAACCAGACATATTGTCAGATTGGCTAAGAGGAGAAGAACAATTTGATGGGTCACTCTCCTTGTTTCGAATACATAGGGAAGCAGAAAAGTAGATCTCAGGAACCGATCAGTGTATAATTTCATAATTCATATCTAATCAATCCTCAGACATGTCTGCATAATAATCTACCCGCGAGTGGAATGTCACTTGTGCAGATGGAAAGTTATGGGCCAAAATATGAGTTATGGGATATTTTGGCTCTAGTTGAGGTATCTTCCCATACCTCCACGCCCTAAACGGGGTATTGGTCCTTGACTTCAGGGACATCCCCTGCTGGGGAACTACAAAATAGGCTGTCAGGCCTAAGAAAGTTTAGTTGAAGACGTCTCCCATTTTAACATCAATAACACCTGGGGAGACCCATGCCCTTTTGCTGTGAAACTTGGATCTGCTAACCCAGGACTTTGGCAAGTACCTTAACCCTTTCACCTCTCTCTGATATCTCTTTGCTGTGCTGTTGGTCTCTGTATGTTTATATATATATATATCTTAGTTACATCTTTTCTGTTTGACCTTTTAGTAATAAATCTTTCCTTCTGAAAGTGTTGAACTGTTTCTATAGCGCTTTATTGCAATTTACGAATTCCTGCCTCTAAAGAGAATGCTACTGTGTTTGTTTAACCCTCTGTATAACCGTGTTATACAGACGATTACCTCAACCATTATAGTGTTGTAACTGATATCGCCGAGTTTCCTCTTTCTCTGTACAAAAAGGAGGTGGTGGCAGTGTGAAGGGTTAATTGCGTAATTAACCTGACCCAGTAACAATCGTGCAGGCTGCCGGTACATCTATTGTGGTCCAATTAGCTGGAAAATCGTTGTGCAGGGTGCAGCTGGGTGTGGCATTGTTACGCACGTGACATCGCAGTTTTAGATCGGCTAGTCCTACGGTCACAAGTTTGGTGAGAAGGGCTAGGGTCTGACACCGCGATCGTGACATATTGCCTGGCAGCGTATGTGGGATAGTTGCATTAACCATATGCCGCCCAGCCACTGCAGAAATATGTTGGCAGGGCGGCACAGCTGGGCAAAACCACGTTTTAAAACGTGTGTTTGCAAAACAGGTAAGGGGCGCGCCCTACCTGTCCCGCCGATCACGGCCACGGATGTCAGTCGCCAGGTCACAGCCGGTTGTTACCGGCTGTGTCCCGCCGATTAGCGGCAATCACTGACAGAGTGCAGGGCTGCAGTAGCTCTGCTTTCTGTCAGTTCCCTGTCAGCTCCTGACATGCTGAGCCGAAGAGAAGAGTTTCTCTCTCCCGATCAGCTGTCCCCCGTGCAGTACACCCCCCCTGCCCCCTAGTAAAACATTCCCCTCACACAGTTAACCCTTTCAGTAAATAAAAAAGTTAACCCCTTCCTCCCCAGTGCCATTAGTACAATGTCAGTGGTTTTTTTTTGCACTGATCACTGTATTGGTGTCATTGGGGATGTCAGTGATCCCAAGTCAGTTCCCCCCAGTGTCAGAATGTCCACCGCAGTCCCGCTATAAGCCGCTGATCGCCGCCATAAGTCACTGATCGCCGCCATAAGTCGCTGATCGCCGCCATTATTAGAATAAAAAAAAATTTAAAATTCCAGTATCTTTACCGCCGTTTGTAAACGCTAAAACTTTCACGTAAACCAATTAATTTACACGTATTGGGTTTTTTTTTTTTAGCAAAGACATGTTGCAGAATGCATTTTGGCCGAAATTTATGACGAAATTTGATTTTTACTTTTTTTTACTGTACATGTTTTATAGCAAAAAGTCCAAAATATTGTTTTTTTTTCTCAAAATTGTCAGCCTTTTTTTTATAGCGCAAAACATAAAAAAAGCGCAGGCGATCAAATACCACCGAAAGAAAGCTCTATTTGTGTGAAAAAAAGGACATAAATGTAATTTATGTACCGTATTGCATGACCGCACAATTGTCAGTTAAACTAGCACAGCGCTGTATAGCAAACAAATGGCATAAATTGCAGTATCTATGCCATAGTTTATAGACGCTATAACTTTCACACAAAGCAATCAATATACACTTATTGGGATTTTTTTACCAAAAACATGTACCAGAATACATTTTGGCCTAAATTTATAACTAACTTTGAGTTTACTATATATTTTTTATATCTGAAAGTAAAAAATATTGTTTTTCTTCAAAATGTTTGGTCTTTTTTTGTTTATAGTGTGAAAAATATAAAGCGCACAGGTGATCAAATACCACCAAAAGAAAGCTCTATTTGTGTGAAAAAAGGACATAAATTTTATTTGGGTGCAGCATTGCATGACCGCGCAGTTATCAGTTGAATTAGTGCAGCGCCGAGTAGCAAAAGAGGCCTGGTCATTAAGGGGGGGTAAATCCTCAGGAGGGCAAGTGGTTAAGAGCTTCAGTGCAGTGTTAGGAATTGGCTCTGTTTGTGGAAACAGTCCTTAGAAACAAGTGGTGCATATTTTTTAGAGAGAGAGAGAGAGACAGACATGAAGCAACAGCTCCTTCCTTTTTCTGCTTCCTATTCTATCTTTGCTTGCAATTATGCCTGGTGACGCAGAATACAAGAAAATGAGCAAAAGTGATATGAGTACGGAATGTGCCTCACAGGGAATGGACGTTGGTCGCAAAACCCGTGAAGATTCGGGATTTACAGGAGCATGATAGCCGAGCAGATCAGAACTCGGGGGAACTTGAGCATGACGGGGTTCCTACTACCTACATTCCCAGTGGCTCAGAGAAAGCCTCGCAGGATGGGCATACAGAGACTGATACTGGAGGATCACCGAATGGTATCGTCATACCACCCCCTGAGCTGGCTAGCACCGGAGTGCCTGTAACCAGCAGAGACTTTCCTCAGAGGCAAGAAGCCCTGAAATGCCTCATGGAGACAGATCTTGAGGCATACCTGCGGTTCCTTGAACGCCAGGCTGACAGAGAAACTGCGGAACGCCAGGCTGACAGAGAGGTGGCAGAACGCCAAGCAGCGGCTGACAGAGAGGAATGCCAGAGGGAAGCTTATCGTCGGCACGAGCTGGAGATGACGAGGCTCCAGCAGCAGCGACAGGGCCAGAACCTCGGGTCCTTAGAGCACAGGGACGCCTCTCTGGCCGTGGGCGCAGCCAAGTTTCCAGTGATGGAAAAAGATAGTGACATTGACACGTATTTACTGTCATTTGAAAAAACGTGCCATCAGTACCATGTGCCCCCAACTCAATGGGCTCGGTACCTGACACCAGGGCTACGAGGCAAGGCCCTGGATGCGTTTGTTGAAATGCCAGAGGGGCAGGACGATGATTCTGAAGCTTTAAAAGATGCCATCACCCGGAAGTACCAGATGACCCCGGAAGTGTACCGCAAGCGGTTCAGGTCCATGCAGAAGGGACCTGGGGACTCTTACATGGATGTGGCGAGTCGCTTACGCACCACATTCCAACAGTGGACTAAGGGACTGAAAGCTGACTCCTACGAGTCTTTGGAAGATCTCATGAAACGAGACCAACTCCTACACATCTACCCAGCCGACGTCAGACAGTTTGTCTTGGAGAGAGAACCAGCATCTACTAAAGGTGCAGCCGATTTGGCAGATACCTTCGTCCACACGCGAGTGTCTGACCATCGCAAGGCTCCTCCGAACAGCTGCAAAGGAGGGAAATCGCCCCTAGCAACCCCTCCTCCATCAGTGAGTCAAGCTTCCCCTCCGCCCACACCTTCAGAACCCCAAGCCATCCCTGCCTGACAACTGCAGATGTTTCACCTGTGGGACAGCTGAACATCTCAGGACGCAGTGTCCTGAGCAGAAGCAGATGACATCATCTGGCCAGCCGGCCAGCAACTCTTCTTCCGTGTTGTTCGTCCACAGGAAGATGCGGGTAACCCCCGTCAACTTGCAGCCGGTCACTGTGGGCAACAGGTCTGTAAATGGTTTCCGGGACACCGGGGCAGAAGTCACCTTGATCCGGCCAGAGGTTATTGAGCCAAGGAACCTCATCCCAGGAAAGTTCCTTACCCTCACAGGAGTTGGGGGGACCCGTTCACGCATACCCTGTGCAAAGGTATTCCTAGATTGGGGTACGGGAAGAGGGATGAGGGAGGTGGGGGTCTCGGATGAAATTCCCACACCTGTTTTGTTGGGTGCTGACCTAGGCACTCTTGTTTCCTATTCCTAAGAAAACCTGGAAGGGCCCCCTGGAACTCTCTGGACATGCCAAGGTACTGTGTGCAGATATTGGGGTAATGTCTGGGCAACCTGTGGATGGACAGAGGGAGGGGGTTGGGAATGGAGTGGGACTACAGGATTCTCCATTAGCTGGAGAACGAGAAGAAATCCCCTTGCCTGGGGAGGTATCGAACTCATGTGTCATTGATATTATAAACATAACTGTTGATATTGATAATGATGGCGATGATGGTAATGTCAGTAATGTTGATGATGGTAATGATGGTTATGATATTCATGATGAAACAAGTGATGCATTTTCATTGTTGGGGGTCACCCACAGTGCTGTGAAGGGGGCAGAGGTACAATCTCTGGGGGCTGAGCAAACGGATGGTCTGGATGGGCCTGTCCCTTGCCCAGGCTGAGAAGATTATGCCTTGATAAGTGCCCAGCCGTTGGCCTTGCAGGGTACTGGGCAGCCGGCTGAGACTTGTAGTTCCATGCATAAGGCAGCGTTGAAAAGCGATCCACAAAGGAACTTCAGAGATCAGCTAGCTGGGTGCCCAAAAAGCGTGAGACTTAAGAGCAGGGAGAATTCCTGGGTCCAGTCCTGCTGAAGGAGACCCCTGTGCAGGGACTCTGCCCCTGGGCAGGTTTACTGGGGTGCCATCTAAAAGGCATCTAGGTCTCAGATGAGGCTTTAGCTGGGGGGCCTGTTTGCAAAACCTGGTCTTGGAGTCTGTTTGGGTCTGGAGAAGCTCACTGGAGATTACTAGGGGGGAAGCTGGGGGAAAGGTATTCGGCTGTCCTGTGGTTGTGTGAGTCTGTATCTCCCTCACTGAGGAGTGTCTTGAATGCTCAGTGGATATAAGAAGGAGGCAACCGATGATCTTGTGGCTGAGTAGATGACCCCAGTGCTGGAAGTTAGTGACTGTGTGCATCTTTGGTCTCTTGGGAAAATCTTAGTCACTTGTCAGCATTAGAGATTCTGTGGGACATTTTTGTGCAGCTCAGCAAGATAGAGGAGTCCTCAAAGAGTTCAGTTCACTAATTTTGGGTATCTTATGCTCCCTTTACCCCATTCAAGTTAATCATTATAATAAAACCCTAAAAAAAACACCCCTAGACTGTTCCTTTTGAGCCAGTGGAAGAGTGAAGAGATTCTGTGTGCCTGGCTGTGCATGCTTTAACTGGGGAAAAGTCAGTTCACCATTGCCCCATTAGGGGGTGCACTACGTAGTATACTGTTGAACACTATAATATTTTGTTGAATGATATAATATGATGCTTTATCATTTAATTTACTACTGGGATGTGATATATCAAGATATATTATACACTGCGCTAGGATGGACACACATATACACAAAAAGCACCTGTAATCAAAGTGCCCCTACACTCTTAATCACCAACAACAAAGAAAATCCTTACAGGGCTGTGTGCTACAAATAAAGAGCAAGAGAACACTATATCAATAAAGATCAAAACACACTAAAACAGAAAAAAAAGGGGCGCATGGGTGGAGGCTGAAGATGGCGGACGTGCATTAGACCAGCTCCGCTTTCCCGCTCTCTCTGCCGAAGCCAATGACAGCTTTCACCAACAGAGGAGCTTCGGTCCTGCATTCAGCGATGTTTGCAGATTCCGATGGGCAAAATTGGGCAGCAGAAGTACCCTCCGTCACCCGATAAACAGCCGAGGCCTACCCATATGAATAGGTATGTGTCGCGGGCCGCATCCCCGGGCTCGAGTGATCATGCAATCCCGATGGTGGAACCAGATAATCGGCCGGGTCGCAGAGTGGCGGTAATACACCATTCAGCTCCCTCTCCTCCTTCCCTTGTTCCATATCTTACAGCAGACATTCTAGACGATAAAATTACACAATCTTTTGCAGAGTCTGACACATACTATATTGTCAGCAGTGGGGAAAATAGCACAGGAACTTAGAGGGGACTTAGGTGGAAGTGTTGCACATACGGTAAATTCCACTGTGCGAAGGATGGGTCGGGTGAAACCAGAAGTGCTTTATTAGGAATGGCTGTAATAAACACAGAAAACTCTTAATTACATGTGACAGAAGATGTTCACTGTAATCACTGTCCTCTATACACTACTAAACATTTCCATATGCATTAATAAGTATTTTCATATGCATTAATAAACATCTTTAATCACAATATTGAATATCTAGACCTCTGCAGATATGCTATAAACCTATTCTGCATAACAATAGCGTATTACAATAGAGAAATCACATTTCCTGTATCTTAGCGCCATATCGCATAGCTGCAATTTATCTTCATATTCATGCTGTGAGTAGTCTGATTGCATAATAGTAACAGCGACATTTACTAACCAACAGGGTACACGTTAAGTCATTTTGTCCTATTTATCATGTTAAACAGCCTCCTGCTTACCTGTAATAAACACAGAAAACTCTTAATTACATGTGACTGGATATGTTCACTGTAAGCACTGTCCTGCTGGAAACAAATTGTTAGATTTTTAGTGCAAACTTCTGTGTCTTCCTATTATCACAGGAAGTAGTTCTGCCCTCTTGTGATGATACAATAAAAATGCCATCTCTAATATCTTTTATTGACAAAGAGAGATTACAGTTATATTAGGTATTAGGCTTTGGATTTTAAGTTTATGGGGCTGCCTATTTTCTACACCTCTTACACTCTCCCCCACAAAATTGTTATGTCGTCCCCGACATACGCAGCATTTTATTAAGAAAACATTCTTTTACTGGTCTAGTAGTAACCATAGGAAGCCAATGGTAAGTAGTAACCAAGTTACTTGAGGAAACATCCTCCCTGTGACATCTACTTCCTATTACATCACAGCTTCCCACCAGTCCCACAGCTCTATAGCACCTGGCAAGATATAGTTGCATGTAACCAACTATTTAGTAAAACCCCTTTCTATACATATTTGTATAAGTTACTAAGTTTAGACAAAGGTGATGAGAAACTAGGGAACATTTTATTACTTTTATACCTTTTTATATCATAATGGCGGAATACCCATTGTACATCAACAATGCAGCATAACATTGCCACCTACTGCTATGTACTTTTATCGGCTGACTCTGTCTCTGTTCCCTCACCTAAAACTGTTTCTGCTTGACCTACAATATCTGCAGTACAAATGCAATTACATTTTTCCTTACTTTAACCAACAGAAAAGTAACATAATTATTCTGGTTTTGGTAATTAACTTTGATATAGTGTCCCAAATAGTAAACAGTTAATCAATAAACATAATCACTTCTACCAACTTCTATAGTCTTCAGCAAAACATTCTGAACTGAAATACCAGCTAGAGTCAACAGGTAATGTAGGTATACTATCTATGACCTGTGTAGATGAAACTCTGGTAACGCTACTGGGTTGACCTAAAGGGGTTTATTTACTAAAGCTGGAGAGTCCAAAATCAGACTCCCTTCTGCATAGAAACCAATAAGCTTCCAGGTTTCATTGCCAAAGCTTCATTGAACAAGCTGAGGTTAGAAGCTGATTGGTTTCTATGCAGAAGGGAGTCTGATTTTGGACTCTCCAGCTTTAGTAAATAAACCCCAAAGTGTCATATGTCAAAATCTTTGGTTGTCTTCTATTCCTGTAGGGTTGTATTCTACGTTGAGGAAGTGAATCTGAAAGGTCCTCATTCTCCTCTACATCACTTTCAACAAGCTGTTCTGTGTTCTCTGTTGCTGGGCATTCTTCTTCTATACCTCCAAATGCATACTCAGTTTGTTCAATTTGATCTATAGGCTCAGTCTCTGTGACTCCTTCTAAATCATACTCACTTACTTCTAGCTGACGTGGGTAGAACTCAACAGCTTCTGGGTTTAGCTCTGTACTTTCCTCTGGGTGGTCATGCTGGGTGACTGGGATGAAAGCTCTCCAGTGTCTTTGTTCATGATCTGATTCATTTTCTGATTCTCCCTCAGATGTCTGTGTAGGTTGTTGAGTTGTATATTGATCCTTCCCTTGCTTCCTTGCACTGGTTCTTTTGGGTATCTATTGACCTTGGTCACTAGGTAGATAATCACATGGCAACAGTAAGTTGTGATGTAAAATCCTGGTTCGGCCTTTTCCAGTTTCTGGTTTGATTTCATACACTGGACTGTCTGCACACTTCTTTTTAAGAACAACATGTATGGTATCTTCCCAAAATGATCTAAATTTTCCTGGACCTCCTCTTTCAGTAAGATTTCTGACTAGAACTTTGCTACTTGGTAGAAGTTCAGCTCCATTAATTTTGTTGTCATAGTGTTCTTTTCCTCTCTGTGCAGCTTGAGTAGCTATTTTTGAAGCAACCTTATAGGCCTCAGACATTCTATCTGTCCATATGTTCACATATTCAGAGTAGGTCTTGTATTTTTCAGTTACTGGAGTGTCAAACATATTATCAATGTAGTCTTGGAGACCTTCCAAACAGTAGGAAGAATGGAAATTGTCCTGTAGCTTCACTTCGAGTACAATTATATGCATGGACTACCTTTGCTAGTGAATTTTTCCAGTCCTTTTTGGAATCTGGTGACAGGGTACGAAGCATTGATAGCAGGATATGAATAAATCTTTCAACCTGCCCATTACCTTCTGGGTGATATGGCATTGTGTGATAATTTTGGATGTGGCAGTGCTTCACTAATGTCAAAAACAAGTGATTTTCAAACTCTCTACCCATATCATGGTGAATTCTGGTAGGAAATCTGAATTTCAAGACAAAATCATTGAATATTTTGTCGGCAACCGTTTTTGCGGACTTGTTCTTGGTTGTATATGCCTGAGCAAATCTTGTAAAATGATCTATTACCACTAAGATATACTCGTATCCACCTTTACATTTCTTGAGATGAAGAAAGTCAATGGAGACCATCTCAAAAGGATAAGTTGTCACAATATTCAACGGGGCCCGAACAAGCTTATTTGGCCGTTTGTCTTTCAGACAAGTACATTGGCGGGTGATGTAATGCTCAGTGTCCCTTTGCATATGTGGCCAAAAGAATCTTTCTCTGATTAAATTTACAGTCCTTTCTACTCCTAAGTGTCCCATCTCTTCATGTAACTCCTTCCATACTAAGTGATGGTACAACTTGGGCAACACTAGTTGAGAACCAGATGATGTTTTCCATCTCAAAATTTTATCGTCATCGAGGTAAAGTTTGGTCCATTGTTTCATAAGTATGAAAAGATCAACAGGTTCACCTTGTCGTTCCTGTTTGGATGGAAACTTGTTTTGGCTCTTGTACTTCCATACTTTTCCAATCACAGAGTCTTCCTTCTGTGCAGTTCTTGTTTTTTTTGGTATTTGAGTTACCTTCTTTGGTGCTGCATCGGTTGTATTGGCAATCGTTATTGGACATAGTCAAGGTATCCTTTCTTTTTGATGTGCTTGAATTGCTTGGGTTATGCAAGTGATGACTTTGGGGTCTACTGTTGCATGTATTGTTTAGGACTCAATGGCATACGAGAAAGTACATCTGCATCAGCATTCCTTCTTCCGGGACGATATTTAATAGTGAAGTTGAAGTCAGCTAGTTCTGCAACCCATCGATGTCCTGTTGCATTCAATTTTTCTGTAGTGAGGACATAGGTTAGTGGATTGTTGTCAGTATATACAACAAATGATGGACAGTAATGTAGGTAATCTCGGATTCTGTCGCATATTGCCCATTCCATTGCTAAAAACTCGAGCTTCCCTGAATACATGTGGTAGTTTTTCTCAGCAGGTGTGAGAGTTCTAGACCCATAAGCAATCACCTTTAATTTCTCCTCTTGCTCTTGGTATAATAGGGCTCCTAGTCCTTCTTGCGAGGCATCACAGTGAAGAACAAAGGGTTTGGAATAATCGGGGTAACCCATAACTGGAGGATGAGTTAACACTTCAATAAGCTGGATGAGTACTACCTGATGATGGTCACTCCAGGCTATAGACTGATAGGATGGAAGGGATTGGTTTCCTCCTCTTCTTTGTCTGGTTAGCTGGTGTTGAGGTTGTGGTAGGTGTCAAACCTGCTGACAATAGTTCATAGAGAGGTTTGGCAATTTTGGAGAAGTTTTGAACGTAAGGGCGGTAGTAGGAAATAAATCCTAATAGTTTCCTGAGTTCTCAGACAGTCTTTGGTTGGTTGTTTCTTAAGGCAAGAACAGGTGCCGTGTCGGCCGGGTCCATAGAGTGGCCTTCTTTTGACACAATCTTGCCCAGGAATCTGACTTTATTTTGAAAAAGTTCACACTTCCTGGCTGTTAATTTGACTCTGTGTTGTTGGTAACATTGGAGTACTGAACGGACATGCTCCACATGCTCCTGGAATGACTTACTATGGACAAGGTTGTCATCTAAGTATGGCAGGCAAATCTCATCTCTCAGTCCTATTAAACATGTCTCCATACTGCGTTGGAATTCGGCTGGTGCAGAGCTCAGACCAAAGGGTATTCGGATCCATTCATACAAACCCCAAGGTGTAATGAATGCTGTCAATGTTCAACTGGCTTCTTCCACAAATCTTTGATGGTATGCTTTCCCCTGGTCTAGCACAGAAAACCATGAACTTCCTCCTAGACTGTCCAGCATGTCTTGGATCCTAGGAATTGGATGACGGTCAGGAATGGACTTCTGGTTCAACTCTCTATAATCGCAACACAGTCTTAACATGCCATCTTTCTTCCTTACGCACACAATGGGTGAGGAGTATGATGATTTTGATTCTGTAATCCATCCTCGATTTATCAGATCCTGCAGATATTCCTTAACTTCTTGGTGCAGTGGTTTCGGTACAGACATGTAAGTTCTCGTGACCGGTGTACTGTCTTTGACATGAATCTGTAACTGTAAAGAAGGAATACATCATACATCAGAGTCATCTTTGGCAAAAGCATTGCATTCTTCCCTTAGCATTTCTTTGACGATTTGTTGATCTTCAGGAGGGAGGTGTTTCAGAGGCACTGGCGGATCCCAGCACTCCTGATTGTTATCCCCCACCCGCGGATAAGTCTCATTTGGATATCCAATTTTCCCTTTTGGTCCTACCTTGAGTGTCTGAGGTTCAGAGGTCACCGAATTAGTAAACACATTTGCTGATTGTTTCAATTGTACTTGAGCCGGATATGTTGTTTTTATGGGCTCTACGCCTCCAATCTTCGTTTGACCTGGTAACACAATGTCCCGTTTAGTTGTATTCCAAACTGGAATGGTCAGTTTGGAGAACTGTCCTCTTTGAAATGAGACTAGTGTCTCACCAATATGCAGTCCATCTGGCAGGTGATAAGCCTCACTCGGTGTAAACAAAACTGTCTGAGCCTGCAAGGACGGTTTGGTGTGAGCACTACACCGGATGTATGCTACAGTATTTGCAGGGATTCTTTGGTTCTTAGTACCAGTCTTCTCGATAGCACCACCGGTTTCCCTACAGTTGGCTTGTAGTAAGCTTACAAGGACTTCTGCTTTGGGGGTTGGCAATTCTAAAGCTGTTCTTAATATGTCCACAAAACCTGGGATAACTTTCTTCCCATCAGCAACTGTCTCTTTGAATATTTCTTCAATTAAATTATAGCTGATAATTGGCTTCTCAGCTACTTTCTCATCCTCAGAGACTACTAGTGGTACTAGTAACTGTTTGGTAGTATTACTGCTCGATGTAAGCTGAAAGGTTACCTCAATCCAACCTGAAAACAGAATCTCTGTCCCATTGGCTGCTTTCCTTTGGAGTACACCTGGTCCCAGCAGTTCTTCAAACGATCGGAGCACAGTGTGTGCCAGTGCTCGCTGTCTCCAGCCCTCATTGAAAATGCTAACCTGAGAGCCAGTATCCCATAAGGCCTGGACAGGAGTGTTTTCTATTTCACCGTTCACAAGGCATCTCTTTCCAATAAGACCCAGTAGCTTGTTGTGCTGTCTCAAGGTGACACCATTCACATTGATTGGCAATTTTTCAGCTGTCGGGGATAGCCTTTGAGCAGGGCAGGTTGGTGTTTTTCTCCAGGGGTCTGCATTTAACTTTCCAGCCAAAGCTCTGATGGTAGGTTGGGGACTGGTTTCTTTACTACTGACACGATTTGCACTTTGGGATGCAGGTTTGGTTCTGGCACAGGTTACGGTCGGTCCCTTAACAGCAACCCTCTCCCATTTAACTGATTTTGTGTGGCCGCTCTGCATTGTCTCGCCCTATGTCCAGCTCGACCACAGTTAAAACAATGGTCACATGCAGTTCTCTGATCAGTCTTTTCACAAGATTGACAAGCCCCTGTCCTTTGACCAACCGTTGCTCTAGGTCCCCTAAAGCCATGCTCTTGTCGAGTTCTCGAATCTTGGAGAAGTGTTTTCATATCAAAAATTTCTTGTTGCAACTGTATTACTATCTTTTCGAGGTCAGAGTTACTCTTTGAAGGACTACTTGCTTGTGGTGAAGGCAAAGGTAGGGTGCCTGGCTCCTGAGAACAATGGAGGATGTTGGCCTGGCACTCTCTTCCCTTCGTCAGGTTCCTGTACTGAGATTTCTTTTGTTTCTGCTCCCTTTCCATCTCCATGTTTGTAGCCTCATTCATCTTTTCTATGAGCAACTCATCTGAGACTGTAGGATCGTCCAAGTGTTGTTTTAGTTGGAACTTGATATGGTCACTTCTCAGTCTGGTGCCCACCAACCTTAAGAATTTCTTTTGTATAATTTCAGTGCCGAAGTGTTCATCTGAACCTTCCCCTTGTGAAACGAACAGCAAATGGTCCTTCAATGCAATGTCCCTAAATAGGAAGTTCTGAGGAGTCTCTTTACTATTCTGTGATATATTGATCAATTGTTGGTATAGTTCGGAAACATTCTCTTTATAATGGCTTTTTAGGATTCTCTTGAGTGGCACTAGGGTCAGTCCACTCTTCAGCTCTAGCATGCCTCTGAGGCTTGACCCGAGACTAATGGCTTTTCCACAAGCTCTGACTCGGGATATCCCTTTTGCAGTCCCATGTCAATCTGGTGCATGGGGTTAGTATAAGACAGCTTGTCTTTCTGTTCCTTTTCACCTATCTGACCAGCAATTTAAAAGTCCTTTTTGATTGTAACTTCTGGCAAGTTAGTATGGGAAAGTCTCTGAGCAACTAAATTAGGGTCTTGTTTTGCAGAACTTTCTTTTGAGTCTTTGTCTTTAGTGCTAAGTTCTTTCATCTGTTCCTCTATCATCTTGGCCGTTTCTTGAAGTTTTTCCTGTATACTGTGGTATTGTTGTTTTAAATCCTTTAACTGTTGTTCGGCTTGAGGGTCTTTGCCACTATCGCTTGGTGCTTCCATGTTATCTCTCTCCTCTAACTCACCAATTAATTTCTTAGTCACATGCAGAAATTGTGTCACCACTTCTTCACTTTCAGTCTCTACCAGTTTATCTAACACCTCATTCACTATCCGCATGTAATGGCGCCGGGTTTTTCATTTTGCCATACTTGCTTCGGAGGCCTTTAGAAACTGGCAAGTCTCCGTGAGATCATCAACTGACATGTGAATCAGGTGTTCACTGATTTCGTCTTGCAACTTTTCGATATCCATACTCCTAATGTTTTTCTATAACTTCACCACGGACAGCGTAGTCACTCCTTTTCACTTCCGTGACCTTTCGGCGTTCCTTTCACCCGGCCCCACGTTGGGCGCCAATTTTGTTGCACATACGGTAAATAATTCCACTGTGCAAAGGCTGGGTCGGGTGAAACCAGAAGTGCTTTATTAGGAATGGCTGTAATAAACACAGAAAACTCTTAATTACATGTGACTGGAGATGTTCACTGTAATCACTGTCCTCTATACACTACTAAACATTTCCATATACATTAATAAGTATTTTCATATGCATTAATAAACATCTTTAATCACAATATTGAATATCTAGACCTCTGCAGATATGCTATAAACCTATTCTGCATAACAATAGCGTATTACAATAGAGAAATCACATTTCCTGTATCTTAACGCCATAGCTGCAATATATATTCATGCTGAGAGTAGTCTGATTGCATAATAGTAACAGCGACATTTACTAACCAACAGGGTACATGTTAAGTCATTTTGTCCTATTTAATGTTAAACAGCCTCCTGCTTACTTGTATTAAACACAGAAAACTCTTAATTACATGTGACTGGATATGTTCACTGTAATCACTGTCCTGCTGGAAACAAATTGTTAGATTTTTAGTTCCTACTTCTGTGTCTTCCTATTATCACAGGAAGTAGTTCTGCCCTCTTGTGATGATACAATAAAAATGACAACTCTAATATCTTCTATTGACAAAGAGAGATTACAGTTATATTAGGTATTACGCTTTGGATTTTAAGTTTATGGGACTGCCTATTTTCTACACCTCTTACAGAAGAACACACAGATCATTTAGAAACCAAATTTGATGATCTGGTACAGTATGTACATGTGCAAGAGGAAGATAACCATGTTTTAAAACAACAGATGTCCCAGTTACAATCCCTTTAAGAAGACTTGGAGAATAAGAAGCGGAGACAGAACCTCCGAATACGCGGTGTCCCAGAACCTATAGGGGATGCCAGCCTACAAGATTATCTGCGAGGTCTGTTTACTGCATTGGCCCTTGCAGTACTGGATATAGACTGGCGAATGGATAAGGCCTACCAGGGGTAGACTGACCATTCGAGCACTCGGGCACTGCCCGAGGGCCAGGAGTCAGTAGGGGGCCCCATGAAATGCCCCTGGTACCTTTTTATAGGCTTTTTTTGCGTGTGGGCAAGGACATATGGCCCCATGAACCCCTATTGCCCGGGCGCCCCATGAGTTGTCAGTCCGCCCCTGGGGCCCACCACTCTCTTGCTCCAAAACCACTGCTGGGAGTGAGACCTAGAGACATTACCGTCCGGTTTCACTACTACAATAGCAAGGAGTCTCTGCTGAATGCCACACGTAACACGTCTTCCGTTGATTTTAGAGGGGAAAAAATCCAAATACATAGTGATCTGTCCCCTATCACATTGTCTAAAAGGTGTACACTTTGTCCACTTGCTCTCCACCTACAGAAACACCACATTGTATACAGATGGGCTTTCTGTTCAGATTGACGGTAACCAAGAATGGTACTCAAGACACAATTAGAGATCTTCAGGAAGGAGAGGTGTTTGTACGTTATTTAAGTCTGCCTCCTCTCCAGGATGAAGCTCTAGCTTTACCTTTGCCTAAACCCAGATCAGCCAACACCCCTAACAAAATATGGACACCAGCAAGATCCAAAAACAAGACACATCTACCGATTCCTCAAAGGTCTCCTGCACCTCGGTTATCTTCTGCCACCTGATGACGTCATGCAAAATGCACCTGAAATCACCTAAGACTTAATGTCCATTGACACATCATGCCCGACAACTTGGATATCCCTTCATGGATAAATCTGACAACTCATCAAGATCTTTTCAGATAATATCTTGTCAATTGCTGACTATCTTGGAAGAGAGAAGTGAAGTCACTGCCTGACTTTCATCCTCCCTATGTCGTTCCCATCCGTCTACAGCTACTGCTGTAGATGCCTGAGTGGCCTAGGCTGCTCGGGCCTTCTCCATGTTTTGGCCTATGTTTACAAATCTTTTTTAATTTGTTTGTTCTATGATTGTTAGTTATGCTACGACACACTGGATGCATCTTTCTTAGCCAATGTTTTTTGTGTTATTCTTTGTTGGAACAGCATGCTTTGTCATAATACCCTTCATACATCTGCTTAATACTCAGACCACACCAACATGTCTCTACGATTACACTCTTGCAATGTTAAAGGTTTAAATTCAGTGAGGAAGAGGTCGATAGCTCTTCGGGAATTCCGCCAGTCCAAGGCTGATGTCATCTTTATCCAGGAAACACATTTCAAAAAGGGAAGCTCATTTAACTTTTCCCTCAGATATTTCCCTATAGCATATTCCACGCTAGACAGCACAGGTAAACCATTGGACCATGGTTCGAACAGTATTGGAACAAGTACTTAATGCTGTCCTGCCCCTAGACCCATTGCACTATCTTTTGGGCCTACCTTTTAGGGGTATCCCCAAACAATCTAAAAGGTTGGGAGTACATATTCTGACAGCCGCTAGAAGGGTGATACCATGATTTTGGAAATCAGCAGATGTCCCCATGCAAAATCACCTTTTAAGAGCGATCTCTGAAATTAGGGTAATGGAATACCTTACAGCTCTAGTAGGTGAACATTCAGGTCATTTTCATTCTGTTTGAGGGCCATGGGATCACTCTCCCTTTGGCAAGCTTCCTTCCTCCCCCACCTCTCCCCCCTCCTCTTATGTAGTCCAGACACTTTTCCAAGTAATATGCCTTTGACAAATAATGTAATCTACTAATGTGCAGGCTTATGTTGATCCATGTTTTTGAATTGTGCAGATTAACATACTTTTCACTTATGTTCATATGTCTTCTGATTTTGTTTTCTTCTATGCTAATGATGGATTCCTTTCATTGCAATGTTTACACATCTAGTGTTATTGTTGTAACTCTGTTCTGTTTAAAAATTGGGCATCGGCCCTTAATAAATATTATTCTATGCCACCAAGTGGTTAACAAAGTCATTTGAATTTCGGATGACATTTTTTTTCCATATTTCGGATTCGGTACTATTGTAATTCGGAAATTCGGATGCATCCAAATGTATGGATAATAAAAATTCATCAAAATTTTGATTCAGAATGAAATGGCCCGCACATATCTAGTTTAGGCTATAGTGTGTGAGAACTAACATAAAAAAGTATAGCTTTAAAGGACACCCCCACTCACTTTTCTTCTTTTTAAGGGCTTTCTTGCCCAATTTTATTAAAACAAAGATCAACAAACTTCCAGTGTACAACATCAAGTGCAGCGCTCTGTTTATCAAAATATCAACCAACCAAAATTAAAGCAATCAAAATGTCCAATTTATAATGATTAAACTGTGTCCATAGAAGGTATTATAATAGTAGTAAAAATGATTATTCTCACATGCCGTGATGGAAACAGGAAACATCCAGAGATAGCCAAAGTGACACCATCCACTCTCATGCAAGGCTTACCGGAAGGATTGCGACTCCTGCTAAGAGTGGTCAAACTATTAAATATATTGTAAATGACATCATAAGCATTGCATAGTTATCCTCAAACAGGCTCAAGATAGTGACAAACCATCTCCTTAAAAGTGCCTCTTTATTTGGTAATAGGGAATTCTTTTACCTTCCAAGATGGCCACCGGACAGTTGCGCATACATGGTAGTGTGTGTGCGTGGCTCCGCACTACGAGTTTTGCCATACGTGACATCATCAGGGTGATGACTTCACATATGACACAACATGTAGGCCGGAGCCACGCACACACGGTACCATGCATGCGCAACTATCCGGTGGCCATCTTGGAAGGTGAAAAAACTCCCTGTGGCATTTTTTCTCTATGCTGATTCAAATGACTGTCATGTATGTGCAATACTTATGAACAGAACATGCAGCGCTGTTAAAAATCAATCATACATGTAGAAAATAATACATTATAAGAAGAGTGATAAGGCGACCGCTGCTAAGTAATGGCCCATCAAAATGTTCATAAATTGCAATGACATAAATATCTCCAATGAGAGTGTTCTTGTGGTACACAGTGCACAATATCACAGTGAAGTGGTGAACAAATTGGTGACTTCCGTGACCATATTCCTCCCACCGAAATGAGTGTAGATTGCACTAACCAGAAAGCGCAATAGAAATGCGCATTTGAGTATTAACCAACTCCTGGTCATCCGTCTATTTAAGCTGGATCACTGGGAGGGTCATCAGGCTAGCATCCGCTGGGCAGAATATCCTAACCACAGGATCTCCAGATGTCAGGGGGTGTACACTCGTCTCACCAGCAGGGGGAGATTAATCGTTCCCAGTGTGGCCACCAGATGGTCCCATCTGGTGGCCACACTGGGAACGATTAATCTTCCCCTGCTGGTGAGACGAGTGTACACCCCCTGACATCTGGAGATCCTGTGGTTAGGATAGGATATTCTGCCCAGCGGATGCTAGCCTGATGACCCTCCCAGTGATCCAGCTTAAATAGACGGATGACCAGGAGTTGGTTAATACTCAAATGCGCATTTCTATTGCGCTTTCTGGTTAGTGCAATCTACACTCATTTCGGTGGGAGGAATATGGTCACGGAAGTCACCAATTTGTTCACCACTTCATTGTGATATTGTGCACTGTGTACCACAAGAACACTCTCATTGGAGATATTTATGTCATTGCAATTTATGAACATTTTGATGGGCCATTACTTAGCAGCGGTCGCCTTATCACTCTTCTTATAATGTATTATTTTCTACATGTATGATTGATTTTTAACAGCGCTGCATGTTCTGTTCATATTTATTATTAGAGGCTTTTGGTGTTTGCCTTTCATGCATGTCGCTTTCTGTACTTTGTCCAGCACTCGTTTCATTTCTGTCTCGATGTATGTGCAATACTGTTTAATAAATTCCCTTGTACAGATGATTCTATACTATATTGAGTATCTCTTCATTACATGGTGTCTGCTGCATGTTTCGGTTCTGTTGATTTATATTGCAATATCTTGGAGCCATCATCAAATAAAGAGGCACTTTTAAGGACATTGCTTGTCACTATCTTGAGCCTGTTTTGGAGGATAACCATCCAATGCTTATGATGTCATCTATAATATATTAAAAAGTGAGGTTTGACCACTTTTAGCAGGGGTTGCAAACCTCCTGGTAAGCCTTGCATGAGAGTGATTGGTGGCACTTTGGCTATATCTGGATGTTTCCTGTTTCCATCATGGCATGTGGGACTTATCATTGCTACTACTATTATAATACCTTTTATGGACACAGTTTAATCATTATACTATATTATGGACATATTGATTGCTTTAATTTTGGTTGGTTGATATTTTGATGAACAGAGTGCTACACTTGTTGTTATATACTGTTTGAATGCCTTGTATCAGGGTATGGTGTTCAGCTGATAATTTTTAGTGTTCTTTTTCTTCAAAGCATGGCTTTTAGCACATACTTGGTTCAAACTTCCAGAAAATAAAATCAGTGAGTTTCCCTCACAGGTTTTCAGCATTTCCATTCAAAGAAATACACATTTAGCCTCCAGACTTATACAGTAAATGAAGCACTCCTGCTCTGGCCTTACCATTTAGGCTCTTTGTCTGCCTCCCACAGACAGTCTTTATACACAAATGTGTGCACATAATTTGCAGCCCCTTGCTACTTTGACTCCCACATGGAGCCCCAGCTCCTTGCAGCGACCTCCTCTGTCTTCTGCGGTGGAGCCCAGAACCATGGTTAGAGCAAACTGACTTTACAAAAAAATTAGGAAACTGAAAAGCCAGTTTCCTGTGCATTGAGAAAACCCTCTGGAGTCCCTCAACTTGCCTGGTTGAGAATCCTGGGTTATAACTTCTATTAAGACCCTGGCAGGGTACCACACTGTCGCAAGTGATATGATATAATCTACTGTGGGGGTATTATATACAGTCATTTTACTGGGTAAGACTAATGCTAGGATGTATGAATAGGTCTGTGCAGGTTATAGTGATCAGTTATTACAGACGTTTTAGAGGCTTCCTATAGCTTTTACTACTAACAACTCTGTCTTGGAAGTTCTGTGGCAATGGCACTGATTCTCATTGTTGTATGTGTACTCCAAGGGATCACTCTTTTAAAAAATATATTCATCGATTTTTTGAATGCTTTGCATATGACTAGTCACCCCTCTCTTGGTGCCCTGTGCCCCTTAAAGTCCTAGAAATACCCCAGAAATGAACTGGAACTACTCCTGCTTCCTTTCACAGTTCATGCAAATACTGAAGGACCTAAAATAATACTATAATAGATTTTTTCTTTACACTAAAACAAAAAATATAATGTTCCTGCGCCAACAAAAAAGTGCCATATACAAAATATGTGTATTCCTCTTCTAAATTGCTGCTGTGCAAAAAATGTGAAAACACAAATAATATTTATAAATAAAACAGCGCAAAATAGACCTTCATACAAATTTAGTGAATCACAAAACATAAAATGTCCAATAATCATTGGTGCATATCTCTGTCAAAAAATCTTCAGGAAAAACACCCCAAAACCACTTGTGATGAAAGCTGAGGATTCCAAATACTTTTAGGAAACTTCCACCTATCACCCGTGCACACCAACATCAAATACACTCACCAGATTTTGGTGAATGAAAAGCCTTTAAGGATTTTTGGGAAATCCTAAACCCTCTTTGCATCAGATCAATAGTAGCCTGCCCCACCAGGTATGTATCTTCTCCCAGGTCCTCACCGTGTTATCCTTGTTTACTCCACCGTATTGGAGAAAAAAACTTATATAGTGTAATATTGCCAAATATATATTATAACAGAAGACAAAATCCAGGCCACTCACATTTTTCCAACTTGTAAAAGGCGCATTTATTTAGGCCAACACCAGCCTGATATCAAGAACCAGCAAACAGCCACAAAATCCAGGATTCTCACATCAATACAAGCCAGTAAGAGCAGAGGAACAGCAGAAGACCAGTATAAATCCCTCAAAGATGGCCGCTGGAACGCACCGCCTGGCGTGCGTTCCACTCACCAGAAGTGACGTCAGACGTCGGATGTGTGGACCGGAAATAGCGTCAACACGTTTCGCCCCTCCCACAGGGCGTTCTCCCACCCCCTTAACCGACTATCAATTACAGAAACCTAGCTTCAAGCATCAGATTCTGCTTCTCCCGCAGCACTTTCCTATGGATGCCTTCTCTGGACCCACTCACCCAGACCCAGTGGTCGGAAAGGAGGTGGATTTGGTTTGCTTCTATCCCCACTGAGCACCTTTCAAGTGCTCCCTAACCCTCCCTCTCTATCCTTCTCCTCTTTCGAGACTCACTGCATTCAGCTGTTTTCTCCCATTTCTCTGAGCATTGCAACGATCTACCGGCCTCCTGGACCGGTGTCACGCTTTCTTGATGACTTCTCTGCTTGACTATGCTACGTTTTTCCTCTGAAATACCCACTATCATTCTTGCAGATTTTAACATCCCCATTAATGTGAACAACCCAGCTACAGCCCAACTATTCAACCTAACCTCATATTTTGCCTTAACACAGTGGATACAGTCCTCCACTCACTCTGATGGGAATACTTTAGACCTTGTTTTCTCCCATCTTTACACTACCTACAACCTCATAAACTTCCCCTTTCCTCTCTCAGATCACAATCTCATCCCCTTTACAGTGTCTTCTTCTTCAAACACTTATCCCTCCAAGCAGCAAACAATTACCCACAGAAATCTTCACAACTTAAACCCTCTCTTTTCCACTCTGCAACTGACCGCCTCTATGACAGAAGCTCTCCCATTTCCTGCGCTGACGTGGCCACTGCCGTCTACAACAGTTCACTTTCATTCACACTAGACTCACTTGCTCCTCTAACTACATGAAGTATTAGGCCCCGACCATTACAACCTTGGCAGACTGACGACACCAGAAATCTTAAGTGACATAGTCGTGCACTGGAGCTATTATGGCGTAAAACCAAATCTCAGTAAGCATACACCCTATATAAATCTGCTTTCTTAACATACAATTCCTGCATCCATGCTGCCAAACAAGCCTACTTTGTCACTCTTATTAGTACCTTGTCATCCAGTCCTCATTGTCTCTTCTCTACGTTTAACTCTCTACTTTCTCCACCTCTACCCAGTAGCTCACTCACTGCTTACAAGATTGCAAATCATTTCAAAAGCAAGATTGATGCAATTAGTAGGGGCATCTCCATACACAGACATCTATCCCACTTAGCATACCTTATACCAAACCTTCCTCAACACTTTCCTCTTTTGACCTTGCTACTACTGAAGAGGTCATTAAAGTTTTCTCAGAAGCCCTTCTCACCACTTACCCCCTGGATCCTGTCCTCTCTCAACTACTACAGTCACCCTCTTCTTCTGTCCTATGCTCCCTCACTCACATCTTCAATCTCTCCCTCTATAATGGTGCCTTTCCCTCCCCTCTAAAGCATGCACAGATTACTAACATACGTATAAAACCCTCGCTGGACCCCACCAACCTGAACAACCTAAGACCCATCTCCCTGCTCCTGTTTACCTCTAAACTCTTAGAATGCTTAGCCTACAATCGCCTGAGCTTCTACCTCACTGACAACAACATTCTTGACCCTTTACAGCCTGGTTTTTGCTCACTACACTCCACTGCAACTGCCGTACCAAAACTCGAATTATTTACTAACTGCTAAAACATATGGCCACTACTCCATACTCTTACTACTTGACCTCTCTTCGGCTTTTGATACTGTTGACCATCCCCTCCACCTCAAAAAACTCCGCTCTCTTGGCCTCCGAGATGGCTCTCTCTTGGTTCTCCTTCTACCTATCGCAGCGCTCCTTCAGCGTTACCTATAACTCTGTCTCCTCCTCTCCACTTCCACTTTCTGTAGGAGTCCCTCAAGGTTCTGTCCTTGGACACCTTCTCTTCTCCATCTACACCTCCTCCCTTGGTCACTTTATAAACTCCCATGGCTTTAAGTACCATTCTCTATGCTGATGACAAACAAATCTATCTTTCTACCCCTCACCTCACCCCTTCAGTATCCTCTCGCATTACTAACCTACTAAATGATATATCAGCATGGATGTCACTCCACTTCCTCAAACTAAATGTTTCCAAAACAGAGCTCATATTATTCCCTCCAGTCTGTGCTCCCTCGACTTCTCCATCAATATCAATAATACAACCATCAGTCTCTCCCCTCATGCCAGGGTAATAGGTGTAATCCTGGACTCCCATCTGTCCTTTCAGCCCCAAATTCAATCACTGTCCAAATCTTGTAGACTTCACCTCCACAACATCTCCAAGATACGCCCGTTCTTAACCTCTGAAACCACTAAGCAACTTATTCACTCCCTTGTTATCTCTCGCCCTGACTATTGTAACTTCCTCCTCATTGGCCTACATAATCACAGGCTATCCCCTCTTCAGTCTATCATGAATGCTGCTGCCAGATTCATCCACCTTACTAACTGTTCCATATCTGCCATCTCTCTCTGCCAATCCCTCCACTGGCTTCCCATTGCCCAACGAACAACATTCAAAACTTTAACAATAACATATAAAGCCATTTATAACTCTGCCCCAAATTACATCACCAATCTTGTCTCCAAATATCACCCAAACTGTCCTCTCTGCTCCTCCCATGACCTCCTGCTCTCTAGCTCCCTTGTCTCCTCCTCCCATGCTCTCCAGGACTTCTTCAGAGCCTCCCCCATCCTCTGGAACTCTCTACCCCAATCTATCCAACTAAAGCCTACTCTGCTCACTTTTAGGCAATCTCTGAAAACCTATCTCTTCAGGGAAGCCTATCCCGCCTTTAGCTAATAATGGAATCTTCTAATCCTCCTATCATGTCACCCCCACAGTTATTACTTTTTGTACCACCATCCCCTCCCTCTTAGATTGTAAGCTCCAAGGAGCAGGGCCCTCCTAATCCTCTTGTATTGAACTGTATCGTTGTTGTATTGTCTCCCTTTATATTGTAAAATGCTGAGCAAACAGTTGGCGCTATATAAATCCTGTATAATAATAATTTCTAACATATAATTTATAGACTGGAAATTTAGTGTCAATATTGTTTTGTACAGAATCTAATGAATGTGTCTTACCTTCCAATTTTAACTAAAGGTCCAAGGAAAAGAGTACCCAGAGTAAAATATGTGTCAGAAGCTGAACAAAACAGAATGGTTGGCAGTGTACTTTGTTATCCTTTCTGTGGGTGCCAAGGAGCATTGTCCCAGCATTGTTTGAGATCAACAAGCTTCCGTAGTGTTCCTATACCAGAGAAAATGGGAAAATCATTTAGCATGTCTAAGTACTCATTAGCTAACATAACTCTGAAATTACAAACTAGGAGGATGTTTACAGGATCATGAAGAATGCCTCCTGCTTGTTACCTGCCCTGAAAGTAATCACCAACCAGGTCTATGTGAGGAAAGGTGTCAAGCACCTGTGGTAGTGAGCCCTTGTAGATTGCCAACTTGGGGTTCCCCAGGGCATGGAGTCTAAGCCCCAGCCTGCTTCTTCACCAGATGCACTTGCAGCAAGCCAGAACTAGGTCCCAGCCCCCAGGTATGCCCAGCTGAGGATGCGGAGACCGCTCGCACGAGCAGAGTAAAATGGCAGGAAACAACAGGAAATATGATAGACAAGCCAAGGTCGGGACAGGCAGAAAACAAGTTGATGAACAAAGCCGGGGTCAGTACATGTGTAGTCAGGTGCAGGATACAGGAGTTGCAACAAACAGGAGCTCAGCGAACTAAGAAGTTGATCAGGCAAAGTGGGCTAGACTGAGCATGTCATAAAGACAAACAAACTAGGAGGCGGGCCAGGAAGTGATAGAAGGGAAAGAAATAAAACACAGAGAATAGCAGGTGACACCCATAGGTGAGCACAGACAAACCACACATGTGAAGGGAATCAGGAAAAGCACTGCAGCAAGGAGGTAAGAATACACAAACAAGAAACTGCAGGCTAATTTGTGACAAAAGCGTTTCAACACCTGCCCACCCCATGTCTAGTATAAATGGACTCCTTCTGCCACCCATGCAGCTGCATAGCTGGCAGAAACAGTATATTTCACCCTTTTTGCCATCATCTCCACTGCATCCTCCCTCTTGAAATTCCATTTCCTCAGCATTACTCTACATGCTGTAATTATGATCAATGTTATCTTATCTGACATCAGCCTTATTATATGAGCACTCCTGGCTGTTAATGACACCAGAAGGCTAAGCATCAGTTACTGTGAAAAATGGTTTGGGTAGCTTGGCTCTTCTCAATGAGAAACCCCGATTTACACATTTTAGGTGATATGTTCATAGGTTACCAGATTAGCTGAAAATAAAAAAAAAAAACAGTACATTGGGTGCAGGCTTCCTTCCAAATAAAGGTTATGAGAATTATTGTTTTAGCAACAGAGAAGATAATGAAAATATGTTCATTCACTTGACTGATGCTCTTTTACATGGGAAACACATCAAACATGTTGTCTATTTTCAACAGTTATTAAACAACATAGTGAAAGCCCAACACCAAGGTCATGCAGGTGTAGTTTTTTTAGTTTATTATCTAACAGAATCAGAGGCACAAGATGTTGTATTTTTCTCCTCGAAGATACATCACAATGCCCTTTCCTGATACAGAGATATAATAAAGGCTGTAGACATTCTTTACTATAACCAAGGGTGCATGAAATTACTACATGTCAGAATAAAAACATGGTAGGAATTTCTAGGAAACATACACTGTATTAAACATATATCCCAATGCTTTCACAGAAACAGTGAACAATGGCAATTGATTCAATCTTTAGATGTACAAAGAATAAAAATAGCAACCAAACCAGCAACAAATTGGAAAGGAAAACAATCTGAAAGCACATACATAATATACTAACTGGAGATGCCTTATGTGAGTTTGTCATCAACAGAAAATATTTCATTACCTAATATCATGCACATTATTACATTATAAAATTTATTAAAGGAAAGAAAAATTAAAATAAAAAAAAACCAATTAAATATATATATATATATATATATATATATATATATATATATATGTCTGTAAACAGTATATATAGTATACTGTATATAGGGATATAGTCTTTTACATAAATAAAAAAACAATTTTGTTGATGTAACTTTCTGTAAATTTCTGAGGGATTGCTCAAACTGTTTTTGAAGTTTGAAAAAACTTGGAACAGTTAATCCCAATGAAGTCTATGTGGAGGAGAGGTGAGTTATAATGCTAAATTGAGAGGTCCTTTGCTGTGGAAGGAGAAGCAGCACCCCAATCTGATTCATTTCAAAGAAAATGATTTTTTGGTAATATTGGTTATGATACCTCTTTTTTATTGAACAATAGTATACCTAAATTGACTGGTGGAAGTAACAGCCACAACAAACTCAGAAGCTATAGGAGAGTTTACTTTGAACAAAATAAAGCTAAAGTTCTCAACTTCATACAAACTGGCCAAAAATTGAATGAGGAGGAGAATGATGATTCATACTGAGCACAGTTCCACTCTCATTTCTCAAAAATTATTAAGTCAACTGCTGTGAGAGAGGACAACATTTAAAAATAACGGCACATCAAATTGGAATGTATAAACAGAATATATAAACAATACTTAGCAGGGTGTTGTTGAAATGAGGCACAAAGAGGCACAACAGATGCCTGAGGAGCAGAAAGAGGTTCCATCTCTCTCAAACTTCTAATACAGTGACTGAACCTGATATACCAATGAAGGCAAGCTTCAGCTCACAGCATGACCATGCCAGCACTGGACTCTCTGTACACAGTACCAGTCCCCCTCTGATGTAGGAAGCACTGAAACTGATGATGGCTATGGGTCTTTTGACATACCTGCAGTTTCTTGAGCACCAGACTGAGAAAAAGGCTGTAGAACTTCAGTATGAACATGAGGCTGCAGCATGCAGGGCAGAGAATAAAGCTACCCATCAGCATGACCTGGAGATGGCTAAATTAACAGGATTGGTGTCTTGTTTCCCTTGAGCACCTTTGGCTGTGAGCCATGCAGCCACATTTTCAGCCATAGAGAAGGACGGAGACATTGATACTTATTGTCCAACCTTTGCTACAAATGCAGTGGTATCTAATGGCGAGAGGCAAAGCCTTAGAGGCCTATGTGGAATTACCAACTTAGTAGGATGATGATTATGAGGCCACAAAGAATGCAAAGAATGCAATAATCACAAAGTACAATGGTACCAGAAGTATATCACAAGAAATTCAGGTAGCTGAAGATGTGGCAAGCCACCTACGCATCACACTCCAGCAGTGGACTAAAGGACTGAAAAAAGATTGCTATGAGTCCCTGATTAACTCCTAACCATTTGTCCTGCAGACATTTGACATTTTTTGTTGGGGGATAAACCTGAGTCTGACACAATGGCAGTAGAGTTGGCAGATACCTACATAAATTCTCAGGTATCTGACCACTACATGGCTCCCTCTAGTTTGAAATTGAAGAAAATACCTGTGGTAAGTACTACTATAGCCAAGTGCCAAGCTTTGCAGCAACTAACAACTGGTGTTCCTGATAATGAATTGACATGTAGTAACTCTACACTTTGGCAAGCCAGGATATCTCAGGACAACTGTCCTGAGCAGAAAAAACCAACATCACTTGGCCAGCCAACCAGGAACCTTTTCTCTGTGTTGCTCATCAGTAGGAAATGAGAGACAACGCAAATCTACAGCTGGTTATGTTGGGCAACCAAACCGCTACTGGCATTCAAGGCACTGGCACAGCAGCCACGCTCATTTTCCCTGAGTTGGTGAATGAAAAGGACATCCCCGAGAGGTTTATTTTGCTAGGTGACATTCAGAAGTCCAGCTGTTAATAATCCTGCTGAGGGAGACAAATAAAAGTTTTATTGGGACAATAGAAAACTGTACAGAGAGGATTTGCACTCAGAAGGCAGTGAGACATAAATTGTTAACAGGCAGCTTACCTTACCTGGCCAATTTAGGTGACACTTGTTAAAGGTGGTACATGAACTTCCCCTAGGGGGTCATGTGGTATTCATGCATATGGTATGCATAATGTTTTCTGCATTCTCCATTGTTGTGGTGGGGGGGTGGTTTGGTGCTCCCCCCCAAAGCACCTTGTTCCCATGTTGATTGGGACAAGGGCCTTTTCCCCACAACTGTGACTGTCGTTGTGAAGGTCTGTGGGTGAGGGCTTATCAGAATTTGGAAGTCCCCTTTGATAAAGGGGCCCCAGATCCCGACCTCCCCCTATGTGAATGAGTATGGGGAATGAGTATGGGTTTATTAAAAAAAAAAAATAAAAAAAATGTCTCCTGAAGTAGATCCAACATCAATCACAATGCCTGCCGCCATCACCATCCGAAAAAAAGCCCACTCTGCTCTCGACGCTAGCTCACCTGCTGTCTGACAGATGCGCAGGCCTTAAATACATCTGACAGCTGCGCCAGTTCTTAAATATTGTGATGACATCACAAGGGGTCAGAGAGGTTGATGTTGCCGCCCCTTTGTGATGTCATCATATGCTGTGCTTGGCCAAAGCATTGCACCTGACCTGTGGACACACATTGCACACACTTACGTATATTCTGAGAGCAAGACTGTTGCTGTCAGAATAAACAGGTCAGTGCTGCAGCTGAATGGCATCCCCGCAAAGGTTAACAATAAAACAGTAACAATAAAACAGTAACTCAATAAAACTCTTTTTTTTTGTTTTATATTTTTATTGAGTTTTATTGAGGCTATTTAGTTTTTTTTTTTAACTTTTTTTAACTTTTTTTTAAAACAGTAGCATCCAGATATTAGGATCTCTCAAAATGCAATAGACAGTTTCCTGACTACCTGACATCATTCGAGACCCTGTGTGTATATGTGCCCTAGACTGTGCCAAGCTGTACCCTATACTAACACTCCACTAGTATATGGTAGCGACAGAAGTCCTTGAGGCAAACACAAGGTTGTCCAGGACAGGAAGGACAAAAAAGTGGGTCTCACGCCTAATTCCGTATCTGCTACAGACACATCTTTTCTGGGGTGACTTTTGGGTTGGGGTACCGGGAATGGCATCAGGAAAATGCCTCTCATGCAGCCGGTTCACTGCATCTGGATTGGGGCACCTTCTGGATATAAAAGTGCCGTGATGATCTATTCCTGGAATTTTATGAAGGATCCACTTTTTCCATTTGCTGTAAAGAACAAAAGTGTTGTACAGAGCCAATTGAAATATATATACAGGCACTTTTTTGTACCAGCGTCTAGCTTTATGGGAAACTAAGTACGGCTTCATCATCTGGTCATTGAAGTCCACCCCTCCCATGTTAAGGTTATAGTCGTGGACACAGAAGGGCTTCTCAACAACACCATCTGCTGTGGAAATTTACATGGTCGTGTCTGGGTGGATGGAAGACAGGACGAAAACATCCCGTTTCTCCTTCCACTTCACTGTAAGCAATTCATCGTTCTCCAAGCAGGCTTTCTCCCCTTTTCTAAGATGGGTATTTACAATCTGTTGGGAGAAGCCACAGTGATTAGGTAATACAGTGCCACATACGCCAATTCCAAGATTTTACAAATATCTAAATAGTGGCAAGCTGGTATACAAATTGTCCACGTATAAGTGGTACCCCATATGTAAAAATGGTGACACCAAGTCCCAAACCATCTTACCACTGCTCCCCATGTAGTCTGGGCATCTGGGGGCTCCACATGACTACTTTTTCCCTTGTAAATCTGAAAATTACATGTATAGCCTGTTGTCCTCTCACAGGTCTGTGACCCCATAGCTGGCACACTAGCTGGGGAAAAATTGTTTGAATGCAAGGCGGCCAGAAAAATTAATGAGGACTCATCAACACAGATGTTTTGCTGGGGAGTATACACATCTGCAGATTTCTCGTTAAGGTAGTTTATGAGGGGCAGAATTTTATGGAGCAGGTCAAATTCAGGGTCACCCCGAGGATGACAGAGTGTGTTGTCATTGAAATGCATAAATCTCAATATATTTTCATATCGATGCCTGGCCACGGCAGCAGAGAACACAGGCATATGATGAATGAGGTCTGTGGACCAATACAATCACAATTCATTTTTTTTTAGTAACACCCATGTTGAGGGTAGGCCCCAAAAAACTTTAAATTCGGAAATAGGTTTCCGTGCAAATGGTCTGGCAAGGTTTGAATTCGGGTTGGCGGTGATAAACTGTTGTGCGTATAAATTGCTTTGATCCACAATCAATCCATACAGATTGTCCATGGAAAACAACTCCAAAAAATCAAGGGGAGTAGCTAAATTTGCTGATTCTACCTGAATTCCCAGTTGGACAGTGATTGGGGTAAATATGGGTGCTGCAGAATTTGTGGGCTGCCAATCAGGATTTGAAAGCACATCCAGGAGGACTCTATGGGCTCTACGGGCCTGTGTTCGAATTCTTGGTGGCTGCAGGACACTACTTGTGCTAGCCACCGCACCAGATTGTACTGCACTTATGGGACTCGCCACGTCACCAAGTGATACTGCAGTGCTGTTATGAAAAAGACCAGGATGTGGTAGGCTGTTGATGCTTGCCAGTTCACCAAAAGGTAGAGTGGCACTAATACTGGCACTCTTCTGCATATGAGAATCAGCATGCAATTGTAACACCTCAGCAACCTGGGAACGGGGTTGGTAGGGACCTCTGAGCTATCTGTCACGGTGCTGCTCTCTACAGGTTCGTATTCTGAGCCTGATTCTGTCAGTGAGGTTTCCCCTTCGCTCTCATCTGACATGCTCAGAATCCTGCAGGCCTTTTCACTAGTGTATCTTTCGTTGGACATTTTGGCCACTAAATTTAAAAGTACCTAGTGTGGGAAAAGAGCACCTGGCTGTCGGGGACTGCTTGAACCACTACAAAAAATGTTCCTGCTAGTGTTAGCAAAGATCAGGCCTGATCTTGCTAACCCTGCAGTTTTGTGTGTAATGTATCAAGTGACAGTGATCTACTGACACTGCACTTGCTGGGGGAGAAGGGTGGAGGGTTAAGCATAGGGACTAAACGCAGGAGCTGGCAGGTGTCAGGGCTGATCCTGCTAACGCTGCATTTTTGGGGATATTATACTATTGTGAATGCTGGGATAGTTATGATCTGATCAAAGATATTGATTCGTTCAGACACTATACTAGCAATGAGGTTTATTGTGTATGTGAGCGTGTTCCTTGCAATCAAAGGGTTAAATGTGATGACTGTTGTAGTGGTGGGCAATCTGATGTTATCTGAGAGAGATGCTAACTGATGCTAATGCTATCTGAGGTCACCTGTGACCAGGCGCGGACTGACCATTTGGAAACTCGGGCACTGCCCGAGGGCCCAGGGTCAGTAGGGGGCCCCATGAGATGCCCCTGGTACCTTTTTCATAGGCTTTTTTGAGTTTGGGCAAGGACACAGGGGCCCCATGATCCCCTATTGCCCGGGGGCCCCATGAGTTTTCAGTCCGCCCCTGCCTGTGACACTAATACAGTGATCAGTAAAAAAAATCTGTACACTGTACTAATGACACTGGTGACATGGCAGTGAAGGCGTTTTAACTGTGGGGAGATCAGGGAGTTAAATGTGACCTATCATTGCGATCACTGTGTGTGTGTAATGCTTTGACTTATGTGGATCCGCTTTCTTCTCTCTCTGGAATGGAATGTGCTCCAGGGAGAGAAGATTGCATCATTTCCTGTGCCTGTGTAATGTAAACACAGGCATAAGCTGAGATTTAGCTTGGTACAGCTGATCAGCAGATCCAGTCCAAACATTGTTGGCCTGAATCTGCTTAGTGGTCGATGGTGTATCGAATCACAGAAACGCCAGGCCGGCACGCACCCCCTGCCCGTGAACACGGCGGGAGCACAGATCACGTATATATATATATATATATATATATATATATATATATATATACACACATACATACATACATACATACATACATGTGCTTTTGTGCAGGGAGTCCACCCAGTAGCAGTGAAACTGCAATAGGGCAGTGTTTAACTGGTTAAACATCAAAAAATAAATTTTCCAGCTCTTGATGACCATATATGTGTATGTTATTTGTTGTTTGTACCCACAGTACAGCCCAGAAACAATAGTGCATGTGTTTTAAACATTTTGTTTAAAACACACTGACACAAACTGACACCGATATCAATTTAAAAAAATACAGACCTTTGACCCTTACCTTGACCCAAACACTAACTGGCATTGAACTAGATCAAACCTTGGTCTAGGTATTGTTTTATTCCTAAAACAAATTGCATTGACAGCTGCTTCCTAAACTATCCAAATATTCTATTTCTTTGGATGAAGGAGTAACTATACTCAGTGAATCCCTGATAGCACATATTACCATTTTATTGAAAGACAACATGTATAAGTTGGAGGCATATATTTCTATTGAATAGTGACATTAAAATTAGAGATGAGCGAATCGAAGTATCCGAAGTGGAATTCGAGTCGAATATCGGAAAAATTTCGATTCGTGCCGAATCCGAAAAATAGCCTAATTCGGACGCGCGAATCGAAATTTTTCAGAAAATGGCGGCTGACATGTGCGGCGACGGAGCGGGGATGTCTGGGAAGGCGCGCAGACAAGGCGCGCTGACCCATAATGCATTCCTCAACTACATGTGATCGCATCAGCCAATCAGCAGCCAGCCAGCCAGCACTGTGTAATGGTCGAGCTATAAATAGCGGCCATTTTGGAATTCTTCATTTGCCTGCAGTTATTGAACAGAGGCAGACCGCTCTGTACTAGGGACAGGGACAGAGTTAGGGCCACAGAAACGATAATTGGGGACAGAGAAAAGTTACTTAGGGACAGAGAACCATTACTCAGGGACACAGACTTGTTAATGAGGGCCACAGAATCGTTATTTAGGGACAAAGAAACGCTAGTTAGGGCCACAGAATTCATAATCAGGGACAGACAGAATTGTTACTCAGTGCCAGAGAATTGTTACTTAGGGCCACAGAAACGTTATTAGGGCCACAGAATTTTTACTCAGGGACAGACAGAATTGTTACTGAGTGCCAGAGAATTGTTACTCAGGGACAGACAGAATTGTCACTGAGTGCCAGAGAATTGTTACTTAGGGCCACAGAAACTTTAATTAGGGCCACAGAATTTTTACTCAGGGACAGACAGAATTGTTACTGAGTGCCAGAGAATTGTTACTCAGGGACAGACAGAATTGTTACTGAGTGCCAGAGAATTGTTACTTAGGGCCACAGAAACTTTACTTAGGGCCACAGAATTTTTACTCAGGGACAGACAGAATTGTTACTGAGTGCCAGAGAATTGTTACTCAGGGACAGACAGAATTGTTACTGAGTGCCAGAGAATTGTTACTCAGGGCCCCAGAAACTTTACTTAGGGCCACAGAATTTTTACTCAGGGACAGACAGAATTGTTACTGAGTGCCAGAGAATTGTTACTCAGGGACAGACAGAATTGTTACTGAGTGCCAGAGAATTGTTACTTAGGGCCACAGAAACTTTACTTAGGGCCACAGAATTGTTACTCGCACAGACACAGAATTGTTACTCGCACAGACACAGAATTGTTACTGAAGGCCACAGAACTGTTACTTAGGGCCACAGAATTGTTACTCGCACAGACACAGAATTGTTACTCGCACAGACACAGAACTGTTACTGAGGGCCACAGAACTGTTACTTAGGGCCACAGAATTGTTACTCGCACAGACACAGAATTGTTACTCAGGGCCACAGAACTGTTACTTAGGGACAAAGAAACGCTAGTTAGGGCCACAGAATTCATACTCAGGGACAGACAGAATTGTTACGGAGTGCCAGAGAATTGTTACTCTGGGCCACAGAAACTTTACTTAGGGCCACAGAATTTTTACTCAGGGACAGACAGAATTGTTACTGAGTGCCAGAGAATTGTTACTCAGGGACAGACAGAATTGTTACGGAGTGCCAGAGAATTGTTACTCAGGGCCACAGAAACTTTACTTAGGGCCACAGAATTTTTACTCAGGGACAGACAGAATTGTTACTGAGTGCCAGAGAATTGTTACTCAGGGACAGACAGAATTGTTACTGAGTGCCAGAGAATTGTTACTTAGGGCCACAGAAACTTTACTTAGGGCCACAGAATTGTTACTCGCACAGACACAGAATTGTTACTCGCACAGACACAGAACTGTTACTGAGGGCCACAGAAACTTTACTTAGGGCCACAGAATTGTTACTCGCACAGACACAGAATTGTTACTCGCACAGACACAGAACTGTTACTGAGGGCCACAGAACTGTTACTTAGGGCCACAGAATTGTTACTCGCACAGACACAGAATTGTTACTCAGGGCCACAGAACTGTTACTTAGGGACAAAGAAACGCTAGTTAGGGCCACGGAATTCATACTCAGGGACAGACAGAATTGTTACGGAGTGCCAGAGAATTGTTACTCAGGGCCACAGAAACTTTACTTAGGGCCACAGAATTTTTACTCAGGGACAGACAGAATTGTTACTGAGTGCCAGAGAATTGTTACTCAGGGACAGACAGAATTGTTACGGAGTGCCAGAGAATTGTTACTTAGGGCCACAGAAACTTTACTTAGGGCCACAGAATTGTTACTCGCACAGACACAGAATTGTTACTCGCACAGACACAGAACTGTTACTGAGGGCCACAGAAACTTTACTTAGGGCCACAGAATTGTTACTCGCACAGACACAGAATTGTTACTCGCACAGACACAGAACTGTTACTGAGGGCCACAGAACTGTTACTTAGGGCCACAGAATTGTTACTCGCACAGACACAGAATTGTTACTCAGGGCCACAGAACTGTTACTTAGGGACAAAGAAACGCTAGTTAGGGCCACGGAATTCATACTCAGGGACAGACAGAATTGTTACGGAGTGCCAGAGAATTGTTACTCAGGGCCACAGAAACTTTACTTAGGGCCACAGAATTTTTACTCAGGGACAGACAGAATTGTTACTGAGTGCCAGAGAATTGTTACTCAGGGACAGACAGAATTGTTACGGAGTGCCAGAGAATTGTTACTCAGGGACAGACAGAATTGTTACTGAGTGCCAGAGAATTGTTACTTAGGGCCACAGAAACTTTAATTAGGGCCACAGAATTTTTACTCAGGGACAGACAGAATTGTTACTGAGTGCCAGAGAATTGTTACTCAGGGACAGACAGAATTGTTACCGAGTGCCAGAGAATTGTTACTCAGGGACAGACAGAATTGTTACTGAGTGCCAGAGAATTGTTACTTAGGGCCACAGAAACTTTAATTAGGGCCACAGAATTTTTACTCAGGGACAGACAGAATTGTTACTGAGTGCCAGAGAATTGTTACTCAGGGACAGACAGAATTGTTACGGAGTGCCAGAGAATTGTTACTCAGGGCCACAGAAACTTTACTTAGGGCCAGAGAATTTTTACTCAGGGACAGACAGAATTGTTACTGAGTGCCAGAGAATTGTTACTCAGGGACAGACAGAATTGTTACTGAGTGCCAGATAATTGTTACTCAGGGCCCCAGAAACTTTACTTAGGGCCACAGAATTTTTACTCAGGGACAGACAGAATTGTTACTGAGTGCCAGAGAATTGTTACTCAGGGACAGACAGAATTGTTACTGAGTGCCAGAGAATTGTTACTTAGGGCCACAGAAACTTTACTTAGGGCCACAGAATTGTTACTCGCACAGACACAGAATTGTTACTCGCACAGACACAGAATTGTTACTGAAGGCCACAGAACTGTTACTTAGGGCCACAGAATTGTTACTCGCACAGACACAGAATTGTTACTCGCACAGACACAGAACTGTTACTGAGGGCCACAGAACTGTTACTTAGGGCCACAGAATTGTTACTCGCACAGACACAGAATTGTTACACAGGGACACAGAACTGTTACTGAGGGCCACAGAACCGTTACTTAGGGCCACAGAATTGTTACTCGCACAGACACAGAATTGTTACTCGCACAGACACAGAATTGTTACTGAGGGCCACAGAACTGTTACTTGGGGCCACAGAAACGTTAATCAGGGACACAGAATTGTTACTGAGGGCCACAGAACTGTTACTTAGGGCCACAGAATTGTTACTCGCACAGACACAGAATTGTTACACAGGGACACAGAACTGTTACTGAGGGCCACAGAACCGTTACTTAGGGCCACAGAATTGTTACTCGCACAGACAGAATTGTTACTCGCACAGACACAGAATTGTTACTCGCACAGACACAGAATTGTTACTCAGGGCCACAGAACTGTTACTGAGGGCCACAGAACTGTTACTTAGGGCCACAGAATTGTTACTCGCACAGACACAGAATTCTTACTCGCACAGACACAGAATTGTTACTCAGGGAAACAGAACTGTTACTGAGGGCCACAGAACTGTTACTTAGGGCCACAGAATTGTTTCTCGCACAGACACAGAATTGTTACTCGCACAGACACAGAATTGTTACTGAGGGCCACAGAACTGTTACTTGGGGCCACAGAAACGTTAATCAGGGACACAGAATTGTTACTGAGGGCCACAGAACTGTTACTTAGGGCCACAGAATTGTTACTCGCACAGACACAGAATTGTTACTCAGGGACACAGAATTGTTACTCAGGGACACATAATCGTTTAATTAAAGAGTATGTCAGACAACATGCAGAGGAGTGGCAGAGGAGGCAATGTTTTAGGAGCGAGCAGACGTGGCAGCAGAGGAAGGGGTCGAGGCAGCACTATTCGCAGCCAGAGGCCAGTGCTCCCGGTGTCATCCAGCGGTCGTGTCTCTACCGACAACCCTGCCGTCGTCGATTGGTTGGCTCGGTCGTCTTCCTCTTCCCAGGTCACCTCTGACACCTACAGCCAACGGTCGGTGGGTACGTCAGACACAACCGTTAGTTGGCATGGCCCGGGACCAAGCCCACTGAAATCACGTGTCCTCTACCTGCCCCTGTCCTTTGGTGTTCCCTCACCAAGCGAAGTATCGCATGCTGTGGGCTCAGCCCCACTGTACAGTGAGGAAGAGCTAACAGAGGGCGGTCAGGAACGGGGGGAGACATCCGCCTTTTCAGCAGCCAGGCGAAGAAGTAGTGGCGAGGAGAGTGGCTCGGTAGCCGGTCTAGAGACAGGTCTGTCTCCTGACCCAGACGCAGCCGAGGGGGCTAGTAGTGAGGCGGAGACCCTACTTGATGATGAGGAGGTTGATCGCACTTGGCAGCCTCGTCGTCATCAGGCAATTTCTTCCGCATCATCAGGAGAAGAGGGTGGCAGCTTGGCAGCGAGCAAAACAGTCGGTGGGTTGCCCAGGAGACAGCAGCAGGGTCGCAGCAGTGTCAGTGGAGCCAAACGGCCACGGAGTAGAGCACCAGCTCCACTGCAGCCTACCACCACGGCCAGTAGTGGTGCCGGTGTGCACGGAGGAAGCAGCAGTCAGCCAGTGAGGAGTATCGGGGGCAAAGTTTCCTATTCGGCGGTGTGGCAATTTTTCGTCAAGCCGCCCGAGGAAGTAAACGTAGCCGTATGTCGACTATGTGGCCAGAAAGTCAAGCGTGGCCAGGGGGCCCATGTTGGGACTACAGCGTTGCGGCAGCATATGCAGCGTCGCCATTTGGTGGCCTGGGAAAACCGTGATAAAGATACGGCGGTTCTGCCCGCCCCAGCCCCCGCTCCATCACCCGCTCCGTTACTTGCTCCGTCACCCGACGTCAATCGCCCTCCATCAGCCAGTCAAGGCTCCAACACCTCTGCTGAGGGGAGTTGTCGCTCGTTGGCATCTTCCGCTCGTTCAGATGCTCCTTCTCCTGCTACTCCTCTTCACGGATTCCGTCAGCAGTCTTTCTTGGAATCCGTTTCCAAGAGACAACAGTTTGCGAGCACGCACCCGACGGTGCAAAAGCTGAACGTCCTCCTGTCCAAGTTGCTGGTGCTGCAGTCCCTCCCTTTCCAAGTGGTGGACTCAGCACCTTTCAGAGAAATGATGGCTTGTGCCGCGCCGCGGTGGAGAGTGCCAAGCCATCATTTCTTCGCCAAAAAGGCAGTGCCAGCCCTGCATTCACATGTAGAAGACATGGTGGGCCAGTCTTTGAGCATGTCGGTCTCTGCCAAAGTGCACGGCAGCGCCGACGTGTGGAGCTGTAACTATGGTCAGGGACAGTACATGTCATTTACGGCCCACTGGGTGAACGTGGTGCCGTCACAGCCGCACCAGCAACTTGGACAGGTCACGCCGCTTTTGCCTCCACGTTTGCACGTCCTTGGTCCGGCAAAGATGTCCGCCTCTACCACCTCTTCTTCCGCCGTGTCCTCAGCCGCCACCCCCGTGCCAAGTCCCATTACCCGACCGGCATATCACATGTGCAGGGCGCAACGGTGTCACGCTGTTCTGCACCTGGTATGCCTTGGCGAACGTAGTCACACAGGGGAGGAACTTCTGAGTGTAATGAACAGAGAAATCGACAGATGGCTGTCTCCGCGCAAACTGAAAATCGGAACCATGTTGACCGACAACGGAAAGAACATGGTGTCTGCTCTGCGTCAAGGAAGGTTGTGCCATGCGCCATGCATGGCTCACGTGTTCAATCTGGTTGTCAAGCGGTTCTTAAAATCCACCATCCCACTGCAAGACATCCTTAAAATGTCACGTAAACTTTGCATGCATTTCAGCCATTCCTACACCGCAAAGCACACCCTCCTTGAGCTGCAGCGGCAGAACGGAATTCCACAGCATCGCCTGATCTGCGACGTTTCAACAAAGTGGAATTCAACCCTACACATGTTAGACCGCCTTTACGAACAGCGAAAGGCCATCACCGATTTCCTGATGTTACAAGCGGATAAAGGTACTCCCCTGTGTAACTTCGATTTCAGCCATTGGCAGCTCATGCGTGACACCTGCCGCTTGCTCAGGCCCTTTGAGGAGGCCACGCTATTCGTGAGTCGGCAGGACTATGGGATGAACGACGTCATTCCTCTGTTGCACGTCCTTGAACAAATGCTGTTAACAATGGCTGGTCAGGGTGCGGTAGACGTGGCGCACAGATCTCAACGCCACATGACCCCTGTGGGGGCAGGACAGGAAGAAGAGGAGGAGGTAGAGGAGGACATTTGTGCTCAGGAATTATTGAGTGAAATGGGTGGTTTTTCCACTCAGCGGACAGGAGTGGAGGAGCAGGAGCATCTGGTAGAGGAGGAGGAGGAGGAGACAGAGGACCCAGACGCACCGTGGCAGTATGCTGTGGAGATGGAGGCAGGGAGTCCCTCGCATTCCTTGGCACAAATGGCCCATAGCATGCTCGGTTGCTTGCGTAGCGACAGCCGAATAATAACCATCAGACAGAGGGATGACTTTTGGCTGTCCACCTTGTTGGACCCTCGCTACCGTTCCAAAATGGTGGCCTTTTTCACACCTGCTGAGAGGGAGGCCAAAATAACGTACTATAAAAACCACCTATGTAGTCAGTTGGTCTCTGCCTTTGTGCGCCAACGTCCATCCTCAGACACTGTGGGCCCTGTGCGCTCGTGTTCCGCTGCCATGGCAGCAGGGGAGGGGTGGGGTGGTAGGAGCAGTGGCAGCTCCACCAGCAGCGGCTGCCTCAGTCTGCAGTCGATGATGAGTAGCTTTCTTCACCAGCGCAGTGAGGAAACTACTAACCAGCCGCAGCAGCAGCAGCAGCATCAGGTGGACCTGGAGCAGGACCTCAAACAACAGGCTTGGGCCTACTTGGACAGCACCCTGCCAACCGAGGTAGACAATCCCCTTGACTACTGGTCAACGAAACTTGACCTTTGGCCCCAACTAGCTGAATTTGCCCTTGAAAAGCTGTCATGCCCGGCCAGTAGCATGGCATCGGAGCGCGTGTTTAGTGCGGCAGGAGGTATTGTAACTCCGCGGAGGACACGACTGTCCACCCAAAGTGTGGAGAGACTCACGTTTGTGAAAATGAATCAGGCGTGGATTAGTCTGGATTTCAAACCACCAGTTCCTGACACAACTGACTAAATCCGCCATGAATCATGCCTCAAACATGTGCCACTTTGAGGTCTCCTCACACACTGCTGGTGTGTTGAATTTTTTGACATAGGGTGCTGGCAGATTATGGGCCTCCTATAGCTGCTGCCAGGCCCCTAATCTGCCATAGGCCCCTATATACCGCTTCCTCATGCTGCTGCCAGGTCCAGAGTCTCTCATGGGTCCCTGTACGGCCTCCCATTGCTGCTGTCTCCATCGCCACACTCTGCCATGTGCCACTTTCAGGTCTCCTCACACACTGCTGGTGTGTTGAATTTTTTGACATAGGGTGCTGGCAGATTATGGGCCTCCTATAGCTGCTGCCAGGCCCCTAATCTGCCATAGGCCCCTATATACCGCTTCCTCATGCTGCTGCCAGGTCCAGAGTCTCTCATGGGTCCCTGTACGGCCTCCCATTGCTGCTGTCTCCATCACCACACTCTGCCATGTGCCACTTTCAGGTCTCCTCACACACTGCTGGTGTGTAGAATTTTTTGACATAGGGTGCTGGCAGATTACGGGCCTCCCATAGCTGCTGCCAGGCCCCTAATCTGCCATGGGCCCCTATATACCGCCTCCTCATGCTGCTGCCAGGTCCACAGTGTCTCATGCCATGTGCCACTTTCAGGTCTCCTCACACTGCTGGTGTGTTGAATTTTTTGACATAGGGTGCTGGCAGATTATGGGCCTCCTATAGCTGCTGCCAGGCCCCTAATCTGCCATAGGCCCCTATATACCGCTTCCTCATGCTGCTGCCAGGTCCAGAGTCTCTCATGGGTCCCTGTACGGCCTCCCATTGCTGCTGTCTCCATCGCCACACTCTGCCATGTGCCACTTTCAGGTCTCCTCACACACTGCTGGTGTGTAGAATTTTTTGACATAGGGTGCTGGCAGATTACGGGCCTCCCATAGCTGCTGCCAGGCCCCTAATCTGCCATGGGCCCCTATATACCGCCTCCTCATGCTGCTGCCAGGTCCACAGTGTCTCATGCCATGTGCCACTTTCAGGTCTCCTCACACTGCTGGTGTGTTGAATTTTTTGACATAGGGTGCTGGCAGATTATGGGCCTCCTATAGCTGCTGCCAGGCCCCTAATCTGCCATAGGCCCCTATATACCGCTTCCTCATGCTGCTGCCAGGTCCAGAGTCTCTCATGGGTCCCTGTACGGCCTCCCATTGCTGCTGTCTCCATCGCCACACTCTGCCATGTGCCACTTTCAGGTCTCCTCACACACTGCTGGTGTGTTGAATTTTTTGACATAGGGTGCTGGCAGATTACGGGCCTCCCATAGCTGCTGCCAGGCCCCTAATCTGCCATAGGCCCCTATATACCGCCTCCTCATGCTGCTGCCAGGTCCAGAGTCTGTCATGGGTCCCTGTACGGCCTCCCATTGCTGCTGTCTCCATCGCCACACTCTGCCATGTGCCACTTTCAGGTCTCACACACTGCTGGTGTGTAGAATTTTTTGACATAGGGTGCTGGCAGATTACGGGCCTCCCATAGTTGCTGCCAGGCCCCTAATCTGCCATAGGCCCCTATATACCGCCTCCTCATGCTGCTGCCAGGTCCAGAGTCTCTCATGGGTCCCTGTATGGCCTCCCATTGCTGCTGTCTCCATCGCCACACTCTGCCATGTGCCACTTTCAGGTCTCCTCACACACTGCTGGTGTGTAGAATTTTTTGACATAGGGTGCTGGAAGATTACGGGCCTCCCATAGCTGCTGCCAGGCCCCTAATCTGCCATAGGCCCCTATATACCGCCTCCTCATGCTGCTGCCAGGTCCAGAGTCTGTCATGGGTCCCTGTACGGCCTCCCATTGCTGCTGTCCCCATCGCCACACTCTGCCATGTGCCACTTTCAGGTCTCCTCACACACTGCTGGTGTGTTGAATTTTTTGACATAGGGTGCTGGCAGATTACGGGCCTCCCATAGCTGCTGCCAGGCCCCTAATCTGCCATGGGCCCCTATATACCGCCTCCTCATGCTGCTGCCAGGTCCAGAGTCTCTCATGGGTCCCTGTACGGCCTCCCATTGCTGCTGTCTCCATCGCCACACTCTGCCATGTGCCACTTTCAGGTCTCCTCACACACTGCTGGTGTGTAAAATTTTTTGACATAGGGTGTTGGCAGATTACGGGCCTCCCATTGCTGCTGCCAGGCCCCTAATCTGCCATGGGCCCCTATATACCGCCTCCTCATGCTGCTGCCAGGTCCAGAGTCTGTCATGGGTCCCTGTACGGCCTCCCATTGCTGCTGTCTCCATCGCCACACTCTGCCATGTGCCACTTTCAGGTCTCCTCACACACTGCTGGTGTGTTGAATTTTTTGACATAGGGTGCTGGCAGATTACGGGCCTCCCATAGCTGCTGCCAGGCCCCTAATCTGCCATAGGCCCCTATATACCGCCTCCTCATGCTGCTGCCAGGTCCAGAGTCTCTCATGGGTCCCTGTACGGCCTCCCATTGCTGCTGTCTCCATCGCCACACTCTGCCATGTGCCACTTTCAGGTCTCCTCACACACTGCTGGTGTGTAGAATTTTTTGACATAGGGTGCTGGCAGATTACGGGCCTCCCATAGCTGCTGCCAGGCCCCTAATCTGCCATGGGCCCCTATATACCGCCTCCTCATGCTGCTGCCAGGTCCACAGTGTCTCATGCCATGTGCCACTTTCAGGTCTCCTCACACTGCTGGTGTGTTGAATTTTTTGACATAGGGTGCTGGCAGATTATGGGCCTCCTATAGCTGCTGCCAGGCCCCTAATCTGCCATAGGCCCCTATATACCGCTTCCTCATGCTGCTGCCAGGTCCAGAGTCTCTCATGGGTCCCTGTACGGCCTCCCATTGCTGCTGTCTCCATCGCCACACTCTGCCATGTGCCACTTTCAGGTCTCCTCACACACTGCTGGTGTGTTGAATTTTTTGACATAGGGTGCTGGCAGATTACGGGCCTCCCATAGCTGCTGCCAGGCCCCTAATCTGCCATAGGCCCCTATATACCGCCTCCTCATGCTGCTGCCAGGTCCAGAGTCTCTCATGGGTCCCTGTACGGCCTCCCATTGCTGCTGTCTCCATCGCCACACTCTGCCATGTGCCACTTTCAGGTCTCCTCACACACTGCTGGTGTGTTGAATTTTTTGACATAGGGTGCTGGCAGATTACGGGCCTCCCATAGCTGCTGCCAGGCCCCTAATCTGCCATAGGCCCCTATATACCGCCTCCTCATGCTGCTGCCAGGTCCAGAGTCTCTCATGGGTCCCTGTACGGCCTCCCATTGCTGCTGTCTCCATCGCCACACTCTGCCATGTGCCACTTTCAGGTCTCCTCACACACTGCTGGTGTGTAGAATTTTTTGACATAGGGTGCTGGCAGATTACGGGCCTCCCATAGCTGCTGCCAGGCCCCTAATCTGCCATGGGCCCCTATATACCGCCTCCTCATGCTGCTGCCAGGTCCACAGTGTCTCATGCCATGTGCCACTTTCAGGTCTCCTCACACTGCTGGTGTGTTGAATTTTTTGACATAGGGTGCTGGCAGATTATGGGCCTCCTATAGCTGCTGCCAGGCCCCTAATCTGCCATAGGCCCCTATATACCGCTTCCTCATGCTGCTGCCAGGTCCAGAGTCTCTCATGGGTCCCTGTACGGCCTCCCATTGCTGCTGTCTCCATCGCCACACTCTGCCATGTGCCACTTTCAGGTCTCCTCACACACTGCTGGTGTGTTGAATTTTTTGACATAGGGTGCTGGCAGATTACGGGCCTCCCATAGCTGCTGCCAGGCCCCTAATCTGCCATAGGCCCCTATATACCACCTCCTCATGCTGCTGCCAGGTCCAGAGTCTCTCATGGGTCCCTGTACGGCCTCCCATTGCTGCTGTCTCCATCGCCACACTCTGCCATGTGCCATTTTCAGGTCTCACACACTGCTGGTGTGTAGAATTTTTTGACATAGGGTGCTGGCAGATTACGGGCCTCCCATAGCTGCTGTCAGGCCCCTAATCTGCCATAGGCCCCTATATACCGCCTCCTCATGCTGCTGCCAGGTCCAGAGTCTCTCATGGGTCCCTGTACGGCCTCCCATTGCTGCTGTCTCCATCGCCACACTCTGCCATGTGCCACTTTCAGGTCTCCTCACACACTGCTGGTGTGTAGAATTTTTTGACATAGGGTGCTGGCAGATTACGGGCCTCCCATAGCTGCTGCCAGGCCCCTAATCTGCCATGGGCCCCTATATACCGCCTCCTCATGCTGCTGCCAGGTCCACAGTGTCTCATGCCATGTCCCACTTTCAGGTCTCCTCACACTGCTGGTGTGTTGAATTTTTTGACATAGGGTGCTGGCAGATTATGGGCCTCCTATAGCTGCTGCCAGGCCCCTAATCTGCCATAGGCCCCTATATACCGCTTCCTCATGCTGCTGCCAGGTCCAGAGTCTCTCATGGGTCCCTGTACGGCCTCCCATTGCTGCTGTCTCCATCGCCACACTCTGCCATGTGCCACTTTCAGGTCTCCTCACACACTGCTGGTGTGTTGAATTTTTTGACATAGGGTGCTGGCAGATTACGGGCCTCCCATAGCTGTTGCCAGGCCCCTAATCTGCCATAGGCCCCTATATACCGCCTCCTCATGCTGCTGCCAGGTCCAGAGTCTCTCATGGGTCCCTGTACGGCCTCCCATTGCTGCTGTCTCCATCGCCACACTCTGCCATGTGCCACTTTCAGGTCTCACACACTGCTGGTGTGTAGAATTTTTTGACATAGGGTGCTGGCAGATTACGGGCATCCCATAGCTGCTGCCAGGCCCCTAATCTGCCATAGGCCCCTATATACCGCCTCCTCATGCTGCTGCCAGGTCCAGAGTCTCTCATGGGTCCCTTTACGGCCTCCCATTGCTGCTGTCTCCATCGCCACACTCTGCCATGTGCCACTTTCAGGTCTCCTCACACACTGCTGGTGTGTAGAATTTTTTGACATAGGGTGCTGGAAGATTACGGGCCTCCCATAGCTGCTGCCAGGCCCCTAATCTGCCATAGGCCCCTATATACCGCCTCCTCATGCTGCTGCCAGGTCCAGAGTCTCTCATGGGTCCCTGTACGGCCTCCCATTGCTGCTGTCTCCATCGCCACACTCTGCCATGTGCCACTTTCAGGTCTCCTCACACACTGCTGGTGTGTAGAATTTTTTGACATAGGGTGCTGGAAGATTACGGGCCTCCCATAGCTGCTGCCAGGCCCCTAATCTGCCATAGGCCCCTATATACCGCCTCCTCATGCTGCTGCCAGGTCCAGAGTCTGTCATGGGTCCCTGTACGGCCTCCCATTGCTGCTGTCTCCATCGCCACACTCTGCCATGTGCCACTTTCAGGTCTCCTCACACACTGCTGGTGTGTTGAATTTTTTGACATAGGGTGCTGGCAGATTACGGGCCTCCCATAGCTGCTGCCAGGCCCCTAATCTGCCATGGGCCCCTATATACCGCCTCCTCATGCTGCTGCCAGGTCCACAGTGTCTCATGCCATGTGCCACTTTCAGGTCTCCTCACACTGCTGGTGTGTTGAATTTTTTGACATAGGGTGCTGGCAGATTATGGGCCTCCTATAGCTGCTGCCAGGCCCCTAATCTGCCATAGGCCCCTATATACCGCTTCCTCATGCTGCTGCCAGGTCCAGAGTCTGTCATGGGTCCCTGTACGGCCTCCCATTGCTGCTGTCTCCATCGCCACACTCTGCCATGTGCCACTTTCAGGTCTCCTCACACACTGCTGGTGTGTAGAATTTTTTGACATAGGGTGCTGGCAGATTATGGGCCTCCCATAGCTGCTGCCAGGCCCCTAATCTGCCATAGGCCCCTATATACCGCCTCCTCATGCTGCTGCCAGGTCCAGAGTCTGTCATGGGTCCCTGTACGGCCTCCCATTGCTGCTGTCTCCATCGCCACACTCTGCCATGTGCCACTTTCAGGTCTCCTCACACACTGCTGGTGTGTTGAATTTTTTGACATAGGGTGCTGGCAGATTACGGGCCTCCCATAGCTGCTGCCAGGCCCCTAATCTGCCATGGGCCCCTATATACCGCCTCCTCATGCTGCTGCCAGGTCCAGAGTCTCTCATGGGTCCCTGTACGGCCTCCCATTGCTGCTGTCTCCATCGCCACACTCTGCCATGTGCCACTTTCAGGTCTCCTCACACACTGCTGGTGTGTAGAATTTTTTGACATAGGGTGTTGGCAGATTACGGGCCTCCCATTGCTGCTGCCAGGCCCCTAATCTGCCATGGGCCCCTATATACCGCCTCCTAATGCTGCTGCCAGGTCCAGAGTCTCTCATGGGTCCCTGTACGGCCTCCCATTGCTGCTGTCTCCATCGCCACACTCTGCCATGTGCCACTTTCAGGTCTCCTCACACACTGCTGGTGTGTAGAATTTTTTGACATAGGGTGTTGGCAGATTACGGGCCTCCCATTGCTGCTGCCAGGCCCCTAATCTGCCATGGGCCCCTATATACCGCCTCCTCATGCTGCTGCCAGGTCCAGAGTCTGTCATGGGTCCCTGTACGGCCTCCCATTGCTGCTGTCTCCATCGCCACACTCTGCCATGTGCCACTTTCAGGTCTCCTCACACACTGCTGGTGTGTTGAATTTTTTGACATAGGGTGCTGGCAGATTATGGGCCTCCCATAGCTGCTGCCAGGCCCCTAATCTGCCATAGGCCCCTATATACCGCCTCCTCATGCTGCTGCCAGGTCCAGAGTCTGTCATGGGTCCCTGTACGGCCTCCCATTGCTGCTGTCTCCATCGCCACACTCTGCCATGTGCCACTTTCAGGTCTCCTCACACACTGCTGGTGTGTTGAATTTTTTGACATAGGGTGCTGGCAGATTACGGGCCTCCCATAGCTGCTGCCAGGCCCCTAATCTGCCATAGGCCCCTATATACCGCCTCCTCATGCTGCTGCCAGGTCCAGAGTCTCTCATGGGTCCCTGTACGGCCTCCCATTGCTGCTGTCTCCATCGCCACACTCTGCCATGTGCCACTTTCAGGTCTCCTCACACTGCTGGTGTGTTGAATTTTTTGACATAGGGTGCTGGCAGATTACGGGCCTCCCATTGCTGCTGCCAGGCACGTAATCTGCCATGGGCCCCCGTACCGACTCCTCATGCTGTGACGTTGCAACAAGGTGGAATTCAACCCTACATATGTTAGACCGCCTTTACGAACAGCGATAGGCCATCACCGATTTCCTGATGTTAAAAGCGGATAAAGGTACTCCCTGTGTAACTTAGATGTCAGCCATTGGCAGCTCATGCGTGACACCTGCGCTTGCTCAGGCCCTTTGAGGAGGCCACGCTATTCGTGAGTCGCCAGGACTATGGGATGAACGACGTCATTCCTCTGTTGCACGTCCTGGAACAAATGCTGTTAACAATGGCTGGTCAGGGTGCGGTAGACGTGGCGCACAGATCTCAACGCCACATGACCCCTGTGGGGGCAGGACAGGAAGAAGAGGAGGAGGTAGAGGAGGACATTTGTGCTTAGGAATTATTGAGTGAAATGGGTGGTTTTTCCACTCAGCGGACAGGAGTGGAGGAGCAGGAGCATCTGGTAGAGGAGGAGGAGGAGGAGACAGAGGACCCAGACGCACCGTGGCAGTATGCTGTGGAGATGGAGGCAGGGTGTCCCTCGCATTCCTTGGCACAAATGGCCCATAGCATGCTCGGTTGCTTGCGTAGCGACAGCCGAATAATAACCATCAGACAGAGGGATGACTTTTGGCTGTCCACCTTGTTGGACCCTCGCTACCGTTCCAAAATGGTGGCCTTTTTCACACCTGCTGAGAGGGAGGCCAAAATAACGTACTATAAAAACCACCTATGTAGTCAGTTGGTCTCTGCCTTTGTGCGCCAACGTCCATCCTCAGACACTGTGGGCCCTGTGCGCTCGTGTTCCGCTGCCATGGCAGCAGGGGAGGGGTGGGGTGGTAGGAGCAGTGGCAGCTCCACCAGCAGCGGCTGCCTCAGTCTGCAGTCGATGATGAGTAGCTTTCTTCACCAGCGCAGTGAGGAAACTACTAACCAGCCGCAGCAGCAGCAGCAGCAGCATCAGGTGGACCTGGAGCAGGACCTCAAACAACAGGCTTGGGCCTACTTGGACAGCACCCTGCCAACCGAGGTAGACAATCCCCTTGACTACTGGTCAACGAAACTTGACCTTTGGCCCCAACTAGCTGAATTTGCCCTTGAAAAGCTGTCATGCCCGGCCAGTAGCGTGGCATCGGAGCGCGTGTTTAGTGCGGCAGGAGGTATTGTAACTCCGCGGAGGACACGACTGTCCACCCAAAGTGTGGAGAGACTCACGTTTGTGAAAATGAATCAGGCGTGGATTAGTCTGGATTTCAAACCACCAGTTCCTGACACAACTGACTAAATCCGCCATGAATCATGCCTCAAACATGTGCCACTTTGAGGTCTCCTCACACACTGCTGGTGTGTTGAATTTTTTGACATAGGGTGCTGGCAGATTATGGGCCTCCTATAGCTGCTGCCAGGCCCCTAATCTGCCATAGGCCCCTATATACCGCTTCCTCATGCTGCTGCCAGGTCCAGAGTCTCTCATGGGTCCCTGTACGGCCTCCCATTGCTGCTGTCTCCATCGCCACACTCTGCCATGTGCCACTTTCAGGTCTCCTCACACACTGCTGGTGTGTTGAATTTTTTGACATAGGGTGCTGGCAGATTATGGGCCTCCTATAGCTGCTGCCAGGCCCCTAATCTGCCATAGGCCCCTATATACCGCTTCCTCATGCTGCTGCCAGGTCCAGAGTCTCTCATGGGTCCCTGTACGGCCTCCCATTGCTGCTGTCTCCATCGCCACACTCTGCCATGTGCCACTTTCAGGTCTCCTCACACACTGCTGGTGTGTTGAATTTTTTGACATAGGGTGCTGGCAGATTACGGGCCTCCCATAGCTGCTGCCAGGCCCCTAATCTGCCATAGGCCCCTATATACCGCCTCCTCATGCTGCTGCCAGGTCCAGAGTCTCTCATGGGTCCCTGTACGGCCTCCCATTGCTGCTGTCTCCATCACCACACTCTGCCATGTGCCACTTTCAGGTCTCCTCACACACTGCTGGTGTGTAGAATTTTTTGACATAGGGTGCTGGCAGATTACGGGCCTCCCATAGCTGCTGCCAGGCCCCTAATCTGCCATGGGCCCCTATATACCGCCTCCTCATGCTGCTGCCAGGTCCACAGTTTCTCATGCCATGTGCCACTTTCAGGTCTCCTCACACTGCTGGTGTGTTGAATTTTTTGACATAGGGTGCTGGCAGATTATGGGCCTCCTATAGCTGCTGCCAGGCCCCTAATCTGCCATAGGCCCCTATATACCGCTTCCTCATGCTGCTGCCAGGTCCAGAGTCTCTCATGGGTCCCTGTACGGCCTCCCATTGCTGCTGTCTCCATCGCCACACTCTGCCATGTGCCACTTTCAGGTCTCCTCACACACTGCTGGTGTGTAGAATTTTTTGACATAGGGTGCTGGCAGATTACGGGCCTCCCATAGCTGCTGCCAGGCCCCTAATCTGCCATGGGCCCCTATATACCGCCTCCTCATGCTGCTGCCAGGTCCACAGTGTCTCATGCCATGTGCCACTTTCAGGTCTCCTCACACTGCTGGTGTGTTGAATTTTTTGACATAGGGTGCTGGCAGATTATGGGCCTCCTATAGCTGCTGCCAGGCCCCTAATCTGCCATAGGCCCCTATATACCGCTTCCTCATGCTGCTGCCAGGTCCAGAGTCTCTCATGGGTCCCTGTACGGCCTCCCATTGCTGCTGTCTCCATCGCCACACTCTGCCATGTGCCACTTTCAGGTCTCCTCACACACTGCTGGTGTGTTGAATTTTTTGACATAGGGTGCTGGCAGATTACGGGCCTCCCATAGCTGCTGCCAGGCCCCTAATCTGCCATAGGCCCCTATATACCGCCTCCTCATGCTGCTGCCAGGTCCAGAGTCTGTCATGGGTCCCTGTACGGCCTCCCATTGCTGCTGTCTCCATCGCCACACTCTGCCATGTGCCACTTTCAGGTCTCACACACTGCTGGTGTGTAGAATTTTTTGACATAGGGTGCTGGCAGATTACGGGCCTCCCATAGTTGCTGCCAGGCCCCTAATCTGCCATAGGCCCCTATATACCGCCTCCTCATGCTGCTGCCAGGTCCAGAGTCTCTCATGGGTCCCTGTATGGCCTCCCATTGCTGCTGTCTCCATCGCCACACTCTGCCATGTGCCACTTTCAGGTCTCCTCACACACTGCTGGTGTGTAGAATTTTTTGACATAGGGTGCTGGAAGATTACGGGCCTCCCATAGCTGCTGCCAGGCCCCTAATCTGCCATAGGCCCCTATATACCGCCTCCTCATGCTGCTGCCAGGTCCAGAGTCTGTCATGGGTCCCTGTACGGCCTCCCATTGCTGCTGTCCCCATCGCCACACTCTGCCATGTGCCACTTTCAGGTCTCCTCACACACTGCTGGTGTGTTGAATTTTTTGACATAGGGTGCTGGCAGATTACGGGCCTCCCATAGCTGCTGCCAGGCCCCTAATCTGCCATGGGCCCCTATATACCGCCTCCTCATGCTGCTGCCAGGTCCAGAGTCTCTCATGGGTCCCTGTACGGCCTCCCATTGCTGCTGTCTCCATCGCCACACTCTGCCATGTGCCACTTTCAGGTCTCCTCACACACTGCTGGTGTGTAAAATTTTTTGACATAGGGTGTTGGCAGATTACGGGCCTCCCATTGCTGCTGCCAGGCCCCTAATCTGCCATGGGCCCCTATATACCGCCTCCTCATGCTGCTGCCAGGTCCAGAGTCTGTCATGGGTCCCTGTACGGCCTCCCATTGCTGCTGTCTCCATCGCCACACTCTGCCATGTGCCACTTTCAGGTCTCCTCACACACTGCTGGTGTGTTGAATTTTTTGACATAGGGTGCTGGCAGATTACGGGCCTCCCATAGCTGCTGCCAGGCCCCTAATCTGCCATAGGCCCCTATATACCGCCTCCTCATGCTGCTGCCAGGTCCAGAGTCTCTCATGGGTCCCTGTACGGCCTCCCATTGCTGCTGTCTCCATCGCCACACTCTGCCATGTGCCACTTTCAGGTCTCCTCACACACTGCTGGTGTGTAGAATTTTTTGACATAGGGTGCTGGCAGATTACGGGCCTCCCATAGCTGCTGCCAGGCCCCTAATCTGCCATGGGCCCCTATATACCGCCTCCTCATGCTGCTGCCAGGTCCACAGTGTCTCATGCCATGTGCCACTTTCAGGTCTCCTCACACTGCTGGTGTGTTGAATTTTTTGACATAGGGTGCTGGCAGATTATGGGCCTCCTATAGCTGCTGCCAGGCCCCTAATCTGCCATAGGCCCCTATATACCGCTTCCTCATGCTGCTGCCAGGTCCAGAGTCTCTCATGGGTCCCTGTACGGCCTCCCATTGCTGCTGTCTCCATCGCCACACTCTGCCATGTGCCACTTTCAGGTCTCCTCACACACTGCTGGTGTGTTGAATTTTTTGACATAGGGTGCTGGCAGATTACGGGCCTCCCATAGCTGCTGCCAGGCCCCTAATCTGCCATAGGCCCCTATATACCGCCTCCTCATGCTGCTGCCAGGTCCAGAGTCTCTCATGGGTCCCTGTACGGCCTCCCATTGCTGCTGTCTCCATCGCCACACTCTGCCATGTGCCACTTTCAGGTCTCCTCACACACTGCTGGTGTGTTGAATTTTTTGACATAGGGTGCTGGCAGATTACGGGCCTCCCATAGCTGCTGCCAGGCCCCTAATCTGCCATAGGCCCCTATATACCGCCTCCTCATGCTGCTGCCAGGTCCAGAGTCTCTCATGGGTCCCTGTACGGCCTCCCATTGCTGCTGTCTCCATCGCCACACTCTGCCATGTGCCACTTTCAGGTCTCCTCACACACTGCTGGTGTGTAGAATTTTTTGACATAGGGTGCTGGCAGATTACGGGCCTCCCATAGCTGCTGCCAGGCCCCTAATCTGCCATGGGCCCCTATATACCGCCTCCTCATGCTGCTGCCAGGTCCACAGTGTCTCATGCCATGTGCCACTTTCAGGTCTCCTCACACTGCTGGTGTGTTGAATTTTTTGACATAGGGTGCTGGCAGATTATGGGCCTCCTATAGCTGCTGCCAGGCCCCTAATCTGCCATAGGCCCCTATATACCGCTTCCTCATGCTGCTGCCAGGTCCAGAGTCTCTCATGGGTCCCTGTACGGCCTCCCATTGCTGCTGTCTCCATCGCCACACTCTGCCATGTGCCACTTTCAGGTCTCCTCACACACTGCTGGTGTGTTGAATTTTTTGACATAGGGTGCTGGCAGATTACGGGCCTCCCATAGCTGCTGCCAGGCCCCTAATCTGCCATAGGCCCCTATATACCACCTCCTCATGCTGCTGCCAGGTCCAGAGTCTCTCATGGGTCCCTGTACGGCCTCCCATTGCTGCTGTCTCCATCGCCACACTCTGCCATGTGCCATTTTCAGGTCTCACACACTGCTGGTGTGTAGAATTTTTTGACATAGGGTGCTGGCAGATTACGGGCCTCCCATAGCTGCTGTCAGGCCCCTAATCTGCCATAGGCCCCTATATACCGCCTCCTCATGCTGCTGCCAGGTCCAGAGTCTCTCATGGGTCCCTGTACGGCCTCCCATTGCTGCTGTCTCCATCGCCACACTCTGCCATGTGCCACTTTCAGGTCTCCTCACACACTGCTGGTGTGTAGAATTTTTTGACATAGGGTGCTGGCAGATTACGGGCCTCCCATAGCTGCTGCCAGGCCCCTAATCTGCCATGGGCCCCTATATACCGCCTCCTCATGCTGCTGCCAGGTCCACAGTGTCTCATGCCATGTCCCACTTTCAGGTCTCCTCACACTGCTGGTGTGTTGAATTTTTTGACATAGGGTGCTGGCAGATTATGGGCCTCCTATAGCTGCTGCCAGGCCCCTAATCTGCCATAGGCCCCTATATACCGCTTCCTCATGCTGCTGCCAGGTCCAGAGTCTCTCATGGGTCCCTGTACGGCCTCCCATTGCTGCTGTCTCCATCGCCACACTCTGCCATGTGCCACTTTCAGGTCTCCTCACACACTGCTGGTGTGTTGAATTTTTTGACATAGGGTGCTGGCAGATTACGGGCCTCCCATAGCTGTTGCCAGGCCCCTAATCTGCCATAGGCCCCTATATACCGCCTCCTCATGCTGCTGCCAGGTCCAGAGTCTCTCATGGGTCCCTGTACGGCCTCCCATTGCTGCTGTCTCCATCGCCACACTCTGCCATGTGGCACTTTCAGGTCTCACACACTGCTGGTGTGTAGAATTTTTTGACATAGGGTGCTGGCAGATTACGGGCATCCCATAGCTGCTGCCAGGCCCCTAATCTGCCATAGGCCCCTATATACCGCCTCCTCATGCTGCTGCCAGGTCCAGAGTCTCTCATGGGTCCCTTTACGGCCTCCCATTGCTGCTGTCTCCATCGCCACACTCTGCCATGTGCCACTTTCAGGTCTCCTCACACACTGCTGGTGTGTAGAATTTTTTGACATAGGGTGCTGGAAGATTACGGGCCTCCCATAGCTGCTGCCAGGCCCCTAATCTGCCATAGGCCCCTATATACCGCCTCCTCATGCTGCTGCCAGGTCCAGAGTCTCTCATGGGTCCCTGTACGGCCTCCCATTGCTGCTGTCTCCATCGCCACACTCTGCCATGTGCCACTTTCAGGTCTCCTCACACACTGCTGGTGTGTAGAATTTTTTGACATAGGGTGCTGGAAGATTACGGGCCTCCCATAGCTGCTGCCAGGCCCCTAATCTGCCATAGGCCCCTATATACCGCCTCCTCATGCTGCTGCCAGGTCCAGAGTCTGTCATGGGTCCCTGTACGGCCTCCCATTGCTGCTGTCTCCATCGCCACACTCTGCCATGTGCCACTTTCAGGTCTCCTCACACACTGCTGGTGTGTTGAATTTTTTGACATAGGGTGCTGGCAGATTACGGGCCTCCCATAGCTGCTGCCAGGCCCCTAATCTGCCATGGGCCCCTATATACCGCCTCCTCATGCTGCTGCCAGGTCCACAGTGTCTCATGCCATGTGCCACTTTCAGGTCTCCTCACACTGCTGGTGTGTTGAATTTTTTGACATAGGGTGCTGGCAGATTATGGGCCTCCTATAGCTGCTGCCAGGCCCCTAATCTGCCATAGGCCCCTATATACCGCTTCCTCATGCTGCTGCCAGGTCCAGAGTCTGTCATGGGTCCCTGTACGGCCTCCCATTGCTGCTGTCTCCATCGCCACACTCTGCCATGTGCCACTTTCAGGTCTCCTCACACACTGCTGGTGTGTAGAATTTTTTGACATAGGGTGCTGGCAGATTATGGGCCTCCCATAGCTGCTGCCAGGCCCCTAATCTGCCATAGGCCCCTATATACCGCCTCCTCATGCTGCTGCCAGGTCCAGAGTCTGTCATGGGTCCCTGTACGGCCTCCCATTGCTGCTGTCTCCATCGCCACACTCTGCCATGTGCCACTTTCAGGTCTCCTCACACACTGCTGGTGTGTTGAATTTTTTGACATAGGGTGCTGGCAGATTACGGGCCTCCCATAGCTGCTGCCAGGCCCCTAATCTGCCATGGGCCCCTATATACCGCCTCCTCATGCTGCTGCCAGGTCCAGAGTCTCTCATGGGTCCCTGTACGGCCTCCCATTGCTGCTGTCTCCATCGCCACACTCTGCCATGTGCCACTTTCAGGTCTCCTCACACACTGCTGGTGTGTAGAATTTTTTGACATAGGGTGTTGGCAGATTACGGGCCTCCCATTGCTGCTGCCAGGCCCCTAATCTGCCATGGGCCCCTATATACCGCCTCCTAATGCTGCTGCCAGGTCCAGAGTCTCTCATGGGTCCCTGTACGGCCTCCCATTGCTGCTGTCTCCATCGCCACACTCTGCCATGTGCCACTTTCAGGTCTCCTCACACACTGCTGGTGTGTAGAATTTTTTGACATAGGGTGTTGGCAGATTACGGGCCTCCCATTGCTGCTGCCAGGCCCCTAATCTGCCATGGGCCCCTATATACCGCCTCCTCATGCTGCTGCCAGGTCCAGAGTCTGTCATGGGTCCCTGTACGGCCTCCCATTGCTGCTGTCTCCATCGCCACACTCTGCCATGTGCCACTTTCAGGTCTCCTCACACACTGCTGGTGTGTTGAATTTTTTGACATAGGGTGCTGGCAGATTATGGGCCTCCCATAGCTGCTGCCAGGCCCCTAATCTGCCATAGGCCCCTATATACCGCCTCCTCATGCTGCTGCCAGGTCCAGAGTCTGTCATGGGTCCCTGTACGGCCTCCCATTGCTGCTGTCTCCATCGCCACACTCTGCCATGTGCCACTTTCAGGTCTCCTCACACACTGCTGGTGTGTTGAATTTTTTGACATAGGGTGCTGGCAGATTACGGGCCTCCCATAGCTGCTGCCAGGCCCCTAATCTGCCATAGGCCCCTATATACCGCCTCCTCATGCTGCTGCCAGGTCCAGAGTCTCTCATGGGTCCCTGTACGGCCTCCCATTGCTGCTGTCTCCATCGCCACACTCTGCCATGTGCCACTTTCAGGTCTCCTCACACTGCTGGTGTGTTGAATTTTTTGACATAGGGTGCTGGCAGATTACGGGCCTCCCATTGCTGCTGCCAGGCACGTAATCTGCCATGGGCCCCCGTACCGACTCCTCATGCTGTGACGTTGCAACAAGGTGGAATTCAACCCTACATATGTTAGACCGCCTTTACGAACAGCGAAAGGCCATCACCGATTTCCTGATGTTAAAAGCGGATAAAGGTACTCCCTGTGTAACTTAGATGTCAGCCATTGGCAGCTCATGCGTGACACCTGCGCTTGCTCAGGCCCTTTGAGGAGGCCACGCTATTCGTGAGTCGCCAGGACTATGGGATGAACGACGTCATTCCTCTGTTGCACGTCCTGGAACAAATGCTGTTAACAATGGCTGGTCAGGGTGCGGTAGACGTGGCGCACAGATCTCAACGCCACATGACCCCTGTGGGGGCAGGACAGGAAGAAGAGGAGGAGGTAGAGGAGGACATTGGTGCTCAGGAATTATTGAGTGAAATGGGTGGTTTTTCCACTCAGCGGACAGGAGTGGAGGAGCAGGAGCATCTGGTAGAGGAGGAGGAGACAGAGGACCCAGACGCACCGTGGCAGTATGCTGTGGAGATGGAGGCAGGGAGTCCCTCGCATTCCTTGGCACAAATGGCCCATAGCATGCTCGCTTGCTTGCGTAGCGACAGCCGAATAATAACCATCAGACAGAGGGATGACTTTTGGCTGTCCACCTTGTTGGACCCTCGCTACCGTTCCAAAATGGTGGCCTTTTTCACACCTGCTGAGAGGGAGGCCAAAATAACGTACTATAAAAACCACCTATGTAGTCAGCTGGTCTCTGCCTGTCTGCGCCAACGTCCATCCTCAGACACTGTGGGCCCTGTGCGCTCGCGTTCCGCTGCCATGGCAGCAGGGGAGGGGTGGGGTGGTAGGAGCAGTGGCAGCTCCACCAGCAGCGGCTGCCTCAGTCTGCAGTCGATGATGAGTAGCTTTCTTCACCAGCGCAGTGAGGAAAATACTAACCAGCCGCAGCAGCAGCAGCATCAGGTGGACCTGGAGCAGGACCTCAAACAACAGGCTTAGGCCTACTTGGACAGCACCCTGCCAACCGAGGTAGACAATCCCCTTGACTACTGGGCAACGAAACTTGACCTTTGGCCCCAACTAGCTGAATTTGCCCTTGAAAGGCTGTCATGCCCGGCCAGTAGCATGGCATCGGAGCGCGTGTTTAGTGCGGCAGGAGGTATTGCAACTCCGCGGAGGACACGACTGTCCACCCAAAGTGTGGAGAGACTGACGTTTGTGAAAATGAATCAGGCGTGGATTAGTCTGGATTTCAAACCACCAGTTCCTGACACAACTGACTAAATCCGCCATGAATCATGCCCCAAACATGTGCCACTTTCAGGTCTCCTCACACTGCTGGTGTGTTCCATTTTTTGTCATAGGGTGCTGGCAGATTACGGGCCTCCCATAGCTGCTGCCAGGCCCCTAATCTGCCATGGGCCCCTATACCGCCTCCTCATGCTGCTGCCAAGTCCAGAGTCTCTCATGGGTCCCTGTACGGCCTCCCATTGCTGCTGTCTCCATCGCCACACTCTGCCATGTGCCACTTTCAGGTCTCCTCACACTGCTGGTGTATTCCATTTTTTGTCATAGGGTGCTGGCAGATTACGGGCCTCCCATAGCTGCTGCCAGGCCCCTAATCTGCCATGGGCCCCTATACCGCCTCCTCATGCTGCTGCCAGGTCCAGAGTCTCTCATGGGTCCCTGTACGGCCTCCCATTGCTGCTGTCTCCATCGCCACACTCTGCCATGTGCCACTTTCAGGTCTCCTCACACTGCTGGTGGGTTCCATTTTTTGTCATAGGGTGCTGGCAGATTACGGGCCTCCCATAGCTGCTGCCAGGCCCCTAATCTGCCATGGGCCCCCGTACCGACTCCTCATGCTGCTGCCAGGCCCGTAATCTGTCATGGGCCCCTGTTGTCGCTTGTTGGCATATTCCGCTCGTTCAGATGCTCCTTCTCCTGCTACTCCTCTTCACGGATTCCGTCAGCAGTCTTTCTTGGAATCCGTTTCCAAGAGACAACAGTTTGCGAGCACGCACCAGACGGTGCAGAAACTGAACGTCCTCCTGTCCAAGTTGCTGCTGCCAGGCTCGTAATCTGTCATGCGCCCCTGTACCGCCTCCTCATGCTGCTGCCAGGTCCAGAGTGTGTCATGGGCCCCCGTACCGACTCCAAATGCTGCTGCCAGGCCCGTAATCTGTCATGGGCCCCTGTACCGCCTCCCCATGCTGCTGCCAGGTCCAGATTGTGTCATGGGTCCCTGTACGGCCTCCCATTGCTGCTGCCAGGCCTGTAATCTGCCATGGGCCCCCGTACCGACTCCTCATGCTGCTGCCAGGCCCGTAATCTGCCATGGGCCCCTGTACCGCCTCCTCATGCTGCTGCCAGGTCCAGAGTGTGTCATGGGTCCCTGTACGGCCTCCCATTGCTGCTGTCTCTATCGCCACACTCTGCCATGTGCCACTTTCAGGTCTCCTCACACTGCTGGTGGTTTCCATTTTTGTCATAGGGTGCTGTATGGCCTCCCATTGCTGCTGCCTCCACCGCCACACTGTGGCTCCACACTCTGGTTTTGGCCCCGTGACTGGCCAAATGAGTGAAGTGTGCGGTGATTCTAAGATCGACGGCACTCATCTGCATGTCATACTGCCTGACAGTATTATTTCTCTTCCCCAGCAGACTCCAAGGGCATTTAAATTAAAGGTACAGTGTTCAGCACTAATATTAAGTCTCTCTGAAGCCTAGAAACACCCTTTTTTAAGTTAAATTCACAGCGAATATATTCGACTCGAATCGAAATTTTTCCACGAATTCGCCGAATCAGTCGAATCGAATTTTTGAATACTTCGCTCATCTCTAATTAAAATATACAGGTGAAACTTGAAAAATTAGAATATCGTGCAAAATTTCATTTATTTCAGTAATGCAACTTAAAAGGTGAAACTAATATATGAGATAGACTCATTACATGCAAAGCAAGATAGTTCAAGCCGTGATTTGTCATAATTGTGATGATTATGGCTTACAGCTCATGAAAACCCCAAATCCACAATCTCAGAAAATTAGAATATTACATGCAATCAATAAAACAAGGATTGTACATAGAACAATATCGGACCTCTGAAAAGTATAAGCATGCATATGTACTCAGTACTTGGTTTGGGCGCCTTTTGCAGCAATTACTGTCTCAGTGCGGCGTGGCATGGAGCTATCAGCCTGTGGCACTGCTGAGGTGTGAAGACCAGGATGCTTCAATAGCGGCCTTCAGCTCTTCTGCATTGTTCGGTCTCATGTCTCTCATCTTTCTCTTGGCAATGCTCCATAGATTCTCTATGGGGTTCAGGTCAGGCGAATTAGCTGGCCAATCAAGCACAGTAATCCCATGGTCATTGAACCAGGTTTTGCTGCTTTTGGCAGTGTGGGCAGGTGCCAAGTCCTGCTGTAAAGCATCCCCATAAAGCTCATCTGCGAAAGGAAGTATGAAGTGCTTCAAAATCTCCTGGTAGATGGCTGCGTTGACCCTGGACTTAATGAAGCACAGTGGACCAACACCAGCAGATGACATGGCTCCCCAAATCAACACAGACTGTGGAAACTTCACACTGGACTTTAAGCATCTTGCAGTGTGTGCCTCTCCATTTTTCCTCCATACTCTGGGTCCTTGGTTTCCAAATGAGATGGAAAAGTTGCTCTCATCAGAAAAGAGGGCCACTGAGTAACAGACCAGGTGTGTTTTTGTTTAGCCCAGGTAAGACGCTTCTGACGTTGTTTGTTGTTCAGGAGTGGCTTGACAACAGGAGTATGACATTTGAAGCCCATGTCCAGGATCCGTCTGTGTGTGGTGGCTCTTGATGCACTGACTCCAGCCTCAGTCCACGACTTGTGAAAGTCCCCAACACTTTTGAATGGCCTTTTCCTGACAATCTTCTCCAGGCTGCGGTCATCCCTGCTGCTTGTGCACCTTTTTCTTCCACAGTTTTCCCTTCCACATAACTTTCTATTAATGTGCTTTGATACAGCACTTTGGGAACATCCAACTTCTTTTGCAATTACCTTTTGAGGCTTTCCCTCCTTATGGAGGATGTCAATGATGGTTTTCAGGTCAGCAGTCTTTCCCATGATTGTGATTCCTACTGAACCAGACTGAGAGACCATTTAAAGGCTCAGGAATCCTTTGCAGGGGGGACACTTTGAGCCTAGAATATTGCACCTTTTCACAATATTCTAATTTTCTGAGATTGTGGATTTGGGGTTTTCATGAGCCGTAAGCCATAATCATCACAATTATGATTAGGCTTGACCTATCTTGCTTTGCATGTAATGAGTCTATCTCATATATTAATTTCACCTTTTAAGTTGCATTACTGAAATAAATGAACTTTTGCACGATATTCAAATTTTTTGAGTTTCACCTGTATGTGAATAAAATAGCCGCCCTTGATGACTCAATGGATCCATACAGATCAAGTGGACTTTGTCGCAGGGAAAGAAGGGAAAGACAATGCCCTCAGAACTTTGCAACTTATTCATGGTGCCAAAGGTTGGAGGTCCCAAGCTCTATTTCTGTCAATTGATGCCGAAAAAAACATTTTACAAAGTAGACGGGGGATTCCTGTTTGCAGGGTTGAGAGAATCCAAGATGATGCAGTGGATAAGAGCATTATATTACCATCCTATAGCTAGAGTACAAATAATTGGTAGTCTATCCCATACTTTGGAAATATTTATTGGAAAAAGACAGCGGTGCCACCTGTTTCCTCTCTCATTTGTTCTTTTCCTTGAAAAAATTAGTTGGCTTCAGTTTGAACAAATGGTAATATACAGCTCACCCCCAAAGCTCCCATCCTTATATCAGGGTCTCCTGGGTCCCCCTTCTTACCTCAAGGTCCCCAGAGTCCACCCTCCTTAACTCAAGGACCCCAGAGTTCCACCTTTCATCAGAGTCCCCTTTAATTAGGCTCTCGAAAGTCACCCCCTTACATCAGGGTCCCTATAGCCTCTCTTACAACAGGGTCCCTAAAGTCCCCTTACATCAGAGTCCCCAGAGCCCCCCTTACATCAGGGTCCCCAGAGCCCCCCTTTCATCAGGGTACCCAGAGCCCCCCTTACATCAGGGTCCCCAGAGTGCCCTTAAAACAGGGTTTACAGAGCCCCCCCTTCATCAGGATCCCTAGAACCTCCCTTACGTCAGGATCCCTAGAATTGCCCTTATTCATGGTCCCCAGAGCCCCTTATATCAGGGTCCCTAGAGGCCATTCCCTTTCAATTGGGGCCCCAAAGTTAGAAGCGACGGGTAGGGTGGGGTAAGGAGAGTGGAGAGGTTTAGGAATATGGGTATGAAAGTAGAAGGAGAGGAGGGAGTATTGTGAAGACCTCAGCATACATCAGGGGCCCCACAGCTCTGCTTTTTTCCTCACAACGGGGGTCCATTCCTTTTCATTGCAGCAGTAAGTGGAAGCTGGAAGGCTGGGCACTGGGACCAGAAGTTAAATGAGGGGTCTGAGGGAGGAGCAAACATGATTGGTTGCTAGGACATGGGCGGTTGTAGAAACCAAACCCTGGCGCTGATAATAGTGAGCAGCAGCAGTGGATATTGCCAGCCAGAGCCCCCATATGCTCAGGGATAGCTCTTGTGCTGTTGCTGACGCTGAACAGTGCAGCTGTGGCAACAGGGACACTGACTGGGCCTTTGAGAAGGATGCTCTGGGGGAAATTGGACCCCCCTGACTCCCCCCTATCTATGTCTCTTGGAGTAATACTATCTGGATGTAATATCTCGGATAGTTGATTGGGCACAGAACACGCAATCAAGAAAGTTGGGTTACTATGGAAAGAACACAGAGCACCATTGGAAAGGCTTATTTGGATACCATATTGATTTCATGAGCTAAACAAGGTTACCAACCCACTTATTATAAATACATTTGGGACACAATACATAAATAATATCACTGGCAGTATAACTCACCACCATTACCTCTAACCGACATTAATTATTTAGCCCCAGAAAAAGATGGATTAGCAATTTTACAATGGAGGGAGGGGACATGTTGAATTAAAAGATGTAATGAGTGGAACTAGGGTCTCTACTTTACAAAAGTGGAGATGTACACCATTAAATGAATGGAGACATGGGCTGATATGTCAAATTTACTCGCCCTGGAGGGGGGAGTAAACTACTTCAAATCACTGTATTTCTTGAATTTATAGAATACTTACAACACAGGCAGAACCCAAAGAACCACCATATTTAAATAAATGGGAACAAGAATTGTAGGTAACACTCTGAACAGCACCAGGAGACTAGGAGTAGAGAGACTAAAATATTTAACTAGAGAGAAATGGGAGGAATAGGTATATGGCCATTTAAGTTGGGGTGTTAAAAAGGGGTAAATAGTCTTTAAAGTTGAATCAATATACCAGGAGGTAAGTATAGTGGAGGACAATGGTGGGACTGGAGGGTTGTCTGGTGTTAGTTCACCTTTACATATTTTCTGTAAAGATTAACTAACACTTTATTAAGTGGTTGTAAACCCTTACATATACTCAATAAAGTGACTGGCACCAGGTGACACACAGAAATGAAAAAACAAATATCCTATGTATGTTGTACCTGTCTATCTGCAGTCTTCTCTGATCTACTTCCATTCAAAGTGCAGAATTTACAAAGCTTGCCTGAGAGGTCAGAAAAAGGGGGTGGATAGTGAAGGTATACTCTGCAGAGCTCAGGGAGGAGACCTCTGAGAGCTGATTGGAGGGAAAAGACACACCCCCTCCACACAGCTCACAGGAACAGAGCTGAGGCTGCCACTCTTGGTGTCAGGAAAACATGGCTGAAGGGATTCGTGCTGATAGCAGAGGAGTGAAGTAGCAGACTGAAATGGCACTTAGTGCTCAGAATTCACACAAGTATACACTACAGATGGATATGCTTTGTTCAAATGTCATGCCAAGTGTTTCAACCACTTTAAGTCCAATAGGTCCAGCGCTCTCCTACAGCTTTTGGTGATTACTGAAGTAAGAGCAACCACTTCATCTCCGCTTTGTTATATGTGGAATAGGTTAGATCTAGAAATCTTTATCATTTTTCAGTGTTTAAACATGCACTATGATATTTATGATGAATAATATTTATTAATATTATTTTTGATAAATTGTAATTCACTGCCTTCTGTAATTGAGAGGCCAACTGTAATAATCTCTTCAGTATGCTAATGAGGTAATATGAAAAAGGCTACAGACTTTAAAATGTCCTTGTGAACGTGAAGGCAGAAAATTAATCAAATGCTACACTCAGTGTCATTGTAGGCCAAAACTAACAGTTCTTTGTGGCTAATAAATGAGAAATCTAGGAGAGAGATAACTGCAGTATCTCTAAGCACTGCATTCATCTGATTAGTTTTCATAGCCTCAAGTGAAGCCAGACATAAGTAACATTTTAATTTTTGTTTAAAACCTGTGGCTCATGTTTTACAAATTCACTGGTTTTCAAGAATTGTTTTCTCCTAAATATAGTGGTTTTCTTATTCTACAAATATAAAATACTGGAGATAGTGAGCTTTTGTTCCAGTGTGCAACAACAGCCGCAGAAACATTACAAGCTAATCTAAAACCAAACCCCTGAATAAAAGCATAACATCAAAAAAAGAAAGTTAAAAGTAGTAAGGATGCTATTTTTTCTGCTATATGTTGTCTCTAATGTTCTGCCACCAACTATCCAAAAACCTTCAGTTTTCAGGTAGAATTAATGATGTGTCGACCAAGAAATTTATCAACACTAAAGTTTTCGAACTCCAACATTTTTCTAGCTTTTGTTCAAATTTATACAGTTCAAATCTACTGAATAACCTAAAATGGTACCAAGGTATGTGGAAAACTGCCAGAGGTGAAAAAAAAGTTTAAGTTAGCAAAAACAGATGATAATAAATGATGGAAATATTGGATTTATAAAAAAAATTAAAAGGCGTAATAAATGGGTTAATACCTTTCCTTTAGCAATTGAACTAAATTTATAAAATAATAGAAGTGTTGGAAAAAATGAAAAGTTGCATATTGCTCTTATAATAGTGAGAAAAATGCGATTAACTAAAGAAGACCTACAGACTATTATGGCCCTTAAAAGTGTAAGTATTTCTATTAGGGCCCATTTACAATGCACTTTCATTAATGTGCATTAATGCCACGCATTAATGTGAGCTGTTTTACAGAAGCCCATGCATTTGAATTCATCCTGTTATTGAGGGGGAAGACAGAACTACACACTCAACTAGGGCTCATTGTTTCTTGAATGTGATGCAGGAAAATGTCATGAGTCAAATGGTGGAATCCCCAGCTAGAAATAATACTCTGCTGAACCTACTAATTATAAACAACACAGAGGAAAAGGAGACATGAGGGTAGAACAAGAACATTAGATTTGAAAAGAGACAACTTTACTAAGCTGTGCTTCATAGTACATGATACTAAACCACTAAACAACAGACAAAATTATACAACATATATACCTTGTGTGTGTTTATGGAGCTGCCCCCACCAGCTGGAACCAAAAGTCCCTCCCAGTCTAAACAACAAAGACATCTGAAGAGTTTTTTCATTGTTTGTAAACATGGGATATTAATCTATGGAGAGGTGATGCCTAATTATATATATGTGTAGCATTGGAAATATGGTACTATAGATGTGGTGCTGCCCTACCTCCCCCCTCCCTTTTTTAACATTTCTTTGCTGTTTAGGCTGGGGGACTTTTGTTTCCAAGTGGTGGGGGAGCCTCCATAATTACACACAAGATATATATGTTGTATAGTTTTGTCTGTTGTTTAGTGGTTATGAATAAGCTCTAGTTTTCAGCGTGAAACTCGTTAACCTTTACTGTTCCTGACACTATTTTTGATATGGATTTTACTTATATTCAGTGAAGATTGAAGAGTGCAGTGGATTCCGGATGTTCCTTTTTCTTGTAGACCTACAGACGAGCTGTGTGAGCACCATCATCGGACTGGTCAGTGGATGACTCACGCTACTCAACTAGAACAGCTTTGCTTGTGTTTGTTTCTTCTGATCTTGTTATGCTAGCTCAGTGAGTGTGGTGCACATGCTTATTTAGGTTTCCCACGACCATTAATATAAGAACATGACTACACCACAGGAACACAGTGTCAGGACAGGTTCAGCAGAACTCTCAGTGATGACCCACTCAGATCTGAAGCAGGTCGGTGTTTGCAAGCTAAATCAAATGATGGCACTGAATCCCTGACGTTTGAATTTTGTAAATTGGAGTGTTTAATGATGAGAGAAATCAGAGATGGAGGAAACCAAATCGCCCAGGGATTGCTTGTTGAAGTCTGAAATGGATGCAATGGAGCAAATCTGGGCTACATCAGGGGAGGAGTCTTCATCTCCAGGGGCCACTACCATGAGTAAGGCAAGTATATCCGGAGAATCTCATTTAAACGGCAATCAGTGAAACAACACCAAGAAAAAGAAAAAGCACAATCATTCAAGAAAACAAGAAGAGGAAGAAAAAATCTCAGAAGGAAAAGGAGGTTATGCATTGAGGGGGATGAGCCGGAGGTGAGCCGAAATGTCCTAAATCTCTCTAAGAAAGAGCTAACAGTAAAGGATAGTACCCTATTATATAAGGGAATTAACTTTTGTCCTAAAAGACATTTTAATATTTTTTATACTATTTTGGACGTTAATTTGTGAGATCGATTACGTTGAGAAAACATTTATTTTCCCAAGATTGTCCAGTAGAGGACAGGGTTAATGAGGATAATTAGGAAACATGGAATATGTAGGCTCCTAACTTTGGTGACCAGTGTGGCATTTTGTATTTGGAAGATATTATGGGGGAATCTGTTCTTTTGGCTAAAGAGGGAACTGCTAGCATTATTTCAGTGCCATTCAAGATAAAGTCTGATTTTTACATATAAGAGGGAAAGTTTTGGATGAGAACCAAAAGTTATCATGTGGCTGAGTGGGGCTCCATTGGGGAATGACAACCTGTCTCTTAGGGAACATGAATCCCTCATGAAGTTAAGTACGGCCTTTTTGTGGTCCAGGATGCAGGTGACTACAGAGAGGAAGAGTTGTGTCAGCTACATGATGATGTCATATATGAGAGGTTGAAAATTAACCCTACTAGTCTTTACAAAGAAAGGTTAAAATTGGTATTTTTAAAAATGATCAAAGTTCTGGTTCCCCTATGCCCAACAATGGCAGTGTTTTATCACTTGCCTAAAACACATAAAGGTTAAATCCTTTAGTAGGCAGGCCCATTGTATCAGGCGTTGGGTCCCTAAATGAGAGGCTTAGTCAATGGGTAGACATCCAATTACAGCCTTTAGTACAAAACCTACCTAGTTTTTTAAGCAATAGCAAACAGCTATTGGGCTTATTGGAGGATTTTGAATGGGGAACGAATTGTATTTGGGTAACATTTGAGGTGGCAAGTTTATATGCATGTATTCCCCACTCTTTAGGATTAGAGGCTGTTCATTTTTATCTGAATAGATATAGTGGCCTTATATGTACCCAAAAAGAATTAATTATAGGCAGTATAGGTTATTTGCACACGCATAATTTTTTCCAGTTTGATGGACAATTTTTGCGTCTATGGGCACGAGAATTTCTCCCTCTCTTGCTAACCTCTATATGGGGTGGTGTGAGAGGACATATATCTATGGTGAAAAAAATCCATATCTGTCCCAAATTAGATTTTTCTGTCACTATATTGATTATTTGATCTTTGTGATCAATACCCCCCCCCCCCCATTTTGTGTTAGAAGGGTTTATCACTTATCTCAATGACAATTCAATTTCAATTTGAAATTTACAGGATGTAAGGATGAGTGTACTATCCCTTTCCTAGATGTGCAGTTAACACAACGGAATGGGAGGGTGGTAACGAATTTGTATAGGAAACCACTACAGTATTGGGCAATACAGTTTTGAGAGCAGATTTGGGTCACCCTAGACATACCATCAAGGGTATACCAGTGGGTCAACTTAACATTGATGAAACCACACCTAGATCATCATTGCTAAAAGATAAGAAGAGAAATAGAAGAGAATATTACATGCCAGTATTCTCCACTCCCTATAGCATACAATTTTCAAAGATGAGAAGTACTGTGGAGTGCTATATCCCAATTTGTTTAAGAATGAGATATATACAAAAGTTCTTGGTAATGAGATTAGGGTGGTTTCCAGAAGGGCTCCTACTTTGAATCAGTATTTGTGTTCAATTTGTTTCTCCAGTACAAGAGCGGGTACTATCCATTGGCTATCTTTCAAGGGCAACTTTAGATGTGGGGCTAGTGAGTGTCTATGCTCTCCCAGAATTATACAGCACAATAAATTTAAATCTACCAGTAGTGGTAAAGAGTATACTATGGAATACTTTTTAAACTGTAACACATGTAATGTGGTGTATTTGATTACATGCGTGAATGTGCTGTACAATACGTGGGACATGCCACCAGGCGGCTATGAGACTCAGGGATCACATATACAATACAATCAAAAAACATGATACGAGAGTAGCGAAACATTTTAATGAAAACATGGGGGTAACACCATGGCGATTCATACCACAGACTTTTGAGAAAGTTTCAATTCCCAAGAGAGGGAGGGGGGGGGATCCCTTTAAGGTATTATGCAAATTGGAGGTACAATGGATTTTCCATTTGAAAATAACAATTCCAGAGGGCCTTAACTTTGAGTGGTATCTTACCCATTTTTATGAATAAACAGTAGTGTACACACTCATATGACAACAATATTCTTGTAGATAGTGTGGGAAGTACAGATGGCCAACATGGTTGGGTATATAAAGGTTTTAATATGGTTATTAGGTGATGAATTTATAGTGGTCTACCTTATATAGAAGTAGTATGGTGGAGAGATGATACCTTCTAGTGTAATAGTGAGTTTATGGTGTAGGAATATTCTTCACCACAGAGTAGATGGAAATAGTGGCTCTATGTGGGTTATTTATATACCTCTGTATATTTGTTATAATTTTGAATTCTGAGATTGTGGTCCCCTTTATGTGATTTATATGGATTATATGGACTATTTTACTACATCTTGGTGATCATACCATCGGTACTGTAGCTATCATACTATAGGTATTCAGGGTTAATTATCAGTTGCTATTCTTTGATATAGTGGGTAATATATATACACCTGTACATGCATAACATGAGTGGGTCTTTGTAGCGGAGAGTCGGTTTTTAGATGTATGGTTTTTTTTTTTTCCAAAAAAGTTTATTGAAAAAAAAATACAGATTGATACAAGAAAATGTGCAAATGAAGTGTACATAAGACATGTGGCAATGCATATATCAAACAAAGGAAAGTGAAGTCCAATGCAAGAATGATCAATGTGGATAAACTAGGCCATGACAGGGTTGTGCCTGTAATATTCAGGTATTCTTATCAAGCGATTGAAATAAAGAGGCGCCGGGCCTCCTATAGTGATGTCTCGAAGTGTGGATCTGTAGAGGAAAGGAGGATATATACGACGTCTAAGCAGAAGTCAATGCTACAGGTTTGAGATGTTGGAGGTATTGGAGTGCGAATGTGGGGGTAAATTGTCGAGGGAACCGCTAATTGAGAGAGAAGGAGATGATGCTGTCAGCATGCCTAATGTTCTTCTGAATGATTATCTAAAACTTGTACAAGCATATGAGAGGAGGAAAAGAGGAGAAAGGAGAAAAGCGAGAGAGAAGGAAAGTGAGAGAGAGAAAAAGACAAAACAAAACAAAAAAAAAAAAGGGGGGGTGGAGGGGGAAGGGAAGGGAAGCACATGGGAAGGATAAAGTAAGGGAGGGAGTGACTACCAGAATTGTTTTAACATCAATGAGGACAATAGCGGATACGTTTGGAGTTTAAACTGTCATCAGTGTCAATTAATTGTGGGTTGAACACAGGGGGGGAGTATGATGACCGCCTTCGGGTCAAATGCAACTAAGTAACACCATCAGGAAGTCTAAGTCAATTCAGACAGATTGGTCCATGAGGGATCGATATGCAGGGGTAGTCAGAAAGTAGGTCCAACAGGCCCATGTGTGGGAGAATTTTGTAGGGGTGTCGAGTGCAGTCAATCAGTTCTTCCATGTCCGCCGTTTTACCCACTCGGGTAAGCCAATCACGTATAGAGGGAGGGCATGTGGAGCCCCATAGAACCGGAATACAGAGTTTGGCTGCTTTGACCATATGCATGGCTAAGGATTTGAAGTACTGACCCCTGGGGAGTGAAGAGTGGTGGAGGAGGAATTGAACCGGAGAGAGAGCTAAGGGTAAGGTAGTTACAGACACCACTAGCCTATGAACCTCTTGCCAAAATGGTTGAAGAACCGGGCAAGACCACCAGATGTGGAGAAATGACCCATCTGAAGTCCCGCATCTCCAACAACTATTGGGAAAGGAGGGGTTGAAACGATGAATTCTCCAGGGGGTACGGTACCATCTAGAGACTATTTTGTAGCCGTTTTCCTGTGTCGAGACATTGAGGGAACATTTATGAGAGTACTTAAATACCAGGTCCCAGTCTGAGTCTGATAGGTTAGCTTCAAGATCTCTATTCCAGGCCCGACATGAGGGAAGGGAGTTATATGTCCGACTCTCCACTAGGAGGGGGTACATCTCCGAGATCAGATGTTTTTGTGGTTCAGCTTTAGCGCATATAGATTCAAAAGGAGTAAGAGAATGGCTCCAGTTATGATGGGGTTTATGTGAAAGCAAATAGTGTCTAATCTGGAGATATGCCCAGAAAGGGAATTCGCAGATACCCAGGCTTTCAAACAGTTTTCGGAGTGTTTTCATCTTGCCTTTGTGGAGAAAATGTTTCACTAAGATCTGTTTATGTGGCCAGTGTTTAAATAAAAAGTCTTTGTGCATTCCAGAGGGGAAGTCAGGGTTGCGGCGGATGGAGGTCAAGGGATTGGGTGTTTCGGAGATGGATGCAGATTTACAAGCCGAGCGGAACATTTTTAAAGTAGGCCCCACCAAAGGGTGAGTGAGAAGAACATGGGGCATGTACTTTGGTAGAAGCCAAGGGATCGATGCCAGGGGTAAGGGTGAGTATGCATTTTCTATATATATCCAATCCTTGGAGGCAGTGTGAACATGCCAATCACCTATCCAGGAAAGGTGACATGCCCAATAGTAGCGATGAAGGTCAGGGAACCCAATTCCACCTCTAAGTTTAGAAAGGGTCAGTTGGGAGTAAGCAATGCGCGGACGCTTATGATTCCATAGGAATGATGAGCACAGTTTTTTGCAAGATATAAAAAAGGCAAGAGGTAAGCGAATTGGTAATGTTTAAAAGAGTTACAAGAGGCGGGGAAGTATGTTCATTTTGATTATCGCTGCCCTTCCAAACCAGGAGAAACAAGGATGATGCCATTTATTGAGGTCCTCCTGCATAGAGCGAAGAGCAGGAAGGAAATTTTTCACATAAAAGGTCGTCAAGGTTACGGGTAAGCTGGAGACCGAGATAAGTAAAGGATTCCCTTTCCCAATGAAATGGGAATTGGGACTCACAGAAAGAGACTAGTTCAGCAGGCAGGGTAATGTTAAGGGCGGCGGACTTGAAGAAATTAATTTTAAAATTCGACAAGAATCTGAAAAGGGCAGTCTTTCAGTAGATTCGGCAAGGTGGTGTGAGGGTCAGCAAGGAACAGGAGAAAATCATCCGCGTAGGTTACAAGCTTATATTCTTTGTCCACTACCTTGATCCCCTTGATATCGGGGTTTAAACAAATTTTCCATAGTAGAGGCTCAAGGGATAAGACAAACAAGAGCAGGGAAAGAGTGCAGCCCTGGCGTGGACCGTTCCTTAAGTGAAAGGAGTTCGACAGATGACCGTTTGCCGGGACTTGGGCTGTTGGGTCAGAGTAAAGGGCCATTATAAAGTTAAGCATCTTCTCACCCAAGGACACTAAGGACGCTTCAAGTAATCCCATGCAATCCTATCAAAGGCCTTTTCTGCATCCAAGGAGAGGAAAAAACCGGGAGAGATAGACTTACGGAGCCAATGCTTGAGATTAAGGGCCTTAATGGTATTGTCCCTTGCTTCTCTACCAGGGACAAATCCCACTTGGTCTAGGTTGACCAGAGAGGGGAGAAGGTGATTAGCAATGATCTTCGCGAATAATTTAATGTTCACGTTCAGCAAGGAAATGGGTCTGTAGTTAGAAACCTGAGTATTATCTTTCCCGCTTTTGGGGATAACCGTAATGTGAGCCTCCAAAAGATGGTTTTGCGACCGTGCAGGTTGAGAAAGCGTGTTAAAAGCAGCAAGAAATGGAATACCCAGGATATCTAGGAAAGATTTGTAATAGGCTACTGTAAAACCATCAGGGCCCGGACTCTTACCCGGTTTCATCTGTTTTATCGCGGACTGCAGCTCAATTAAGGTCAGGTCTTTTTCCAGAGCGTGAATCAAATCCTCGGAGAGGGCAGTTGGACCGTAGAGATGGAGGAATTCTGAGATCAAGGAAGCTCTGGATTTGTCCGTGTGTATAGGGGGACGTTCCAGAGGGAGATTGTATAAAGATTTATAAAAGCGTTCGAAGTGGGAGGCAATATTGGGGTTAGATGTAGCCTCAATGCCATCAGAGCCTCTGATTTTATGTATCGTCATGCTAGCTCGTTTCTCACGCAGAGCTCTGGCTAGAAACTTCCCGCTCTTATTTGCGAATTCGTAGTACAGCTTTTGTGAAAGAATGTATCTTTTCTAACTACCTTACCCAGTTCCGTGAGAAGCTGTGTGCGAGTGTTCGTAAGTTCTGAAAAGGTTGACGCAGCCAGAGTCTGCTTGTGTGCTCTCTCCAAGGAGTGGATCCTATCTGTGAGGAGCTTCAGACGCTCCTGTTTGGCTCTCTTATGTCTCGTCGCATTGGCTATGAGGATACACCGGATGACACACTTATGGGCTTCCCACTGCGTGAGGGGTGAGGTGTCCGAAGAGCTATTCAAGGAGAAATATTCAGTCATATTAGAGCAGGTCTCTTGCTCCATAGCGGCATCCGCAAGAAGGGAAGCATCTAGACGTCAATATTTTGAGCGCGAGTGTGTGGTGGGGAACTGTAATGTCATGGTGATGGGGTGGTGATCGGAAAGGACCATCGGTTCTATGGTAGCATCGTGGAGGAATGGGAGATCTGATTGCGACAAGAAAAAGTAATCTATCCTAGAGTATTTATTGTGTGGTGGAGAGAAAAAAGTGTAATCTTTAATGGTAGGGTAGAGGGTACGCCAGGAGTCGGGTAGTTGCAGGTGTTGTAATTGTATACGCATTTGCTTAAGAGCCTTGTAGGGTAAAAAAAGAACATCCCGAAGAGGAATCTAGCAGAGGGCTCAAAGGGACATTCAGATCGCCCCCCAGTATCAGCATCCCTGATTGGAAAGCAGCTAGGGCAGAGGTGATTGAGCGTGTGAAAGAGACCTGTTTAGTATTGGGAGCATAAACGTTGGCAAATGTGATAGGTCTGTTGGCGAAGACTCCCTTTATGAACAGGTATCTATCTTCAGGGTCCACCAGGGAATCTGTTACATGGAATGGGAGGTGTCTGGCGAACAATATGGCTACCCCCTTTGATTTGGCCAGAGGGTTGGTGGCATGAAGGACCGTGGGAAAGCGAAAAATTATAAAGCTTGGGAATGGAGTCTTGGAGAAAGTGCATCTCTTGCAGAAAGACCACATCTGCTTTCTGTTTGTGTAAGTAGGAGAGAAGCATGGAATGCTTTTCGGGTGTGTTCAAACCCTTAACATTGAGTGAGAGAAGTTTCAATGGCAATTGTCCCGTCGTTGAGGTGGAGGAGGGCATGGCTGCTGGGTAATGTTGCCTAAGTGAGATGCCTCGTTGTACTAGGGATCAGGAAGGTGGGAGAGAGGAGATAAAAAAAAAGGGGGGGGGGGAGGAGGGAAGGGTAGGAGGAGGGAGGAAAAGGAAATCAAGATTACGAAAAAAGAAAAAGGGAGGAGTATAGGTAGTAGACGGCTTGAGGAACAGACCCGCTATTCCACGTGAGAGGAAAAAGAATAAAGAGAGAAGAAAGATCAGGGAGAAAGAAGAAGAGCACGAAGAGAAAGGAAAAGAAATCAAGAAAAGAGATAATACTAGTAGCCGAATAAGGGGTTCAGTATAAGCTCGCCGAGCTTACTGTATGGGGAACAAGGTCGGCGTAGAACCAGGAAGTGAACAGCCGCCGGCCAGTGGCTCTCTATGAGAAGTTATGTAGAGGAAAAACGAGATCGAGGATGCAGGGTTCGAAGGGAGCAAATGATGCCGGGAGTCCTCAGGGTGGAATATATAGAATGGGTCACCGGTCTTCTGTGGGGGATGGAGTGTTGTGTGGCGTTCAGAGGGTGAAGACTGGGATGATGGGAATGGGTGCAAAATGAGTGGGAGGCTACCAGTCAGGGAGCATCGCAACAGTTTGTATATAAGAAGTGCCAGGGCACATATAATACGAATGCATTAGCAAGGACAGCCTATGCTAAGGCAAACTCAAGACTGGTAAGGGACTCATCACTAAGAGTAGAGTAGTGAAGGGCCCTCGCAAATATTACAGGCAAACCGTATCACGAGGCAAAAGTATAACAAGTCAACAATAGCAATACAGGTGAAATCATGACAGAAACAGGCATAATGCTAATAAGCCTTGGGTCAACAAACAGTAACCATCTAAGCTCCTTAGGATCAGAACCAGTCATTTTACCTAACCATATAAAAAGGGCTAAATAATATACATTAAAAAAAAAACCATCCCCCCACACAAATGTAGTATCTGAAGCCCTCAGGGTAGCAGAGGGGACGAGCACTACCTCTCTCAGATTGGCATAAAAGAGGGGACGAGGAGGCGGAGGGAGAATGCGTATGGGGGTGGTCGAAGGCACGAGAACCCTCAGGTTGACCTCATCAGCCAGGTTAGGAAGTAGAGACAGGCCGTAAAGAAAAACATGACTCCATGACTAGCAAGTGTCGGGGAGAGGTGATGCTCATCCACAAAGCTAAACTCCCTATACAGTAATAGCTCCTACAATCCCCTAAAAGGCTCTTACCTGTCCCAGCATTCAGTATCCCTGTCCCCTCAAAACCACCCCCCCCAGGAGAGATATGGGGCCTCTGTCACATTCCAACATAGAGTATACTTTACGAAGGCAGAGGTCTCTTCCGAAGTATCAAGATGGACCAAGCATTCCGAAGCATGCAGGGAGTGAGCAGTATACTTCTGAACAGTCTCATGCGAGCAGCAGGACGTCTTCAGAGATGTGAGGGCAAAGTTCAGGTATTGCAAGGAAGACGAGGCTGAAAGATGGTGATCGTCCTGGATGCGTTCGGATGGTAAGAGGGTGTCGGAGGCTGGGAAAAGGCGCGGATCGGGAACCAACTGGAGGCGGAGGACCTACTGTAGGCTGCGGAGTACTTGGTGAGGGTAACCGAGGTGGAGCCATGAAACTGTTCCCCATCATGGAAGGTTGAGCCGATTGGAGTGTGGTCAATGCTTGTCCCCTCGTCAGGCAGGGAAGGAGTGTAAAGGCCCGATAATTGCGTACAGGTCAATGACTGTAGGTGAATCCCGTGGAGCATTGGCTACAATCTTGGCGGGTAAGTAGTATGCACAGCAAAGTATAAGTCCAACAAGCATTGATCAGTGAGTGAGTGAATAACTAAAACTCTCGGGGCGAAATGGTGAGAAAATGTGCGGAACAGTGGCAAAACGTAGTTACTCGGCAAAGTGTGCGCCGGGAAGTCAGTATTGAGTGAGGATCATAGGTTATTAGATTTCTCGCCGAAGCTTCCTGTGCACCGGAGAGGCCGTTGGGCTGGAGGTGGCTGTTGTGCCCCCTGTAGGGAGTCTCGGAGGAGTCAATGGGGGCATCCGACCCCTACGATGAGATTGACCGTGCCAATCCATAGCGCTGTCCTCAGCTCCCAAATCCTGGGCTGGTGGCAATCTCATGGAGCTGTACCAATCAGGCAGGTCGATCTGTGGGATGTCCATGGAGGTACAGAAATATGGCAGTTCTTTAGGGGTTCGCAAGTTGTAGGTACGTCCGTTAGCTTGTACAGAGAGGCAGAAGGGAAACCTCCATCTGTAAGGAATGTTACGTGATCGGAGCTTATCCATAAGGGGGCGTAACGCGCACCGTTGTCGTAGGGTGATGCTGGATAAGTCCTGAAATAGTTGTATTTCTGCTCCCCCTTATAAGAGATGCCTTCTGTCTCTAGCACATCTGAGGATATCCTCTTTGAGTGGAAAACTTACAAGGCAGCAAACGATATCCCTGGGTGGGTCTGCGTCTCCCCTCCTAGGGCAGATCGCTCTGTGCACACGTTCGATGTCAATCGGGGTTGCTGGCGGGCGACCAAGGAGGTAATTAAATATGACCATTACAGCTTTGGGGATATCTGTAGTTTCTACTGATTCTGGGAGACCGCGGATTCTAATGTCTGCGGCCACGGTTGTCTAAATCCTCAATATGCCTGTAAAATTCCCTGATAGTAGAAGCATGTATCGCTGATTTTTGCTGTATATCAAGAATGGCAGACCCGTTTTGCCTGGAGGTGGATTCCACCCAATCCAATCGTGAACCCATTGCCCTTATATCTTCACGCAAATCTCCAAGAGCGGCAGTGAGTGTAGCAGTCAGGGTGGCCTTGATGTCCGCGGCCACAGCCTGAAGATCCCTTAAGGACAGGGACTGGGAGGCAGAAGGGATGTCATGCTGGGGCACTGTGTATGTGCATGGCAGAGCAGGAGGAATTAGGCATGTCAGCGGCTGTAGAGGGAGGGGGGGAGGGGGATGCAGAGGGAGAAGGAGATGGCTGCGGCCCTTCTCTTTGCTGCTGGGAACGGAAGAGCTCCTGTATATGTCTCCCCTGCGCACCCTGGCCCCGTGGGGATCGTGCTTGGGCTCCGGATAATGTCCAGTCCATCTTCCACATTGTGAGACAGCCCTCTCTCACCTAGCTCCTCTGCGTGGCGGTGAAGAGGGTTCCGGCCGGCGGGAGCTCTCAAGCTAAGCGTCCATCTTCCAGCCGCGGCAGACCACGCCCCCTAGATGTATGTTTTTACAAATTTTTTCTTATATTTGTGATGTTTTTATGTATTCACTCTCTATATAGAGGACCTTTATTCTGTTGGATATGTCAATACCGTGCATATGAGAATGCCATCTGGGTGTATCATCTCTTTATGGTTGTACCTATGTGACTGTTTATTTAGTATATACAAATGATTCTATGTTTTTTCATTGTTTATAAACATGGGATATTCATCTATGGAGAGGTGATTCCTAATTATACAACGCTCAAATAAAAAATGAAAGGAACACTTTGAAAACACATCATATCTCAAATGAGAAAAGTATTATGCTGGACATCTATACTGATATGGACTGGTTAATTTGTTAGGAACATAAGGATGCCCCATTGTGAATTCAAAGACACCCTTAAAATCAAAGTGAAAAAATTATGCAGCAGGTTAGTCCATTTTGCTGAAATTTCAGTAGTTTGTATGGCCCCCACATGCTTGTATGCATGTCTGATAACATCAGGGCATGCTCCTAATGAGATGACGGAAAGTGTCCTAGGGTATTTCCTCCCAGATCTGGACCAGGACAACATTGAGCTTCTGGAAAATCTGAGGTGCAACCTGGCAGCATCAGATGGACTGAAACATGATATCCCAGTGGTGTTCTATTAGATTTAGGTCAGGCGAGCTTGGAGCCATTCAATGGTATCAATTCCTTCATCCTCCAGAATCTGCCTGCATAATCTCGCCACATGAGGCCGGGCATTGTTGGGCACCAGGAGGAACCAAGGACCCACTGCACTAGCATAGGGTCTGACAATGGGTCCAAGTATTTCATCCCAATACCTAATGGAAGTCAGGGTACCATTGTCTAGTCTTGGGAGGCCTGTGCGTCCTTACATGGATATGCCTCCACAGACCATCACTGACTCACCACCAAAACAGTCATGTTGAACGATGTTACAGGCTGCATAATGTTCTCTACGGCTTATCCAGACCCTTTCACATCTGTCACATGTGCTCAAGGTGAACCTGCTCTCATCTGTGAAAAGCACAGGGCACCAGTGGTGGACCTGCCAATTCTGGTGTTCAATGGCAACTGCAAATCGAGCTCTATTGTGCCGGGCAGTGAGCATGGGGCCCACTAGAGTATGTCGGTCTCTCAGTACACCCTCATGAAGTCTGTTTCTGATTGTTTGGTCAGAGACATTTATACCAGTGGCCTGCTGGAGGTCATTTTGTAGGGCTCTGGCAGTGCTCCTCCTGTTCCTCCATGCACAAAGGAGCAGATACCGGTCCTGCTGATGGATTAAGGACCTTCTACGGCCCTGTCCAGCTCTACTAGAGTAACTAGAGTCTCCTGGAATCACCTCCATGCTCTTGAGACTGCGCTGGGAGACACAGTAATCCTTCTGGCAATGGCACATATTGCTGTGCCATCCTGGAGGAGTTGGACTGCCTGTGCAACCTCTGTAGGGTCCAAGTATCGCCTCATGCTACCAGTAGTGACACAGACCCTAGCCAAATGCAAAACTAGTGAAAAAAAATCAGAAAAGATGAGTAGGGAAAAAAATGTCAGTGGCCACTACCTGTAAAACCATTCCTGTTTTGGGGGTCATCTCATTGATCCCCATCTAGTGCACCTGTTGTTACTTTCATTAACAGCAAATCTGAAACTGATTAACAACCCCCTCTGATACTTAACTGACCAAATCAGTATCCCAGAAGTTTAACTGACTTGATGCTATACTCTGATTAAAAAGTGTTGTCTCAATTTTTTTTGAGCAGTGTTTATATATATATATATATATATAGGGGGGTATCTCAGGAGGGGGATCACCTTCCCTGGGAAAAAGGTAGTCCAAACAGCAGGGCTTTCTTAAAATCTGGCTTGTCCTCAGTTGTGTTTACAAGGTTACAAGCATCAAAACAAACAAAACAGAAAATAAATCCTCGCCATACAGGCACTAACTAAACACAGAATATTCCTCTCTCAAAGGTGAAGGGCTTCTTTCTGTCACCAACAAAATGAAAACAGAATGCAAACCTTTGTTTGTATAACCCAAACTTTCATCCACAGCTCACTCAGATATGACTCTCTGAGTCCCAGGCCAAAAGCAACTTCTTGCTCCAGCCCTGCCTTATTTATACCACCTGCTGGTGGTCATCAGTGGACAACAAAATCAGGTCCGGAACCACCTCTGCCATAGTGGCCCAGAAAACCTGGACTGGACTCTACCTTAATCTCCCAGATATGATCGCATGCTAGGTGACACATAGGGGAGATTTACTAAAACTGGAGCACGCAGAATCTGGTGCAGCTGTGCACGGTAGCCAATCAGCATTGAATTTCAGCTTGTTCAGTTAAACTTTGGCAATAAAACCTGGAAGCTGATTGGTTTCTCTGCAGTTGCACTGGATTTTGTACTCTCCCGTTTTAGTAAATAACCCCCATAGCATCCATCGATCACCTTGCCTTTCATACTGTCACAATATATATATATATATATATATATATATATATATCTTTTGGCACAAATTGTGATGAAAAGATTGGAGAAATTATTTTTAAAATTAAAAATGAATTATAATATAATTAAGTTACATAAGTCACAATTAGAGGAGTGAACAAGCTTTGTACTAGGATCGTTTTTAGACTGAATTGCTATTCAGCTATATTTAGTGCTTTGGTGATAATATAAATATGTGGAGACGCATATACTGTATACTGTATATGATGTTGTTCTATGGTGGGCTATCGGCCCGCGCATGCACGGTGGTGCCTATATCCCGCCATGACCTTGGCACTGTCAGCGGAAGTGACATGTGAGGTAGTGATGGCAATGACATTTACATCACGTTGTAACGTCATTACATTTAGTGGAGGGAAGGCTGCACTCCTGGTGATGATGGACGGCCACATTGGCACCAGACACAGTGTCCTCTTCCAGCTCAAATTTTTTTATGGTGGGAGGGGCACATATATAAAGGTGGGATACGTTGGAGCATTTATTGGCGGGCCTCCATGCTGATCAACCGAATGGAGGTCTATCTTAATGAGTAGGTGGGTCTATGTAGTAGGTGTAGACTGTACGTAGATTAATTGAAGTTATCTGTTTGGAATTTTGATCCCTGTTTTTCTATACCTATAGAATGAGTGTACCCTTGCGCACAATAACAACATACTTGATCAGTTTGAGCTAATGGGTACTGTGATCATTTAAACTATTAAACTTTGCAATCCTTGTTCAATGGAATGAGGTTGACATAGGTGGAGTTGTTTATCAGAATAAAATTGTCCCCAATTGTAGATATGAGGTATATATTTTATATATTTTGGTGGATTTGAGAGCTAGATGGGCTATGCAGTTTATATTTTTGTAGATATATTTTCTCTTAATATAGCTTCCCACCTGTGTGCCCTTCCTGTAGCACACCAGATACTGTCCTTGGTCTGGATGTTTTTTGGGGGGAATTTTGGACTGGCTGACTCTCAACCAGTTTTTGGCTTCATGTATATGGGTAAGACATTATTTATCTAATCTACCATGATTATTATTTTTGCTGCAGTTTTGGTTTTCTTTTGTAAGTACAAAATATTGTTTTATTTGATTGACTCATGTACCTAAAATTTATATTTGGTACATAAGATGTTATAACATAAGATTTGTGTTGTGAGGTATTGATTATCCTTTTCTCAGTTCCTTTAGAGTATGATAGATTGTATCCCCTGAGGAAGCCCGAATGGGCAAAACATGTCAAGATTCATCACACCACATACAGTATGCAAATTATTGGAAACTATGATCTATGAGACTGTATTCCATCAAAACTTCCAAATTGTTTTGTTTTAAACATATAAATGTTTTAAACTTTTGTAATAAAGAATTTTTGATGGTTTTATTTTGAACTTTGTGTAATGACTCTGCATCTTCAAAATCCCACATTTTTGAAGTGTTTTTCTCCTTTTTTTTTGTAAATTTAATGTGAGGGACGTGGTGCTATGATCCCTCTTTGTGACTCAAGTACTTGTGCAGAGACACATGTAAACGTACAATTAGTAAAGCGCTTCATAAATTGATAATTTTATATAAATATTTGTAACGAATAATACATATTGTAATCTTACTGGGTACACATGTAATCATCCAGGCTAGGTCCATACAATAGAATCAGTGTATAGAAGAGTCAATTTTTGGTCATGGTGAGCTACTAACCCACATGGAAGAAAAATATATTTGAAATATATTTTAAAAATATCCTTCCCAAATATATTGTCATATATTTGAAATGCTACAATTTTGGCCATAATCAATATATTTCAATATATATCAATAAATATATATAACTGCATGTTGAAATGCATTTTTATTACAAAATATATGAAAAATATTTTTAAGAATACATTTAAATATATTCTTCGGATTTAAAAAAAAAATATAAAAAAGTAATTTTAGCATATATTTTTACATATATTTGTAAATGTATTCCAAAAATGTAGATTTGTATTTTCAAAGACATACAGTATATTTGAAATGTATTTTAAAAAATATTTTTGATATATTTTGTAATAAAAACGCATTTCAACATACAGTATATATATATATATATATATATATATATATATATATATATATATATATAAAAATATATTTTGAAATACATTGAATATGGCCAAAATTGTAGCATTTCAAATATATGTCAATATATTTGGAAAGAATATTTTTAACATATATTTCAGATATATTTTTCTTCCACATGGGAAGCTACTACTAAGCCCCATTAATTTATTAGATGACCTAGGTACAGTGAGGCAGGGTGTGCTGTCTGGCATATACTACAACTACGTCATAGGTGTGTGGACCATTTATTTGCATTGAAACAAACAGAGCATGCAAGCTGGCTCCTGTTCTTAGGCACTTAACTGTCTCACAGGATGAAGGAGCGACTGAGCAGCTTGGCGTGTGGTGTGGGATGCCAGCCTTACTAAAGCTTTGTTAAAATAGTTTAGATTGTTTGATGTTGAGTTGGAATACATACAGTAAATGTGTCTCAATACAGTTAAGCATTCCCTGTAACAATGGCACTGTCAGTTTCCCTCTCTCAGCCTCACAATCTAAGCACCAACAGAATGGCAATGCTACTCACTGGGGTCAGTTAACTCTATAGTTAGCCCTCTACAGAAAGCAGTATTTACGGTTGCAATTCTCAGTATAAGGGCTCGTTCACACCATGATGCAAAGACGTCAGTTTTTCTGCATGCAATCTGCAAGGGCACAACAAAATCAATTGTTTTCTATGTACCCTGTTCACACCACAGCAATAGAACCATGTGCAGATTTTTTTCTAGTCAGGAATCTGCAATGTATACAAAACTCATTGCAACGCACATAAAAACTGATGTGAAACTGAATTAAACTGATGTTTCTGCAAGTGAAATCTACGCGTCAGTTTCGATCAGTTTTTCTGTACCTATGGTGTGAACGAGGCCTAAAAAAATGTGTGCGATGCTGGCTGCCACTCACAGATGGAAATGTACTGAGCAGCTTTATTTTCTGTTTTAGAACATTTGGAGTATCAGCTTGACACTTTTTAAATGTTGTTTCATAAAAAGAAAAGATAATGGTGCAAGAAAAATATGTACAGAAAAAGATACTCATTAAGCAACAGCAAAATAAATAGGTTAAAAAAATTAAAAGTACTTACCAAAGTTTACCTTGGTTCCTAGTCCGGAGTCCAATTTGCTCACTGGCCCTCTGAAATGACTTTTGTGGACACCCTAGATCAGGGGTGTAAAACTCAATTTCATGGCTGGCCACATCAGCATTATGGTTCCTGACTTTGGCTCTGCTCCTGACCTTGGCTTTTCCTTCTGATTCTGTACCGTGCTGCCCGACTGTTGATGACCCTGGCTATTCCATGATATTGCTCCTGTCTCTTGTCCGCACTACCTGCCTTGCTCTGGTGCACGCCTGGCAATCTGCTAAACCTGCTCTGCCTACTACTACTGTGCCAAAATCAGAGGATCATCAGCCTTCCAAGGTTTTCATCTGCAAGTGTTGCAAACAACTACTGGCACTCTTGTTCCCCTGGGTCCTAGAATCACTCTGTTCCTACTCCATCGGGGTCAGGACTAGTGACACAAGTGAGGCCGACTTCGTCATTTCAGTCTCCCATCAGGTACGTGACAGCATGATTTTCAAGTAAATAAGGATTTAAGATCTAACTATGCTGCAGTTCCTTTTCAGATTTAAAAAAATATGGATTGCGTCAAATGCTAATATTTCAAATATTATAAGATATTGTATATTATAATAGTGTCACCCAGTGTCCTTGGTTGTTGGAGTATATAAGAGACATTAAACTAGCTCTAAAAGACAAAACACTTGAGAAAGACTTGGCTCTCAATAAACGTGTAGTGTAGTTGCAACAAATAATCGTCAGGTCCATAAATTGAACAGTACGACAATAGAACATTACAAAAGAAATGGCATGACGGGTGGTCAAGATTTGTTTTTATTAGGTTATTAGACATTTCACATTGACACTGCAAATGGCCAAATTCTTCACTAGCTCTTCCATTATGTGCATACAATATGACCACCCTCCCTTCTGACTTGATACGGTCTATTATAATTGTTAATCTATATGTTGATTTTCAATGTAGGTCCCAACCAATCATACACAGGATGATTGGTCCTTTCCTGCTTAATGATAGACATTAATGCCTAATAAATAGCAATGTTCAAAGAGACACAGGCTTATTTACTGAAGACAAATACACTGTTTACTTTACAATTGCACTCTGTAACAGATGTATCCTCATAGCCAATCATGTGAAAGCAAAAATGCTATTTTTTTTTAATCTTGTACATGATTGGGTATTCTTTTCAATATGAAGATTTATAACATTCACTAAGCTATGTGAAAAAGTACCTTGCAAAATGCAACTTTTCTTGCAAGGTGAACTGTGTATTTAACTTTAGTAATTCAACCCCACTGTCTCTGTAGTATCTCCTACTGTATATAGGTAAGGTGACATTGTGCTTCCAAGCCCCCGTTCCCACTGCTCCAGTTATATTCAGCCATTCTGCACCATTTCACACTATTCTTGCCCCTGCTGTTGCCAGGCAGAAAACTCAGAGCACTATTATTGTAAGTATAACTAAGGGGAAATGGGAGCAGCCTGTAGAAACGCATCGTCACTTTGCTCTGAATGGGCAAAACAGACACATGAAAAAACTACAATATACAGTATTTTTTGAATGAAACTGCAGCTCTTTAAGCATTAAAAGAGAAGTGTGGACTTTTGTTTCCCCATTTATACTTACCTAGGTGGATGCAGCATCAGCGCTTTGGCTGTACTTCTCCTTTAACATATAAAATCTACACTCTTAAACTTGTAAAAGGTTTGTTGATGCTTTAAAAAAAGTATATCCAACCAAGACAGGCTCCTGAGAAGAGCTCTGTCAACTTCATGCGTATGGCATGTTATTTTTTGGAACAAATACAACACCAAGCTATTACTACAGTAGATCATCTCCCCATTCTGACTGTTGAAACATAAAAAGTCTCTCTCTCTAGCATGGTGGAAAATCGAGCTAATCAATCACAGGAGCAATATATTTGACATCAAGAAAGTAAATCTGACCTGCTAAATTCCAAAACCTAAACAGTCTGTAGACTTTTGGTGGTACGGGCATGTGACATTCCTAAAATTAATATCTTCAGCACCGCATGGTGAAGGTCACACCAGGTTATCAACATGAACTGCTCCTGACCAACACCAAAACACATTGACAAACTTGATTAAATGTATAAAAAGTATACAATAAATTGCTTATAATATATTATAGTCATAAACAATGACTATCTTGTATCTTCTTCAATCTCTGGTCTTCTATTGTTTGGACAGCTTTATTCCAAGCACCTGTCTCTTTGGACCAGACACCCTCTTTTAAAAAACAACAGCACTATGTCCATTTTAAATATAAATTCTGTTGAGTACTCTGAGAGTCAAAAAACAACAACAAAAAAAAAATTCCCAACTCACTTACCAGCCAGCCAGCAACAAACCAAATTAACTCTAACAGTTCACGTTAAAACAAGGGGTTTAGTTTGCACACATTTGCAAATACATGCTGTAGCAAACTTGCTTATCAGAGTTGGACGTGGAGTTCCCCTTTTTTTTAGAAGTATTCCTCAATCCTTTATTCTCCTTCCCCCTCCCTTCCTGAGAGGCACAGTGACAGATGGTGTGTGCTGGTTATGGGTCAACAGCATGGCAAGGCATCCCTAGTTCGGTGCCGAGCAGTCTGCGAAAGTGTAGCCTTCCTCACCTAAGTCATGATAAGGCCAGTGTTCCTCAGAGAATTGGGAAGCACTGACCCAAGAATCTGTGTAGGCTCACACATCATAAAACAGATAAGGCAGCTTCTCCCAGGAATTGAAAGAGATTGTAACCTCATAAAACCTAACAGCTTAAGGTGACAGAATGAAATGAACATTCCTCAAGGCAGTTTGTCCCCTGCGTTTCATATCATGGATTATGAAGATATTGGTTTTAATTCAGAGTCCGCCCGAGATCCCTCTCCCTCCCTAAACAGAGTATTGGCCAGTTACTCAAAGGCACCCCCCTGCTGGGGGACTTTAAAAAAGCCCAGGCTGTAGGCCTGAGGTTAACCAAAAGACATCTCCTAAATTTAACATCATAACAGCAGGAGATCAAAGACCCTTTTCGCTCTGCAACTTGGATCTGCTTACCTTAAGGCTGAACATGGCAAGTAACTTAACCTTTTACCTTCTCCCTGTTATCTCTTTGCTGTGCTGGCTGTTTTTTATGTATATATAAATATATACCTTAGTTACATTTTCTTTGTAACTGTTTCTAAGTGCTTACTTGCAATTCACGAATTCCAGCCTTTTGAAGAGACGCTACTGTGTTTGTTTAATCCTCTGCCCAATCGGCCTGCGGTGACCGTATTGGACAGGAGACTTTTCAACCATTACAGTGTACATTGGATAAAGAGAGTTTCCCTGTACAAAAAGGGGTGGTGGCAGTGAAAGGGTTAGTTGTGTGATTAACCCGACCCAGTAACAAGCGCATTCAGGCTGCCGGTGTGTCAATTGTGTTCCATTAGCTGGACAATCGTTGTGCAGGGCGCAGCTGAGTGTGGCATTGTTACACGCGTCACACCGCAGTTTTAGAACGGCCAGTCCTTCTGTCATGAGTTGGGTGAGAAGGTCTGGGGTCTGACGCCGCGGGCGTGACGTATTGTTGGTCGTGGTCGTGCGATTGTTGCATGTTGAGGTTGGCGATCGGGCGACCGTGACACATGCGTAAGCTGCAGAGGCCACATCACGACACCCCAGTGTACTGCAGTCCTAACTCTATACATTTTGAGAGTCTCCAAAGTTGGAGCACATATACAATAATAGATAGATTGAGGGCAATTATGCCAGGAGGGATAATTCCAAACAGCCAATAACAAATATTTCATTTTTCATAGGTTTATTAAATGACACTGTTAGTTATGCTATACGTTCAACCATCCACACCAATCCCTGCAACAGAAAGTTTTATTCTATATTTGGAAATTTGTGATCAGAAACCAATCAACTCGGCAGTATGTTTTGGACTGTGAGAGAACTCCAGGGCACTTGGTTGAATTTTGTGCGTATGTAAGAAGAACATGCGAAATGTTTCCCTGGTAGGAACTGACCATAGGATGACTGAGCTGCAAAGGAACCTTGCATCATAACTAAAGGATCTTTCTACTCTTATGCACTCCTGTACCTGATCCAGCTGATGAGGCTGCAGAGCTGCTTAAGAAAATCTTGTGAGCTTGTGCACATACACTCCATCCAATCCTATAGAGAGCTGAGGTTACACGTCAGGCTACCTTTGAGATTAAGTAATACTGAGATGCCTGATCTGATGGCAGATGAAAAAAACGAATTCAATACTTTAAATGTAACCATCTTCTCTACTAAATTAATGTGGTATTACACCCAAAGCAAAAATGTAATATATTGCTGCTTACCAATCAGTAGATGTGGTGGCTGCATTTTTATGATTTTATTAGGCTTTTTTAACCTCTGTTTTCACCTGGTCATCTAGCTGGTAACACAACTTCTGTATTAGGGTGCCTCCACTCTGGATGAAGGAGCAGAGGGTCACCTTTGGACAGCAGCATTGTTAATTTGGGGGGAGGGAATGTTAGATGTAGTAATGGATTTAGATACACTAACAAATTGAAACAAAACTCTAGCTAATACTTTACAAGCAGTTACAGCAACCGTTTCTTTCCTTTCGGGATAAGGTTTTTACTTAAATAAATAATGATCATTGTAAGCACCCCTGCCAGTGTTAAATGGTTTGTCTCATCCCTGTAACTGATACATTTGCAGCACAACTTGTTCTTTTGAAAAACAACAGGATTACTGGCAGAATCACCAGAGAAAAATAAAGGAAAGAAAGTCTAAAAAAGAAAACTAATGCAGCCATCACATATACTAATTGGTCAGCTGCAATATTATAAATGTTTGCTTTAGGTTTAATATTTGTTTAAGTATTGCATAACTTCTTTAAGTTCCCCCCTTTGCACATAAAGTCAACTTAGGATAGTACTTCATTCCAAAGTCTTATTTTCTTCTCATATCAAGTATATCTTCTTAAGGTGCCTACAGACATTAACCACCTCCCGCCGGCCATATAGTAATATGACAGACGCAAGGTGGTTCTCTCGTTCTCACCGCTCAGGGAGCGCGCAGCACGGCGATTGGCGGTGCGCTGTGTCCCTCGGACACAGCGGATCACCGATCACGGAAAGAGCCAAAGATGTTGGCTCAGTCATGTGATCAGCTGTGTCCAATCACAGCTGATCACATGTAAACAGGGAAATGCCGGTTATCGGAATCTCTCTCCTCTCAAGCTGTCACGCTGACAGCTCGTGAGGAGAGGAGAGCCGGTAATCGGCTTTCCGCAGAGGGGCCATGTACACTGATCGTCAGTGTGCCCTGATGATCTGTGTAGCCCCAGCAGTGCCACATGTCAGTGTCCATCAGTGCCTTGTGTCAGTGCTCATCCATGCCACCTGCCAGTGCCCATCAGTGCCACATATCAGTGCCTACCAGTGCACATCAATACCACATATCAGTGCCCACCTGAGCTGCCTTTCAGTGTCACCCATCAGTGCCAGTCAGTGCCACCTATCAATGCCAATCAGTTCCACCTATCAGTGCTGCCAATCAGTGCGCAATAGAGCCGCCTACCAGTGCGCATCAGTGCCGCCTATCAGTGCGCATCAGCGCCGCATATTGGTGCCTGTCAGTGCCGCCTAACAGTGCTAGTCAGTGCCGCCTACCAGTGCCAGTCAGTGCCGCATATCAGTGCCAGTCAGTGCCGCCTATCAGTGCCAGTTAGTGCCGCATGCCTGTGGCTCCTATCAGTGCCATATATCAGTGCCATGTATCAGTGCTGCCTTTCAGTGCCCATCAGTGATGCCTGTCAATGCCCATCAGTGCCACCTACCAGTGCCTCCTCATCAGTGCCACCTATCAGTATCCATCAGTGCAGCCTATTAGTGCCCATCACTGCAGCCTCCTTAGCGCACATCAGTGAAGGAGAAAAATTACTTATTTACAAAATTTTATAACAAAAACTAAGAAAAAACTTTTTTTTCAACATTTTCAGTGGTTTTTGGTTTGTTTAAGAAAAAATAAAAAACCCAGAGTTGATTAAATACCACCAAAAGAAAGCTCTATCTGTCACAAAAAAATGCTAAACATTTCATATGGGTACAGTGTTGCATGACCTTGCAATTGTCATTCAAAGTGTGACAGCGCTAAAAGCTGGAAATTGGCATGGGCAGGAAGGGGGTATAAGTGCACTGTAGGCCTGTGGTTAAAACAATGTTAGCTGTGTCCAGCCACTTACAGCTCACTTGAATAACTTATGTTTGTTTATAGGAATCTTTTCTAAAATTAGGATGGATTTTCCTTACTTACTAATCACTTATTTTGCTTAGCGACAAGGAGTGCCTTTCTTCATTGATACAAACACGTAAATTTACCCAGTGCAAACTTAGTGGAAACAAATTAATTAACTATTTGGTCCAAAAATATTCCTTTCATGTATGATTTACAATAATCTTTTTAGACATTCATTTATTATAATTACTATTATACATTTTTTGCCAGTGGGATGCAGCATAATAATCCTTTGAAAACCAAAGCCATACCATGTATTTAAATTGCCTCCAAGAAATAAAGAGCTGTTATTCTTTGACAGATGTAGAAAATATATATTGGGTTTTAATGTGAAGTTATAATTAGCCAACAAATTACGTATTACGGTGCAGGCAATTAGATTCGTGAGGGGTTAATAATAATTGTGAATGCAAAGCACACATTACATTAACAGGATCTCATCAAGAATGGCAATTCTGAAAATATTGTACAGGCTAATTGAACTGTGAGGATAGTTTGCCTCATTATCTGTACAACAAATCCTACACTGTGGTATGTGAGTAGCTTATATTATCTGGTTTCTTGGGCAGAACAATTACTGTGAGTCAAGATTTAATGTTTTGTCAACATATTTTTTTTTTAAAAATGTCACAACGAGCCTGTTTTGTTAGGGAATGGAACAGTTAGGATGAATATTTAACAAACATCACTTTGCTTTGAACTGAAAAGTTAAAGCATAAAATTAAAAAAATAACACGCACAGCAGAGATCTCAGACCTTTGCCAGACCTTTGTTAAAGAACCACATTAACCGCTTCCCAGCCGCCCTATAGCAGAAATCATGTATATATATATATGTGATTTGTGCTCCCGCTGTGTTCACGGGCCAGGGGGGGCATGCACACCCCCCTGCGGGTGCCGTGATTTGATCCCCAAGGGATCAGTCATTCAACTTAGGCCAGTGATGTTTGGCCCAAATTGGATGTTCAATCCCTGCCCTATCAGGGATATTCCTGTACCTGTGTTTACAGTTACACAGGTACAGGAAATGATGACATCTTCTCTCTCTGGGCACATTCCGTCCCAGAGAAAGAAAAAAGAAGACACAGTGAGTAAAACAGCACATTTGCGCACAGAACACTTTTAGGTCACATTTAACCCCTTGATCGCCCCCCCCCAAGTTAACCCTTTCACTGCCTGGTCACCAGTGTTATTATTTACACTGTACAGATTTTTTTGCTGATCACTATTAGTGTTGCCGGAGACTTCAGATAGTGTTAGCATCAGTTAGTGCCCCTCCCAGATAGCATCAGATTGCTCGTCATTACACCAATAATCACATTTAACCCCTTGATTGCCAGGAACACGCTCACATACACAATAAACCTCTATTGCAAGTATAGTGTCTGAATGGATCAATATCTTTGATCAAATCAGCACTATACCAGCGTTCACATTAGTATAGTGTCCCCAAACACTAAAAATCATATAATGTGATTTCCTGAATTTTTTTTTTAATTCTGTCTCTCAGAGTGGGAATGCACTTACAATGTGAATTTCAGACCCCTCCATGATTTCTAAGTGGGAGAACTTGCAAAATCGCAGGGTGTTCAAATACTTCTGTTCCTCACTGTAATGCTTTTGTGCTTTACAAAGCAACTGGACGAAGCAGATCCTTCCTAAAATTCCAGGAAGAGATCACCACGGCCCTTTTGTATCAAGGAAGTGCTGTAGCCCAAACCCCCAACCCAGATGCAGTTAGCTGGTTGCATGAGAGGCATTTTCCTGATGCCGTTCCTGGTACTCCAACCCAAAGGGCACCCCATAAAAGATGTGTGTGTAGCAGACATGGAATTAGGTATGACACCCACTTTTTTTGTCCCTCCTGTCCTGGCCAACCTGGTCTCTGCCTCAAGGACTGCTTCTGTCACTACCACACACTAGTGGAGTGTTAGTATAGAGTACAGCACGGCACAGTTAAGGGCAGATATTTGCACAGTGTGTCGAAAGATGTTAGGTAGTCAGGAAACTGTCTATCACATTTTGAGGGACCCTACAGTTTATTTAAGTTTAAGTAAAAAAAAGAAAATGTACAAATACAAAATACAATTTTAAAAACCAAAAATAGTAGTTTTTTCTGTTGTTGGGTTACTGTTCTACTGCTACGATTTTACTGTTTTATTTTTAACCATTGCTGTATTCTTTGCAGGAATGCCATTCCGCTGCAGCACTGACCTGTTTATTCTGACAGCAACAGGAACTTGCTCTCAGAATATACATACGTCAGTGTGTGCAGCGATGTTGGATGAGATTTTTTATCCGTAGGTAAAGAAAAGAACATATATGCCGAAGCATAGGGGCCTGGGGTGGCAAGTAGTTGGATGGCCCCTATGCTTCAGCATACATATTTTATAATATTTTTAGGCACATATTTCAATAAAAAAGTTGTTTTATTGAGTTACTGATTTATTGTTAACTATTGTTGTTTTCTTTGCAGGAATGCCATTCAGCTGCAGCACCAACTTGTTTATTCTGACAGCAACAGTGTCTTGCTCTCAGAATATACATAAGTAGGTGTGTGCAGTGCTGTTGGATGAGAATTTTCATCTGCAGTTAAAAAAAAAGAGCATATATGCTGAAGCATGGGGTCTGGGATGGCCAGTGGGTGGATGGCCCCTATGCTTCGGTATATATTTTAAGAAAAAAATTTGGGCAGAGATTTCTTCATCCACATCGACAGTTGTGAATAGAGGAATCTGTTAGCCTCTTTTTTTTTTTGTTCAGCCCAGGGACAAAAAAAGAACATTTCATGCTTGCCCACTATTAGAAGTGGGTGGATGCAGGGAGGTATATTCTGATGGTGGGCATACCACACACTTTTTCTGGCAGAGATTTCTGGTCTTTTTTTCATTCAGGTCACAGACTGCATAAAAAATAGAACATAGAATATATACCCAACAAGGACTAGCGATGTACAGGTAAATCATTGGAATTTGAGTGGTTGAGTGGAATTTGAGTGGTTATACCAGGATGATGTCTGCAGCTGGTATAGTCTTTTAGCTGGCGATCAGCTTTCATGTAAAATCAATTTTAGTGGCTAATTAGCTGCAGGATTGCTTTTACAAGCAGTGGGAGAATATGCTCCCCCTCCCTTGCTGCCTTCCACGGCCTTTTCGGGCAGTCCCGTGCCATTGGGGGAATCTGAGAATACAGCCAGTGTTTCTGCCAGCTGACCATAGAGCTGATAGAGATACCATAGAGACCGGAATGGCGCCAATCATCTCTATAGTCTAAGAAATCGGAAGCATTTCATCACTTCAGTTTCGCAGGATATAAACAGCTCCATTTGTAAATTGGGAAAGCATCTGATCACACCGAACTTGATGATATTAGATAACGTAAGGGAAGAGGAGATATCTAGGCCCTGATTTACTAATGTGCATTGAAATCCATCTACTTTTAGACAGCAAAGACATTTACTAAAGAAAGACTCTAAAAAGTAGACTCGAAAGCGAATTTACTAACTAGGCACAATACAGGAATCAGTGTAAAAAAACAGACGTCCTAGAAGCACATCTAACAGAACGAAAAATCACTGTAGAAACATTTTCACATTGAAATTTGCTTTCCCAAATATATGGACTTCACTTTAAATAATATATTACATTTCAATTTTTTTTTTCAGTGGGTAAAAAATAGTTTTTTAAGGGGATTCATGACAGTCAGGAACTAGACGCTTTTCCAACGTCTATGCAGGAATAGAAATGAGCATGTGCAGGACACAATTTAGCCCCCACTTTCTTTTTAGACACTGTTCAATAGTAAATCTCTGTGTGAAGTCCTCTGCAAGACAGAAACCAAGCCCGTCTACTGTGTTTGACAAAAAGTACTATTTGTAACTAAGCATATCTTTATGTATTCTAATTTGATTTCCTTAGTTCTATTGATTCTGTTTTTGTTTCTTATCCTTTATAATGATTTCTGTAATGGTTTTAAATATTTTGAAGATCTAGATATTATATATTTTGACAGCTGAATCTAAAAATAAAGGTGGGCAATAAAAAAAAAACCAGTGGGGTCCCCCCTTCCATCCATACCAAGCCCTTCGGGTCTGGTTTGGATTTAGAGGGGAACTTCCATGCCAACATTTAAAAAAAAAAATGGCATGGGGTCCCCCCCAAAATCCATACCAGACCCTTATCCGAGGATGCAGCACGGCAGGTCAGGAAAGGGGAAGGACGAGCAAGTGCCCCCCCCCTCCTGAAGCATACAAGGTCACGTGCCCTCAACATGTGGGGGGGTGCTTTGGGGCATGGGGACAAGGGCCTCTTCCCCACAACTCTGGCCGGCGGTTGTGGGGGTCTGTGGGTGGGGGGGGCTTATCGGAATCTGGAAGCCCCCTTTAACAAGGGGGCCCCCAGATCCTGGCCCCCCATGTGAATGAGTATGGGGTACATGGTACCGTCACTCATTCACAAAAAACAAAAAGTGTAGTGTAAAAAAAGACAGGACACTGTCTTTGACAAGTCCTTTATTAAAAGAAAAACTCAAAGAATGTTCCCCGCAGTAGATCCAACATCAATCACGATGCTCGCCGACACCGCCAACCCAAAAAAACAAAACAAAAAAGGTTCAGTTCCCGGGAATGGCTCCTGCCATGTGACAGCTCCGGTGGTTTGACAGTTCTTAAATATGTATGGGGCAGGGCCACCTGGGGACCTCACGCATGTGACCCACCCCATGTGACGTCAATGATGTCACATGGGGCGGGGTCACTCGGATGATGTCCCTGGATGGCCCCGCCTTTTACATATTTAAGAACTGTCAAACCACCGGAGCTGTCACACAGCAGGAGCCATTGTCGGGAACGGATTTCAACACTGGATATGATGTGAATGAAGCCTATAGTGGACAATAGGTTGCGACTTGGCCTATGATTTGCAAGTCGCCTGGCATGCAAATTGCATGACAAATCACACCCGATGTGACTTGGGGCCACCCTGGTCACATCAAAGCGGATTTTGAAGTGGTGCGACTTACAGTGAAGTCGCAAGATTTTAACATTGGATTTTATGTGAATGGAGGCTATAGCGGACAATAGGTTGCGTCTTGGCCTACGATTTTCAAGTCACCTGGCATGCAAATCAGATGCCAAATAGCACCTGATATTCAAATTAAAGATATAAAAAAATTGTTGCACACAATGGTGTATGATTGGTGAGATGGCATAGGATGTGGAGATCACCTTGCAACAGTGGTATATAAAGAATAAAAATAATAGTAGTATAATTGAGTAACAAATGCAGTATAATCATGGTAATGGTATGATGATAATTAAATAGTAGATGACAATATTAGAAATATAGAAATTAAATTAAAATAAAAGTGGTAAAAATACTAAAAATAATAATAATAATAATAATGGTCTATGCATAATCCGCCCTTAGGTAAAGGGCAGATTATGCATAGACCATTATCATCATTATTATTATTATGATTTTTATTATTATTAGTATCCTCAGATGGAGAGATCAGCCACTAGATAGAGAATAAACAGGTGGCGCACACACTTAGTGCATTATCCAAAGTTTATTGAAAGGTATAAAAGGTAAAAACATACTCACAGACATGCCTGAGGCATCACCAGCAAGGCTCCCATCATCCATCCACTACACATCTGCACCAGAGGCTGGTAAGTAGCTCTGAGGAAAGGGATTCGTCCCCGAAACGCGTCAGCCATTTGACCGCACTGACAGTTGGAACACCTTGCTTGCTGTTGTGGCCATCGTCATTATGCAAATGATTTTTAGATACATGCTTCGTCTGTGAGTATGTTTTTACCTTTTATACCTTTCAATAAACCTTGGATAATGCAATAGGTGTGTGTGCCACCTGTTTATTCTCTACCTTGAGTGAGGACGTGCATGCCGGTCGACTCCACAGCTGTCTCCCTCCAGCCACCACGCTGCTCCAGCGGCACGCTGACAACTTGAACCGATGACAACTCAGTTATACCGATAACCCACTCCTGTCCGATGTTACACCAAACCACGTTATTATGCATTACTTTTACCTCATAAATGTGAGTGCTACTACTTTTGATCCTTATTAAAATGTTATGCTGCACTTAGAGGCGCTTCTTCTCCTTCTCTCATCCTAACAGAGTCTGCTACAGTACTTTTGGGAGCTTTGCCCTTAATGCCATATGGGCCCCCCCTTTCAGTCACCCTTATCAACATCACCCACCACCAGGATAACCCAGGACTTTGAGCTAGTTTTTGTGCTGATTACCACCCTTCAATTCCTGCAATCACTTTCTCTGACCAAATGAATGACAGCGGTGGGTGTGGACTTCATTGGGGGTGGGGCCTTGTTTGGCATGTTCCAAATCCAACCTATGTTTTATAAAGACCTGCAGTAGTGGGTGGTTTGGCTTGGTAATAGGCCAGGCTATTTTCAGCAAGTCCGTGCTTGTGGTGGTTTTGGGGGGGGAGAGAGATATTGTGCTGAATTGCCCCCAGACCCCACTCAGGCTGTGTTTTGATGTGGGCTGTAAATGTTTTGCATTTTTGTCCTTCTAAAGTGTGTTTGTGTGTTATTGTACAATGATTGTGTGTTTATTATCTTTGCATTGTAATCCTAACATGTCAATTGCTCTGCTCTTCCAAATCTGCACTTGGCTATAGTTTGCTTGCTTATTTAGACTGAAATGCAGTTTTAGGACAAGCCTGATGAGAAATGTATGTGTGGGGGATTTGGGGAGGTGGGAGGTGTTTGTTATTTTGACACTTATGTCTTGTTATATTGATATTTTGATCTGTTTTGCGGATAGTAATCCTACTAAGTGATGGTGTGTGTTAATGTTATGGCCCTGAAAATGTTGCTTGATTCATATTAACCGTTTGTTTTTTGCTGTAACCTGTGAAAGCACAGTTCATTAAGTGTTCTTGCAAAGAACACTTATTGTTATCTCACAAATATATTCTTATTCTTATTATAGCCAAATTTGCCACGCTAACCCCTCCCACAGTTTTTACACTACAAAGACAAGTAATATATCAAAACGTGCGGATTGTTCCCGATCGGATTGCTATTACTTTGTGGAACGTTTCGCCAAATCGTTCACGAAATATTGCGGTTTTTGTGGTGAAATTTTCCCATAGGAATGAATGGAGCAATTAGAGTGGCAGCAGAGCAAAGCTACAGTGTGGAAGGAAAAATCAGAACATGATTTGTAAACTGCCATCACTCTGTCATTTTCAAGCCCACCTACACATATCTTATAAACGTTCAGCTAACCCTGCTGTCACTAAAAATGTTCACGGCTAAGCCATAGTCCTGATAGTTTTCACAATATGACCATTTGTTTGCAACTCACCCCTTCCATTGACTTTCATTGAAACTTCACTCACAGCCACCTGAAATTTTAAGGGACATTTTTAAACTGCGACTGTGCCATCATTTTTAATATTTCAGAGACATACTATACATCAAAATGTAGCTCTGCTTCTTGTGATTATCACAATATCAAGCTCTTTTATACTTTTAAAACTACAAGTGTTTGAAGATGGCAATCGCCAGTGAAGTTGGCAAGTTGGAGCAGTGTGTTTAGAAAAGCCTTCTCACATTCCTGTGACTGAGTGAGTTGCTATAGCAACCAAAGGTGACTCAGCAGGCAGATGAGTCACCAAGTTGAAATAAAGTTCTCAGTCTATCAGCCTTGCCATGTGCACTGCTTACATTTCATCAATCACTTGCTTACGATTGGTTGCAAGAACACTTTACACAATTTCCCCAGAAATTGTAGATTTTCTAGTTAGAAGTATAATCTTTTAGATTGTAAGCTCTTATGAGCAGGACCGTTCTATTTTAGCATCATCAATTCTGCTCTTTTTTTTCCCCACTAAGAAGTTGACTGTACCTACTTGTTGCTGCTGTCCAAATAAATGTAGAATATGTATTTGATCAATAAACATTTGGACTAGGTATTTTTTGGGGGGGTTATTGCATGTTCAAGTTCAATATACTAGCACCCCAATGCTTATTTTTTGCTACCTATATAATATGTCCAAATCTAGCTTGTTAGAGCGCACATATGCAAGTATGTCTAAACTAACAAACCAAAAGTCCCCTATTGCACCACAAGACAATGTTATGTACCAATAAAATAGGCAGTGTTCAATGTGCAGCTAGCTGTTCTTTTTCTACAATCCTCTTAACAGTAATAAATTAGGCCCCCAATTAATGTTGACTTAAGGCCTTTACCGGCAAACATATATTCGCCAATGTCAAATACACAATAGAGCTGCAAACATATATTTGTGAATGTCATCTACACAATGGAGCTGCATGGAAAATTGCTATGGTGCACAAATAAACGCCAAGACGGCTGTTGGAGGAGGCGCTAGAGCAGCTGTCGTACCGGAAATACGTCATTACGTTTGCAGAAGGACATTCCCGTGCACCCGGAAGTGGTAGTGGGGAGTGTTAGAGGATGGGAGTGTAGTTAGGAGAGTTTAGTGGTAATTTGCAAATCTATTTTTTGGCTTTGTGAATCGTTCTTTTGTGGAATTCCAGACCACATCTGGACATGGTGAGATTGCTGTTCTCGACCAAGGAGCTGATCCTCATTTGCAGAGGAAACATTACTAATAATTGTTGTATTTTCAGTCAAAAACGTTTCCGATTCCTAGATACATTGATGTACATAGCAGAGGTTCAAGGTATTCCATAGATGAAGTTATTGTTCTTCCTAACTATACAGATGGCACAGACACAAGCATACACCCAGGGCTACTGTTAGATATCTTGGGGCCCCGTACAGCCTACTTGACAGCCTCCCACCACCAGAGAAAATATCCAGATTATATTTATGGTAAAAATACACTAAAAACATGATTAATGGACAAAATCCCAACCAAATTCCTGTTAAATCTAAATGATAAAACTGTACTGAGTTAATAAATAAAGCTGTGTGTGTAATTGAGGTCTTGGGGCTCATTCATATGAGTGCTGTGGTCTGTAGAGTGTGAATCAGTGGTTTGTTTTTGTGGCTGTCACCATTTGCAGGCAACCTATGTTACACTATGGAAATGCTGCAGGTCCTAATTTGACAGGCATATGGGTGCAGGTGTAGAGCACTGAACACAGACAGTGAGCATTCAGGGCCACTTCCCCACGCCTGAACCCGTCAGATTAAAACCTGTGTTCATACAGCTGCTGTGTCCCCATAGTGTAACAGGTGGCTCCAGCCACATGAACAACCCAACCACTCATGCTGTACAGGCCAGAGGACCTGTGTGAATGTGGCATTTTTTACTTTTTTTTTCCTCAGCCCATTAACCACTTGCCCTCCTGAGGATTTACCCCCCTTAATGACCAGGCCTCTTTTTGCTACTCGGCGCTGCACTAATTCAACTGATAATTGCGTGGTCATGCAATGCTGCACCCAAACAAAATTTTCGTCCTTTTTTTCACACAAATAGAGCTTTCTTTCTGTGGTATTTGATCACCTGTGCGCTTTTTATTTTTCACGCTATAAACAAAAAAAGACCAAACATTTTGAAGAAAAACAATATTTTTTACTTTCAGCTATAAAAAATATTTAGTAAACTCAAAGTTAGTTATACATTTAGGCCAAAATGTATTCTGCTACATGTTTTTGGTAAAAAAAATCCCAATAAGTGTATATTGATTGCTTTGTGTGAAAGTTATAGCGTCTACAAACTATGGTATAGATACTGCAATTTACGCCATTTTTTTTGCTATACAGCGCTGTGCTAGTTTAACGGACAATTGTGTGGTCATGCAATACGGTACATAAATGTGTCCTTTTTTCACACAAATAGAGATTTCTTTCGGTGGTATTTGATCGCCTGTGCGTTTTTTATTTTTTGCGCTATAAAAAAAAAATTGCTGACAATTTTGAGAAAAAAAAACAATTTTTTTTGGACTTTTTGCTATAAAACATGTCCAGTAAAAAAAATTTAAAAATCAAATTTTGTCATAAATTTTGGCCAAAATGCATTCTGCGACATGTCTTTGCTAAAAAAAAAACTCAATACGTGTAAATTGATTGGTTTACGTGAAAGTTATATCATTTACAAATGGCAGTAAAGATACTGGAATTTTTAATTTTTTTTTATACTAATAATGGCGGCGATCAACAACTTATGGCGGTGATCAGTGACTTATGGCAGGACTGCGGCGGACATTCTGACACTGGGGGGGAACTGACTTGGGGTCACTGACATCCCAGCGACACCAATACAGTGATCAGTGCAAAAAAAAAACCACTGACACTGTACTAATGGCACTGGGGAGGAAAGGGTTAACTTTATTTACTGAAAGGGTTAATTGTGTGAGGGGAGTGTTTTACTAGGGGGCAGGGGTGTGTACTGCCCAGGAACAGGCTGATCGGGAGAGATAAACTCTTCTCTCCAGCTCAGCATGTCAGGAGCTGACAGGGAACTGACAGAAAGCAGAGCTACTGCAGCCCTGCTCTCTGTCAGTGATTGCCGCTAATCGGCGAGACACAGCCGCTAACGAATGGGGACAGGCTGATCGGGAGAGATAAACTCTTCTCTCCGGCTCAGCATGTCAAGAGCTGACAGGGAACTGACAGAAAGCAGAGCTACTGAAGCCCTGCTCTCTGTCAGTGATTGCCGCTAATCGGCGGGACACAGCTGGTAACGAACTGCTGTGACCCGGCGACTGATATCCGCGGCCGTGATCTGCGGGGCCTCGCGTGCGCCCCCTACCTGTTTTGCAAACACACATTTTAAAATGTGGTTTTGCTCACCCATGCCGCCCTGCCAACGTACTTCTACAGTGGCTGGGCGGCATGTAGTTAATTTCAATGGGCTGCCTAACATGTAGGAACATGCAAAAATACTGCAGGCATATTATTTTAAAAGTGTGTTGCACCTAACCGCACAGTATGTGGTGCCATGCATTTTGGTGGCTGTGAATGCATCTGTGTTTACTAGATGTGTGGAGGTGCAATTAAATTTGCATCATGGTACCTGCGCACATCTACAAAGGGTATTGCATTTCTTTGCTGTGCAGGAAAATGTGTGCTCTTGCATGCGTTTCTGCACCAAAAATGGTGTGAACAAGTCCTAAGGGCCAGTTCACTCTATAGAAACACAGTCTGGATGTGTTCCAGATGTGTTTTGCATGCACTTTTTTGATGCATGTTTAGCTTGTTCCAGTGCATTTTTTTAAGCATTCCAGTTAATTTTTTCCCCTCTCTTTTTCTTCTATTGTATTAAGGACATGTGGCCAGGCTCCCAAAAAGTCTCACAAATGTGGTATCCCCATACTCGGTAGAAGTAGCAGAATGTATTTTTGGATGTAATTCCACATATACCCATGGCTTGTGTGAGAAATATATCATTTAAGTGACAACTTTGTGTAAAAAAAATGTTTTTGGAATTTTCCTAAAACTTGTGGAAAAAAAAATCTTCCATGGATTCAACATGCCTCTCAGCAGATAGCTTAGGGTGTCTACTTTCTGAAAAGGGTGTTTGTACTGTCCTGGTATTTTAGCACCTCAAAAAATGTGATAGGCAGTCAGAAAGAAAAAGCTATGTAAATTCCCTTATCTATTACATAATTAGCAGATGCTATAACTTTCACACGAACCAATTAATATGCAGTTATTGGGAATTTTGTTTTACCAAAGACATGTAGCAAAATACATTTTGGCCTAAATTTATAACACATTTTGAGTTTTTTGGATATTTTTTATGACAGAAATGAGAAAATATAATTTTTTTAAATTTTTGGTATTGTTTTGTTTATAGTGCAAAAAAAAATCAGAGGGGATCAACTAGCACCAAAAAAAAAGCTCTATTTGTGTGAAAAAAGGACATACATTTCTTTTATGTACTATATTGCATGACCGCGCAATTGTCAGTTAAACTAGCGCAACACTGTATAGCAAAAAATTGCTTAAATTGCAGTATCTATACCAGTTTGTAGAAGCTATAACTTTCACATAAAGAAATCAATATACACTTATTGGGATTTTTTTTAACCAAAGACATGTAGCAGAATACTTTTACGACTAACTTTGAGTTTACTATATATTTTTTATAGCTGAAAGTAAAAAATATAGTTTTTTTTTCGAAATTAAAATTTTTTTTTTGTTTATAGCACAACAAATAAAAAGAGCACAGGTGATAAAAATACAACCAAAAGAAAGCTCTATTTGTGTGAAAGAAAGGGCATAAATTTTGTTTGGGTACAGCGTTGCATGACTGCGCAATTGTCAGTTAAACTAGTGCAGCGCTGTATAGCAAAAAATGGCATAAAGTGCAATCAATATACACTTATTGGGATTTTTACCAAAAACATGTAGCAGAATACATTTTGGCCTAAATTTATGATTATCTTTGAGTTTACTATATATTTTTATAGCCGAAAGTAAAAAATATAATTTTTTTTCAACATTTTCGGTCTTTTCTTGTTTATAGCGCAAAAAATAAAAAGCGCACAGGTGATCAAATAACACCGAAAGAAAGTTCTATTAGTGTGAAAAAAGGACATAAATTTTGTTTGGGTACAGCATTGCGTGACCGTGCAATTACCAGTTGAAATAGTGCAGTGCCGAATAGCAAAAAGAGGACTGGTTAGGAAGTGGGGGTAAATCCACAGGAAGGCAAGTGGTTAATATATAACAAGCTGTTGTTATCACACAGATACATCACTTCACAGACAGGGTCAGGGAATCCCCCAAGTATGTTATTTAATGTTTAATTTGCCCCTATACAAATCATTAGTAAGACCTTCTCTGAGATATGCAGTTCAGTTTTGGGCACCAATTCACAAAAGGATATCAGAGAACTGGAGAAAGTACAGAGAAGGGCAACCAAACTGATAAGAGGCATGGAGGAGCTCAACTATGGGGGAAGATTAGCTGAACTGAATTTATTCTCTCTTGGGAAGAGGGGAAAAAGGGGAGATATGCTCAACATGTATAAATACACAAGTGCTCCATAGTGTGAGCTATGTGGAGAGTTATTCACTTTCAGGTTATTACACACGACAAAGGGGTACACTTTACCTCTGGAGGAAAAAAGATTTAACCTTCACAAATGGAAAGGCTTCTTCACCGTAAGAGCTGTGAAAATGTAGAATAGACTCCCTCAAGAACTAGTTCTGGCTAGCTCATTAAATTGTTTTAAAAAAGAGCTGCATGCACAAAGTATAACCGGATACTAATTTTAGAGGCAATAAGGCCAGGGATATCTGATCTAAGGAATGTTTAATTGCCTCCTGGGGGATCAAGAAACATTTTTTTCCCTCACTAGAGCAAATTGGATCATGCTTTATTGGGGATTTTTTTGCCTTCTGCTGGATCAACTATGGGTATAGGACAGTGCATATGGGGTTTTCTATTTGTGTGTTTTTAATTAGTTGAACTAGGTGGACTAGTGTCTTTTTTCATCCTTATCCTTCAACTTTACACACATTGTTTAATTTACATTGTCTCTTCCCTCTTTCTGTATATGGATGATGGCACTGTAACTATTTTCATAAAAATGTCTGCAGGGAAACGTAAGCAGGAAGAGCTTCTAGTCCTATTCTGCTGGTCACATGTTCAAAAAAAAAAAAGGGATGTGAAGCCTCCACCAATCAAGATGTAATGTTCCACCCCCATTGTGCTTAGCTGGTTAGTGGGCATGGAGGGGGCTGTCATTTACCATTGTGTATATGCCCACATATGTGACTCTCTAGTCACATGGGCTGATCAGATTTGATAGGGAGGAATGCTCAGCATAGAAACTCAGTAAAAACTCAGCTTGTGCAGTAGCTGCCAACACTGCTAGACAAAATCCAAGTGTGTTGTGGACATGATCAAAAGGAGGAAATTGAACAGCGGGATCAATCAGGTTTTTTGCAGAATACATAAATCAAATCCCATAGAGAATAAGTATGAACTGCATATTAATGCAGCATTTATTGCTCATTTATTTATGATGTGGCTTTAATTACTATTTATAGAATAATAAGAAAGAAGTCTGCGCCAAGATTATCTAACTAAAATAATACCACAGCTGCAGTCACTTGCAGTTCTGTGCATGCTTATACTTTGGGTTAGAAATATCTTATTAATGTACAATCTATTGTAAATAAAATACATTTTATTTTTTCTGCAATTAAAAAAAAAAAAAAAAAAAAAGTTCAAAAGACTCATTGTCTGCTTTCCAAAATGTGGTCATTTTGCAGATGTTTTTGCTGTCCAGAAACTCTAGGGTCTCATAAAAATGTGATAGGTAGTCAAGAAATGAGTTGCATATTTTATGTTCCTTAAAAGCCTGAAGATACTACTTGGATTTTGGGCCCCTCTATGCAGCTAGACTGCAAGAAAATCTCACATGTGTGGTATCTCCATACTTGGGAGGAGCAGGAGTAGACGTTTTCCCATGCTGTGTATTAGAAACATCTTAGTATTTATTTTTTAACTTTATGTAAAAAAATACACTTTTATTTTCTTTCTTCATTTACTAAAAAACATGTGGCAGAAACTGTGATCTTCAAAAGACTCATTAAACCTCTTAGGAAATATATTGGAAGGTCTAATTTGCAAAATGTGGTCATTTTGGGAATGTTTATCCTGTCCAGGCATTTCAGGACCTCAAGAAATATGATAAATAGTCAGGAAATCAGTTGGGAAATAGAGCAGAATATATATATATATATATATATATATATATAATATTTTATTGTTATATATATATTTTATTTTTTTTTTCTATTATGGCAAACGTACCTGCCAAATGAAGCCCTCCAGTGCCACACTGTAAGTCCTTCAGCTGGTCCAGAGCACTTCCATCTTCTTTCGGGGTTCACTCTGTTCAGCTACTTGAATGGCCAGTCACTCCCACACATATGCATGGAAGTCACTTAATCATTGCACAGAGCGGTGCCATAATCACTTTTTAAGCTGTACATACTTGGCTCAGTCTCTTATGTCATAAAAACCCTACCTGTGAGCAGTTTTTACATTTTTGACCTTAATTCTGCTTTATGCCCCTCAAAAGCCTGTGTCAGGAATGAACTTGCCAATAACGGTGGGACTCACCTGCCTTGTGGGCTGCGTACCAGGGGGTGCTCTCAGCAATCAGAGACTCACCACTGCAGTCAGCCAAAACACCTGAAGCTGATAGCAGGGGTTGTATTTAAGGAATGCCAGACTCACAGTCAGGGCCTTGGTGTGTGTTTTTCCATGGGCCCCTGTATCTTGTAACCTGCATTCCTGTTCCTGTTCCTGTTTCTGCCTGACTTGTTGCCGACCCTGCCTGATCCTGACCTCTGATGACTTCTCCTGTTTGATCCCTGGCTTGTGACCATGACCATTCTCTCCGCCTGCTCCTCCTGTACCTACCTGCCCGATAGTTATCGACCCGGCCTGCCTGACTACGTTGTGCTCTATATGTGTATGTACCTGTGTATCTATATCAGTTTAGGTTTGGGTTCGTTTCACCTTGTTGTATGTATTTGTGTTAGCTTGGGGTTTAGTGCACTGCGTTTATATTTGTATTGTTGGTCTCAATAAATTATATTATTTACTATATCTGAAGCCTACGTTTCCCTGTGTCAGTCCACACACTTCTGGTCACACCTGCATCCCTGACAGCCTGAAGGTGCTCCTTGGGGTTTGGGCCCCTTTGTGCATCTAGGCAGTAAAAGAGTATACCATAGTGTGTAGACTCTATAACTTTCACACATTGACAGGGCGTACGTAATATTCAGAGATATGTTTTTTTTTAACAAATAAATATAACAGAATACATGTTTGCCCAAATGTATGAAGAAAGTTTTAAAATACAAACTATGGGGAAATTTTTCAAAATTTTCAATCTTCTACCTTCATATAGTAAAAGAATAAAAACCCAGTGGTGATTAAGTACCAAAGGAAAGCTACTGTATTTCACAATTACTGTACAATTTTGAGAAAAAAAAACAATATTTTTCACTTTTTTGTCCAGTAAAAAAATGTAAAAAAATCAAATTTCACCATAAATTTAGGCCAAAATGTATTCTGCTACATTTCTTTGCTAAAAAAAATCCCTGTTTGTGTAAATTAATTGGTTTACATGAAAGTTATAGCATTTACAACTGGTGGTATTTTTAAATTTGTTTTTATTTTTACTAGTAATGGTGGCGATCAGCGACTTATTGCGGGACTGCGGCAGGCATTCTGACACTGGGGGGAACTAATTCGGTGTCACTGACATCCCCAGTGACACCAATAAAGTGCTCAGTGCTATAAAAAAATATTGACACTGTACTAATGGCACTGGGTAGGAAGGTGTTAACATGAGGGGCGTTCAAAGGGTTAACTGTGTGCTAGGTGTGTTTTACTATGGGGCTGTGTGTTTGTGCTTCACTGTAAGCATGTAAGCATACTGCTTTGAATGGCTGTGCTGTGCACAGCCACGCACCGCAGTGTGCATGAGCTGACAGGGACGAGAACTGTTTTGTTTACAGTTCTCCTCCCTGTCGGAGATCATCGGCAATCACCGGGCGCCGGCGAGAAATCACTGGCCAGGACCCAGTGATTGACAGACGCATATGGCAGCGTTGGTAGGGCGCGCACACGCCACCTACTCGAAAATGCAAAATCATGTATATATACACGTGATTTTGCGCACCCGTGCCGTCCTGTAGCAGTATTTTTGCTATAGGGCAAACGGGAAGCGGTTAAATCTTAGGGTCTATTTATCAAAAATGTTTTCATCCAAGGTTCACACAATTATTACTCAAAGGTCACCAAGTTCTCTAAATCTTAAATAGAAATTGGTGAAAGTTGTATGAATCCTGTGTGAAAACATTGACAGTGAAATTATTTTAGAATGGCAAATTAATTATTAACGTACTTTGCTATATTTTTTCCTATCTGAATAAGAAATAATCTTATTTAAAAACAAACAGATTCATCAATATCTAAAGAGTAAATAATGATATCCATGCTATACAGCTGTTTATGTAGTAAGTGCAGCCAAAGGCAAATACACTATTTTATTTTGTATTGGAGCGTCATCTCAAGGAGCATTTGCTGTGACCAATTAATTAACACAGCCTGTAACAAAGTAATCATTTCCTTTTTAGCAGTGGTGATATCTGACTCAATGTTCAAAAGCAATGTGCTTTTTATATATAAACGCATTTTCTGGAAATAATGGGCTGTGAGCCAGCAGCCAAAGAAACATTACTTTTTTGACCTTTCTATTAACTATCTTTCTCTGGTGTTAAGTAACTATAATTGAATCACAAGTCCATGAAACAATACATAAGTAATGTAAAATGTACCTGTTGCCTAATTACTGGGAAAAGGACAAGTTTTTTTGATCAAACATTTGACAGTTTGTTGAATCACCAACTGTTTTGTTAAAACGTGAATCAATGTCCATGCGAATAAAGCTTATCAATTAATTAGGAATTACTGACTCAAGTGAAACATGTAGGGCTAGATTTACTTAAGAGTAAAAGACAGACATGACATGCTGTGAATTAGTAACAAGTTAGAAAATTAGGCCTATAGGCTTGGTTCACACCTATGCAGTTTGCGTTTTATCCAATTGTACAGTGCTTTTTGTGGTGCATTTGGCGTTTTTGAACATGCATCTTTGATACATTTTTCACATTTTAAAAAATTTGTTTTGTTTTTTTTATGCTTTTTTGGGCTAATTTGTCGTTGGGCAGATTAAAGACACAAAACGCATAACAAATGCATGAAAACATCACACTCATGCAATTTCTACAGCATTTCTATTGGAGTCTATTTAATCAAAAACACATTGTTTTGCATTTAAAAAAAATCCCTGACCCTTTCCAAAAATGCAGCAGCTGAAAAACTCATAGATTTGAATGTATCCCTTATGAAACCATGTTAAATGGACTGTAGTACATTTCTGCAAAAAGCACTAAAAATGCATTGGTGTGAACCAGGCCATAGGTTCTTTTTGCTGCATACTTGAAAGTTCTGAACTATGTTCTGAACTACAGTGGGTCACTAGAAAAAAATTAACTGGTGATGAACTTCGTGTACTGCAATAACTTTGAGTTTGTAGATATGCAGAAATTAATGGAATTTCAACACCAAGTTGGTGTTTATTTCTACTCATGATTTGGATGGGGAGGGATATTTTTGAGGGTTAAAAAATGTATTCATCACTGAAATCCACACAGGGTGGGACACAGCATTTATGAAAAGATATAGATCAGAAAACATGGGCCGCAGGTATCTAAGGCGGGATGTTAGTCTCCAAAAGGAGAAACAGAATTGAGAGTGGTTTAAATATTTTAACCAAGCCCGTTTGGACTTTCTCCAATTCTTGGTGTATAAAAGGAGGACGAAATCAGCTCTGCCAAAGAAATTAATGAATTGAAAGAAATATTGACTCCATGTAAAGATGATAAGGAATAATAAAGGATAAGGAATAACAAATACATTCAGAAAATTTGGAAAAAATTATGGAAAAGTAGGGACAGTGGGTGAAAAACAAAGAAAATTATATTTATATATATATATATATATATATATATATACACACATATATATATATATATATATATATATATATACACATATATATACACACACACATATATACATATATATATATACTAAGGATCATAAATCCAGAATAGTTTTTAACTGGCAGAATAAAAGTGAGTCAGTCTGCTAGGAGTCTACTGGCTTGCAAACGGTTTAAGAGAAACTCAAAGGAGGGATGAGTATAGAGGAACTAATAGAACAGATTCATTGTATAAAAGAGTAGAACATGATGAACATCCTCGTCCATATAGACAGCCTATTAATAATGGTTGGGGGAATAATAGGAGCTCCCCCAGGAGGGAACAGGGAGTGGTAGGAAGAAGGAAACAATTTAGTTCACACCATGCAGGAAACAGCTCTTGGGGGAGGAGGGATATGTCCCTGAGCAATAGATTCCTTCCACTGGAGGAGAGAGGAGAAGAAAGATACATAAATTCCCAGCGGAAGGATGAGAGCGATTGTTAAGATGCCTTTTTTAGAGGATATTGCCAGAACAGTCCTGGAGGCAGACTGTATAATACGTATAGCTCTAAACAAGGACCTAGGAGACCTAACAATTGTAGTTTTCACACACCAGGACTGTCCCAAAAGGCACCAAAGGGAAGAGGAGAGCTCAAGCAAAAAAGAAGGGTATAATGGGAGGAGGTAAAACTACTTTGGATCGAGGGCTGAAATATGCCCTTCTTTATACGCTCAATAAATTTCAAACCTTCATGGACAGCTAGAAATTTATTCGGAAATTAAATGTAAAATGTTGCCTTATTTCTAATCTTGTAAAAGACAATAGGAGAATAGGTCTGAATGGTATACAGCATTCTAACTTGGTGAATGCCTCTCTTTTTAAACCCCCTTGTGTGTGTGCTTTCCCTCTGTTATTGTCTTCAGTTCAGATTTAGTCTTGAAAGACATGGATAATCTTAAGATGGATCGCACTGTCAAAATTGGTATGAAGCAGTTAGGTGACAGAAAAAACTTGATGATACATTCTGCTGACTAAGAAGGAGGGATAGTTGTCCTTGATAAAGTAGACTATCTTGTTGAGATGGGCAAAATCTCTGATCGGGATATGTATATCCCATTAACCACTTGCCATCCTGAGGATTTAGCCCCTTAATGATCAGGCCTCTTTTTGCTATTCAGCACTGCACAATTTCAACTGATAATTAAAAATTTAAAAAAATATATAGTAAACTCAAAGTTAGTCATAAATTTAGGCCAAAATGTATTCTGCTCTTGTTTTTGGTAAAAAAAAATCCCAAAAGTGTATATTGATTGCTTTGTGTAAAAGTTATAGCGTCTACAAACTATGGTATAGATACTGCAATTTACGCCATTTTCTTGCTATACAGTGCTGCACTATGCACTAGTTTAACTGGCAATTGCGTGTTCATGCAATATGGTACTGTGACGGTTGCGGCATCAGACCCCCAGCCCTTCTCACCAACTTGTGACCAAAGGACTAGCCAATCTAAAACTGCGCTGTCACGTGCATAACAATGCCACGCTCCGCTGCACCCTGCACAAAGATTTTCCAGCTAATGGACCACAATTATGTATCTGCAGCCTGAGAGCGATTGTTACTGGGTCAGGTTAATTACGCAATTAACCCTTCACACTGCCACCACCGCCTTTTTGTAGAGAAAAGGAGGAAACTCGCCAATATTAGCAATAACACTATGATGTTTGAATAATCGTCTGTATACCACTGTCACCTCAGGCAGAGGTATATAGAGGTTTAAAAACACACAGTAGCACTCTTCAGAGACAGGGATTCTTAGTTTGCATTAAAGAGTTTTAGAAACAGTTCAACACTTTTCAGATAATAGGATTTATTACTAAAAAGGTCAAAAGGGTGCAATAAAAATCTTTACATAGAAAAATGTAGCCAATATATATATATAAATACAGAGGTAATAACACAGCAAAGAGATAACAGAAAGAAGTTTAGAGAGGTAGAGTACTTGCCAAAAGTCCTGGGTTAAGCAGAACAAATTTCAGAGCAAAAGGGTACTGTCTTCCAAGTTGGTTCTGATGTTAAAAGGGAGAATTCTTCAACTTAAACTTACTGCTCCAAGCATAACAGCCTTTTTCTAGGAACTCAGCAGGGTGTCTCCTTACAGCAGAGAACCAATCGTCTCATTTGGGGAGGGGTGTTTTAGGCAGGGGACTCAGGCTAAAACCAAAATCCCAAGTTATACCAGGGTCAATAACCTTCCCTAGGTACATGTAACATTCTATCCACGGGTAGGATAATCTGAAGAATGATATTCTGAACGTCCATACATCAAATATGGCATAGTTCACTGCAGCTCTCCTGTATACGTAATCCAGGGGTGTAAGATATCAGATGACTCACATTAAACTGAGCTATCCGAATATATGCTTGGTTTCTGGGTAATTATTTCCAATCTCAAGGTATGAAATTATATGGGAAAGTGGGTTTTAAATGTGATGTCTGTTTTATGGCTAGCTGGAATGCGTTTGAAGCCCAGTGAAGGACTGGTTTATGGCTTTACGATTATCCCAGATTGAGAAGCTAACAGACACCCGGGCACCAGCTAATTTGGGATTTATAACCATGAAGCTGTCCTGCTGTGCCTGATTGCCTGTGCACTTCTGAACCCAGCGCACAGGGACCACGTGTCACTCAACAGCGAGGGAGGGGGGAAGCTGATTTGGAGTAGAAATGATACAAGATGGAGGGCCTTTGGCAAAATGGAGGTTCGCATCCATCTCTGTTCGTACAATTGGTACAGGTACATAAATTAAATTTAACGCTCTTTTTTTCCCCACACAGCTAGAGCATTCTTTTGGTGATATTTGATCATCTGTGCGCTTTTTATTTTTGGCGCTATAAACAAAAAATATATCTTACATAAAAAATATCCAAAAAACTAAAATTTTGTCTTAAAATTTAGGTCAAAATTTATTCTGTTACATGTTTTTTGGTTACAAAAATCCCAATAAGTGTATATTGATTGCTTTGTGTGAAAGTTATAGCATCTACAAACTATGATATAGATAATGGAATTTACACAGCTTTTACGTTCTGACTGCTATCACATTTCTTGAGGTGCAAGAACACCCCCAAATGACCCCTTTTTGGAAAGTAGACACCCTAAGCTATCTTCTGAGAGGCATATTGAGTCCATGGAAGATTTATTTTTTTTCCAGAAGTTTTTGGAATATGACAAAAACATTTTTTTTTACACAAAGTTGTCATTTAAATTATATATTTCTCACAGACGCCATGGGCATATGTGGAATTACGTCCCAAAATACATTCTGCTACTTCTACTGAGAATGGGGATACCACATGTGCAAAACATTTTGAGAGCCTAGCCACATACAGGAGCCTGAAATCCAATGACTACTTTGAAAGCCTGAAGGTGCGTAACTTTCTCATTTCAATTCTTCGCTACCTATCACAGTTTCAGAGGCCCTGAAATGCCAGGATAGCAACACCCCCCCCCCCAAATTACCCCTTTTTGGAATGTAGACACCCCAAGTAATTTAAAAAGAGGCAGGATGAGCATTTTGCATATCTAATATTTTCTCACAAGGTTTATGTAAAAAAGAAAAGAAAAAATATGTTTTTGTTTTCTTTCTTCATTTTCCAAAAACTTGTTGCAACAAACGAGATCTGCAAAATACTCACCATGCTTCTTATCAAATTCCTTGGGGTGTCTACTTTCCAAAAGGGGTCATTTGGGGGGGGGGTGTTTGGTGCTATCCTGGCATTTCAGGGCCTCCGAAACTGTGATAGGTAGTCAGGAATTTTAATGAGAAAATAAAGTCCTTTAAAAGTCTGAAGGTGCTTATTAGATTTTGGGGTCTTGTACTTGGCTAGACTGCCAAAAAGTTTCTCACATGTGGTACCCAAATACTCAGGAGAAGTAGCAGAATGTATTTTGGGGAGTAATTCCACATATACCCATGGCATGTGTGAGCAATACATCATTTAAGTGACAATTTTGTGTAAAAAAAAATTTTATTTTGTCATTTTACAAAAACTTGTAAAAAAAAATACATTCTTCTATTGACTCAACATGCCTTTCAGCAAATAGTTTTGGGTGTCTGCTTTCCAAAAAGGGGTCGTTTTGGGGGGTGGGGGCATTTTATGCCCAACATTAGAAGTTTATGCCACACATTCAGTCTTCTAACCACCTGAAGACCAAGCCTTTTCTGACACCTTTTGTTCACATGAAAAAAAATCTGTATTTTCTTGCTAGGAAGTTACTTTGAACCCCGAAAGATTATATATTTTTTAAAGCAGACACCCTAGTGAATAAAATGGTGGGTGCTGCAATTTTGTATGTCACATAGTACTCGCGCAGCAATTTTTCAAACGCAAATGTTTTTAATAAAATACACTTTTTTTACTTTTAATGCACAAAATCACAATATATCACAAGTATTTGGTAAAATATAAAAGATGATGGTATGCTGAGTAAATAGATACCAAACATGACATGCTTTAAAACTGTGCATGCCCCGTGCAATGGCGACAAACTGCATACATTTTTAATATCCATAGGCAAAGCTTTAAAAGCCTTTACAATCTACCATTTTAGATTTACAGAGGAGGTCTAGTGCTATAATTACTGCACTTGAGCTGATGTTTGCGGTGATACCTCACATGCATGGTGCAACTGTTGTTTACATACCGGCACAGGATCAACGTACGCACATGCAGGTGCACGTGCGCGTGGGGGGACAAGGATGATTTTTTTCTTTTTTTTTCTCGTTATTTTGATCTTTTTAATTATTTTTACATTGTCCCTTTCTTTTTTTATCCCTTTTAATGCTATCACAGGGAATGCATATATCCCCTATAACTTCAATGGGCATTGTCTTATATTCTTTTTTGAGAAATCTGGAGTCTATCAGATTCTAGATATCTCCTCTGCCCTTACATTATCTAATCTCACCAATATCAGTGTGATCAGATGCTTTCGCAATTTACAAATGGCACTGTTAATATCCTGCAAAACTGAAGTGATGAAATACTCGTAGCTTCCGATTTCTTAGACTATAGAGATGATTGGCACCATTCCAGTCTCCAATCAGCTCTATGGTCAGCTGGCAGAAACACCAGCTGCATTCTCAGGTTCCCCCGATGGCACGGGACTGCCCAAGAAGGCCGTGGAAGGCAGCAGTGGAGGGGGAGGCATCATCTCCCACTGCTTTTGAAAGCAATCCTGCAGCTAATTAGCCACTAGGATTGCTTTTATATCAAAGCCCACTGCTGGCTGAAAAAAAACGATACCAGAATGATGCCTGCAGCTGTAGGCATCATCCTGGTATAACCATTCAAAGTCCAGTGATGTACCAGTACGTCGCTGGTCCTTGTTGGGTATATATGCTATGTTCTTTCTTTTTTTTGTATGCAGCCTGTGGGCTGAATGAAAAAAAGAGAAAACATCTCTGCCAGAAAAATGTTGTGGTATACCCACCATTAAAATATACCGCCCTGCATCCACCCACTTCTAATGGTGGGCACACATTAGGTCGCACGGTGCCACATGCGCCAATTCCAAGATTGTACAAATGTCTAAATAGTGGCATGCTTGAATAAAAATTGTCCACTTATGAGTGATACCACAACATCATCTTTTGTTGATGCTTTTCTTCAGCAGGTACAGGGAAGCTGGTCAGAGTTGATGGGAAGGTGGATGGAGCCAAATACAGGGAAATCTTAGAAAAAAAACCTGTTGGAGTCTGCAAAAGACTTTAGACTGGGGTGGATGTTCACCTTCTAGCAGGACAACAACCCTAAACATACAGCCAGAGCTACAATGAAATAGTTTAGATCAAAGCATATTCATGTGTTAGAATGGCCCAGTCAAAGTCCAGACCTGAATCCAATTGAGAATCTGTGGCAGAATTTGAAAATTGCTGTTCACAGATGCTCTCCATCCAATCTGACAGCGCTTGAGCTATTTTCCAAAGAAGAATGGACAAAAAAGTAACTCTCTAGATGTGCAAAGGAGGTACAGACATACCCAAAAGACTTGCACATGTAATTGCAGCGAATGGTGGTCCTACAAAGTATTGACTCAGGGGGGCTGAATAAAAATGCACGCCACGCTTTTCACATATTTATTTGTAAAAAATTTTGAAAACCATTTATCATTTTCCTTCCACTTCACAATTATGTGCCAGTTTGTGTTGGTCTATCGCATAACATCCCAATAAAATACATTGATGTTTTTGGTTGTAACATGACAAAATGTGGAAACTTTTAAGGGGTATGAATACTTTTTCAAGGCACTGTACAAGAGAGACTTATTAGTCAATTTAGGATTTAGCTGGAGGATTCTTGATAAGAAGGAATGGGCCTTCTTTATACAGCACCCAGAGTACCTGTCATCTATAAATTGCCTATTGTGCATAAGGATCCAGTTCATCACCCTGGTTTTCCCATCATAAGCGAGTTCGACTCTATTACAGCAAGAAAAATAAAACATTTTGATCATTATCGCCAAACCTTGATGTGTAAAGTTCCCTCTCACCAAACATATTAATATAATAAAGGATATTGAAAATAAAAAGGGTTACTTGCTGGAAACAGCAGATGTATCTTTATCATTACACATAGTTTAGGGAATCACACCGTGGAACACTATTTGAATCAGGACCAGGATATATCTGTAGTTCAGAGGAACTTTATCATGGACCTATTGGAGTTCACCACCATACAACTATTTATGGTTTGGAGGGCAGTATTACCGCCCCATAAGGCTAGTTATAGATTGGGGTGGTTGCCATTTTTTTGTACAGTAGGTGGAATCCTATACCTATGCTGGCTGCATTGCTACCAAATCTATTTGACACAGTTTGACTTCCCATATTTTGAGAGTATCATCCCTCCAGTAGGCTTTCATGTGTGGCACATGGGTGAAGTGAAGTGGCACAGTAGAGCATATATGAAGATTTACATCTGATCCACTTAATGCTACAAAGGAGGACTATATTTAATAGATATACAGACTTTTTAATTTTTTTTTCACATTTTATTTACGTGTATGGTGATATATGTATATTTGTAGCAAAATTACCGCAACACCTGCAATCACGTGTAGATATTTAGGGAGCACAATTTAAAATTCAGAGACTTGTGTCCTTTATACAATACATTATACACATTGTTAAAATATGCATGCTATTACAAAAGCTAGTTTTGCAGAGTTTAAACTGTGTGCCAGCTTACCTCATGTACCTCTTACAGGTACTGTATGTAGATTTAATATTGGGACCCCCTAATTGTATAAAATGAGTTGTAAATAATCCAGTATATATTTATATAAGCTTCTTACTAAAAACTGTTATAATGCATTTACTGTAAGAACCAAAATAACTCAATCCACCTGTTATAAAACATGTGCTGAAGGGACTGCACAAACATAAACAACTTTCCCATCTATCAGCATTTCACGCTGTCAGCAAAACTTTTTCTTATTCTTCTTGTATATCAATTTCCCCACAAGTTTTACCACACTGTAACGTCATGTCACCCCAATATTCCTCAGGTTAGGCATGTTCATTTCGTTAGGAATTAAAAATCAGACAAAATTTGCGTTGTTCGGAGACTCAGAATTCAGTAACAAATTTCAACTAATCCAAAATAAATGATAATGAGCACAACAAATTAAAATAAAAATAGAAAAAACCCAGCGCTATTAGTATGCCATAAAAATAGCTGTAAATAAATAAAAAAAAATCAGCAAAACAAGTCAAATTAAGTCAAACTGAATCAGGAAGGAAACTGCCACCCAACTGAGCACTCCACTGGGTTAATGACTGGTGAAGCTCTTCCAATATGACATAAAAAATCAAATATCATATATCCTCATACCATAACCAAAAAGATCCCCCCAGTATTCAGTATCATTTTGTGAATGTGCAAATAAATAAATAAAAATAAATATACATCACATATACATATACCTTTTAAAGCATAACAAACAAAAAACTTGTACTCTTACATTGCACCACATGCTTTTTGTTTTTTATGCTTTAAAAGATATATATATATATATATATATATTTTTTTTTTTTTTTTTTTTTTTTGCACATTCACAAAATCTTACTGAATACTGGTGGGATCTGTCTATGAAAAAGGGCTATGGTATGAGAACACAGCAAATTCATTCGTATTCATTTCATTCGGAAGACATGATAGTTTGGACCTTTTGTTAATGTTTGTATCACCCGAAATAATGTAATGACATAACTAGAGATGAGCGAAGAAATGAAAAATTCGATTCGACTGATTCGGCGAATTCGTGGACAATATTCGATTCGAGTCGAATAAATTCGCTGTGAATTTAACTTAAAAAAGGGTGTTTCTAGGCGTCAGAGAGACTTAATATTAGTGCAGAACACTGTACCTTTAATTTAAATGCCCTTGGAGTCTGCTGGGGAAGAGAAATAATACTGTCTGTCAGTATGACATGCAGATGAGTGCCGTCGATCTTAGAATCACCGCACACTTCACTCATTTGGGCAGTCACGGGGCCAAAACCAGTGTTTGGAGCCACAGTGTGGCGGTGGAGGCAGCAGCAATGGGAGGCCATACAGCAACCTATGACAAAATGGAAACCAGCAGGAGCGTGAGGAGACCTGAAAGTGGCACATGGCAGAGTGGGAGCAATGGGAGGCGGTACAGGGACCCAGGTCACACTGTGGGCCCAGCAGCAGCGTGACCAGGCGGTACGGGGGCCCATGGCCGATATGGGGCTTGGTGGCACCTATGGAAGGCCTGTAATCTGCCAGCAACCTATGACAAAATGGACAACCGCAGGAGTGTGAGGAGATTTCAAAGTGGCACATGGCAGAGTGGAAGCAATGGGAGGCCGTACAGGGACCCAGGTCACACTGTGGGCTCAGCAGCAGCGTGACCAGGAGGTACGGGGGCCCATGGTCGATATGGGGCCTGGCGGCACCTATGGAAGGCCGCTAATCTGCCAGCAACCTATGACAAAATGGACAACCGCAGGAGTGTGAGGAGATTTCAAAGAGGTACATGGCAGAGTGGAAGCAATGGGAGGCCGTACAGGGACCCAGGTCACACTGTGGGACCAGCATCAGCGTGAACAGGCGGTACGGGGGCCCATGGCCGATTTGACCTCATTCATCCCATAGTCCTGCCGACTCACAAATAGCGTGGCCTCCTCAAAGGGCCTGAGCAAGCGCAGGTGTCACACATGAGCTGACAATGGCTGACATCTAAGTTACACAGGGAGTACCTTTATCCGCTTTTAACATCAGGAAATCTGTGATGGCCTTTAGCTGTTCGTAAAGGCGGTCTAACATATGTAGGGTTGAATTACACCTTGTTGCAACGTCACAGCATGAGGAGTCGGTACGGGGGCCCATGGCAGATTACATGTCTGGCAGCAGCAATGGGAGGCCCGTAATCTGCCAGCACCCTATGTCAAAAAATTTAACACACCAGCAGTGTGAAGAGACCTGAAAGTGGCACATGGCAGCAGAGTGTGGCGATGGAGACAGCAGCAATGGGAGGCCGTACAGGGACCCATGAGAGACTCTGGACTTGGCAGCAGCATGAGGAGGCGGTATATAGGGGCCCATGGCAGATTAGGGGCCTGGCAGCAGCTATGTGAGGCCCGTAATCTGCCTGCACCCTATGTCAAAAAATTAAACACACCAGCAGTGTGAAGAGACCTGAAAGTGGCACATGGCAGCAGAGTGTGGCGATGGAGACAGCAGCAATGGGAGGCCGTACAGGGACCCATGAGAGACTCTGGACTTGGCAGCAGCATGAGGAGGCGGTATATAGGGGCCCATGGCAGATTAGGGGCCTGGCAGCAGCTATGTGAGGCCCGTAATCTGCCTGCACCCTATGTCAAAAAATTTAACACACCAGCAGTGTGAAGAGACCTGAAAGTGGCACATGGCAGCAGAGTGTGGCGATGGAGACAGCAGCAATGGGAGGCCGTACAGGGACCCATGAGAGACTCTGGACTTGGCAGCAGCATGAGGAGGCGGTATATAGGGGCCCATGGCAGATTAGGGGCCTGGCAGCAGCTATGTGAGGCCCGTAATCTGCCTGCACCCTATGTCAAAAAATTTAACACACCAGCAGTGTGAAGAGACCTGAAAGTGGCACATGGCAGCAGAGTGTGGCGATGGAGACAGCAGCAATGGGAGGCCGTACAGGGACCCATGAGAGACTCTGGACTTGGCAGCAGCATGAGGAGGCGGTATATAGGGGCCCATGGCAGATTAGGGGCCTGGCAGCAGCTATGTGAGGCCCGTTATCTTGCAGCACCCTATGTCAAAAAATTAAACACACCAGCAGTGTGAAGAGACCTGAAAGTGGCACATGGCAGAGTGTGGCGATGGAGACAGCAGCAATGGGAGGCCGTACAGGGACCCATGACAGACTCTAGACTTGGCAGCAGCATGAGGAGGCGGTATATAGGGGCCCATGGCAGATTAGGGGCCTGGCAGCAGCTATGTGAGGCCCGTAATCTGCCTGCACCCTATGTCAAAAAATTTAACACACCAGCAGTGTGAAGAGACCTGAAAGTGGCACATGGCAGCAGAGTGTGGCGATGGAGACAGCAGCAATGGGAGGCCGTACAGGGACCCATGAGAGACTCTGGACTTGGCAGCAGCATGAGGAGGCGGTATATAGGGGCCCATGGCAGATTAGGGGCCTGGCAGAAGCTATGTGAGGCCCGTTATCTTGCAGCACCCTATGTCAAAAAATTAAACACACCAGCAGTGTGAAGAGACCTGAAAGTGGCACATGGCAGCAGAGTGTGGCGATGGAGACAGCAGCAATGGGAGGCCGTACAGGGACCCATGAGAGACTCTAGACTTGGCAGCAGCATGAGGAGGCGGTATATAGGGGCCCATGGCAGATTAGGGGCCTGGCAGCAGCTATGTGAGGCCCGTAATCTGCCTGCACCCTATGTCAAAAAATTTAACACACCAGCAGTGTGAAGAGACCTGAAAGTGGCACATGGCAGCAGAGTGTGGCGATGGAGACAGCAGCAATGGGAGGCCGTACAGGGACCCATGAGAGACTCTGGACTTGGCAGCAGCATGAGGAGGCGGTATATAGGGGCCCATGGCAGATTAGGGGCCTGGTAGCAGCTATGTGAGGCCCGTAATCTGCCTGCACCCTATGTCAAAAAATTAAACACACCAGCAGTGTGAAGAGACCTGAAAGTGGCACATGGCAGCAGAGTGTGGCGATGGAGACAGCAGCAATGGGAGGCCGTACAGGGACCCATGAGAGACTCTAGACTTGGCAGCAGCATGAGGAGGCGGTATATAGGGGCCCATGGCAGATTAGGGGCCTGGCAGCAGCTATGTGAGGCCCGTAATCTGCCTGCACCCTATGTCAAAAAATTAAACACACCAGCAGTGTGAAGAGACCTGAAAGTGGCACATGGCAGCAGAGTGTGGCGATGGAGACAGCAGCAATGGGAGGCCGTACAGGGACCCATGAGAGACTCTGGACTTGGCAGCAGCATGAGGAGGCGGTATATAGGGGCCCATGGCAGATTAGGGGCCTGGCAGCAGCTATGTGAGGCCCGTAATCTGCCTGCACCCTATGTCAAAAAATTAAACACACCAGCAGTGTGAAGAGACCTGAAAGTGGCACATGGCAGAGTGTGGCGATGGAGACAGCAGCAATGGGAGGCCGTACAGGGACCCATGACAGACTCTAGACTTGGCAGCAGCATGAGGAGGCGGTATATAGGGGCCCATGGCAGATTAGGGGCCTGGCAGCAGCTATGTGAGGCCCGTAATCTGCCTGCACCCTATGTCAAAAAATTTAACACACCAGCAGTGTGAAGAGACCTGAAAGTGGCACATGGCAGCAGAGTGTGGCGATGGAGACAGCAGCAATGGGAGGCCGTACAGGGACCCATGAGAGACTCTGGACTTGGCAGCAGCATGAGGAGGCGGTATATAGGGGCCCATGGCAGATTAGGGGCCTGGCAGCAGCTATGTGAGGCCCGTAATCTGCCTGCACCCTATGTCAAAAAATTTAACACACCAGCAGTGTGAAGAGACCTGAAAGTGGCACATGGCAGCAGAGTGTGGCGATGGAGACAGCAGCAATGGGAGGCCGTACAGGGACCCATGAGAGACTCTGGACTTGGCAGCAGCATGAGGAGGCGGTATATAGGGGCCCATGGCAGATTAGGGGCCTGGCAGCAGCTATAGGAGGCCCGTAATCTGCCTGCACCCTATGTCAAAAAATTTAACACACCAGCAGTGTGAAGAGACCTGAAAGTGGCACATGGCAGCAGAGTGTGGCGATGGAGACAGCAGCAATGGGAGGCCGTACAGGGACCCATGAGAGACTCTGGACTTGGCAGCAGCATGAGGAGGCGGTATATAGGGGCCCATGGCAGATTAGGGGCCTGGCAGCAGCTATGTGAGGCCCGTAATCTGCCTGCACCCTATGTCAAAAAATTTAACACACCAGCAGTGTGAAGAGACCTGAAAGTGGCACATGGCAGCAGAGTGTGGCGATGGAGACAGCAGCAATGGGAGGCCGTACAGGGACCCATGAGAGACTCTGGACTTGGCAGCAGCATGAGGAGGCGGTATATAGGGGCCCATGGCAGATTAGGGGCCTGGCAGCAGCTATGTGAGGCCCGTAATCTGCCTGCACCCTATGTCAAAAAATTTAACACACCAGCAGTGTGAAGAGACCTGAAAGTGGCACATGGCAGCAGAGTGTGGCGATGGAGACAGCAGCAATGGGAGGCCGTACAGGGACCCATGAGAGACTCTGGACTTGGCAGCAGCATGAGGAGGCGGTATATAGGGGCCCATGGCAGATTAGGGGCCTGGCAGCAGCTATGTGAGGCCCGTAAACTGCCTGCACCCTATGTCAAAAAATTAAACACACCAGCAGTGTGAAGAGACCTGAAAGTGGCACATGGCAGCAGAGTGTGGCGATGGAGACAGCAGCAATGGGAGGCCGTACAGGGACCCATGAGAGACTCTGGACTTGGCAGCAGCATGAGGAGGCGGTATATAGGGGCCCATGGCAGATTAGGGGCCTGGCAGCAGCTATGTGAGGCCCGTTATCTTGCAGCACCCTATGTCAAAAAATTAAACACACCAGCAGTGTGAAGAGACCTGAAAGTGGCACATGGCAGAGTGTGGCGATGGAGACAGCAGCAATGGGAGGCCGTACAGGGACCCATGACAGACTCTAGACTTGGCAGCAGCATGAGGAGGCGGTATATAGGGGCCCATGGCAGATTAGGGGCCTGGCAGCAGCTATGTGAGGCCCGTAATCTGCCTGCACCCTATGTCAAAAAATTTAACACACCAGCAGTGTGAAGAGACCTGAAAGTGGCACATGGCAGCAGAGTGTGGCGATGGAGACAGCAGCAATGGGAGGCCGTACAGGGACCCATGAGAGACTCTGGACTTGGCAGCAGCATGAGGAGGCGGTATATAGGGGCCCATGGCAGATTAGGGGCCTGGCAGCAGCTATGTGAGGCCCGTTATCTTGCAGCACCCTATGTCAAAAAATTAAACACACCAGCAGTGTGAAGAGACCTGAAAGTGGCACATGGCAGCAGAGTGTGGCGATGGAGACAGCAGCAATGGGAGGCCGTACAGGGACCCATGAGAGACTCTAGACTTGGCAGCAGCATGAGGAGGCGGTATATAGGGGCCCATGGCAGATTAGGGGCCTGGCAGCAGCTATGTGAGGCCCGTAATCTGCCTGCACCCTATGTCAAAAAATTTAACACACCAGCAGTGTGAAGAGACCTGAAAGTGGCACATGGCAGCAGAGTGTGGCGATGGAGACAGCAGCAATGGGAGGCCGTACAGGGACCCATGAGAGACTCTGGACTTGGCAGCAGCATGAGGAGGCGGTATATAGGGGCCCATGGCAGATTAGGGGCCTGGCAGCAGCTATGTGAGGCCCGTAATCTGCCTGCACCCTATGTCAAAAAATTAAACACACCAGCAGTGTGAAGAGACCTGAAAGTGGCACATGGCAGCAGAGTGTGGCGATGGAGACAGCAGCAATGGGAGGCCGTACAGGGACCCATGAGAGACTCTGGACTTGGCAGCAGCATGAGGAGGCGGTATATAGGGGCCCATGGCAGATTAGGGGCCTGGCAGCAGCTATGTGAGGCCCGTTATCTTGCAGCACCCTATGTCAAAAAATTAAACACACCAGCAGTGTGAAGAGACCTGAAAGTGGCACATGGCAGAGTGTGGCGATGGAGACAGCAGCAATGGGAGGCCGTACAGGGACCCATGACAGACTCTAGACTTGGCAGCAGCATGAGGAGGCGGTATATAGGGGCCCATGGCAGATTAGGGGCCTGGCAGCAGCTATGTGAGGCCCGTAATCTGCCTGCACCCTATGTCAAAAAATTTAACACACCAGCAGTGTGAAGAGACCTGAAAGTGGCACATGGCAGCAGAGTGTGGCGATGGAGACAGCAGCAATGGGAGGCCGTACAGGGACCCATGAGAGACTCTGGACTTGGCAGCAGCATGAGGAGGCGGTATATAGGGGCCCATGGCAGATTAGGGGCCTGGCAGCAGCTATGTGAGGCCCGTTATCTTGCAGCACCCTATGTCAAAAAATTAAACACACCAGCAGTGTGAAGAGACCTGAAAGTGGCACATGGCAGCAGAGTGTGGCGATGGAGACAGCAGCAATGGGAGGCCGTACAGGGACCCATGAGAGACTCTAGACTTGGCAGCAGCATGAGGAGGCGGTATATAGGGGCCCATGGCAGATTAGGGGCCTGGCAGCAGCTATGTGAGGCCCGTAATCTGCCTGCACCCTATGTCAAAAAATTTAACACACCAGCAGTGTGAAGAGACCTGAAAGTGGCACATGGCAGCAGAGTGTGGCGATGGAGACAGCAGCAATGGGAGGCCGTACAGGGACCCATGAGAGACTCTGGACTTGGCAGCAGCATGAGGAGGCGGTATATAGGGGCCCATGGCAGATTAGGGGCCTGGTAGCAGCTATGTGAGGCCCGTAATCTGCCTGCACCCTATGTCAAAAAATTAAACACACCAGCAGTGTGAAGAGACCTGAAAGTGGCACATGGCAGCAGAGTGTGGCGATGGAGACAGCAGCAATGGGAGGCCGTACAGGGACCCATGAGAGACTCTAGACTTGGCAGCAGCATGAGGAGGCGGTATATAGGGGCCCATGGCAGATTAGGGGCCTGGCAGCAGCTATGTGAGGCCCGTAATCTGCCTGCACCCTATGTCAAAAAATTAAACACACCAGCAGTGTGAAGAGACCTGAAAGTGGCACATGGCAGCAGAGTGTGGCGATGGAGACAGCAGCAATGGGAGGCCGTACAGGGACCCATGAGAGACTCTGGACTTGGCAGCAGCATGAGGAGGCGGTATATAGGGGCCCATGGCAGATTAGGGGCCTGGCAGCAGCTATGTGAGGCCCGTAATCTGCCTGCACCCTATGTCAAAAAATTAAACACACCAGCAGTGTGAAGAGACCTGAAAGTGGCACATGGCAGAGTGTGGCGATGGAGACAGCAGCAATGGGAGGCCGTACAGGGACCCATGACAGACTCTAGACTTGGCAGCAGCATGAGGAGGCGGTATATAGGGGCCCATGGCAGATTAGGGGCCTGGCAGCAGCTATGTGAGGCCCGTAATCTGCCTGCACCCTATGTCAAAAAATTTAACACACCAGCAGTGTGAAGAGACCTGAAAGTGGCACATGGCAGCAGAGTGTGGCGATGGAGACAGCAGCAATGGGAGGCCGTACAGGGACCCATGAGAGACTCTGGACTTGGCAGCAGCATGAGGAGGCGGTATATAGGGGCCCATGGCAGATTAGGGGCCTGGCAGCAGCTATGTGAGGCCCGTAATCTGCCTGCACCCTATGTCAAAAAATTTAACACACCAGCAGTGTGAAGAGACCTGAAAGTGGCACATGGCAGCAGAGTGTGGCGATGGAGACAGCAGCAATGGGAGGCCGTACAGGGACCCATGAGAGACTCTGGACTTGGCAGCAGCATGAGGAGGCGGTATATAGGGGCCCATGGCAGATTAGGGGCCTGGCAGCAGCTATAGGAGGCCCGTAATCTGCCTGCACCCTATGTCAAAAAATTTAACACACCAGCAGTGTGAAGAGACCTGAAAGTGGCACATGGCAGCAGAGTGTGGCGATGGAGACAGCAGCAATGGGAGGCCGTACAGGGACCCATGAGAGACTCTAGACTTGGCAACAGCATGAGGAGGCGGTATATAGGGGCCCATGGCAGATTAGGGGCCTGGCAGCAGCTATGTGAGGCCCGTAATCTGCCTGCACCCTATGTCAAAAAATTTAACACACCAGCAGTGTGAAGAGACCTGAAAGTGGCACATGGCAGCAGAGTGTGGCGATGGAGACAGCAGCAATGGGAGGCCGTACAGGGACCCATGAGAGACTCTGGACTTGGCAGCAGCATGAGGAGGCGGTATATAGGGGCCCATGGCAGATTAGGGGCCTGGCAGCAGCTATAGGAGGCCCGTAATCTGCCTGCACCCTATGTCAAAAAATTTAACACACCAGCAGTGTGAAGAGACCTGAAAGTGGCACATGGCAGCAGAGTGTGGCGATGGAGACAGCAGCAATGGGAGGCCGTACAGGGACCCATGAGAGACTCTGGACCTAGCAGCAGCATGAGGAGGCGGTATATAGGGGCCTATGGCAGATTAGGGGCCTGGCAGCAGCTATAGGAGGCCCGTAATCTGCCAGCACCCTATGTCAAAAAATTAAACACACCAGCAGTGTGAGGAGACCTGAAAGTGGCACATGTTTGAGGCATGATTCATGGCGGATTTAGTCAGTTGTGTCAGGAACTGGTGGTTTGAAATCCAGACTAATCCACGCCTGATTCATTTTCACAAACGTGAGTCTCTCCACACTTTGGGTGGACAGTCGTGTCCTCCGCGGAGTTACAATACCTCCTGCCGCACTAAACACGCGCTCCGATGCCACGCTACTGGCCGGGCATGACAGCCTTTCAAGGGCAAATTCAGCTAGTTGGGGCCAAAGGTCAAGTTTCGTTGCCCAGTAGTCAAGGGGATTGTCTACCTCGGTTGGCAGGGTGCTGTCCAAGTAGGCCCAAGCCTGTTGTTTGAGCTCCTGCTCCAGGTCCACCTGATGCTGCTGCTGCTGCTGCGGCTGGTTAGTAGTTTCCTCACTGCGCTGGTGAAGAAAGCTACTCATCATCGACTGCAGACTGAGGCAGCCACTGCTGGTGGAGCTGCCACTGCTCCTACCACCCCACCCCTCCCCTGCTGCCATGCCAGCGGAACGCGAGCGCACAGGGCCCACAGTGTCTGAGGATGGACGTTGGCGCACAAAGGCAGAGACCAACTGACTACATAGGTGGTTTTTATAGTACGTAATTTTGGCCTCCCTCTCAGCAGGTGTGAAAAAGGCCACCATTTTGGACCGGTAGCGAGGGTCCAACAAGGTGGACAGCCAAAAGTCATCCCTCTGTCTGATGGTTATTATTCGGCTGTCGCTACGCAAGCAACCGAGCATGCTATGGGCCATTTGTGCCAAGGAATGCGAGGGACTCCCTGCCTCCATCTCCACAGCATACTGCCACGGTGCGTCTGGGTCCTCTGTCTCCTCCTCCTCCTCCTCTACCAGATGCTCCTGCTCCTCCACTCCTGTCCGCTGAGTGGAAAAACCACCCATTTCACTCAATAATTCCTGAGCACAAATGTCCTCCTCTACCTCCTCCTCTTCTTCCTGTCCTGCCCCCACAGGGGTCATGTGGCGTTGAGATCTGTGCGCCACGTCTACCGCACCCTGACCAGCCATTGTTAACAGCATTTGTTCCAGGACGTGCAACAGAGGAATGACGTCGTTCATCCCATAGTCCTGCCGACTCACGAATAGCGTGGCCTCCTCAAAGGGCCTGAGCAAGCGGCAGGTGTCACGCATGAGCTGCCAATGGCTGACATCTAAGTTACACAGGGGAGTACCTTTATCCGCTTGTAACATCAGGAAATCGGTGATGGCCTTTCGCTGCTCGTAAAGGCGGTCTAACATGTGTAGGGTTGAATTCCACCTTGTTGCAACGTCGCAGATCAGGCGATGCTGTGGAATTCCGTTCTGCCGCTGCAGCTCAATGAGGGTGTTCTTTGCGGTGTAGGAATGGCTGAAATGCATGCACAGTTTACGTGACATTTTAAGGATGTCTTGCAGTGGGATGGTGGATTTTAGGAACCGCTTGACAACCAGATTGAACACGTGAGCCATGCATGGCGCATGGCACAACCTTCCTTGACGCAGAGCAGACACCATGTTCTTTCCGTTGTCAGTCAACATGGTTCCGATTTTTAGTTTGCGCGGAGACAGCCATCTGTCGATTTCTCTGTTCATTACACTCAGCAGTTCCTCCCCTGTGTGACTACGTTCGCCAAGGCATACCAGGTGCAGCACAGCGTGACACCGTTGCGCCCTGCACATGTGATATGCCGGTCGGGTAATGGGACTTGGCACGGGGGTGGCGGCTGAGGACACGGCGGAAAAAGAGGTGGTAGAGGCGGACATGCTTGCTGGACCAAGGACGTGCAAACGTGGAGGCAAAAGCGTCGTGACCTGTCCAAGTTGCTGGTGCGGCTGTGCCGGCACCACGTTCACCCAGTGGGCCGTAAATGACATGTACTGTCCCTGACCGTAGTTACAGCTCCACACGTCGGCGCTGCCGTGCACTTTGGCAGAGACCGACATGCTCAAAGACTGGCCCACCATCTCTTCTACATGTGAATGCAGGGCTGGCACTGCCTTTTGGGCAAAGAAATGACGGCTTGGCACTCTCCACCGCGGCGCGGCACAAGCCATCATTTCTCGGAAAGGTGCTGAGTCCACCAGTTGGAAAGGGAGGGACTGCAGCACCAGCAACTTGGACAGGAGGACGTTCAGCTTTTGCACCGTCGGGTGCGTGCTCGCAAACTGTTGTCTCTTGGATACGGATTCCAAGAAAGACTGTTGACGGAATCCGAGAAGAGGAGTAGCAGGAGAAGGAGCATCTGAACGAGCGGAAGATGCCAACGAGCGACAACTCCCCTCAGCAGAGGTGTTGGAGCCTTGACTGGCTGATAGAGGGTGATGGAGCGGGGGCTGGGGCAGGCAGAACCGCCGTATGTTTATCACGGTTTTCCCAGGCCACCGAATGGTGACGCTGCATATGCTGACGCAACGCTGTAGTCCCAACATGGGCCCCCTGGCCACGCTTGCATTTCTGGCCACATAGTCGACATACGGCTACGTTTACTTCCTCGGGCGGCTTGAGGAAAAATTGCCACACCACCGAGTAGGAAACTTTGCCCCCGCTACTCTTCACTGGCTGACTGCTACTTCCTCCGTGCGCACCGGCACCACTACTGGCCGTGGTGGTAGGCTGCAGTGGAGCTGGTGCTCTACTCCGTGGACGTTTGGCTCCACTGACACTGATGCGACCCTGCTGCTGTCTCCTGGGCAACCCACCGACTGTTTTGCTCGCTGCCAAGCTGCCACCCTCTTCTCCTGATGATGCGGAAGAAATTGCCTGATGACGACGAGGCTGCCAAGTGCGATCAACCTCCTCATCATCAAGTAGGGTCTCCGCCTCACTACTAGCCCCCTCGGCTGCGTCTGGGTCAGGAGACAGACCTGTCTCTAGACCGGCTACCGAGCCACTCTCCTCGCCAGTACTTGTTCGCTTGGCTGCTGAAAAGGCCGATGTCTCCCCCCGTTCCTGACCGCCCTCTGTTAGCTCTTCCTCACTGTACAGTGGGGCTGAGCCCACAGCATGCGATACTTCGCTTGGTGAGGGAACAGCAAAGGACAGGGGCAGGTAGAGGACACGTGATTTCAGTGGGCTTGCTCCCGGGCCATGCCAACTAACGGTTGTGTCTGACGTACCCACCGACCGTTGGCTGTAGGTGTCAGAGGTGACCTGGGAAGAGGAAGACGACCGAGCCAACCAATCAATGACGGCAGGGTTGTCGGTGGAGACACGACCGCTGGATGACACCGGGAGCACTGGCCTCTGGCTGCGAATACTGCTGCCTCGACCCCTTCCTCTGCTGCCACGTCTGCTCGCTCCTAAAACATTGCCTCCTCTGCCACTCCTCTGCATGTTGTCTGACATACTATTTAATTCAACGAATTCTGTGGCCCTGAGTAACAATTCTGTGTCTGTGCGAGTAACAATTCTGTGTCTGTGCAAGTAACAATTTTGTGTCTGTGCGAGTAACAATTCTCTGGCACTCAGTAACAATTCTGTCTGTCCCTGAGTAACAATTCTCTGGCACTCAGTAACAATTCTGTCTGTCCCTAAGTAACAATTCTCTGGCACTCAGTAACAATTCTGTCTGTCCCTGATTCTGCTCGCTCCTAAAACATTGCCTCCTCTGCCACTCCTCTGCATGTTGTCTGACATACTATTTAATTCAACGATTAGGTGTCCCTGAGTAACAATTCTCTGGCACTCAGTAACAATTCTGTCTGTCCCTGAGTATGAATTCTGTGGCCCTGAGTAACAATTCTGTGTCTGTGCGAGTAACAATTCTGTGTCTGTGCGAGTAACAATTCTGTGTCTGTGCAAGTAACAATTTTGTGTCTGTGCGAGTAACAATTCTCTGGCACTCAGTAACAATTCTGTCTGTCCCTGAGTAACAATTCTCTGGCACTCAGTAACAATTCTGTCTGTCCCTGAGTAACAATTCTCTGGCACTCAGTAACAATTCTGTCTGTCCCTGAGTATGAATTCTGTGGCCCTGAGTAACAATTCTGTGTCTGTGCGAGTAACAATTCTGTGTCTGTGCAAGTAACAATTTTGTGTCTGTGCGAGTAACAATTCTCTGGCACTCAGTAACAATTCTGTCTGTCCCTGAGTAACAATTCTCTGGCACTCAGTAACAATTCTGTCTGTCCCTGAGTATGAATTCTGTGGCCCTGAGTAACAATTCTGTGTCTGTGCGAGTAACAATTCTGTGTCTGTGCAAGTAACAATTTTGTGTCTGTGCGAGTAACAATTCTCTGGCACTCAGTAACAATTCTGTCTGTCCCTGAGTAACAATTCTCTGGCACTCAGTAACAATTCTGTCTGTCCCTGAGTAACAATTCTCTGGCACTCAGTAACAATTCTGTCTGTCCCTGAGTATGAATTCTGTGGCCCTGAGTAACAATTCTGTGTCTGTGCGAGTAACAATTCTGTGTCTGTGCAAGTAACAATTTTGTGTCTGTGCGAGTAACAATTCTCTGGCACTCAGTAACAATTCTGTCTGTCCCTGAGTAACAATTCTCTGGCACTCAGTAACAATTCTGTCTGTCCCTGAGTATGAATTCTGTGGCCCTGAGTAACAATTCTGTGTCTGTGCGAGTAACAATTCTGTGTCTGTGCAAGTAACAATTTTGTGTCTGTGCGAGTAACAATTCTCTGGCACTCAGTAACAATTCTGTCTGTCCCTGAGTAACAATTCTCTGGCACTCAGTAACAATTCTGTCTGTCCCTAAGTAACAATTCTCTGGCACTCAGTAACAATTCTGTCTGTCCCTGAGTATGAATTCTGTGGCCCTGAGTAACAATTCTGTGTCTGTGCGAGTAACAATTCTGTGTCTGTGCAAGTAACAATTTTGTGTCTGTGCGAGTAACAATTCTCTGGCACTCAGTAACAATTCTGTCTGTCCCTGAGTAACAATTCTCTGGCACTCAGTAACAATTCTGTCTGTCCCTGAGTAACAATTCTCTGGCACTCAGTAACAATTCTGTCTGTCCCTGAGTATGAATTCTGTGGCCCTGAGTAACAATTCTGTGTCTGTGCGAGTAACAATTCTGTGTCTGTGCAAGTAACAATTTTGTGTCTGTGCGAGTAACAATTCTCTGGCACTCAGTAACAATTCTGTCTGTCCCTGAGTAACAATTCTCTGGCACTCAGTAACAATTCTGTCTGTCCCTGAGTAACAATTCTCTGGCACTCAGTAACAATTCTGTCTGTCCCTGAGTAACAATTCTCTGGCACTCAGTAACAATTCTGTGTCTGTGCGAGTAACAATTCTGTGTCTGTGCAAGTAACAATTTTGTGTCTGTGCGAGTAACAATTCTCTGGCACTCAGTAACAATTCTGTCTGTCCCTGAGTAACAATTCTCTGGCACTCAGTAACAATTCTGTCTGTCCCTGAGTAACAATTCTCTGGCACTCAGTAACAATTCTGTCTGTCCCTGAGTATGAATTCTGTGGCCCTGAGTAACAATTCTGTGTCTGTGCGAGTAACAATTCTGTGTCTGTGCAAGTAACAATTTTGTGTCTGTGCGAGTAACAATTCTCTGGCACTCAGTAACAATTCTGTCTGTCCCTGAGTAACAATTCTCTGGCACTCAGTAACAATTCTGTCTGTCCCTGAGTAACAATTCTCTGGCACTCAGTAACAATTCTGTCTGTCCCTGAGTATGAATTCTGTGGCCCTGAGTAACAATTCTGTGTCTGTGCGAGTAACAATTCTGTGTCTGTGCAAGTAACAATTTTGTGTCTGTGCGAGTAACAATTCTCTGGCACTCAGTAACAATTCTGTCTGTCCCTGAGTAACAATTCTCTGGCACTCAGTAACAATTCTGTCTGTCCCTAAGTAACAATTCTCTGGCACTCAGTAACAATTCTGTCTGTCCCTGAGTATGAATTCTGTGGCCCTGAGTAACAATTCTGTGTCTGTGCGAGTAACAATTCTGTGTCTGTGCAAGTAACAATTTTGTGTCTGTGCGAGTAACAATTCTCTGGCACTCAGTAACAATTCTGTCTGTCCCTGAGTAACAATTCTCTGGCACTCAGTAACAATTCTGTCTGTCCCTGAGTAACAATTCTCTGGCACTCAGTAACAATTCTGTCTGTCCCTGAGTATGAATTCTGTGGCCCTGAGTAACAATTCTGTGTCTGTGCGAGTAACAATTCTGTGTCTGTGCAAGTAACAATTTTGTGTCTGTGCGAGTAACAATTCTCTGGCACTCAGTAACAATTCTGTCTGTCCCTGAGTAACAATTCTCTGGCACTCAGTAACAATTCTGTCTGTCCCTGAGTAACAATTCTCTGGCACTCAGTAACAATTCTGTCTGTCCCTGAGTAACAATTCTCTGGCACTCAGTAACAATTCTGTGTCTGTGCGAGTAACAATTCTGTGTCTGTGCAAGTAACAATTTTGTGTCTGTGCGAGTAACAATTCTCTGGCACTCAGTAACAATTCTGTCTGTCCCTGAGTAACAATTCTCTGGCACTCAGTAACAATTCTGTCTGTCCCTGAGTAACAATTCTCTGGCACTCAGTAACAATTCTGTCTGTCCCTGAGTATGAATTCTGTGGCCCTGAGTAACAATTCTGTGTCTGTGCGAGTAACAATTCTGTGTCTGTGCAAGTAACAATTTTGTGTCTGTGCGAGTAACAATTCTCTGGCACTCAGTAACAATTCTGTCTGTCCCTGAGTAACAATTCTCTGGCACTCAGTAACAATTCTGTCTGTCCCTGAGTAACAATTCTCTGGCACTCAGTAACAATTCTGTCTGTCCCTGAGTATGAATTCTGTGGCCCTGAGTAACAATTCTGTGTCTGTGCGAGTAACAATTCTGTGTCTGTGCAAGTAACAATTTTGTGTCTGTGCGAGTAACAATTCTCTGGCACTCAGTAACAATTCTGTCTGTCCCTGAGTAACAATTCTCTGGCACTCAGTAACAATTCTGTCTGTCCCTGAGTAACAATTCTCTGGCACTCAGTAACAATTCTGTCTGTCCCTGAGTAACAATTCTCTGGCACTCAGTAACAATTCTGTCTGTCCCTGAGTATGAATTCTGTGGCCCTGAGTAACAATTCTGTCTGTGCGAGTAACAATTCTGTGTCTGTGCAAGTAACAATTTTGTGTCTGTGCGAGTAACAATTCTCTGGCACTCAGTAACAATTCTGTCTGTCCCTGAGTAACAATTCTCTGGCACTCAGTAACAATTCTGTCTGTCCCTGAGTAACAATTCTCTGGCACTCAGTAACAATTCTGTCTGTCCCTGAGTAACAATTCTCTGGCACTCAGTAACAATTCTGTCTGTCCCTGAGTAACAATTCTGTCTGTCCCTGAGAATGAATTCTGTGGCCCTGAGTAAGAATTCTCTGGCACTCAGTAACAATTCTGTCTGTCCCTGAGTAACAATTCTCTGGCACTCAGTAACAATTCTGTCTGTCCCTGAGTAAAAATTCTGTGGCCCTAATAACGTTTCTGTGGCCCTAAGTAACAATTCTCTGGCACTGAGTGAAAATTCTGTCTGTCCCTGAGTATGAATTCTGTGGCCCTAACTAGCGTTTCTTTGTCCCTAAATAACGATTCTGTGGCCCTCATTAACAAGTCTGTGTCCCTGAGTAATGGTTCTCTGTCCCTAAGTAACTTCTCTCTGTCCCCAATTCTCGTTTCTGTGGCCCTAACTCTGTCCCTGTCCCTAGTACAGAGCGGTCTGCCTCTGTTCAATGACTGCAGGCAAATGAAGATTTCCAAAATGGCCGCTATATATACCTCGACCATTACACAGTGCTGGCTGGCTGGCTGCTGATTGGCTGATGCGATCACATGTCGTTGAGGAATGCATTATGGGGCAGCGCGCCTTGTCTGCGCGCCTTCCCCGACATCCCCGCTCCGTCGCCGCACATGTCAGCCGCCATTTTCGGAAAAATTTCGATTCGCGCGTCCGAATTAGGCTGTTTTTCGGATTCGGCACGAATCGAAATTTTTCCGATATTCGACTCGAATTCCACTTCGGATACTTCGATTCGCTCATCTCTAGACATAACGAATGATTCTAATTTGGATCCATTCATTTTTATTCTAGTAAATGTAGTGTAAATATTCTAATAAAATTCTTTTTATATTGGGGTATTTTATATTTTTGAGATACCATTTGTTTGATTTGTATGTGCGTGGCTCAACAAACAAAGTCAGGTGGGAATGGGGAAATTCATTCACCTTAATAACATAACACATGAATATGTAATAATTAAGTTAAAACATACACTATTTTGCCAAATACTTTTGGGACGCCTGCCTTTACACGTACATGAACTTTAATGGCATCCCAGTCTTAGGGTTCAATATTAAATTGGCCCACCCTTTGCAGCTATCACAGCTTCAACTTTTCTGGGAAGGCTGTCCGCAAGGTTTATGAGTGTGTGTATGGGAATATTTGACCATTCTTCCAGAAGAGCATTTGTGAGGTCAGGCACTGATGTCGGCCTGGCTCACAGTCTCTACTCAAATTCATCCCAAAGGTGTTCTATCAGGTTGAGGTTAGGACAGTAAAGTTCCTCCATGCCACACTTGCTCATCCATGTCTTTATGGACCTTGCTTTGTGCACTGGTGCGCAGTCATGTTGGAACAGGAGGGGCCATCCCCAAACTGTTTCCACAAAGTTGGGAGCATGAAATTTTCCAAAATGTCTTGGCATGCCGATGCCTTAAGAGGTCCCTTCACTGGAACTAAGGGGTCAGGCCCAACCCCTGAAAAACAACCCCACAACATAACCCCCCCCCCACCAAATTTTACACTTGGCACAATGCAGTCAGACAAGTACCGTTCTCCTTGCAACCCCCAAACCCAGACATGTCCATCAGATTGCGCGATTTGTCACGGTGTGCTTTACACCACTGCATCCGACGCTTTGCATTGCACTTGGTGATGTAAGGCTGGGATGCAGCTGCTCGGCCATGGAAACCCATTCCATGAAGCTCTTTAAGCACTGTTGTTGTGCTAATCTGAAGGCCACGTGAATTTTGGAGGTCTTTAGCTATTGACTCTGCAGACACCTGGTGACTTCTGCACACTGTGCGCTGACCCCACTGTCATTTTATGTGGCCTACCACTTTGTGGCTGAGTTGCTGTTGTTCCCAGTTGTTAAATCCCAAACTACTACCAGCCGAAACCTACACAACCTGAACCCCACCCCCCTCCACTCTGCAGCCGATCAACTTTATGACAGCATCCTTCCCCTGTCCTGCCCCGACCTAGCCACGACTGCTTACAACAACTCGCTGTCATCCGCTCTTGACTCGCTAGCACCTTTAACCACACAAAACATCAGACCCCGACTGCTCCAGCCCTGGCCGACTGATCACACCAAAACTCTCAAACGACGTAGTCATGCACTGGAGCAATTATGGCATAAAACCAGATCCCAACTAGCGTTCACCGGCTATAAATCCGCCTTCCACGCCTACACCTCCTCCCTCCACACTGCCAAACAAGCCTACTTCCTGACCCTCATCAATACCCTCTCCTCCAATCCACGCCGGCTCTTCTCTACCTTCAGCTCTCTACTCTCTCCGCCCCCACCTCCACCCAGCACCTCACTCACGGCCCTCGAGATTGCCAATCACTTCAAAAACAAGATTGACACAATTCGCAGGGACATTGCCACTGCCCAGACCTCCTCCCCACCTATCTCCTCTTACACAGCAACCCCCTCATCACCCCTCTCCCTCGGCCTCACCACTGTCCAGACCTCCACCCCACCTAACATCCCTCACACTGATGCCCCCTCAACACTCCACTCCTTCGACCTTACTACCACCGAGGAGATCACTAAGGTCTTCTCTGAAGCCCGCCTCACCACCTGCCCCCTCGACCCTGTCCCCTCTCAGCTCCTACGACCTCCCTCCTCCTCCATCCTATACTCCCTCACCCACATCTTTAATCTCTCCCTCTCTTCTGGTGCATTCCCCTCCCCTCTGAAGCTCGCACACATCACTCCCATACTCAAAAAGCCCTCCCTGGACCCCACTGACCCGAACAACCTTAGACCCTTCTCCTTGCTGCCATTTACATCCAAACTCCTCGAGCGCTTAGTCTACAATCGCCAAAGCTCCCACCTCAACGACAACAACCTCCTCAACCCCCTACAGCCTGGCTTCCGTCCCCTACACTCCACCAAAACTGCCTTACTTAAACAAACCAACTACCTGCTAACTGCCAAAGCTAATGGCCACTATTCATTGCTCATACTCCTCGACCTCTCCTTGGCTTTCGACACAGTTGACCACCCCCTCCTCCTCAAAAAACTACACTCTTTTGGCCTCAAAGACTCCGCTCTCTCCTGGCTCTCGTCCTACCTATCACAACGCTCCTTCAGCATTACCTACAACGCTACCACCTCCCCCTAACTCCCCCACTCTGTTGGGGTCCCTCAAGGCTCAGACCTCAGGCCCCTTCTCTTCTCCATCTACACCTCCTCCCTTGGCCAACTGATACACTCCCACGGCTTCAACTACCACCTCTATGCCGATGACACGCAAATCTATCTCTCGACCCCTCACCTCACCCCTTAGTCTCTGCCCGAATCACTAGCCTACTGAACGACATATCAGATTGGATGTCGCTCCACTTCCTTAAACTGAACCTCTCCAAAACCGAGCTCCTAGTCTTCTCCCCAGCCCGCGCACCCCCCCCCCCCCACTGACTTCTCCATCATGTCCAACAATGCCACCATCAGGCCCACCCCGTAAGCCAAAGTACTTGGTGTCATTCTTGACTCCAATCCATCCTTCCAGCCCCAAGTTCAATCGCTAACGAACTCATGTCGACTCCACCTCCGCAACATCGCCAAAATACGCCCATTCCTAACCCCATAAACCACTAAACAACTCATCCACTCCCTCATCATATCACGACTCAATTACTGCAACTCCCTCCTCACTGGCCTCCCTCACCGCAAGCTATCCCCGCTTCAGTCGATCCTGAATATGGCAGCCAGACTCATCCACCTTACCAACCACTCCGTTTCCGCCACCCCCCTCTGCCAATCCCTCCACTGGCTCCCGATTGCCCAACGGATTAAATTCAAAATGCTAACACTGACATACCAAGCTGTCCATAATATCGGCCCAAACTACATCTCCGACCTAATATCCAAATACCACCCAAAACGCACTCTCCACTCCTCACAATACCTCCTTCTCTCTATCTCCCTGGTCTCCTCCTCCCATGCCCGCCTCCAGGACTTCTCCAGGGCATCACCCATCCTCTGGAACTCCCTATCCCAATCCATCAGACTATCACCTACTCTCCTCTCCTTTAGGCGCACCCTGAAAACCTACTTCTTCAGGGAAGCCTACCCCGCCCTCTGCTAACTGCTGATCTCTTCCCACCACTCCATCCCCCACAGCTTTTTATCCCGTACCACTATCCCCTCCCTCCTAGATTGTAAGCTCCAAGGAGCAGAACCCTCGAACCCCTTGTGTATCACACTGTATTGTCATTGTATTGTCTCATGTATTGTCTCCCATTGTAATGTACAGCACTGAGCGATCTATTGGTGCTATATAAATACTGTATAATAATAATACCACTAACAGTTGATTGTGGAAAATGTATCTTATTGCACAGGTGGCAACCTATCACAGTACCATGTTTGAATTAACGGAGCTCCTGAGAGTGACCCATTTTTTCACAAATGTTTGTAGTCTGCATGCCTAGTTGCTTGATTTTATACACCTGTGGCCACAGAGGTGATTGAAACACCTGAATTCAATGATTTGGAGGGGTCTCCCAATACTTTTGACAATATAGTGTATATAGCCAATCTACCAAAATAACAAAAGAATAACAGAACTTCTGAAAATACCAATTGGCTTGGGACAACAAATATATACTCTTCCAAAATAAGAAATCATTCTGAAAAAGAATCAAACATAACAAATATGTCAACACAAAATGATTTACTTAGCAAATGACACCAAAATTAAACAAAAATTTCCATAGTGCACACCTCTATCCCAGATTCCATTTCCATCCTCCTCCCCAGTAGCAAATACAAACACCAGTTATCCTCTGGAGCACTTTAAACCACTTAACATGTACCACCACCCCAACTACCCTTAAATTAGCAAAACAAAACTATTCAGTGATTTTTGCCTGAAGCAAATCAGTAAAGAGTGGGGATGGGATATCATGCTGTTTACCCTTCTCAGTCTTGCTTTCTATATTTTGTAGTAAAAACCTGCTGTTACAGAGCTCAATAGCTTAAGCAAAGTCATCACATTAACGCCTTCCCCTCCCTCCTGATCACTTCCGTCCATGGTTTCAAATATAGACAGCATTGCCAGAGAAGAAATATTTAATACTGTGCTATTTTTTTGTTTACGAAAACCTTTAGTGATTTAGTAATTTGTGAGTGGTGTGCCCCAAGTTTCTGTCATGGACCCAATGCTGCTCAATTTGTTTTTAATGATGTAGAAGTTGGAATTAAGAGCTCATTTTCAATGTTTTCTGATGATACCAAATTATGTAGGGAAATTACTTCAGCATGAGATAAGGTATCATTACAGGAAGACCTTGACAAAATAGGGGGTTGGGTAGCTACATGGCAGATTCAATAATGAGCAATGTAAAGTTATGCACTTGGGTGTCAAAAATACACCTGCAAAATACACATTAGAGGGGGCTCCCCTGGGAGAATCTGAGATGCAAAAGGATCTGGGATGCCTGTAGATCACAGACTTAGCAATAGCGTGTAAATTCAAGCCTCAGCTAACAAAGCTACCAATACACTCTCATGAACTAAAAAAGAGCATACATTCCAGAGATAAACCAATAATTCTACTCACTTGCAAAACAATGGTTTGGTCTTATCTTGAATATGTAGTTCACTTTTTGTCACTAGTCCTCAGGTAAAATGTTTTTCAGGAAGAAGGAGAATTTGAAGGAGTGAAGTGAAGGACAAAATTATTAAGGTAGGTGGAGGACCTGAGTCATGAGGATTGATTACATAGATAACAGTTATTCACTCTGGAGAAGAGGCTCTTAAGAGGGGATATGATGTACCATGCACAAATAAATCAAAGGTGACTCCTGTAACTGTCATAAGCTGTTTATGCAAAGGTCCCTGAAGAGGCCACACAGCTACAATTTGAGGTTAGAAGGAAAGAGGTTTAACCATAGATTGTGGAAAGGGTTTATAGTGTTAGAACAGTAAAAATGTGGAACTCGTCCCCTCAAACAGTGATGATACTAACTGAGGGTGTCGTCAATGTCAGAAAACTTTTAGATGACTTACTTAAGAAGCAGAATATACTGCTGTTGTTAAGGCTCTGGGAGCGGAGAGAGGGGCGGCTCCATGGTTCTGTGTTGTCCCCACATCAGATCCCTAGTTTGCCTCCACACTCTTCACTGACAATGATGTGTGTGGAGGCAGACCAAAGACCTGATGTGGGGACAACACAAAACCATGGACTTGACCATCTCCCTACTCCAAGAGTCTTAACAGCAGCAGGAGCAGTAAAATCAGGGTGCCCAACTGCCCTCCATTTATCCAACCAAATACCTGATGACATCTCCCAGAATCCTTTACTCCTGGAAGCCATTTCTGTACAACCTTAAAACTATAAGTTTGAAATTCCTAAGGCAATATGAAGGATTCAGCAAGCTGTAGCTAAAAGAGTTGTTTTACAGATGCTGGAAGGGTTGCTGATGTTTGCCTGCACTATTGTTGATATCATTAAAAGGTATAACGGCACCATGACTACTTTGGGATCTTAAAAGGAACCATACTCCTTAATTCCTGGAAACTCTGAGACGTGCACCCAGGAGATGAGAGTTCTGGGAGCCTTATGCAGGCCATAGACGGGGAGAAAACCGGCCATTTTTTTAACAAAAAAATCGGTCGTTCAATAGGCCGACGTTACCACCAACAGTAAAAAAAAAAAAAATCGGCCGATTTTCTTCCCGTCTATGGCCAGCATTTAATTACTTCTGTCCCTGCAGAGAGCCCCGCTATTATATTTGACATTAAAAAGTATTGCGGTTGCAACATTGTATCTATTTGTATCTATTTCGGATACAGATGGTTTTTTCGGATACAAATAGATACATTGTTGCATAAAAGCGGACTGGAATAATTCTTCTTCTTCTTCCTCTTCTTTCTCTTCTTATTTTTTTCTTCTTCTTTTTCTTTTTCTTTTTTTTCTTCATCTTTTTCTTGCAGGTCACGGCTCATGCGCAGAATTTTTATCAGTAAAAAGATTGGCCGATTTGCCCATCATTGCCGCGAAAATCGGCCGATCGGCAAAATCATACGTCTTTTTCCCAACTTCAAGGATCAAAAAAATCTGACAAAATCCAGAAAAACAGCTGACCAATTAACCCATTAACGGTGCGAAAATCAGGGTGATTTTTTTTTCGGCCGAAAAATCGGCCGATTTTCGACCCATCTTTGGCCTGCATTAAGGTGGCATGTGGTGTTTATACAAGAATATGGTCATTTATTCTACACTTGTGTGGGGAATAACCACTTAAGGTTTAGGTCTTATATGAAGATCTTTTTAAGATATCTATTTGGAGGACTGTTGTATAGGATTTAGGAACTGACTTATACAATCTATTTATTTAGCACCGTTTTGCTATGTGTGAGTTTTGTATGAGCACTTGAATAGATTGGTATGTGTTGACATATATTCAGCTTTATATATATTAGCATGCAAACATTTTTAGCAGTGTTTATTACCTTCTCTATTTGTCCTGTTTACAGTTATTGAAAGTAAAAGTAAAGAAAATCCCAAAATTCTGGGTTGTACCCAGAAAAGCAATAGAGGGGAAATCTTCAAAAGGGACTCTAGATTCCTTTAATTTGCAGGGATTTCCTCTCACTTCCTGTTTGGCAATGGGACAGGGAAATCTCAACAATGGGACACAGATGGCAAAAAAAAAAAAAAATCTGACAGGGTTTATAACCCTCCCTTGCTCTATCCAAAATAAAAAAAAGTTTTGTTTATAGTTCTACTTTAGATCAATAGATGGTCACTGGCAGAATATAAGCACTAGTTTTTGTTGTCTTATATGAAATATAAACATAAAAATGAATTAAATAAATGAATGAACTCCCTACTACACAAAGGGTGCGGACAAATGTGCATGTGCTATAATGCCCAGTGGGCTGGCAATTATACCCCTCCTCCCTAGTGACTAAATCCCAAATAAACCAATAAGTAAATACAAGGTGCTTAAATGACAATAGTGCTAAACATAGCACATATAAAATGCCATGAAACTGTGTATACAGTGAAATTGTACAAAACAATACATATATATATATATATATATATATGTGTCCCAATAATTTTGCAAACATATACAAGTTCAACTAAAATTGAAAGTTCCAAAAAAAACCAGACTCCATAATGGAAACATCTCTAAATCAATTGTTTGTTACAAAACTCCTCCAGAACCTCTACAGTACTCCTCCACCACCGTAAAATCATCAAAGGGAAACTTCCATAGCGTAACACCGTATTTATTAGGTATATAACATTTAAAATTGCACTTACATAAAAACCATGTGTATGGCGCTTTAAATCCCAGCAAAAAGCAGTTCTTTCTCAGAGGACAAGTGTAGCGCTCTCAAGCCCCACTCTACAGACTAAGGAGTCTGTCATCAGTGTATAGAGGTGTCAAGACCACACAGATGGACAACTTTCCTGTAGGAGAGCGCTACAACATCTCATGCGATATTTGATCTACCATTCCAGGTGGTCAATTATCTGGAGGGGATTCACTAATTGGAGCACTACGCACAGAGAATTGCTATGAATAAGAAAATTTACTACTGTATCGCTTAATATTCACACCGGATGCGGATGGGGGTTTGTTTTGTTTTTTATTTGGAACTTTCAGTTTTTTTTGGAACTTTTATATGTTTGCACAATTATTGTGACTTTAATATATATATATATTGTTTTATGCAATTTCACTGTATACACAGTTTCATGGCATTGTGTATGTGCTATTTTTAGCACTATTGTTGTTTAAGCACCTTATTGGTTTATTTGGGATTTAGTCACTGGGGAGGAGGGATAGAATTGCCAGCTCCTGGGGCATTGTAGCACATGCACATTTGTCGGGAACCTTTGTGTAGTAGGGAGTTCATTCATTTATTTAATTATTTAAATTAGTTTTTGGGAGAGAGGGAATGCAGAAATGTTTATGTTTGCATGCACACATTTGTTCACAGGTACACATCTGTGATTTTGCTAGCAGCAGCCAGTCTAATTGATCAGTCCTCTGCACAGTTTATACTCACACACTTATATGAAACATGCCATCTTCATATTATCCTTTATACTTTTGTATCTACTGTATTACACCTAAAGAAGTTTGTTTGTGCAAACCCATGCAATAGAATAAGTATACATGCCAGGGTTCAGAAAGTACCATTGCAGACACAGATTTCCCTGGAAGCTAAGTAGTGATGATACATTACCTTTTAAACTGTACTATTTTAGGCTTTCCTTTTCTCGCAGACACAGCATCCCTTCTAAAATAATCTGACACTTGTCAGATTGAAAATTATGGATTTATGCCTTAGGCATTGTTAGTGAATATGTAAATAATTATCAACTGAGCATCTGACATTCTGTTTTCCTATTACTTAACAGGAACCTATAATGATTTTGCAAATATATGTACTTTCTTTGTTTATTAACATGAAGACTAAAATACATCTTTAAATAAGTTTCTAATTTTTGACATGGGTAAATATGAAATATTGTCTTTAAATATTGCATGTTTTATTTTCAAACTAGCAGAAATAGCTCTAGGTTAATTTTCACTTTTCTGTCTATCCTAACCCACTTTACTGAAAAAGCCTGTTGTCTACTGAGCTAAATTGCTTAACCTGCAACTAGTACACACAACTGAATGATCAATCAAGTTATCCATCCACCTTCCTCTCTCTCCATGTCTGTCTATGCTGATGGTTTCAATGCAAGAGAAAGAGTTGAGTTGGAGGGCAAGCATTTTCTGCTTTCTTCCCTTCTCAGAAAACCTATTAATTTTGTGTTATGGGTGAAACTTGAATTAAACATGGAATTGTAAAACAAAGATTTGATATAAATAGTAAAATATAGATACAAAATTAGTTTAAAAAAAATATTAACAACATAAAACCATTAATCTTTCGATTTGAAAAGAATCTGTGAAAGGCGTCCTAGAAGGGTAGCAGTGATAATTTTTAACTCCCATACTGGTCTCAGGTCATGGATGACTTCACGGTCAATTAGTGATAGGCCGAACACCCCCCATTCAGTTCATGGTCGAACATTCGAACCTTAGAAACCTAATGACGTAAGTCAATGGGACTCAAACCTGTAAATTAAAAAGAGCCCATTTTGAAGGCTTATATGCAAATTAATGGCCATAAAAGGAGTAAGTGGACTCGGGTACTGAATCATGAACCCTTTCCAAAAAAGGGTCATTTGGGGGGGTTAGGTGCTATCCTGGCATTTTTAGGGCCTCCGAAACTGTGATAGGTCGTCTGGAAGTGTAATGAGGAAATAAAGTCTTTTAAAAGCCTGAAGGTGCTTATTGGATTTTGGGGTCCTGTACCTGGCTAGACTGCCAAAACGTCTCTCACATGTGGTACCCCCATACTCGGGAAAAGTAGCAGAATGCATTTTTGGGGAGTAATTCCACATATACCCATGGCATGTGTGAGCAGTAAATCATTTAAGTGACAATTTTGTGTAAAAAAAAAAACATTTCATTTTCCCAAAACTTGTGGTCAAAATTTTTTATTATTTTATTGATTCAACATGCCTCTCAGCAAATAGTTTGGGGTGTCTACTTTCCAAAAAGGGGTCGTTTTGGGGGGTGGGGGCATTGTATGCCCAGCATTAGAAGTTTATGCCACACATCACTCACTCTTCTAACCACCTGAAGATCAAGCCTTTTATGACACTTTTTGTTCACATGAAAAAAATCAGTATTTTTTGCTAGGAAATTAATTTAAACACCCAAACATTATATATTTTTTTAAAGCAGACACCCTAATGAATAAAATGGTGGGTACTACAAATTTTTATGGCACATAGTACTTGCGCAGCGATTTTTCAAAAACAATAAAAAAAAAAATACACTTTTTTTACTTTTAATGCACAAAAACACAATATATTGGCCAATTATTTGGTAAGATATAAAAGATGATGGTAATCCGAGTAAATAGATACCAAACATGACATGCTTTAAAACTGCGCATGCCCTGTGCAATGGCAACAAACTGCGTTCATTTTTAATATCCATAGGCAACGCTTTAAAAGCCTTTAAAAGCTACCATTTTAGATTTACAGAGGAGGTCTAGTGTTACTGCCCTTGATCTGACATTCATGGCGATACCTCACATGTATGGTGCAACTGCTGTTTACATACCGGCACAGGGTCATCGCTTGTGCACACAGGTGTGATTGCATGGGAGGGGCGAGTTTTTTTTTTCTAAGTTATTTTGATTTTTTTAATTTTTTTTACACTGTACCTTTCATTTTTTTTTTATCACTTTTAATGCTATCACAGAGAGTGCAAATATCCCCTGTAACTTCAATGGGCATTGTCATATATTCTTTTTTGAGAAATCTGGGGTCTATCAGACTCTGGATATCTCCTCTGCCCTTACATTATCTAATCAAACCAAAAATCAGTGTGATCAGATGCTTTCCCAATTTACAAATGGCGCTGTTTATATCCTGCAAAACTGAAGTAATGAAATGCTCGTATCTTCCGAATTCTTAGACTATAGAGATGATTGGCACCATTGGTCTCCAATCAGCTCTATGGTCAGCTGGCAGAAACACCGGCTGCATTCTCAGGTTCCCCCGATGACACGGGTCTGCCCGAGAAGGCCGTGGAAGGCAGCAGGGGAGGGGGGGCATCAAATCCCACTGCTTGTAAAAGCAATCCTGCAGCTAATTAGCCACTAGGATTGCTTTTACATGAAAGCTGATCACTGGCTGAAAAAAACGATACCAGGATGATGCCTGCAGCTGTAGGCATCATCCTGGTATAACCATTCAAAGTCCAGTGATGTACCAGTATGTCGCTGGTCCTTGTTGGGTGTATATGCTATGTTCTTTTTTTTTTGTATACAGCCTGTGGACTGAATGAAAAAAAGAGAAGAAATCTCTGCCAGAAAAAGTGTGTGGTATGCCCACCATTAGAATATACCGCCCTGCATCCACCCACTTCTATTGGTGGGCACACATTAGGTCACACTTTGCCACAAGCATCAGTTCCAAGACTATACAAATGTCTAAATAGTGGCACGCTTGAATAAAAATTGTCCACGTATAAGTGGTACCCCATATGGAAAAAGGATGACGCCAAGTCCCAAACTATCTTGTCACTGCTCCCCATGTAGTCTGGGCATCCGGGGGGCTCCACGTGACAATCTATTCCCTCGTAAATCCGAAACTTATAAGTATAGCCTGTTGTTCTCTCACAGGTCTTCTACATCTTGACCCCATATCTGGCACGCTTGCTGGGGAGAAATTGTTTGAATGCAAGGTGGCCAGAAAAATTAATCAGGGACTCATCAACACAGATATTTTGCTGGGAAGTATAGACATCTGCAAATTTTTGGTTAAGGTGATTTGCGAGGGGGAGAATTTTGTGGAGCCAATCAAATTCAGGGTCACCCCGAGGATGACAGAATGTATTGTCATTGAAATGCATAAAACACATTATACTCTCATATCTATGCCTGGCCATGGCAGCAGAGAACACGGCACATGATGAATCGGGTCTGCGGACCAATACAACCGCAATTCATTTCTTTTAGTAATGCCCTTGTTGAGGGTTAGGCCCAAAAAAAATGTAAATTTGGAAACCGTAATGGAGTTTCCATGCGACTGGTCTGGCAAGGTTTGAATTTGGGTTGGCAGTGATAAATTGTTGTGCATATACGTAAATTGCTTTGATCCCCAATCAACGCATACAGATATTCTGTGAAAAACAGCTCCAAAAATTAAGGAGGTATGTGAAAGACCAAGATGTACTAGACCGCTGGTACTCACCAGTTCACCAAAAGGTAGAGTGGCACTAGTACTGGCACTCTGCTGCATATGAGAGTCATCAAGATTTACCGGCAAGTGCTAACAGAGATCAGGCCTGATTCTGCCAACACTGCGGTTTTGTGTGCAATGTATCAAGTGACAGCGACCTACTGACTCTGCACTTGCTGGGGGGGGTAAGCATAAAGGCTAAACGCAGTTGCTGGCAGGTGCTGGGGCTGATCCCGCTAACGCTGTGTTTTTGGGGACGCTATACTAATGTGAACACTGGTATAGTGCTGATCTGATCAAAGATATTGATCCGTTCAGACACTATACTAGCAATGGAGGTTTATTGTGCATGTGCGTGCTCCTGGCAATCAAGGGGTTAAATGTGATGGCTGGTGTACTGACATGCAATCTGACGCTATCTGGGAGGGGCGTGAAAGCCATGGGAGCTCAAATCATGTATATATATATATATATATATATATATATATATATGTGTGTGTAATTTTGCGCACCCATGCCGCCCTGTAGCAGTATTTCTGCTATAGGGCAGTCAGGAAGTGGTTACAGAAACGGTTTGTGTTATGCCGCTGCGTTACTTTAACTGACAAATGCGCGGTCATGCAACACTGCACCCAAATTACATTTTTGTCCTTTTTTTCCCACATATTGAGCTTTCTTTTGGTGGTATTTGATTGCCTGTGCGGTTTTTTTTTGCGTTATAAAAATAAAGATGACAATTTTGAGAAAAAAAAACAATATTTTGGACTTCTTGCTATAAAACATGTCCAGTAAAAAAATGTAAAAATAAAATTTCGTCCAAAACGCATGTCTTTGCTAAAAAAAATCCCAATACGTGTAAATAATTGGTTTATGTGAAAGTTATAGTCTCTACAAATGGCAGGAAAGATACTGGGATTTTTTTTTTTTACTAATAATGGCGGCGATCAGCGACTTATGGCGGTGATCAGCGATTTATGACAGTGATCAGCGACTTATGGCGGGACTGCGGCGGACATTTTGACACTGGGGGGGAACTGACTTGGGGTCACTGACATCCCCACTTACTTTTAACTTTTTTTAGGCAATCAAATGGTTAACTGTGTGAGGGGAGTGTTTTACTAGTGGGTGAGGGGTGTGTACTTCATGGAAATATGCTGATCCGGAGAGATAAACTCCGCTCTCAGGAACAGCGTGTTAGGAGCTAACAGGGAGCAGAGCTGCATTGTAAACAATGCAGCTGTGCTCTGTGTCACTGTTTGCCGGAAATCGCCAGGACCTGGCGGGTAATGACCGTCCGAGAACCGGTAATTGACACCCGCGGCCGTGATCGGCGGCACGGGTAGGGCTGTCACACGCCTCGCGCGCGCCCCCTACCTGTTTGCAAAATAACGTTTTAAAACGTGATTTTGCAGAGCGGTGCTGTCGGAGATCGCCGCGGCGCTGGTCCGGGCGCAGGCACAGTGCGCCGCCCTGTGCAGGGACGCGGGCACTAGGTCCTGGCCGTCCATGGCATTCGAGTCCCGCGCATGCGCAGTAGAGGCCGCGCGCGCGCGCTTGGCACCAATGACAGCGCAGGGCGGGATATTTAAATGGCCCTGAGCTGTCATTCAGTGCCTTCTGGTCTTTCCTTGTATCCTGTATCTGCGAACCTGTGCTAAGTGAGTTTTTGACCCGGATCTGACCTTCCGTTGCTGACCCGGCGTGTGACCCGACTACTCTCTGCCTGCTGCTTTGTACCGCTCCGTCCCCTCAGTTACCGACCCGGCCTGTTTGACCTTGCACTTGCTCAGCCATCCATCCCAACGGGATCACCCGACCTCCTCATATCAGGCTCTTCCCTGTGGGAGCCCCTGGCGAATACTGCTACCACTGACAGGTGTACTCAGTAGCCATGACCTGGTCTCAGGGTACTTCAAGTCCATCCCCACCATCAGGGGCCCTGGTGAACACGTACCCTGGGGCTTAGATTCCGTGCGCTGGGGACGTCTGACCAGTGGAGTGATAGTGGTACCGCCAGGCGGTCCCTTACAGTACCAGAAGGCCATGACTGAGCCTGGAGGAGGGTCCTCTCCGCTGGAAGACATTTGCAGGCATCTGTCAACCTTGACGCAGGCCGTCGCGGCCCTCCAGGACAAATGTATGCAGCTGGAAAACCGTTTCCAGACCTGCTCCATATCTGACCCTGCCACACAGGCCCCTGTTTCCGCTCCCCCGGTTGGAGAAGCTCTTGGGCCAGCTTCAGGGGCTTCTGCTCCGCTACCTATGGTAGAACCCCGAGTACCCTTACTTGAACGTTTTCACGGGGACCGCACGCGCTTCAGGTCTTTTCGGGATTCCTGCCTCCAGTTTTTTGAATTGCAACCCCGCACCTTTCTAACGGAGTCAGTGAAAGTGGGGTTTATAATTTCATTATTGCAGGGTGAACCCCAAGATTGGGCCCACCGGTTAAGGGCAAACCAGGACCCTCACCTGGGAACAGTCAGTGATTTTTTTGAAGCTATGGCCATCCTTTATGATGATCCACAGCGGGCAGCCTCTGCTGAAGCAACGTTATACACGCTCCGACAGGGCCGCCGGGCGGCAGAAGAATACGCCTCTGAATTTAGGCGTTGGATGGGGACACACGCTGGAACGAGTTTGCTTTGCGACACCAGTTCCGTATGGGTCTGTCAGAGCCCCTAAAGGATGAGCTGGCCCGAGTGGGGGTTCCCGAGTCACTAGAAGACCTAATAGCCCTGACGATTCAAATAGACCGTAGACTGCGGGGAGAGGTCCGGTCAGGGTCACGGAAATGCATGGGGTCCAATTCCAGGCCCCAGCCAACTAACCAGATCAAATATCCAGAACCCAATGCAACTAGGCCTGGCTCGGCCTAAATTATCGCCAGAAGAACGCCAGCGGAGATGCTCTCTGAACCTCTGCCTCTACTGTGGTGAAGCCGGTCATATGGTTCGATCCTGCCCTCAGAAAATGAGTAAGTGTACCTCTTTTTCTTCCCTGGCTATTGGCAATATCAGTCCTTCCCAATACTTAGTTGTGCCCCTCTCCTTTCAGCTTCCAGAAAGGACCGTGGAGGTGACAGCCATAGTTGATTCGGGGGCATGCAGCTGTTTCCTGGATCTAGATTTTGCTCACCAGCAGATGATTCCCCTTCAGCCCAGAAAACGGGGCTTTAACATATTTCTGGCAGATGGCTCCCAGATAAAATCAGGAGTGGTTAATCAGCAAACTCCCCCCATCGCCACTACCATTGCTAACCAGCATCAGGAATTCCTCCGCTTAGATGCCATTGCGTCACCTCTTTTTCCAGTCATTTTGGGGCTCCCTTCGTTGCGGGCCCATAACCCCCAAATTGACTGGAAAACCGGGTCTATCCTGTTCCCTTCCCCATAATGTCGGGAACACTGTCATACTTCGGGCCCGGCAGCCCCCCAGGTCCTCCTGTGCTCCGAGGGGGACTCCGATCTGAAACAGGTTATTCCCACAGCATACCATGATTTCTTAGACGTATTCAGTAAGCGGGGGGCAGATACCTTGCCCCCCCACCGCCCGTATGACTGTCCGATTGATCTGTTGCCCGGTTCTGAGATCCCTTTTGGGCGGATTTTTCCCCTGTCTGAACTGGAGTTGGGGGCCCTGAAGGAATATATAGAGGACAGTCTCCAGAAGGGGTTCATCCGTCCCTCCACTTCACCAGCAGGGGTGGGGATCTTCTTTGTGGAGAAAAAAGACAAATCTCTGCGACCCTGCATTGACTATCGTGAACTGAACAGAGTCACGATTAAAAATCGTTACCCATTGCCACTGGTACCCAAATTATTTCAGAGCCTTAAGGCTGCGGCCATATTTACTAAACTTGATCTCAGGGGGGCCTACAACTTGGTTCGCATAAGGGAAGGGGATGAGTGGAAGACAGCATTCCGTACCCGGTTCGGGCATTCCGAATATCTGGTCATGCCATTTGGGCTGTGCAATGCCCCAGCCACATTCCAACATTTTGTAAACGACATTTTCCGGGATTACCTTGACATTTTTGTAATTGTTTACCTATAACGATATACTGATCTTCTCATCCTCTCTGAAGGATCACAGAATACATGTGGCAAAGGTGTTGGGGCGGTTGCGCCAGCATGGGTTATACGCCAAAGCAGATAAGTGCAGTTTCGACCAATCTAGCATTACGTTTCTGGGTCTGATTATCTCCACCACGGGAGTCGCGATGGACCCTCAGAAGGTCTCTGCAATTTTGGATTGGCCTGTGCCCACGGACAAAAAGGGCATCAAGCGTTTTATCGGCTTTGCAAATTTTTATCGAAAATTCATTAGGAACTTCTCGGGTCTGGTCTCCCCCATAACTCAGCTAACCAAACTTGGAACCCGCTTCAGATGGACGCCGGAGGCTCAGGAAGCCTTTGAGGCCTTGAAAAAACTATTTACCACGGCACCCATTTTGGGCCATCCAGACGCTTCCCTGCCCTACGTACTGGAGGTAGATGCATCGGAAAATGCGGTGGGTTCCATCCTGTCCCAGCGAAAAGGCACCAAAGAATTACTCCACCCCATAGCGTTCTTCTCGAGGAAGCTTACCCCAGCCGAGAAGAACTACGATATCGGCGATCGGGAGTTGTTAGCCATCAAAACGGCACTGGAAGAATGGAGGTACTTGCTGGAAGGAGCCTCACACCCCATCCTGATCTTCACTGATCATAAACCTCGAGTACCTGAGGACTGCCAAACGGTTACGCCCGTGGCAGGCAAGATGGGCACTGTTTTTCTCCAGATTCACATTCCATATCACTTACAGACCGGGGTCCAAAAACACGAAACCCGATGCACTATCACGCATGTTAGAGGACACCAAAGAAGAACCGGTACCCGATACTATTCTGTCCTCAGGAAATTTCTTGGCACTCCAGACAGACCTTCGGTCCAAACTAATGGATGCATCCACGGCCACGGCAACCCCAGCTGGGGTATCCCTCCAGAACAAGGGGGGACTCCTATGGAAGGAAGGATTGATCATGGTACCTGAGGAGGTCCGAACCCTTGTCTTGGGACAGTGTCATGACCATCCAATGGCTGGACACTTTGGTCCAGCAAAGACCCTGGAGCTTCTGCAATGTTCTTTTCGGTGGCCGAACATGGCCAAGGACTGCAAGCTCTACGTAAAATCCTGCACCATCTGTCAGAAGAACAAGCCATCGAGGAACAAGGCTTGGGGACTGCTGCGGCCCTTGCCGATCCCTGAACGACCTTGGCAAAGGATCGCAATGGACCTTATAGTCGAGCTCCCACCGTCTCAAGACCACACCGCGATCCTTGTGGTCATTGATCGATTGTCAAAAATGGCTCACTTCTTACCATTGAAGAAAACTCCGTCAGCATCCGAGACTGCGCAAATTTTTATCCAGGAAGTTGTAAGACTACATGGAGTCCCAGAGGACATTGTCTTGGATCGAGGGGTCCAATTCACGTCTAAATTTTGGAGGGCACTGTGCAAGGCTTTGGATATCAAATTATCACTCTCCTCTGCATTCCACCCTCAGACCAATGGACAGACAGAGGACCAACCAGACCCTGGAACAATACCTGCGTTGCTACACATCCTTCCTACAGGAGAATTGGCTACCACTCTTACCCTTGGCAGAGTTTGCGTACAACAACGCAAACCATTCTGCAACTGGGCAATCGCCGTTTTTTTCAAACTACGGATTTCACCCTGTCTTTCTCCCTGACTTGGTTCCTGAATGCCCAGTTCCAGCAACACAAGACGCACTAGCTTTCTTCTCCTCCAACAATAAAGTACTGCAGGACGCTATCGCTCGGGCCCAGGAGGACTACAAGAAGGCGTTTAACAAAAGACGAAGAGGGGACCTGGTGCTGCAGCCCGGGGATAAAGTGTGGTTGGCAACAACGAACTTGAAAATGCTATGTCCATCGAAGAAATTAGGACCAAAGTTTGTAGGGCCTTTTTGTGTGAAGCGAATGATCAACGAGGTGGCATATGAGCTTATTCTTCCTGAAACATTCAAGATCCATCCGGTATTCCACGTATCCTTGCTAAAGCCAGTGGTTCCAGATTCATTTCCAGATCGAGAGTCCAGACCTTCGGAGGCCATAACTTGTGAAGAACAAGAAGAATTTGAGGTGGAAGCGATCCTGAAGTGCCGAAGGAGGGGGGGGCCAGACCCAATTCCTAATTAAGTGGAAGGGCTATGGCCCGGAGGACAATTCCTGGGAACCAGCGCAAAATGTTAATGCACCTAGATTCTCCGGGGGTTTCTTCGTGATCACCCGTGGTGGAGAGATCGGGTGGGCATCCGGAGGTTGCCCGTAGGGGGGGGGCAATGTTGGAGATCGCCGTGGCGCTGGTCCCGGCGCAGGAAGCAGTGCGCCGCCCTGTGCAGGGACGCGGGCACTAGGTCTTGGCCGTCCGCGGCATTCGAGTCCCGCGCATGCGCAGTAGAGGCCGCGGGCGCACGCTTGGCACCAATGACAGCGCAGGGCGGGATATTTAAATGGCCCTGAGCTGTCATTCAGTGCCTTCTGGCCTTTCCTTGTATCCTGTATCTGCGAACCTGTGCTAAGTGAGTTTTTGACCCGGATTGTACCTGACCTTGTTGCCTTCTCCTGCCCAGACCCTTGCTTTGCCTGACCTCTCTCCTGAATGCCCCCGTTTAGATCTGACCTTCCGTTGCTGACCTGGCGTGTGACCCGACTACTCTCTGCCCGCTGCTTTGTACCGCTCCGTCCCCTCAGTTACCGACCCGGCCTGTTTGACCTTGCACTTGCACAGCCATCCATCCATCCCAACGGGATCACCCGACCTCCTCACATCAGGCTCTTCCCTGTGGGAGCCCCTGGCGAATACTGCTACCACTGACAGGTGTACTCAGTAGCCACGACCTGGTCTCAGGGTACTTCAAGTCCATTCCCACCATCAGGGGCCCTGGTGAACACGTACCCTGGGGCTTAGATTCCATGCGCTGGGGACGTCTGACCAGTGGAGTGCTAGTGGTACCGCCAGGCGGTCCCTTACAGGTACTGTCCTGTAGCTGTTTTTCTACAGTGGCTGGTCGGCAAGTGGTTAAAAAAAAGCCAAAAAAAGGTTTCATTTTTGTAATCCATCATCAGTCACAGCGTTAGGCATTGTCATGACAACGCCGGCTCACCAAAATAAGAGGACGCCTGCCAAGCACAAGCCACTAACTGACATTTGACAGTCAGATGTAAACAATTGGGCAGAGCTAACGGTGGCATCACTGCTAGCTCTGCCGAATTGTGCTGTGATTGGCCAAAGCGTTGCAGGCCAGCCGCTCAGCACCTGATCAGAAGCAAAAAGAGATGCTATAGTAGCAGTGTCTACTTCAGTAGCTTCCAGGGGCATTAGCCAGGTATAATATATACCAAGCTAAACCAATGTAACTATGTAAAAATATACAATGCCTGGAATTCTTCCTTGAAGTGTGCATAGAGCAGAATGGCTCAGTTTAAACTTTATAGATGGGGGAGTACAGCTCAGATTTCCACAGCTGCTGCCAGAGACATCACTGCACTTGCCTAAAAACTGCAGGAAAAAGGAAAGTATAATGAGACTTTAAAAGGAAAAGAGTTGGGGAAGGGGACTATCAGGGAGTAGGAAGTTGAGTGAGTGAAAGTTGGGAGTAAAGGTGAACCTATTTTTCTTTTTTATTATAGGATAACTCCATGAAGAATGAACTGATGGAGTAGAGTGAAATCAGTGTAGCATTGTCATGGAAAACAGGGAAAACACAGTGGCGCCACTCTAAGTGTAGTTGTTGTATAAAACCAAGCAGTTTAATACATTTAAAAACTCACATGAGTGGGAAATAAGATAGTATGTCATTATGCAGTGTGTCCCGGTGGTGCAACGGCTGGGTCTAATGCAGGGGCAGACTAACCATATGGAAACTCGGGCACTGTCCGAGGGCCCAGGGTCAGTAAGGGGCACCATGAGATGCCCCTGGTACCTTTCATAGGCTTTGTTGGGTGTGGTTTGAGTGTGGGCGAGGACACAGGGGCCCCATGATCCCCTATTGCCCGGGGGCATAAGTTGTCAGTCCGCCCCTGGTCTAATGCAATCCTCCTCATCCTGGCCGCTCTGGTGGTGTCCAGGGCTCTGGGGGTAGCAGAGAGTCGCAGAAAGTCGCAGGGAAGCTGGAGGCTGATGACATCACCTGGAACCTGAAGACTGCATGTGGCATGCATTTGGAGCATTCACGCTCCTTCCTCAGGCCATCTGGCCTGAGGAATGAGTGCACATGCTCTGAATGAGTGCCTTGCGCAGTCTTCCGGTTCCAGGTGACGTCATCAGCTACTAGCCTCTCTGCACCCCTCTGCTACCCCCAGAGCCCTGGACACCACCAGAGCAGCTGGAATGAGGAGGATCACATAGGACTCAGCTGCTGCACTGCCGGGACACACTGCATAATGACACGCTATCTTATATCCTATGCTTGTGAGTTTTTAAACTTATTAAATTGCTTGGTTTTATAAACATCTACACTTAGAGTGGCGCTGCTGTGTTTTCCCTCTCACCTTCTTCTAGAGTTGCTTCTTGCTCTGACAGCTGGCCGCCTTCTACCCCAAGACCTACATCTATTAAGAAGACATCTCTTATTCTTGAACTACCCACTAGGACATTGCCGTATTATATATGTCCGCTAGTTTTAACTCGCATGTATGGACTTATATTTTACCTGATTCATATACACATTATCATTGTTTGGATATACATCTGGTACTGTACTTTAGCGCTCCCCATCTTTTTCCTTTCTGTTAATACTGTGTACCCTGTTATGTTATTGCACAGCATTGCATTGTAAATGTTTAATGTGGTGCAATACCATTCATTGTCGTTTTGCATTCCAATGCACATCTACTGTTCATTACCTTGCACTGGAGTTATCACACATCATAGTGTACAGATGCAAATGTGATGCTGCATAGATTTTCACAACTTTCAATCAAAGGCCTGGTCACATTGCCTACCCTTTGCAGCCAGTCAGGCCAAAATACAGACAGCTTATGTATCTGTCTGTACACACATTGTAACTCTCCTAGTAAGGGAGGAGCTCTGTCTGGCTACACTGGTTTCATTTTATGGGTCCACAAGCACCTACCTCCGCTGATTCTTACACCTGATCCGGTACCCTTTCACTGCTCATGTAAGCATTAAGTACATTGTTCAACAGTGACAACTACCAGCCTCACAAACCATTTTAAAAATGACTCGGAAACTCTTATTTTGACATGGTTTTCTGAAGCATATTTAATCTCCTAGGGAATAGGAATACTAACTAACCAGCAGTTTTCTATTTTCAGGCAATGAGAAGCCAGAGTACACTGATCCAGTACAACATTCTTGACACTATGGTAAGGAGCAGGATGAGGGGGAGGGGCAGAAGGGGAACACAATTTTATTTTGGGGGGGGGGGGTTACTGTGGGATCTTGCTGCACAGGAAAAATGCTGTCCTACTAACGATTAACAGACAGCTATCTAACAAAACTGACAGATGCAGCATTGTGTTTCATTCTAAATCTTAATTTACTTCCGTGAATAGTTCTGTAAAACTGCAATACAATCACATAAACTGAAATTACAATATGCTTGTAGACATGTCTCTCACATGAACACATTTTTTGGAAACAGCTACCTACAAATCACATTGAATACATTTAAATATGTGACTTCTAGCTATGTATGTGACTTTGACAAATACAAACTTAAAGGCATATGTGTATCAAAGGGAGGAAGGAGGCCTTCACTGGTGTTCTTCTGGAAGCTAAACTGGAGCTGAACTGATGTGTGAGTGAAATGTGTTTCCTGTTTCAGGATTTCAATAGAATATAATTGCAGTGAATGCCCAAAAAGATGGCTCCCTACTCAACACAATGATGTGAATTCAGAACAGGAACCTTCCCCACATTCCCTCTGGATCCTCCAGCCACTGCCTTGCCAGATCAGAATTCCTTCTTACAACATAGGAAGAGATTGGCAGAGGCCTGCACAGAGAGCAGAGTGAGCAGTGAGGACAGTTCCAACAGCAGAGACCATGCCTATACAGTCTCTCCCTCTCACTACCCTGCCCCTCCCTCCATTGTTTCCATACTTTTTGCTCTCATTGGCTGCTAGGGCAGCCAGTGTCCAAGTAGCCAATGACATCCTTCCCTAGCATGCACAGCAACCCTTGCTTCATATCTCTCGGCACCAATCCGGTAAGGTAAAGGGACTCTAAACCAAGAAGGAAAGCTAATCTAAGGGGAATTCTGATCTATTAGCACTCTAATCTAAGGAGTACACCCAATCTAAGGGGGATGCTGATCTAAGGAGGCATTCTAAGAGGGGACTTCTGATCTAAGAGGGGATGTCGATCTAAAGGGGGACTCTTATGTATGGAAAGATTCTGATCTACATTAAGACTGCTGATCTCTCGGATGATTCTGATCTAAAGGAGGGCTCCAGATTTAAAGGGGGCTCTGATCTAAGTAGGGACTCTAATCTAAGGGGGACTTCAACCTAAGGGGGAACTTCTAATCGATTATATTCTGATCAAACAGAGTTTCTGACCTAAAATGGGATTCTGATCTAGGTAGGAACTCTCATTTAAAGGGGAACTTTTGATCTAGGAGGGGATTTCATATTTAAAGGAGGACTCTAAGTTAAGGAGGGACTCTGGTCTAGGGGAAGATTTTGATCTAAAAGGGGGACTCTTGATGTAGGAGTGACGATAGGACTGTTGATCTAATATGGAAATCCTGATCTAAACTGGGATTCTGATGTATGAGGGGACTAATGTAAGAAGGGACTCTGATCTGAGGGAGGTCACCTATATGGGGGATTCTGATGTAAGGAGACACTTGGGTGTAAGGAAGGACATTGATATAAAAGGAGACTTTGATATTGGTGTGAGGGTAAAAGGAGATTCTGATATAAAAGGGGACTCATGATATGAACAGAGGTTGTAAAGGTTATCACTGCCTTGCAGCCTGAAAAGCATTTTTAATGAAAAGTTTAATTTCTTTTTAATGATCCTGCAGAGTGTTGTAGATGTCTGTTAATCTCAGGTTTTATGTAACCATATGTCTGTAAGAGCCTCCCACTGTTAGCACTATTAGCTGGCCACACTCAGCATTTTGTTCTGCTTAGAGCATGCTTAGCTTTATTTCTGAAGGTTGTTTGTTGGTATGGGGAAGTGTTAAAAGAAGTCCATCTATAGGTGGCTGCAGTGTGACATGGTTCTCTCTTTTTGCAGGTCCACACTTGGCCCCAATTAATTTTCTGGCAGACAGGCTCATTGCTTTCAGAAAAAGCCCCTGCCTCCTCCCCTGCAATGGAACAGGGGAATTCAGTGCGTGTAAAGCTCCAGATGTGTCCTCTCACTCCATTCACCTTCTTAAATGGGGGAAGGTGAGCGGTTGCCTGCATTACTCCAGGCCGGGGTTCTGCTACTGGAGTTAGGGTGGGTTGGGGTTTGTATTTGGGTCCCCTCTTATCAACTCCCTACACTCCTCTAGGGCATGAATCCCGTTTAACTGGAGGGGGGTTCCTGTATTCCTGGATGGGGGATCCTCTCTGATCACCCCCCTGTTCTCCATCAGCTAGATGGAGGGAGGAGTATCCCTGTACTTGTCTGTATTGTACTGGGCTGGATGGATGGAAAGGGGTTTCCTCTGATCACCGCATGCACCCTCTTGTTCAGAGGCCTCCTTCAATTGTAGGGCTCAGTATTTCTAGATGGGAGGGAGGGGACCTCTCTGATCACCTCTCTACATTTCTTGTTGGTGGGGGATCTCTGAATATTTCTCCTGTACAAATGGAAGTGTTTCAGCTTGGTGCTGCATGCACTGTTGTTAGCCCCACTCACTACTCCACCTGGGAAGGAGCAGTCTGACATCTTTTCCCTGGGCAGCAGAAGACCTTGTCCTGGCACTGACTATGGTGCATACCTACCTTGCAAGTAGCATTGCCATAAACTGCTTAGCACATTGGTGTTCATAGGTCTGGCTTTTAGACATCATCATTTGCAGATGTTTCATGTATAGTGTTTTCTGTACTTTGTACAAGTTTCTTGTGGTTCCTGTTATGGTATACTAAGTAGCGTTTATGTGTACTAAGGATTCCTGAACATAATAAAGCATTCTATAACTACTCTGCCTCCCAGACTACAGGAAGCAACAATATCGCCAATGAGGATATCTTTTCTACAGCTACAGCAGCCGGCACCTTTTCTTCCACATCCTGGTGAACCTGCAATGACTTTTACTGCTTTGGTTCATATGTTTGAGAATGACATACTTCCTGCTAATCAGGAGGACTTACCTACTGTGAGGAAGTGTGCGTTAAGTATTAACTGCCTCCCATATGGAAGAAAAATATATTTGAAATATATTTAAAAAATATATGGAAATATATTTGGGAATAATATTTTATAAATATATTTCAAAATATATTTTTCTTCCATGTGGGCTGGGAGCAGAATGACAGTTTATTTTTTATGCCTAAAAAACATGGTTACTGAACGATATAAAATCAGGCAAATCCACAATGCAATGTTAGTTTTTACCTGTGAGTTTGAAGCTCCAAAGGTGAAATGAAAAGAGATCAACAAACAGAAAAAAACAAACTCCGCCCGTATTATAGAAAAATTGCTTTTGGAAAATGATTTAACTCTAGAGAAAGCTAACCCAATTTCAAGCCAAAGTGAAACTGCTGTGGCTGAATCAAACACCCTCAGTAATGGGACTACTAGTGTCTTACAGACTGTAAATTTAGAATCAGGCCCAATATATAGGTACAACAAGAGATTGATCTGAACTACAAAACAGAGCTGTACATGCACAGAACAAGTACTGCTTCTAGTGTGGTCCGCTTTCCCGCCGCCCTATAGCAGATATACTGCTACAGGGCAGAAGGGGTGCGAAAAAAAATGTATATATACGTGATTTTGCAGTTCCGGGTAGGGGGCACACGCGAGCCGATATTCGCGACCTCGGCTGTCAATCACTGGGTCCCTGCCGGTGATTACTCGCCGGCACCCGGTGATTGAGCAGCATTACCAACGGAGGAAGAGAACTGTAAGTAAACAAAACAGTTCTCTCCCGTCAGCTCTTGCACACTGCTATACATGGCTGCACATATCAGAGCCATGCATAGCAGTGTGCTTACAATGAAGCACACACACAGCAGACTGTAAAATACACACAGCACACAGTTAACCCTTTGATCGCCGCACATGTTAACCCCTTCCTGCCCAGTGCCATTAATACAATGTCAGTGCTTTTTATTAGCACTGATCACTGTATTGGTGTCACTGGGGATTTCAGTAACACCAAGTTAGTTCCCCCCAGTGTTAGAATGCCTGCCGCAGTCCCGCAATAAGTCACTTATTTTAAAAATAAAAAATCCCAGTGTATATACCGCCATTTGTAAACACTATAACTTTCACGTAAACCAATTAATTTACACATATTGGGATTTTTTTTTTAGCAAAGACATGTAGCAGAATACATTTTGGCTTAAATTTATGACGACATTTGATTTTTTAATTTTTTTTTACTGGACATGTTTAATAGCAAAAAGTCAAAAATATTGTTTTTTTCTCAAAATGATCGGTCTTTTTTTTATGGCTCAACAAAATAAAAAACATACAGGCAATCAAATACCACCAAAAGAAAGCTCTATTCGTGGGGGGAAAAAAGGACGTAAATTTAATTTGAGTATAGTGTTGCATGACCACGCAAATGTCAGTTAAAATAATGCAGCGCCATAACGCAATAAATGGCCTGGTTAGGAATGCGGGTAAATCCTCTGGAGGGCAAGTGGTTAAAGCATTTTGCAAATGCTGCTGCATACCCTGCAAAAAATATAAGATATAAGTGCAAGAAAATGGGACACATAGACCTCTTACACACTACACTGATGGATGTGCATCAGAAATTCCTGGCAAAAAATACTCGAGGATGGGCTGTATGTCACTTGTGCATATTTGTGAGTATTTGCGAGGATTTGAAAGTATGCAGACATAAGCAAAAAGCATGGCATTTGTATTTGTGCATACCTGCGTGCATATGTGGGTATTTACGCAAAAATACAGATCGGCAACTCAAATTTCTGTATTATTTTTTTACAGAAACCTGCGTTTACGCACCTGTGTTTACAGGCAGATTTAAAACAATGGGCTGCATTTTAGATCAGTTACGTAAAAACTGCATGTCTGCAAACTGATCATTTTCAAGCAGCAGTGTACATGAGGCCTAATTGCCCTAGTGGTTACAGTCTTAAAGTGATACTAAGGGTTGTAGATAAGGCTCCTAGAATTACTTTCCGGAGGAATAAATCTATTAAAGATATGATGGTTGCAAGTGTGCATAGAGCAGAATGGCTCAGTTTAAACTTTATAGATGGGGGAGTACAGCTCAGATTTCCACAGCTGCTGCCAGAGACATCACTGCACTTGCCTAAAAACTGCAGGAAAAAGGAAAGTATAATGAGACTTTAAAAGGAAAAGAGTTGGGGAAGGGGACTATCAGGGAGTAGGAAGTTGAGTGAGTGAAAGTTGGGAGTAAAGGTGAACCTATTTTTCTTTTTTATTATAGGATAACTCCATGAAGAATGAACTGATGGAGTAGAGTGAAATCAGTGTAGCATTGTCATGGAAAACAGGGAAAACACAGTGGCGCCACTCTAAGTGTAGTTGTTGTATAAAACCAAGCAGTTTAATACATTTAAAAACTCACATGAGTGGGAAATAAGATAGTATGTCATTATGCAGTGTGTCCCGGTGGTGCAACGGCTGGGTCTAATGCAGGGGCAGACTAACCATATGGAAACTCGGGCACTGTCCGAGGGCCCAGGGTCAGTAAGGGGCACCATGAGATGCCCCTGGTACCTTTCATAGGCTTTGTTGGGTGTGGTTTGAGTGTGGGCGAGGACACAGGGGCCCCATGATCCCCTATTGCCCGGGGGCATAAGTTGTCAGTCCGCCCCTGGTCTAATGCAATCCTCCTCATCCTGGCCGCTCTGGTGGTGTCCAGGGCTCTGGGGGTAGCAGAGAGTCGCAGAAAGTCGCAGGGAAGCTGGAGGCTGATGACATCACCTGGAACCTGAAGACTGCATGTGGCATGCATTTGGAGCATTCACGCTCCTTCCTCAGGCCATCTGGCCTGAGGAATGAGTGCACATGCTCTGAATGAGTGCCTTGCGCAGTCTTCCGGTTCCAGGTGACGTCATCAGCTACTAGCCTCTCTGCACCCCTCTGCTACCCCCAGAGCCCTGGACACCACCAGAGCAGCTGGAATGAGGAGGATCACATAGGACTCAGCTGCTGCACTGCCGGGACACACTGCATAATGACACGCTATCTTATATCCTATGCTTGTGAGTTTTTAAACTTATTAAATTGCTTGGTTTTATAAACATCTACACTTAGAGTGGCGCTGCTGTGTTTTCCCTCTCACCTTCTTCTAGAGTTGCTTCTTGCTCTGACAGCTGGCCGCCTTCTACCCCAAGACCTACATCTATTAAGAAGACATCTCTTATTCTTGAACTACCCACTAGGACATTGCCGTATTATATATGTCCGCTAGTTTTAACTCGCATGTATGGACTTATATTTTACCTGATTCATATACACATTATCATTGTTTGGATATACATCTGGTACTGTACTTTAGCGCTCCCCATCTTTTTCCTTTCTGTTAATACTGTGTACCCTGTTATGTTATTGCACAGCATTGCATTGTAAATGTTTAATGTGGTGCAATACCATTCATTGTCGTTTTGCATTCCAATGCACATCTACTGTTCATTACCTTGCACTGGAGTTATCACACATCATAGTGTACAGATGCAAATGTGATGCTGCATAGATTTTCACAACTTTCAATCAAAGGCCTGGTCACATTGCCTACCCTTTGCAGCCAGTCAGGCCAAAATACAGACAGCTTATGTATCTGTCTGTACACACATTGTAACTCTCCTAGTAAGGGAGGAGCTCTGTCTGGCTACACTGGTTTCATTTTATGGGTCCACAAGCACCTACCTCCGCTGATTCTTACACCTGATCCGGTACCCTTTCACTGCTCATGTAAGCATTAAGTACATTGTTCAACAGTGACAACTACCAGCCTCACAAACCATTTTAAAAATGACTCGGAAACTCTTATTTTGACATGGTTTTCTGAAGCATATTTAATCTCCTAGGGAATAGGAATACTAACTAACCAGCAGTTTTCTATTTTCAGGCAATGAGAAGCCAGAGTACACTGATCCAGTACAACATTCTTGACACTATGGTAAGGAGCAGGATGAGGGGGAGGGGCAGAAGGGGAACACAATTTTATTTTGGGGGGGGGGGGTTACTGTGGGATCTTGCTGCACAGGAAAAATGCTGTCCTACTAACGATTAACAGACAGCTATCTAACAAAACTGACAGATGCAGCATTGTGTTTCATTCTAAATCTTAATTTACTTCCGTGAATAGTTCTGTAAAACTGCAATACAATCACATAAACTGAAATTACAATATGCTTGTAGACATGTCTCTCACATGAACACATTTTTTGGAAACAGCTACCTACAAATCACATTGAATACATTTAAATATGTGACTTCTAGCTATGTATGTGACTTTGACAAATACAAACTTAAAGGCATATGTGTATCAAAGGGAGGAAGGAGGCCTTCACTGGTGTTCTTCTGGAAGCTAAACTGGAGCTGAACTGATGTGTGAGTGAAATGTGTTTCCTGTTTCAGGATTTCAATAGAATATAATTGCAGTGAATGCCCAAAAAGATGGCTCCCTACTCAACACAATGATGTGAATTCAGAACAGGAACCTTCCCCACATTCCCTCTGGATCCTCCAGCCACTGCCTTGCCAGATCAGAATTCCTTCTTACAACATAGGAAGAGATTGGCAGAGGCCTGCACAGAGAGCAGAGTGAGCAGTGAGGACAGTTCCAACAGCAGAGACCATGCCTATACAGTCTCTCCCTCTCACTACCCTGCCCCTCCCTCCATTGTTTCCATACTTTTTGCTCTCATTGGCTGCTAGGGCAGCCAGTGTCCAAGTAGCCAATGACATCCTTCCCTAGCATGCACAGCAACCCTTGCTTCATATCTCTCGGCACCAATCCGGTAAGGTAAAGGGACTCTAAACCAAGAAGGAAAGCTAATCTAAGGGGAATTCTGATCTATTAGCACTCTAATCTAAGGAGTACACCCAATCTAAGGGGGATGCTGATCTAAGGAGGCATTCTAAGAGGGGACTTCTGATCTAAGAGGGGATGTCGATCTAAAGGGGGACTCTTATGTATGGAAAGATTCTGATCTACATTAAGACTGCTGATCTCTCGGATGATTCTGATCTAAAGGAGGGCTCCAGATTTAAAGGGGGCTCTGATCTAAGTAGGGACTCTAATCTAAGGGGGACTTCAACCTAAGGGGGAACTTCTAATCGATTATATTCTGATCAAACAGAGTTTCTGACCTAAAATGGGATTCTGATCTAGGTAGGAACTCTCATTTAAAGGGGAACTTTTGATCTAGGAGGGGATTTCATATTTAAAGGAGGACTCTAAGTTAAGGAGGGACTCTGGTCTAGGGGAAGATTTTGATCTAAAAGGGGGACTCTTGATGTAGGAGTGACGATAGGACTGTTGATCTAATATGGAAATCCTGATCTAAACTGGGATTCTGATGTATGAGGGGACTAATGTAAGAAGGGACTCTGATCTGAGGGAGGTCACCTATATGGGGGATTCTGATGTAAGGAGACACTTGGGTGTAAGGAAGGACATTGATATAAAAGGAGACTTTGATATTGGTGTGAGGGTAAAAGGAGATTCTGATATAAAAGGGGACTCATGATATGAACAGAGGTTGTAAAGGTTATCACTGCCTTGCAGCCTGAAAAGCATTTTTAATGAAAAGTTTAATTTCTTTTTAATGATCCTGCAGAGTGTTGTAGATGTCTGTTAATCTCAGGTTTTATGTAACCATATGTCTGTAAGAGCCTCCCACTGTTAGCACTATTAGCTGGCCACACTCAGCATTTTGTTCTGCTTAGAGCATGCTTAGCTTTATTTCTGAAGGTTGTTTGTTGGTATGGGGAAGTGTTAAAAGAAGTCCATCTATAGGTGGCTGCAGTGTGACATGGTTCTCTCTTTTTGCAGGTCCACACTTGGCCCCAATTAATTTTCTGGCAGACAGGCTCATTGCTTTCAGAAAAAGCCCCTGCCTCCTCCCCTGCAATGGAACAGGGGAATTCAGTGCGTGTAAAGCTCCAGATGTGTCCTCTCACTCCATTCACCTTCTTAAATGGGGGAAGGTGAGCGGTTGCCTGCATTACTCCAGGCCGGGGTTCTGCTACTGGAGTTAGGGTGGGTTGGGGTTTGTATTTGGGTCCCCTCTTATCAACTCCCTACACTCCTCTAGGGCATGAATCCCGTTTAACTGGAGGGGGGTTCCTGTATTCCTGGATGGGGGATCCTCTCTGATCACCCCCCTGTTCTCCATCAGCTAGATGGAGGGAGGAGTATCCCTGTACTTGTCTGTATTGTACTGGGCTGGATGGATGGAAAGGGGTTTCCTCTGATCACCGCATGCACCCTCTTGTTCAGAGGCCTCCTTCAATTGTAGGGCTCAGTATTTCTAGATGGGAGGGAGGGGACCTCTCTGATCACCTCTCTACATTTCTTGTTGGTGGGGGATCTCTGAATATTTCTCCTGTACAAATGGAAGTGTTTCAGCTTGGTGCTGCATGCACTGTTGTTAGCCCCACTCACTACTCCACCTGGGAAGGAGCAGTCTGACATCTTTTCCCTGGGCAGCAGAAGACCTTGTCCTGGCACTGACTATGGTGCATACCTACCTTGCAAGTAGCATTGCCATAAACTGCTTAGCACATTGGTGTTCATAGGTCTGGCTTTTAGACATCATCATTTGCAGATGTTTCATGTATAGTGTTTTCTGTACTTTGTACAAGTTTCTTGTGGTTCCTGTTATGGTATACTAAGTAGCGTTTATGTGTACTAAGGATTCCTGAACATAATAAAGCATTCTATAACTACTCTGCCTCCCAGACTACAGGAAGCAACAATATCGCCAATGAGGATATCTTTTCTACAGCTACAGCAGCCGGCACCTTTTCTTCCACATCCTGGTGAACCTGCAATGACTTTTACTGCTTTGGTTCATATGTTTGAGAATGACATACTTCCTGCTAATCAGGAGGACTTACCTACTGTGAGGAAGTGTGCGTTAAGTATTAACTGCCTCCCATATGGAAGAAAAATATATTTGAAATATATTTAAAAAATATATGGAAATATATTTGGGAATAATATTTTATAAATATATTTCAAAATATATTTTTCTTCCATGTGGGCTGGGAGCAGAATGACAGTTTATTTTTTATGCCTAAAAAACATGGTTACTGAACGATATAAAATCAGGCAAATCCACAATGCAATGTTAGTTTTTACCTGTGAGTTTGAAGCTCCAAAGGTGAAATGAAAAGAGATCAACAAACAGAAAAAAACAAACTCCGCCCGTATTATAGAAAAATTGCTTTTGGAAAATGATTTAACTCTAGAGAAAGCTAACCCAATTTCAAGCCAAAGTGAAACTGCTGTGGCTGAATCAAACACCCTCAGTAATGGGACTACTAGTGTCTTACAGACTGTAAATTTAGAATCAGGCCCAATATATAGGTACAACAAGAGATTGATCTGAACTACAAAACAGAGCTGTACATGCACAGAACAAGTACTGCTTCTAGTGTGGTCCGCTTTCCCGCCGCCCTATAGCAGATATACTGCTACAGGGCAGAAGGGGTGCGAAAAAAAATGTATATATACGTGATTTTGCAGTTCCGGGTAGGGGGCACACGCGAGCCGATATTCGCGACCTCGGCTGTCAATCACTGGGTCCCTGCCGGTGATTACTCGCCGGCACCCGGTGATTGAGCAGCATTACCAACGGAGGAAGAGAACTGTAAGTAAACAAAACAGTTCTCTCCCGTCAGCTCTTGCACACTGCTATACATGGCTGCACATATCAGAGCCATGCATAGCAGTGTGCTTACAATGAAGCACACACACAGCAGACTGTAAAATACACACAGCACACAGTTAACCCTTTGATCGCCGCACATGTTAACCCCTTCCTGCCCAGTGCCATTAATACAATGTCAGTGCTTTTTATTAGCACTGATCACTGTATTGGTGTCACTGGGGATTTCAGTAACACCAAGTTAGTTCCCCCCAGTGTTAGAATGCCTGCCGCAGTCCCGCAATAAGTCACTTATTTTAAAAATAAAAAATCCCAGTGTATATACCGCCATTTGTAAACACTATAACTTTCACGTAAACCAATTAATTTACACATATTGGGATTTTTTTTTTAGCAAAGACATGTAGCAGAATACATTTTGGCTTAAATTTATGACGACATTTGATTTTTTAATTTTTTTTTACTGGACATGTTTAATAGCAAAAAGTCAAAAATATTGTTTTTTTTCTCAAAATGATCGGTCTTTTTTTTATGGCTCAACAAAATAAAAAACATACAGGCAATCAAATACCACCAAAAGAAAGCTCTATTCGTGGGGGGAAAAAAGGACGTAAATTTAATTTGAGTATAGTGTTGCATGACCACGCAAATGTCAGTTAAAATAATGCAGCGCCATAACGCAATAAATGGCCTGGTTAGGAATGCGGGTAAATCCTCTGGAGGGCAAGTGGTTAAAGCATTTTGCAAATGCTGCTGCATACCCTGCAAAAAATATAAGATATAAGTGCAAGAAAATGGGACACATAGACCTCTTACACACTACACTGATGGATGTGCATCAGAAATTCCTGGCAAAAAATACTCGAGGATGGGCTGTATGTCACTTGTGCATATTTGTGAGTATTTGCGAGGATTTGAAAGTATGCAGACATAAGCAAAAAGCATGGCATTTGTATTTGTGCATACCTGCGTGCATATGTGGGTATTTACGCAAAAATACAGATCGGCAACTCAAATTTCTGTATTATTTTTTTACAGAAACCTGCGTTTACGCACCTGTGTTTACAGGCAGATTTAAAACAATGGGCTGCATTTTAGATCAGTTACGTAAAAACTGCATGTCTGCAAACTGATCATTTTCAAGCAGCAGTGTACATGAGGCCTAATTGCCCTAGTGGTTACAGTCTTAAAGTGATACTAAGGGTTGTAGATAAGGCTCCTAGAATTACTTTCCGGAGGAATAAATCTATTAAAGATATGATGGTTAAAAGCCACTATGACACAGGCCACGGAGGAGACCCTTCTATTGGATTACTGCTGGGCACCTTCCAATGTGGCAATTGCTGCTTTTGTAAATTTGTGGAAAAAATCTCAGAGAACATTTTACCAAATGGTAGATTATAGAAAAGTAGACACTTTATGTAATGTTAGACTGTTGGCATTGTCTATTTGTTAAGGTGCCCGTAATGCCTTCTATGTCAGGAAAACCAAGATAAGGTTTTGGGAAAGAAGTTGTGATCACGTTATTGATGTATGAGGGGGGATCTTGAGAGTCCGGTAGTAAGGAATTTTGCTAAAGAACACGAATACGACCCTAGTGGCATGAGGTTTCTAGCCCTGGAAAGAATTCACCCCCACCCTAGGGGTGGGGGTTTTGATAATACCATTCTACAGAGAGAATGCAGATGGATTTATAGTTTAAAGGCATGTAGAAAAACAAGGCCTAAATGAAAAATTAATTATGCTCCTTTTTTATAACATGGCATGTTTTGCAGTCATATTTCTGGTGTATGGTACATCAACTCTGCATTTGTCTTTTTTTTATGTGTATTTTGGTGACGTATGTTATTATGTATATTTTTGGTGTGGTTTGACACTAGACAAATCTGCGGGTTGGTATTTGTTTTTTACTGTATCAAAACAGTGCAGCACATAAATAATATATCAAAATTATACATATAAATATGTGACAAAACAAAATCAATAAATAGATAAAATATTATAAATTAATACATCAAAAGTGCTTACTACAGTGCTCAGTGTAGCAATATAACATAATCTCCCCAATGACAACCCATCAATGTTATCCCCTATATCAAACTTTTTAAAGTGTCAGGTGCAATAATATAACAGTCCTTCCAAGTGGCAGTTTTTTAAACTCTATCTAGTGAAAACAATTCCTAACAGTGTTGTATTCTATAAAAGTGCTCATCTTCCTGTGCAAGGTCCTCCACCACCAGAATGCTACTCACCAGAATGCTACTTGCCAGATAGCCTGTAATTCAACTGATTGTGAACCTGCACTTCTCCCTCCTCCAAGCAGCTGTCAATACAACCAGGGACCTGAACGGAAACACTCACCACACAGAGCCAGGAGGGTAGTATATAGTGTTGTATATTTATCCCATTGTGAGATACATATAAAGTTCCTTTTTTCTGAGCAAGATAGTTCCACATTTATACTTAGATGTGGTTACTTAAGCTTGCTCTATTGTTCATGCTTTGAAACGAAGGGTTTATTTTAAAAAAAACAAACAAACATGGTATACTTACCTGCTCTGTGCAATTGTTTTGCACAGAGCTGCCCTGATCCTCCTCTTCTCAGGTCCCCTGCCAGAGCTTCCGACCCCTCACCCTTGCTGAGTGCCCCCAGAGAAAGCTGCTTGCTCTGGGGGCACACGTGCATGCTTGCTCCCGAGCTGCCTGTGTGTGACTATGGGACACACAAGGCATGGCTCGGTCCCACCCTCCCGTTCCCTCCTGCTGTGTCCCAGCCAATGAGTAAGGAGAGACCCAGGAGAGCTGAGGCTCTTGTGCACAGCGCTGGATCATAATCAGGCTCAGGCAAGTATTAGGGGGGGCTGAGGGGGGAGATGCACACTGAAGGTTTTTTACCTTCATGCATAGAATGCTTAAAGATAAAAAACCTTCAGACCTTAGAATAAATTTAAGTGTATATACAGTAAACGTGAATCTTCTATTCCAAATAAAGTCTGTGCACTGTAACTATTGCTACCGATTCTGCTAACAAGGGTTACACAATTATCCTTGCTAGGACATTGCTAAGACACCTCCAGCCATTACTGCTTACCACTGCAACCAAAGGAATACCCCCACACACGTATCACCTTTGTTGCAGCATCTCCAAATTCAGGGCTAATGTGACAGGGGAGAGAGAGTACATGCAAGGGTGTTTGAGTCAGCTTAAAGTATCTCTTACCAATGTCCTAGCTACAAGGCAGGACAGGGTGATGCCATCTTTGGGAATTTTACAGCCAGGCTTCTGGAGGTATGTAAATTATCAACACCTATAACATGGACATCATTTAACTTTATTTAAAGCTGCACAGTTCATTTTTATCTACAGATGTAGCACTACCTCCTTAGCAGTCGCTGAGTTTTGGGTCCCCCTACAGCTCTGCACAGCCAGGCAACACACTTGCACACTGGAGACAGTAACCAGCCCTTAGGCTTGTTTTTGTAGTTTTATTAAGGGGTATTGAACTTGGATGGGGTTGAGGGATGCATGGGATGCTGAAGAAACTGTGTGCTGTGGAGACAACTCCCTAGTAACTATGTACACGTCTAAGGACAAAAGGAATGTCTCTTCTCTAAGAGCACTCCAGCTCTCTGATGTAATTCCTCAGACCCCAGATGAATTCTCTTCTTCACCCAGCTGCCTGAGGGGATCCCTACGCAAGGGGACCCAGAAGCTGGCACTTCAGTAAAGCAGTCCCAGATGAGGAGCTAGTTGGGTTTGCCACCTGACTACCACTTCCTGATCAGGCTCTCTCATACTTAAGAACTACCCTGACCCCATGCCAAGCCTCCTGCTTGGGGATTGGTCAGAGTTCATGAGTATGCAGATCAGCACCTCCTCACCCACTCACTTCCTTCTAGAAACCTCTTAAGCTTCTTGAGCAGGGGGAGGTATCAGGGACCTGACCTGCAGATCCCTCAGCCCTGACCTCAAGTTACCTGATTCATCCTAGGCTGTTATCATCCAACCTCTAACTAAAAAAAAATCTAGCTAGCTCCCCCATGGCTAACTAGAGGGATGCTACATTAACCCCCCCCCCACACGGGAAAAAGACCATCACCACATTGGCTGGGGGACACTTGGCAAGAACTGATTTTTGCAGGTTTTAGTAGCAGCAGAACGCAGGTCACAGCCGTTGGTGGGCGACAGGGCATATGTAATCCAAAGGGGCACAACAAGACAGAATATTTTGTGATAGCCACCTGTAGAGAAGCAAAAAGACTCCTAGATACTGCTGGCACGCTCCAAACAACTGCAAACAGGATATGAAAACTGAGCATAGTCTTTCACACCAGCCCCCATTAGAGCAGCAGGAAGACTTTTACATAGGACCGGCATGGTTGCTGCGGATGATAGCGTCAGCAAATGCACTTTAATCACAGCAACAGTCACAATTCCAGCGGCACAGCACAACGCCACCTTCCCGCTTGGCTCCATGACACTTTACAACTGCAGACACAGAAAAATCTAGCTAGCTCTCCCATGGCTAACTAGAGGAGTGCTATACCTACAGTTTTTTGGTAAAGGTGAAGTACTAGCACAAGCTGGTCTTCCATGCCTAGCACAATTATGTGAAACTTACAAATAGTCAAGCTCATAAAATAAATGTAGCCCTGTTCTACAACCCTACTACAGGATTAGATATGAACTGTCCTTAGCTGATGTCTTTATTATCTGTGGATCTAATTGCTTACTAGCACCAGAGACCTTGTGAGAGCACTTATTACAACTTACACATGAGAGTCACCAAAGAACTATAAGAACAAAAGAAAGACCTTATGAACTATACTGGTGGTCATGCATGGATTCCCAAGTACCAATTGCCATTTAATTTTGCATTACTTGTCAGAGTCAGGACAAATCTGCTGTCATACACACTCCACCAATCAAGCCAGTGCCAATTTATGACTCAAGTGAAAAGCTTGTTATTGATATTGTAGATTATTTCACAGAGGCACCTGTGGACTGCCAATTTGCTATAACATTAATGGAGTAATTATTAGAGTAAATGGTCGGAAATTGCATTTTTCTCAAAGATAACATCTGCTACTGTAATTACACTTCTCTCCACAGTCAACAGGGAAGGTAATCCAAAGGAACTAATGTCTGACAGTGGACTACAATTTTTCTTCATGAGAATTTGAATCCTGAGAAAGAAATATGAATTTGAATCCTTGTGTGTAAGAAATGCTCAGTTTATTACCCCTAAGCAAATGGAAAGATTCAACAGAAGCATTAAAGAAGCTCTTCAGACTGCAAGTCTTACTGGACAATCTTGGATTTTATTAGGGAAGTTCTTACATGTCTACAGAGTGACAAGACATGCAACTACACAAGCATTACCAGCTGAAATAGTACATGACAGATAAACTACATGTTACAGAAATGTAATGCCTATGAAGTTTAGTGCCTAGAAAATCACCAGTTGCTAAGACTGTTATAAATATACAAAATGAAATTCCAGCATGTACAGATCGGAAGCCTGGTGGAAAAATGTACACTTTCAGCCTGGATCTTAAACGCAAGTAAACTCATGCACATTAAAAAAATAAATCTTCCTGCAAGCTAAGAGCACAATTATTATTATTATTATTACATTATTATTATTATTATACAGTATTTATAAAGCGCCGATTGTTCGCTCAGCGCTGTACATTACAAAGGGGGACAGAACATGTGACAGAACAATACCAATACAATGCAAAACATGAGGGGATCGAGGGCCCTGCTCTTTCGAGCTTACAATCTAGGAGGGAGGGGGTGGTGGCACAGGAGGAGATAGCTGTGGGGGATGGAGTGGTAGGAAGAGTGGAGGAGGTCGGCAAGTTAGCAGGGGGTGGGGTAGGCTTCCCTGAAGAGATGGGTTTTCAGGGTGCGCCTAAAGGAGAGGAGAGTAGGTGATAATCTGATGGGTTGGGGCAGGGAGTTCCAGAGGATGGGTGACACCCTGGAGAAGTCCTGGAGGCGGGCATGGGAGGAGGAGACCAGGGAACTAGAGAGAAGGAGGTCTTGTGAGGAGCGGAGTGTGCGTGCTGGGCGGTACTTGGATATTAGGTCAGTGATGTAGTTCGGGGCAGTATGGTGGACAGCTTTGTACGTCAGCGTTAGGATTTTGAATTTGATCCGTTGCGCAGTCGGAAGCCAGTGGAGGGATTGGCAGAGGGGGGTGGCGGAGACAGAGCGGTTGGAAAGGTGAATGAGTCTGGCAGCCGTATTTAGGATCGACTGAAGCGGGGATAGCCAGCGGCGAGGCAGGCCAGTGAGGAGGGAGTTGCAGTAGTCGAGTCGTGATATGATGAGGGAGTGGATGAGCTGTTTAGTGGTTTCTGGGGTTAGGAACGTGCGGATTTTGGCGATGTTGCGGAGGTGGAGTCTGCACGAGTTTGTTAAAGATTGGACTTGGGGCTGGAAGGATAGGTTGGAGTCCAGAATGACACCCAGTACTCTGGCCTGCAGGGCGGGTTTGATGGTAGCGTTGTTGGACGTGACGGAGAAATCAAGGGGGGGTGGTGTCCGGGCTGGGGGGAAGACAAGAAACTCGGTTTTGGAGAGGTTCAATTTAAGGAAGTGGAGCGACATCCAGTCTGATATGTCGCTCAGTAGGTGTGTGATTCGGGCTGAGACCAAGGGGGTGAGGTGGGGGGTTGAGAAATAGATTTGTGTGTCGTCGGCATAGAGGTGGTAGTTGAAGCTGTGAGAGTGTATGAGTTGGCCAAGGGAGGAGGTATAGATGGAGAAGAGAAGGGGCCCGAGGACAGAGCCTTGAGGGACCCCAACAGAGAGGGGGAGTGAGGGGGAGGTGGTAGCATTATAGGTAACGCTGAAGGAGCGTTGTGACAGGTAGGATGAGAGCCAGGAGAGAGCAGAATCTCTGAGGCCGAGGGAGTGTAGTTTTTTGAGGAGGAGGGGGTGGTCGACTGTGTCGAAGGCCGCAGAGAGGTCAAGGAGTAGGAGCACTGAATAGTGGCCATTAGCTTTGGCGGTTAGCAGGTCGTTGGAGAGTTTGAGTAAGGCAGTTTCGGTGGAGTGTAGGGGACGGAAGCCAGACTGTAGGGGATAGAGGAGGTTGTTGTCGTTGAGGTGAGAGCATAGGCGGGTGTAGACTAGGCGCTCGAGGAGTTTAGATGTAAATGGGAGCAGGGAGATGGGTCTGAGGTTGTTCGGGTCATTGGGGTCCAGGGAGGGCTTTTTAAGTATGGGGGTGATGTGTGCATGTTTCAGAGGGGAGGGGGAAGTGCCTGAGGAGAGGGAGAGATTGAAGATGTGGGTGAGGGAGCATAGGATGGAGGAGGAGGAAGGTCGTAGGAGTTGTGAGGGGATAGGGTCGAGGGGGCAGATGGTGAGGCGGGCATCAGAGAGGATCTTGGAGACTTCCTCGATGGTAGTAAGGTCAAAGGTGCGGAGTGTGGGGGGAGCTTCAGTATGAGGAATGTAGGGTGGGGTGGAAGAGGAGGTCAGAGCAGTGGTGGGGCCGTGGGAGAGGGGTGATGAGGGGGTAGCTGAGTGAGGGTGAAGGGGGTTGGAGAGAGTTTGAGCAGCGACGAAGTCCCTGCGGGTTATGTCGAGGGGGAGGGGGGATAAGGGGGTAGCTGTGTGAGAGGGGACGGGTTGAGAGGGCGTGTGAGTTGCGGCAATGTCCTTGCGAATTGTGTCAATCTTGTTTTTGAAGTGATTGGCAATCTCAAGGGCAGTGAGTGAGGTGCTGGGTGGAGGTGGGGGTGGAGAGAGTAGAGAGCTGAAGGCAAAGAAGAGTCGGCGAGGATTGGAGGAGAGGGCCTTGATGAGGGTCAAGAAGTAGGCCTGTTTGGCAGCATGGAGGGAGGAGGTGTAGGTGCGGAAGGCAGATTTATAGCGGGTGAAGGCTTGTTAAGATTTGGTTTTGCGCCATAGTCGCTCCAGGGCACGACTTTGTCGTTTGAGGGTTTTGGTGTGATCAGTCTGCCAGGGCTGGAGCGGTCGGCGTCTGATGTTGCGTGTGGTTAAAGGCGCTAGTGAGTCAAGGGCTGTTGAGAGCGCATTGTTGTAGGCGGTCAAAGCCAAGTCGGGGCAGGACAGGGCGAGGATGCGGTCGTGGAGTTGATCAGCTGCAGAGTGGAGGGAGGCAGGGTTAAGGTTGCGGAGGTTACGGCTGGTAGTAGTGTGACATTTGGAGGGGTAGGCGCTGGAGGACGAGGAGATAGAGAAGGTGATCAGGTTGTGGTTAGAGAGAGGGAAGGGGGTGTTAGTGAGGTTGTGGGGAGCGCAGCGGTTGGAGAAGACAAGGTCTAGGATATTTCCGTCGGAGTGGGTGGTGGATTGTATGCACTGTGCAAGTGCAAAGGAGGAGGTTAGGTGGAGGAGACGGGCTGTGTCTGGGTTGTCGAGGTTGACAGGGATGTTGAAATCCCCAAGGATGATGGTGGGTAGCTCAGAGGAGAGGAAGAAGGGTAGCCAGGAGGAGAAGTCATCCAGGAAGCGGGGTATGGATCCAGGAGGCCGGTATATCACAGCAATCTTCAGGGGGGTTGGGGAGAATAGTCGGACGCAGTGGGCCTCGAAGGAGGAGAAGGATAGGGAGGGGGGTTTGGGAGGACTCGGAAGGTGCTCTGCGGTGACAGGAGCAGACCAACCCCACCACCTTTACGACCGTTAGGCCTGGGTGAGTGGGTCCAGGTGAGACCTCCGTAGGAGAGTGCAGCAGGCGAGGTAGAGTCAGTGGGCTGGATCCAGGTTTCCGTGATCGCTGGGAGGTTGAGGGAGCGGGAAACAAAGAGGTCCTGGATGGCGGTAAGCTTGTTGCACACCGAACGGGCGTTCAGGAGTGCACATGAAAATGGGGGGGAGATTTTAGGGAGCAGGGGGACAGATACTAAGTTGTGGGGGTTGCAGTAGGACGTGGAGGTGGGAGGGTGTTGAGCGGGTGAGGGAGGTGGAGGGCCAGGATTCGGGGAGATGTCCCCCGCGGTTAGGAGGAGGAGAAGGGTGAGAAAGGTGGCATGGGAGCGGGATGTGCAGGAGCGTGAGAAACTCCTAGTGGAGGTGTTGGGGTCAGTGGGAGAGCGGAGTAATAGGAGGAGGTGGTGGGTGCCATAGAGGGGCGAAGGGAGCAGTGAGGACACAATATACAATTGTTTGGGAGGGGCAGAGGGATATAGTGAATGGATTTTGGGAATGGAGGAGAGGAAAATGAGAAGGAGTGGAAGAGGCATTTTGGGGAGGTGAAGAGAGCAATAGTAGGGAGATGATAGCAGTGAGGGGGAGATGTACAGGTTGTGGGGTGGAGCAGAGGGGTAAAGAAATGAGATTTGGGAACAGAGGATAGTAATATGATAAGGAGAAGAGGGGGTGTATTATATAAAGGTACACGGAGTGGGACTCAGGCATGTAAGAGGTTTCCCAGGGTGTTTGCTTGCAGTCTTCCAGCATGCAGTAGAGCTTCTTGCTGTTGTTGTGTCTTCCTGCTGCTTGAGTTCTCCTGCTTTAGTTCAACTGCTGCGTTTAACTGCTTCTTCTATGCACTCGTTCTAAGCCGCACTCAATCTGAAGCAGCACCCCCATCAGAGACTGTGCCCCCCATCAGAGATCTCCCCCATGAGCTGATCTAAATTTATAGGGAGATGCTCAAATGAGCATTCAACTCCATCCCAATTAGAAGCTGATAAGGATCACATGAGTAGTGGAGGATGTTTCTCTCAGGAAACAGACAACAATCGTAAAACGGGTGCAGCTAAAGGTGAGAGCTGGTCAACATATACACAAATATAAATACACCATTTGTTCTGAATATAGCAGGAGTCAATGCGTTTTGGAGTTAAGAGTGGAGGTAGGAGAAAGGTGCATTTACCTGTGAAAGTAGAGAAGGCATAATTAGATTGCTGCGTTTAACTGCTTCTTCTATGCACTCTAAGCCGCACTCAATCTGAAGCAGCACCCCCATCAGAGACTGTGCCCCCCACCCCCCATTACATTGAGTTTATATAGCGCCAAAGGGTTTGCTCAGCGCTGTACAATATAGGGGGGACAATACATGGCACAGTACAACAATAACAAACAACGTACGAAAGGTAAGAGGGCCCTACTCTTTCGAGCTTACAATAATGTGCAAGTATGCAATGCATACTAGCACATTATGAAATACTTAACTTAAAACAAAGCCCTCCAGTAGCGCGTTGTCACCGTTGCAGAGGTTTCCGTCCTCACCTGATCTTCCTGCCGGGTTCGTGGTCTGTGATGTCATCACTTCTGCTCATGCAAGCATGCACAGAGCTCTGAGGGAAGGGCACGAAATGCCCTTCCTTCAAAGTGCATGCGCCGATGAAGTCAGCAGCTGAAGTAACACTGAATATCTCCTAAACGGTGTATGGTTAGGAGATAAACCTTGTACCTACAGGTACGCTTTATTATAAGCTTACCTGTACAAGTATCCCAGCGGTGTTTATTAGAGATGAGCGAAGTATTCAAAAATTCGATTCGACTGATTCGGCGAATTCGTGGAAAAATTTCGATTCGAGTCGAATATATTTGCTGTGAATTTAACTTAAAAAAGGGTGTTTCTAGGCTTCAGAGAGACTTAATATTAGTGCTGAACACTGTACCTTTAATTTAAATGCCCTTGGAGTCTGCTGGGGAAGAGAAATAATACTGTCAGGCAGTATGACATGCAGATGAGTGCCGTCGATCTTAGAATCACCGCACACTTCACTCATTTGGGCAGTCACGGGGCCAAAACCAGAGTGTGGAGCCACAGTGTGGCGGTGGAGGCAGCAGCAATGGGAGGCCATACAGCACCCTATGACAAAAATGGAAACCACCAGCAGTGTGAGGAGACCTGAAAGTGGCACATGGCAGAGTGTGGCGATAGAGACAGCAGCAATGGGAGGCCGTACAGGTACCCATGACACACTCTGGACCTGGCAGCAGCATGAGGAGGCGGTACAGGGGCCCATGGCAGATTACGGGCCTGGCAGCAGCATAAGGAGTCGGTACGGGGGCCCATGGCAGATTACGGGCCTGGCAGCAGCAATGGGAGGCCGTACAGGGACCCATGACACAATCTGGACCTGGCAGCAGCATGGGGAGGCGGTACAGGGGCCCATGACAGATTACGGGCCTGGCAGCAGCATTTGGAGTCGGTACGGGGGCCCATGACACACTCTCGACCTGGCAGCAGCATGAGGAGGCGGTACAGGGGCGCATGACAGATTACGAGCCTGGCAGCAGCAACTTGGACAGGAGGACGTTCAGTTTCTGCACCGTCTGGTGCGTGCTCGCAAACTGTTGTCTCTTGGAAACGGATTCCAAGAAAGACTGCTGACGGAATCCGTGAAGAGGAGTAGCAGGAGAAGGAGCATCTGAACGAGCGGAATATGCCAACAAGCGACAACAGGGGCCCATGACAGATTACAGGCCTGACAGCAGCATGAGGAGTCGGTACGGGGGCCCATGGCAGATTAGGGGTTTGGCAGCAGCTATGGGAGTCCCGTAATCTGCCAGCACCCTATGACAAAAAATGGAACCCACCAGCAGTGTGAGGAGACCTGAAAGTGGCACATGGCAGAGTGTGGCGATGGAGACAGCAGCAATGGGAGGCTGTACAGGGACCCATGACACACTCTGGACCTGGCAGCAGCATGAGGAGGCGGTATAGGGGCCCATGGCAGATTAGGGGCCTGGCAGCAGCTATGGGAGGCCCGTAATCTGCCAGCACCCTATGACAAAAAATGTAACACACCAGCAGTGTGAGGAGACCTGAAAGTGGCACATGTTTGGGGCATGATTCATGGCGGATTTAGTCAGTTGTGTCAGGAACTGGTGGTTTGAAATCCAGACTAATCCACGCCTGATTCATTTTCACAAACGTCAGTCTCTCCACACTTTGGGTGGACAGTCGTGTCCTCCGCGGAGTTGCAATACCTCCTGCCGCACTAAACACGCGCTCCGATGCCACGCTACTGGCCGGGCATGACAGCCTTTCAAGGGCAAATTCAGCTAGTTGGGGCCAAAGGTCAAGTTTCGTTGCCCAGTAGTCAAGGGGATTGTCTACCTCGGTTGGCAGGGTGCTGTCCAAGTAGGCCTAAGCCTGTTGTTTGAGGTCCTGCTCCAGGTCCACCTGATGCTGCTGCTGCTGCTGCTGCTGCGGCTGGTTAGTAGTTTCCTCACTGCGCTGGTGAAGAAAGCTACTCATCATCGACTGCAGACTGAGGCAGCCGCTGCTGGTGGAGCTGCCACTGCTCCTACCACCCCACCCCTCCCCTGCTGCCATGGCAGCGGAACGCGAGCGCACAGGGCCCACAGTGTCTGAGGATGGACGTTGGCGCAGACAGGCAGAGACCAGCTGACTACATAGGTGGTTTTTATAGTACGTTATTTTGGCCTCCCTCTCAGCAGGTGTGAAAAAGGCCACCATTTTTGAACGGTAGCGAGGGTCCAACAAGGTGGACAGCCAAAAGTCATCCCTCTGTCTGATGGTTATTATTCGGCTGTCGCTACGCAAGCAACCGAGCATGCTATGGGCCATTTGTGCCAAGGAATGCGAGGGACTCCCTGCCTCCATCTCCACAGCATACTGCCACGGTGCGTCTGGGTCCTCTGTCTCCTCCTCCTCCTCCTCTACCAGATGCTCCTGCTCCTCCACTCCTGTCCGCTGAGTGGAAAAACCACCCATTTCACTCAATAATTCCTGAGCACCAATGTCCTCCTCTACCTCCTCCTCTTCTTCCTGTCCTGCCCCCACAGGGGTCATGTGGCGTTGAGATCTGTGCGCCACGTCTACCGCACCCTGACCAGCCATTGTTAACAGCATTTGTTCCAGGACGTGCAACAGAGGAATGACGTCGTTCATCCCATAGTCCTGCCGACTCACGAATAGCGTGGCCTCCTCAAAGGGCCTGAGCAAGCGCAGGTGTCACGCATGAGCTGCCAATGGCTGACATCTAAGTTACACAGGGAGTACCTTTATCCGCTTTTAACATCAGGAAATCGGTGATGGCCTTTCGCTGTTCGTAAAGGCGGTCTAACATATGCAGGGTTGAATTCCACCTTGTTGCAACGTCACAGCATGAGGAGTCGGTACGGGGGCCCATGGCAGATTACGTGCCTGGCAGCAGCAATGGGAGGCCCGTAATCTGCCAGCACCCTATGTCAAAAAATTCAACACACCAGCAGTGTGAGGAGACCTGAAAGTGGCACATGGCAGAGTGTGGCTATGGAGACAGCAGCAATGGGAGGCCGTACAGGGACCCATGACACACTCTGGACTTGGCAGCAGCATGAGGAGGCGGTATAGGGGCCCATGGCAGATTAGGGGCCTGGCAGCAGCTATGGGAGGCCCGTAATCTGCCAGCACCCTATGTCAAAAAATTCAACACACCAGCAGTGTGAGGAGACCTGAAAGTGGCACATGGCATGAGAGACTGTGGACCTGGCAGCAGCATGAAGAGGCGGTATAGGGGGCCATGGCAGATTAGGGGCCTGGCAGCAGCCATGGGAGGCCCGTAATCTGCCAGCACCCTATGTCAAAAAATTGAACACACCAGCAGTGTGAGGAGACCTGAAAGTGGCACATGGCAGAGTGTGGCGATGGAGACAGCAGCAATGGGAGGCCGTACAGGGACCCATGAGAGACTCTGGACCTGGCAGCAGCATGAGGAGGCGGTATATAGGGGCCTATGGCAGATTAGGGGCCTGGCAGCAGCTATAGGAGGCCCGTAATCTGCCAGCACCCTATGTCAAAAAATTCTACACACCAGCAGTGTGAGGAGACCTGAAAGTGGCACATGGCAGAGTGTGGCGATGGAGACAGCAGCAATGGGAGGCCGTACAGGGACCCATGAGAGACTCTGGACCTGGCAGCAGCATGAGGAGGCGGTATATAGGGGCCTATGGCAGATTAGGGGCCTGGCAGCAGCTATAGGAGGCCCATAATCTGCCAGCACCCTATGTCAAAAAATTCAACACACCAGCAGTGTGAGGAGACCTGAAAGTGGCACATGGCATGAGACACTGTGGACCTGGCAGCAGCATGAGGAGGCGGTATATAGGGGCCCATGGCAGATTAGGGGCCTGGCAGCAGCTATGGGAGGCCCGTAATCTGCCAGCACCCTATGTCAAAAAATTCAACACACCAGCAGTGTGTGAGGAGACCTGAAAGTGGCACATGGCAGAGTGTGGCGATGGAGACAGCAGCAATGGGAGGCCGTACAGGGACCCATGAGAGACTCTGGACCTGGCAGCAGCATGAGGAGGCGGTATATAGGGGCCTATGGCAGATTAGGGGCCTGGCAGCAGCTATGGGAGGCCCGTAATCTGCCAGCACCCTATGTCAAAAAATTCAACACACCAGCAGTGTGTGAGGAGACCTGAAAGTGGCACATGGCAGAGTGTGGCAATGGAGACAGCAGCAATGGGAGGCCGTACAGGGACCCATGAGAGACTCTGGACCTGGCAGCAGCATGAGGAGGCGGTATATAGGGGCCTATGGCAGATTAGGGGCCTGGCAGCAGCTATGGGAGGCCCATAATCTGCCAGCACCCTATGTCAAAAAATTCAACACACCAGCAGTGTGTGAGGAGACCTGAAAGTGGCACATGGCAGAGTGTGGCGATGGAGACAGCAGCAATGGGAGGCCGTACAGGGACCCATGAGAGACTCTGGACCTGGCAGCAGCATGAGGAGGCGGTATATAGGGGCCTATGGCAGATTAGGGGCCTGGCAGCAGCTATGGGAGGCCCGTAATCTGCCAGCACCCTATGTCAAAAAATTCTACACACCAGCAGTGTGTGAGGAGACCTGAAAGTGGCACATGGCAGAGTGTGGCGATGGAGACAGCAGCAATGGGAGGCCGTACAGGGACCCATGAGAGACTCTGGACCTGGCAGCAGCATGAGGAGGCGGTATATAGGGGCCTATGGCAGATTAGGGGCCTGGCAGCAGCTATGGGAGGCCCGTAATCTGCCAGCACCCTATGTCAAAAAATTCAACACACCAGCAGTGTGAGGAGACCTGAAAGTGGCACATGGCATGAGAGACTGTGGACCTGGCAGCAGCATGAAGAGGCGGTATAGGGGCCCATGGCAGATTAGGGGCCTGGCAGCAGCTATGGGAGGCCCGTAATCTGCCAGCACCCTTTGTCAAAAAATTGAACACACCAGCAGTGTGAGGAGACCTGAAAGTGGCACATGGCAGAGTGTGGCGATGGAGACAGCAGCAATGGGAGGCCGTACAGGGACCCATGAGAGACTCTGGACCTGGCAGCAGCATGAGGAGGCGGTATATAGGGGCCTATGGCAGATTAGGGGCCTGGCAGCAGCTATAGGAGGCCCGTAATCTGCCAGCACCCTATGTCAAAAAATTCTACACACCAGCAGTGTGAGGAGACCTGAAAGTGGCACATGGCAGAGTGTGGCGATGGAGACAGCAGCAATGGGAGGCCGTACAGGGACCCATGAGAGACTCTGGACCTGGCAGCAGCATGAGGAGGCGGTATATAGGGGCCTATGGCAGATTAGGGGCCTGGCAGCAGCTATGGGAGGCCCGTAATCTGCCAGCACCCTATGTCAAAAAATTCTACACACCAGCAGTGTGTGAGGAGACCTGAAAGTGGCACATGGCAGAGTGTGGCGATGGAGACAGCAGCAATGGGAGGCCGTACAGGGACCCATGAGAGACTCTGGACCTGGCAGCAGCATGAGGAGGTGGTATATAGGGGCCTATGGCAGATTAGGGGCCTGGCAGCAGCTATAGGAGGCCCGTAATCTGCCAGCACCCTATGTCAAAAAATTCTACACACCAGCAGTGTGAGGAGACCTGAAAGTGGCACATGGCATGAGAGACTGTGGACCTGGCAGCAGCATGAAGAGGCGGTATAGGGGCCCATGGCAGATTAGGGGCCTGGCAGCAGCTATGGGAGGCCCGTAATCTGCCAGCACCCTATGTCAAAAAATTGAACACACCAGCAGTGTGAGGAGACCTGAAAGTGGCACATGGCAGAGTGTGGCGATGGAGACAGCAGCAATGGGAGGCCGTACAGGGACCCATGAGAGACTCTGGACCTGGCAGCAGCATGAGGAGGCGGTATATAGGGGCCTATGGCAGATTAGGGGCCTGGCAGCAGCTATAGGAGGCCCGTAATCTGCCAGCACCCTATGTCAAAAAATTCTACACACCAGCAGTGTGAGGAGACCTGAAAGTGGCACATGGCAGAGTGTGGCGATGGAGACAGCAGCAATGGGAGGCCGTACAGGGACCCATGAGAGACTCTGGACCTGGCAGCAGCATGAGGAGGCGGTATATAGGGGCCTATGGCAGATTAGGGGCCTGGCAGCAGCTATAGGAGGCCCATAATCTGCCAGCACCCTATGTCAAAAAATTCAACACACCAGCAGTGTGAGGAGACCTGAAAGTGGCACATGGCATGAGACACTGTGGACCTGGCAGCAGCATGAGGAGGCGGTATATAGGGGCCCATGGCAGATTAGGGGCCTGGCAGCAGCTATGGGAGGCCCGTAATCTGCCAGCACCCTATGTCAAAAAATTCAACACACCAGCAGTGTGTGAGGAGACCTGAAAGTGGCACATGGCAGAGTGTGGCGATGGAGACAGCAGCAATGGGAGGCCGTACAGGGACCCATGAGAGACTCTGGACCTGGCAGCAGCATGAGGAGGCGGTATATAGGGGCCTATGGCAGATTAGGGGCCTGGCAGCAGCTATGGGAGGCCCGTAATCTGCCAGCACCCTATGTCAAAAAATTCAACACACCAGCAGTGTGTGAGGAGACCTGAAAGTGGCACATGGCAGAGTGTGGCGATGGAGACAGCAGCAATGGGAGGCCGTACAGGGACCCATGAGAGACTCTGGACCTGGCAGCAGCATGAGGAGGCGGTATATAGGGGCCTATGGCAGATTAGGGGCCTGGCAGCAGCTATGGGAGGCCCATAATCTGCCAGCACCCTATGTCAAAAAATTCAACACACCAGCAGTGTGTGAGGAGACCTGAAAGTGGCACATGGCAGAGTGTGGCGATGGAGACAGCAGCAATGGGAGGCCGTACAGGGACCCATGAGAGACTCTGGACCTGGCAGCAGCATGAGGAGGCGGTATATAGGGGCCTATGGCAGATTAGGGGCCTGGCAGCAGCTATGGGAGGCCCGTAATCTGCCAGCACCCTATGTCAAAAAATTCTACACACCAGCAGTGTGTGAGGAGACCTGAAAGTGGCACATGGCAGAGTGTGGCGATGGAGACAGCAGCAATGGGAGGCCGTACAGGGACCCATGAGAGCCTCTGGACCTGGCAGCAGCATGAGGAGGCGGTATATAGGGGCCTATGGCAGATTAGGGGCCTGGCAGCAGCTATGGGAGGCCCGTAATCTGCCAGCACCCTATGTCAAAAAATTCAACACACCAGCAGTGTGAGGAGACCTGAAAGTGGCACATGGCATGAGAGACTGTGGACCTGGCAGCAGCATGAAGAGGCGGTATAGGGGCCCATGGCAGATTAGGGGCCTGGCAGCAGCTATGGGAGGCCCGTAATCTGCCAGCACCCTTTGTCAAAAAATTGAACACACCAGCAGTGTGAGGAGACCTGAAAGTGGCACAGGGCAGAGTGTGGCGATGGAGACAGCAGCAATGGGAGGCCGTACAGGGACCCATGAGAGACTCTGGACCTGGCAGCAGCATGAGGAGGCGGTATATAGGGGCCTATGGCAGATTAGGGGCCTGGCAGCAGCTATAGGAGGCCCGTAATCTGCCAGCACCCTATGTCAAAAAATTCTACACACCAGCAGTGTGAGGAGACCTGAAAGTGGCACATGGCAGAGTGTGGCGATGGAGACAGCAGCAATGGGAGGCCGTACAGGGACCCATGAGAGACTCTGGACCTGGCAGCAGCATGAGGAGGCGATATATATGGGCCTATGGCAGATTAGGGGCCTGGCAGCAGCTATGGGAGGCCCGTAATCTGCCAGCACCCTATGTCAAAAAATTCTACACACCAGCAGTGTGTGAGGAGACCTGAAAGTGGCACATGGCAGAGTGTGGCGATGGAGACAGCAGCAATGGGAGGCCGTACAGGGACCCATGACACACTCTGGACTTGGCAGCAGCATGAGGAGGCGGTATAGGGGCCCATGGCAGATTAGGGGCCTGGCAGCAGCTATGGGAGGCCCGTAATCTGCCAGCACCCTATGTCAAAAAATTCAACACACCAGCAGTGTGAGGAGACCTGAAAGTGGCACATGGCATGAGAGACTGTGGACCTGGCAGCAGCATGAAGAGGCGGTATAGGGGGCCATGGCAGATTAGGGGCCTGGCAGCAGCCATGGGAGGCCCGTAATCTGCCAGCACCCTATGTCAAAAAATTGAACACACCAGCAGTGTGAGGAGACCTGAAAGTGGCACATGGCAGAGTGTGGCGATGGAGACAGCAGCAATGGGAGGCCGTACAGGGACCCATGAGAGACTCTGGACCTGGCAGCAGCATGAGGAGGCGGTATATAGGGGCCTATGGCAGATTAGGGGCCTGGCAGCAGCTATAGGAGGCCCGTAATCTGCCAGCACCCTATGTCAAAAAATTCTACACACCAGCAGTGTGAGGAGACCTGAAAGTGGCACATGGCAGAGTGTGGCGATGGAGACAGCAGCAATGGGAGGCCGTACAGGGACCCATGAGAGACTCTGGACCTGGCAGCAGCATGAGGAGGCGGTATATAGGGGCCTATGGCAGATTAGGGGCCTGGCAGCAGCTATAGGAGGCCCATAATCTGCCAGCACCCTATGTCAAAAAATTCAACACACCAGCAGTGTGAGGAGACCTGAAAGTGGCACATGGCATGAGACACTGTGGACCTGGCAGCAGCATGAGGAGGCGGTATATAGGGGCCCATGGCAGATTAGGGGCCTGGCAGCAGCTATGGGAGGCCCGTAATCTGCCAGCACCCTATGTCAAAAAATTCAACACACCAGCAGTGTGTGAGGAGACCTGAAAGTGGCACATGGCAGAGTGTGGCGATGGAGACAGCAGCAATGGGAGGCCGTACAGGGACCCATGAGAGACTCTGGACCTGGCAGCAGCATGAGGAGGCGGTATATAGGGGCCTATGGCAGATTAGGGGCCTGGCAGCAGCTATGGGAGGCCCGTAATCTGCCAGCACCCTATGTCAAAAAATTCAACACACCAGCAGTGTGTGAGGAGACCTGAAAGTGGCACATGGCAGAGTGTGGCGATGGAGACAGCAGCAATGGGAGGCCGTACAGGGACCCATGAGAGACTCTGGACCTGGCAGCAGCATGAGGAGGCGGTATATAGGGGCCTATGGCAGATTAGGGGCCTGGCAGCAGCTATGGGAGGCCCATAATCTGCCAGCACCCTATGTCAAAAAATTCAACACACCAGCAGTGTGTGAGGAGACCTGAAAGTGGCACATGGCAGAGTGTGGCGATGGAGACAGCAGCAATGGGAGGCCGTACAGGGACCCATGAGAGACTCTGGACCTGGCAGCAGCATGAGGAGGCGGTATATAGGGGCCTATGGCAGATTAGGGGCCTGGCAGCAGCTATGGGAGGCCCGTAATCTGCCAGCACCCTATGTCAAAAAATTCTACACACCAGCAGTGTGAGGAGACCTGAAAGTGGCACATGGCAGAGTGTGGCGATGGAGACAGCAGCAATGGGAGGCCGTACAGGGACCCATGAGAGACTCTGGACCTGGCAGCAGCATGAGGAGGCGGTATATAGGGGCCTATGGCAGATTAGGGGCCTGGCAGCAGCTATGGGAGGCCCGTAATCTGCCAGCACCCTATGTCAAAAAATTCAACACACCAGCAGTGTGAGGAGACCTGAAAGTGGCACATGGCATGAGAGACTGTGGACCTGGCAGCAGCATGAAGAGGCGGTATAGGGGCCCATGGCAGATTAGGGGCCTGGCAGCAGCTATGGGAGGCCCGTAATCTGCCAGCACCCTTTGTCAAAAAATTGAACACACCAGCAGTGTGAGGAGACCTGAAAGTGGCACATGGCAGAGTGTGGCGATGGAGACAGCAGCAATGGGAGGCCGTACAGGGACCCATGAGAGACTCTGGACCTGGCAGCAGCATGAGGAGGCGGTATATAGGGGCCTATGGCAGATTAGGGGCCTGGCAGCAGCTATAGGAGGCCCGTAATCTGCCAGCACCCTATGTCAAAAAAGTCTACACACCAGCAGTGTGAGGAGACCTGAAAGTGGCACATGGCAGAGTGTGGCGATGGAGACAGCAGCAATGGGAGGCCGTACAGGGACCCATGAGAGACTCTGGACCTGGCAGCAGCATGAGGAGGCGGTATATAGGGGTCTATGGCAGATTAGGGGCCTGGCAGCAGCTATGGGAGGCCCGTAATCTGCCAGCACCCTATGTCAAAAAATTCTACACACCAGCAGTGTGTGAGGAGACCTGAAAGTGGCACATGGCAGAGTGTGGCGATGGAGACAGCAGCAATGGGAGGCCGTACAGGGACCCATGAGAGACTCTGGACCTGGCAGCAGCATGAGGAGGTGGTATATAGGGGCCTATGGCAGATTAGGGGCCTGGCAGCAGCTATAGGAGGCCCGTAATCTGCCAGCACCCTATGTCAAAAAATTCTACACACCAGCAGTGTGAGGAGACCTGAAAGTGGCACATGGCATGAGAGACTGTGGACCTGGCAGCAGCATGAAGAGGCGGTATAGGGGCCCATGGCAGATTAGGGGCCTGGCAGCAGCTATGGGAGGCCCGTAATCTGCCAGCACCCTATGTCAAAAAATTGAACACACCAGCAGTGTGAGGAGACCTGAAAGTGGCACATGGCAGAGTGTGGCGATGGAGACAGCAGCAATGGGAGGCCGTACAGGGACCCATGAGAGACTCTGGACCTGGCAGCAGCATGAGGAGGCGGTATATAGGGGCCTATGGCAGATTAGGGGCCTGGCAGCAGCTATAGGAGGCCCGTAATCTGCCAGCACCCTATGTCAAAAAATTCTACACACCAGCAGTGTGAGGAGACCTGAAAGTGGCACATGGCAGAGTGTGGCGATGGAGACAGCAGCAATGGGAGGCCGTACAGGGACCCATGAGAGACTCTGGACCTGGCAGCAGCATGAGGAGGCGGTATATAGGGGCCTATGGCAGATTAGGGGCCTGGCAGCAGCTATAGGAGGCCCATAATCTGCCAGCACCCTATGTCAAAAAATTCAACACACCAGCAGTGTGAGGAGACCTGAAAGTGGCACATGGCATGAGACACTGTGGACCTGGCAGCAGCATGAGGAGGCGGTATATAGGGGCCCATGGCAGATTAGGGGCCTGGCAGCAGCTATGGGAGGCCCGTAATCTGCCAGCACCCTATGTCAAAAAATTCAACACACCAGCAGTGTGTGAGGAGACCTGAAAGTGGCACATGGCAGAGTGTGGCGATGGAGACAGCAGCAATGGGAGGCCGTACAGGGACCCATGAGAGACTCTGGACCTGGCAGCAGCATGAGGAGGCGGTATATAGGGGCCTATGGCAGATTAGGGGCCTGGCAGCAGCTATGGGAGGCCCGTAATCTGCCAGCACCCTATGTCAAAAAATTCAACACACCAGCAGTGTGTGAGGAGACCTGAAAGTGGCACATGGCAGAGTGTGGCGATGGAGACAGCAGCAATGGGAGGCCGTACAGGGACCCATGAGAGACTCTGGACCTGGCAGCAGCATGAGGAGGCGGTATATAGGGGCCTATGGCAGATTAGGGGCCTGGCAGCAGCTATGGGAGGCCCATAATCTGCCAGCACCCTATGTCAAAAAATTCAACACACCAGCAGTGTGTGAGGAGACCTGAAAGTGGCACATGGCAGAGTGTGGCGATGGAGACAGCAGCAATGGGAGGCCGTACAGGGACCCATGAGAGACTCTGGACCTGGCAGCAGCATGAGGAGGCGGTATATAGGGGCCTATGGCAGATTAGGGGCCTGGCAGCAGCTATGGGAGGCCCGTAATCTGCCAGCACCCTATGTCAAAAAATTCTACACACCAGCAGTGTGTGAGGAGACCTGAAAGTGGCACATGGCAGAGTGTGGCGATGGAGACAGCAGCAATGGGAGGCCGTACAGGGACCCATGAGAGACTCTGGACCTGGCAGCAGCATGAGGAGGCGGTATATAGGGGCCTATGGCAGATTAGGGGCCTGGCAGCAGCTATGGGAGGCCCGTAATCTGCCAGCACCCTATGTCAAAAAATTCAACACACCAGCAGTGTGAGGAGACCTGAAAGTGGCACATGGCATGAGAGACTGTGGACCTGGCAGCAGCATGAAGAGGCGGTATAGGGGCCCATGGCAGATTAGGGGCCTGGCAGCAGCTATGGGAGGCCCGTAATCTGCCAGCACCCTTTGTCAAAAAATTGAACACACCAGCAGTGTGAGGAGACCTGAAAGTGGCACAGGGCAGAGTGTGGCGATGGAGACAGCAGCAATGGGAGGCCGTACAGGGACCCATGAGAGACTCTGGACCTGGCAGCAGCATGAGGAGGCGGTATATAGGGGCCTATGGCAGATTAGGGGCCTGGCAGCAGCTATAGGAGGCCCGTAATCTGCCAGCACCCTATGTCAAAAAATTCTACACACCAGCAGTGTGAGGAGACCTGAAAGTGGCACATGGCAGAGTGTGGCGATGGAGACAGCAGCAATGGGAGGCCGTACAGGGACCCATGAGAGACTCTGGACCTGGCAGCAGCATGAGGAGGCGGTATATAGGGGCCTATGGCAGATTAGGGGCCTGGCAGCAGCTATGGGAGGCCCGTAATCTGCCAGCACCCTATGTCAAAAAATTCTACACACCAGCAGTGTGTGAGGAGACCTGAAAGTGGCACATGGCAGAGTGTGGCGATGGAGACAGCAGCAATGGGAGGCCGTACAGGGACCCATGAGAGACTCTGGACCTGGCAGCAGCATGAGGAGGTGGTATATAGGGGCCTATGGCAGATTAGGGGCCTGGCAGCAGCTATAGGAGGCCCGTAATCTGCCAGCACCCTATGTCAAAAAATTCTACACACCAGCAGTGTGAGGAGACCTGAAAGTGGCACATGGCAGAGTGTGGCGATGGAGACAGCAGCAATGGGAGGCCGTACAGGGACCCATGACAGACTCTGGACCTGGCAGCAGCATGAGGAGGCGGTATATAGGGGCCTATGGCAGATTAGGGGCCTGGCAGCAGCAATGGGAGGCCCGTAATCTGCCAGCACCCTATGTCAAAAAATTCAACACACCAGCAGTGTGTGAGGAGACCTGAAAGTGGCACATGGCAGAGTGTGGCGATGGAGACAGCAGCAATGGGAGGCCGTACAGGGACCCATGAGAGACTCTGGACCTGGCAGCAGCATGAGGAGGCGGTATATAGGGGCCTATGGCAGATTAGGGGCCTGGCAGCAGCTATGGGAGGCCCGTAATCTGCCAGCACCCTATGTCAAAAAATTCTACACACCAGCAGTGTGTGAGGAGACCTGAAAGTGGCACATGTTTGAGGTATGATTCATGGCGGATTTAGTCAGTTGTGTCAGGAACTGGTGGTTTGAAATCCAGACTAATCCACGCCTGATTCATTTTCACAAACGTGAGTCTCTCCACACTTTGGGTGGACAGTCGTGTCCTCCGCGGAGTTACAATACCTCCTGCCGCACTAAACACGCGCTCCGATGCCACGCTACTGGCCGGGCATGACAGCCTTTCAAGGGCAAATTCAGCTAGTTGGGGCCAAAGGTCAAGTTTCGTTGACCAGTAGTCAAGGGGATTGTCTACCTCGGTTGGCAGGGTGCTGTCCAAGTAGGCCCAAGCCTGTTGTTTGAGGTCCTGCTCCAGGTCCACCTGATGCTGCTGCTGCTGCTTCTGCGGCTGGTTAGTAGTTTCCTCACTGCGCTGGTGAAGAAAGCTACTCATCATCGACTGCAGACTGAGGCAGCCGCTGCTGGTGGAGCTGCCACTGCTCCTACCACCCCACCCCTCCCCTGCTGCCATGGCAGCGGAACGCGAGCGCACAGGGCCCACAGTGTCTGAGGATGGACGTTGGCGCACAAAAGCAGAGACCAACTGACTACATAGGTGGTTTTTATAGTACGTTATTTTGGCCTCCCTCTCAGCAGGTGTGAAAAAGGCCACCATTTTGGAACGGTAGCGAGGGTCCAACAAGGTGGACAGCCAAAAGTCATCCCTCTGTCTGATGGTTATTATTCGGCTGTCGCTACGCAAGCAACCGAGCATGCTATGGGCCATTTGTGCCAAGGAATGCGAGGGACTCCCTGCCTCCATCTCCACAGCATACTGCCACGGTGCGTCTGGGTCCTCTGTCTCCTCCTCCTCCTCCTCTACCAGATGCTCCTGCTCCTCCACTCCTGTCCGCTGAGTGGAAAAACCACCCATTTCACTCAATAATTCCTGAGCACAAATGTCCTCCTCTACCTCCTCCTCTTCTTCCTGTCCTGCCCCCACAGGGGTCATGTGGCGTTGAGATCTGTGCGCCACGTCTACCGCACCCTGACCAGCCATTGTTAACAGCATTTGTTCAAGGACGTGCAACAGAGGAATGACGTCGTTCATCCCATAGTCCTGCCGACTCACGAATAGCGTGGCCTCCTCAAAGGGCCTGAGCAAGCGGCAGGTGTCACGCATGAGCTGCCAATGGCTGACATCGAAGTTACACAGGGGAGTACCTTTATCCGCTTGTAACATCAGGAAATCGGTGAAGGCCTTTCGCTGCTCGTAAAGGCGGTCTAACATGTGTAGGGTTGAATTCCACCTTGTTGCAACGTCGCAGATCAGGCGATGATGTGGAATTCCGTTCTGCCGCTGCAGCTCAAGGAGGGTGTGCTTTGCGGTGTAGGAATGGCTGAAATGCATGCAAAGTTTACGTGACATTTTAAGGATGTCTTGCAGTGGGATGGTGGATTTTAAGAACCGCTTGACAACCAGATTGAACACGTGAGCCATGCATGGCGCATGGCACAACCTTCCTTGACGCAGAGCAGACACCATGTTCTTTCCGTTGTCGGTCAACATGGTTCCGATTTTCAGTTTGCGCGGAGACAGCCATCTGTCGATTTCTCTGTTCATTACACTCAGAAGTTCCTCCCCTGTGTGACTACGTTCGCCAAGGCATACCAGGTGCAGAACAGCGTGACACCGTTGCGCCCTGCACATGTGATATGCCGGTCGGGTAATGGGACTTGGCACGGGGGTGGCGGCTGAGGACACGGCGGAAGAAGAGGTGGTAGAGGCGGACATCTTTGCCGGACCAAGGACGTGCAAACGTGGAGGCAAAAGCGGCGTGACCTGTCCAAGTTGCTGGTGCGGCTGTGACGGCACCACGTTCACCCAGTGGGCCGTAAATGACATGTACTGTCCCTGACCGTAGTTACAGCTCCACACGTCGGCGCTGCCGTGCACTTTGGCAGAGACCGACATGCTCAAAGACTGGCCCACCATCTCTTCTACATGTGAATGCAGGGCTGGCACTGCCTTTTTGGCGAAGAAATGACGGCTTGGCACTCTCCACCGCGGCGCGGCACAAGCCATCATTTCTCTGAAAGGTGCTGAGTCCACCACTTGGAAAGGGAGGGACTGCAGCACCAGCAACTTGGACAGGAGGACGTTCAGCTTTTGCACCGTCGGGTGCGTGCTCGCAAACTGTTGTCTCTTGGAAACGGATTCCAAGAAAGACTGCTGACGGAATCCGTGAAGAGGAGTAGCAGGAGAAGGAGCATCTGAACGAGCGGAAGATGCCAACGAGTGACAACTCCCCTCAGCAGAGGTGTTGGAGCCTTGACTGGCTGATGGAGGGCGATTGACGTCGGGTGACGGAGCAAGTAACAGAGCGGGTGATGGAGCGGGGGCTGGGGCGGGCAGAACCGCCGTATCTTTATCACGGTTTTCCCAGGCCACCAAATGGCGACGCTGCATATGCTGCCGCAACGCTGTAGTCCCAACATGGGCCCCCTGGCCACGCTTGACTTTCTGGCCACATAGTCGACATACGGCTACGTTTACTTCCTCGGGCGGCTTGACGAAAAATTGCCACACCGCCGAGTAGGAAACTTTGCCCCCGATACTCCTCACTGGCTGACTGCTGCTTCCTCCGTGCACACCGGCACCACTACTGGCCGTGGTGGTAGGCTGCAGTGGAGCTGGTGCTCTACTCCGTGGCCGTTTGGCTCCACTGACACTGCTTCCACTGACACTGCTGCGACCCTGCTGCTGTCTCCTGGGCAACCCACCGACTGTTTCGCTCACTGCCAAGCTGCCACCCTCTTCTCCTGATGATGCGGAAGAAATTGCCTAATGACGACGAGGCTGCCAAGTGCGATCAACCTCCTCATCATCAAGTAGGGTCTCCGCCTCACTACTAGCCCCCTCGGCTGCGTGTGGGTCAGGAGACAGACCTGTCTCTAGACCGGCTACCGGGCCACTCTCCTCGCCACTACTTCTTCGCCTAGCTGCTGAAAAGGCGGATGTCTCCCCCCGTTCCTGACCGCCCTCTGTTAGCTCTTCCTCACTGTACAGTGGGGCTGAGCCCACAGCATGCGATACTTCGCTTGGTGAGGGAACACCAAAGGGCAGGGGCAGGTAGAGGACACGTGATTTCAGTGGGCTTGGTCCCGGGCCATGCCAACTAACGGTTGTGTCTGACGTACCCACCGACCGTTGGCTGTAGGTGTCAGAGGTGACCTGGGAAGAGGAAGACGACCGAGCCAACCAATTGATGACGGCAGGGTTGTCGGTGGAGACACGACCGCTGGATGACACCGGGAGCACTGGCCTCTGGCTGCGAATAGTGCTGCCTCGACCCCTTCCTCTGCTGCCACGTCTGCTCGCTCCTAAAACATTGCCTCCTCTGCCACTCCTCTGCATGTTGTCTGACATACTCTTTAATTAAACGATTATGTGTCCCTGAGTAACAATTCTGTGTCCCTGAGTAACAATTCTGTGTCTGTGCGAGTAACAATTCTGTGGCCCTAAGTAACAGTTCTGTGGCCCTCAGTAACAATTCTGTGTCACTGATTAACGTTTCTGTGGCCCCAAGTAACAGTTCTGTGGCCCTCAGTAACAATTCTGTGTCTGTGCGAGTAACAATTCTGTGTCTGTGCGAGAAACAATTCTGTGGCCCTAAGTAACAGTTCTGTGGCCCTCAGTAACAGTTCTGTTTCCCTGAGTAACAATTCTGTGTCTGTGCGAGTAAGAATTCTGTGTCTGTGCGAGTAACAATTCTGTGGCCCTAAGTAACAGTTCTGTGGCCCTCAGTAACAGTTCTGTGTCCCTGAGTAACAATTCTGTGTCTGTGCGAGTAACAATTCTGTGTCTGTGCGAGTAACAATTCTGTCTGTGCGAGTAACAATTCTGTGGCCCTAAGTAACGGTTCTGTGGCCCTCAGTAACAGTTCTGTGTCCCTGTGTAACAATTCTGTGTCTGTGTGAGTAACAATTCTGTGGCCCTAAGTAACAGTTCTGTGGCCCTCAGTAACAATTCTGTGTCCCTGATTAACATTTCTGTGGCCCCAAGTAACAGTTCTGTGGCCCTCAGTAACAATTCTGTGTCTGTGCGAGTAACAATTCTGTGTCTGTGCGAGTAACAATTCTGTGTCTGTGCGAGTAACAATTCTGTGGCCCTAAGTAACGGTTCTGTGGCCCTCAGTAACAGTTCTGTGTCCCTGTGTAACAATTCTGTGTCTGTGCGAGTAACAATTCTGTGGCCCTAAGTAACAGTTCTGTGGTCCTCAGTAACAATTCTGTGTCTGTGCGAGTAACAATTCTGTGTCTGTGCGAGTAACAATTCTTTGGCCCTAAGTAACAGTTCTGTGGCCCTCAGTAACAATTCTGTGTCTGTCCCTGAGTAACAATTCTGTGGCCCTAACTAAAGTTTCTGTGGCCCTAAGTAACAATTCTCTGGCACTCAGTAACAATTCTGTCTGTCCCTGAGTAACAATTCTGTGGCCCTAATAACGTTTCTGTGGCCCTAAGTAACAATTATTTGGCACTCAGTAACAATTCTGTCTGTCCCTGAGTAACAATTCTCTGGCACTCAGTAACAATTCTGTCTGTCCCTGAGTAAAAATTCTGTGGCCCTAAGTAAAGTTTCTGTGGCCGTGAGTAACAATTCTCTGGCACTCCGTAACAATTCTGTCTGTCCCTGAGTAACAATTCTCTGGCACTCAGTAACAATTCTGTCTGTCCCTGAGTAAAAATTCTGTGGCCCTAATTAAAGTTTCTGTGGCCCTAAGTAACAATTCTCTGGCACTCAGTAACAATTCTGTCTGTCCCTGAGTAACAATTCTCTGGCACTCCGTAACAATTCTGTCTGTCCCTGAGTAACAATTCTCTGGCACTCAGTAACAATTCTGTCTGTCCCTGAGTAAAAATTCTGTGGCCCTAAGTAACGTTTCTGTGGCCCTGAGTAACAATTCTCTGGCACTCAGTAACAATTCTGTCTGTCCCTGAGTAACAATTCTCTGGCACTCAGTAACAATTCTGTCTGTCCCTGAGTAAAAATTCTGTGGCCCTAAGTAAAGTTTCTGTGGCCCTGAGTAACAATTCTCTGGCACTCCGTAACAATTCTGTCTGTCCCTGAGTATGAATTCTGTGGCCCTAACTAGCGTTTCTTTGTCCCTAAGTAACAGTTCTGTGGCCCTGAGTAACAATTCTGTGTCTGTGCGAGTAACAATTCTGTGGCCCTAAGCAACAGTTCTGTGGCCCTCAGTAACAGTTCTGTGTCTGTGCGAGTAACAATTCTGTGTCTGTGCGAGTAACAATTCTGTGGCCCTAAGTAAAGTTTCTGTGGCCCTCAGTAACAGTTCTGTGTCTGTGCGAGTAACAATTCTGTGTCTGTGCGAGTAACAATTCTGTGGCCCTAAGTAAAGTTTCTGTGGCCCTAAGTAACAATTCTCTGGCACTCAGTAACAATTCTGTCTGTCCCTGAGTAACAATTCTCTGGCACTCAGTAACAATTCTGTCTGTCCCTGAGTAAAAATTCTGTGGCCCTAAGTAAAGTTTCTGTGGCCCTGAGTAACAATTCTCTGGCACTCAGTAACAATTCTGTCTGTCCCTGAGTAACAATTCTCTGGCACTCCGTAACAATTCTATCTGTCCCTGAGTAACAATTCTCTGGCACTCAGTAACAATTCTGTCTGTCCCTGAGTAAAAATTCTGTGGCCCTAAGTAAAGTTTCTGTGGCCCTGAGTAACAATTCTCTGGCACTCCGTAACAATTCTGTCTGTCCCTGAGTATGAATTCTGTGGCCCTAACTAGCGTTTCTTTGTCCCTAAGTAACAGTTCTGTGGCCCTGAGTAACAATTCTGTGTCTGTGCGAGTAACAATTCTGTGGCCCTAAGTAACAGTTCTGTGGCCCTCAGTAACAGTTCTGTGTCTGTGCGAGTAACAATTCTGTGTCTGTGCGAGTAACAATTCTGTGGCCCTAAGTAACAGTTCTGTGGCCTTCAGTAACAATTCTGTGTCTGTGCGAGTAACAATTCTGTGTCTGTGCGAGTAACAATTCTGTGGCCCTAAGTAAAGTTTCTGTGGCCCTAAGTAACAATTCTCTGGCACTCAGTAACAATTCTGTCTGTCCCTGAGTAACAATTCTCTGGCACTCAGTAACAATTCTGTCTGTCCCTGAGTAAAAATTCTGTGGCCCTAAGTAAAGTTTCTGGGGCCCTGAGTAACAATTCTCTGGCACTCAGTAACAATTCTGTCTGTCCCTGAGTAACAATTCTCTGGCACTCAGTAACAATTCTGTCTGTCCCTGAGTATGAATTCTGTGGCCCTAACTAGCGTTTCTTTGTCCCTAAGTAACAGTTCTGTGGCCCTGAGTAACAATTCTGTGTCTGTGCGAGTAACAATTCTGTGGCCCTAAGCAACAGTTCTGTGGCCCTCAGTAACAGTTCTGTGTCTGTGCGAGTAACAATTCTGTGTCTGTGCGAGTAACAATTCTGTGGCCCTAAGTAAAGTTTCTGTGGCCCTCAGTAACAGTTCTGTGTCTGTGCGAGTAACAATTCTGTGTCTGTGCGAGTAACAATTCTGTGGCCCTAAGTAAAGTTTCTGTGGCCCTAAGTAACAATTCTCTGGCACTCAGTAACAATTCTGTCTGTCCCTGAGTAACAATTCTCTGGCACTCAGTAACAATTCTGTCTGTCCCTGAGTAAAAATTCTGTGGCCCTAAGTAAAGTTTCTGTGGCCCTGAGTAACAATTCTCTGGCACTCAGTAACAATTCTGTCTGTCCCTGAGTAACAATTCTCTGGCACTCCGTAACAATTCTGTCTGTCCCTGAGTAACAATTTTCTGGCACTCAGTAACAATTCTGTCTGTCCCTGAGTAAAAATTCTGTGGCCCTAAGTAAAGTTTCTGTGGCCCTGAGTAACAATTCTCTGGCACTCCGTAACAATTCTGTCTGTCCCTGAGTATGAATTCTGTGGCCCTAACTAGCGTTTCTTTGTCCCTAAGTAACAGTTCTGTGGCCCTGAGTAACAATTCTGTGTCTGTGCGAGTAACAATTCTGTGGCCCTAAGTAACAGTTCTGTGGCCCTCAGTAACAGTTCTGTGTCTGTGCGAGTAACAATTCTGTGTCTGTGCGAGTAACAATTCTGTGGCCCTAAGTAACAGTTCTGTGGCCTTCAGTAACAATTCTGTGTCTGTGCGAGTAACAATTCTGTGTCTGTGCGAGTAACAATTCTGTGGCCCTAAGTAAAGTTTCTGTGGCCCTAAGTAACAATTCTCTGGCACTCAGTAACAATTCTGTCTGTCCCTGAGTAACAATTCTCTGGCACTCAGTAACAATTCTGTCTGTCCCTGAGTAAAAATTCTGTGGCCCTAAGTAAAGTTTCTGGGGCCCTGAGTAACAATTCTCTGGCACTCAGTAACAATTCTGTCTGTCCCTGAGTAACAATTCTCTGGCACTCAGTAACAATTCTGTCTGTCCCTGAGTAAAAATTCTGTGGCCCTAAGTTAAGTTTCTGTGGCCCTAAGTAACAATTCTCTGGCACTCAGTAACAATTCTGTCTGTCCCTGAGTAACAATTCTCTGGCACTCAGTAACAATTCTGTCTGTCCCTGAGTAAAAATTCTGTGGCCCTAATTAAAGTTTCTGTGGCCCTAAGTAACAATTCTCTGGCACTCAGTAACAATTCTGTCTGTCCCTGAGTAACAATTCTCTGGCACTCAGTAACAATTCTGTCTGTCCCTGAGTAAAAATTCTGTGGCCCTAATAACGTTTCTGTGGCCCTAAGTAACAATTCTCTGGCACTGAGTAACAATTCTGTCTGTCCCTGAGTATGAATTCTGTGGCCCTAACTAGCGTTTCTTTGTCCCTAAATAACGATTCTGTGGCCCTCATTAACAAGTCTGTGTCCCTGAGTAATGGTTCTCTGTCCCTAAGTAACTTTTCTCTGTCCCCAATTATCGTTTCTGTGGCCCTAACTCTGTCCCTGTCCCTAGTACAGAGCGGTCTGCCTCTGTTCAATAACTGCAGGCAAATGAAGAATTCCAAAATGGCCGCTATTTATAGCTCGACCATTACACAGTGCTGGCTGGCTGGCTGCTGATTGGCTGATGCGATCACATGTAGTTGAGGAATGCATTATGGGTCAGCGCGCCTTGTCTGCGCACCTTCCCAGACATCCCCGCTCCGTCGCCGCACATGTCAGCCGCCATTTTCTGAAAAATTTCGATTCGCGCGTCCGAATTAGGCTATTTTTCGGATTCGGCACGAATCGAAATTTTTCCGATATTCGACTCGAATTCCACTTCGGATACTTCGATTCGCTCATCTCTAGTGTTTATTATTACTTCCACAAACGGAAAAAGGGACAATCCAAATTTTCAAATCTGAGTGACAAATCAATGATGATCTCACACCCATGAACTGTCTGATAGATGTTTATGGAACACCAGTCATCTTGGGCTTGTTTAGCAGAACTATTTTTTCATTTCATGAACAATATAACAACCAAACAACAGACCAATCATTTAAACTGAATAGATATATTCAAAGTATCAGAAAGCCTCCTGTGTGGGCCCAGGATTATATAATGTAAATAAAATACATAGTACTGCTTTGTCAGAATTCTTTACAATGTTGTTGCCTGTATTTTTCAGTATTAGTGAAAAAGACGTGTTGGTACTGTGAGGGGAAAATATAGTGTTTATACCTCTGGACTGCAGATGTCTCTTTTTATAGTCATATCAGGGGCGGACTGACCATTTGGAAACTCGGGCACTGCCCGAGGGCCTGGGGTCAGTAGGGGGCTCCATGAGATGCCCCTGGTACCTTTTTCATAGGCTTTTTTAAGTTTGGGCAAGGACACAGGGGTCCCATGATCCCCTATTGCCCAGGGGCCCCATGAGTCGTCAGTCCCTGAGTCATATAGTTCTATAAAATTACTCTATGCTCTGTACAAGTTAGCTCCTGTTCCTGTATAATATACTTAGATGTTTATACAAGTAATATGGATGCCTGAACTTGTCAATAAAAAAAACGCTATAACTACTTTACCTCCCGGAATACAGGGCATAACAATATACACAACTGGAGAGTTACAATCCTAACTGCTTTTCACTCATATTGCTTTTCAGTTTGGACTGCTATAATCATGTAGAGGCAAGGGCTGGTACCACTATGGAAGAATTTAGTTGTACAACTTGACAGCATTGGAAAACTTCAGCTTCTAAACTCAGGCAATTGGCTGCATATACAGTATAGTCCACTTTGAAGAGTGACCTTCCAACTGATCCTAACAGACTCACCCCTACTTCCATATTAAGCCATATCCTTTTGACAGCTTCAGTAAAGAGTCATTTTGTGTCTCTTATCTCATGCCTGTGGATATCTTTACATGCACCAGGATTTCCTCCATCTCATGGAAATTTTAGATTGCAAATCTCTGCTACCTCCACCAACAGAGTGCTATAGCAACACATGGCTGTCTCTAGTGACAGTGGATGCATTAAAAACATCCAGTTTAATAATACAACATGGATTCTTAGTGTTAAGTTAAATAGCCAACATGGTAATTGTGGCATATCAATGTTCATCCTTGACACAAGCTGTAATAGGTTCTTGGAAGATTTGTTTGTGACTTTACTTCGTAAATTACTGGTTCATATGTAAATGACTAAAAATGAGCTAGCAGGGGACATTAATGAATTAGAAACGCAACAGTCCTAGCCTTCCCAGTAATTTAATTTGTTCCTTTTTCTTGCAGACTATCCATCACTATAAATCCCTGATAATTAGAATTGTAAACCCATGCTGTAGTCTGAGGACATTCTCTCAGGACAGAAATGTTAATATTGTAGTGGATTTCTGCTCAAGTTTAATAAAAGAAAATTAAACTGTGAAATGAATACAGGTCGGCAAATACTGGAAAAAAATGCTGGCCAAAAAAGGCCCATGGGCCACAAGAGAGCTTCTGATATGTTTCATGTTTCATAAGTCTAACAGACATCATAGAGTAATTATTTCTTGATTAAAGAAAGACTGCTTCATAATGTGGAAAGTATAACTCCACTCCAAGAACTTTTTGCATTTGGCTGTTTAACATTACTACAGTACAATGTTTATTACAATGTTACTATAAAATGTTATAACCCAGTATGGTGGTTCTTGAATCAAGCAGTCTCTAGAGAAAGTAAAGTCATGAGATTTGCCTGCCCCTTTCTTACACTACACTAACATCCCAAATGACTGCAATCATAGTTTAGATTAGTGAGTGCTTGTGATTTACTGTATCTGTAATTTTTAAATCAGAAGAATTATTTATTAGTGTTTAAGGCATACAAAGAACAGTACATAGAACTATATACAGTAAGAAAAAAAACATCCAGTAATAAAAAGAACAAAAGTAAGAAAAGAAAATTTCCAGTGTTACCAGCCATTCAATGAACAAATAGAGACAAAAAAAAGTGTAATATTATGCAGCAAAGTCATACACGAATCCCCACACATAGGGAAGCAGAGGTTCCTCTTTAGCAATAGACTAGTAAAGAATAGAGCATACAGATCTCCCTACTTGGTGATCCAAGTAAACCTGGGCAGGCTGTAAAAAGGCAGCAGGCAGAATACATCATGAAAGGGTAATTACAGCAACCTATGCATTATCAAATCAAGTGGGGCAAGACCTGGAGTGGCCAGCCATGCCTCCCATAGTTCTAAAATTTACCTGGGCACTCACGATGTTGGTAAATTAAACTATCATATTGTAAGATGGTTCCCATATTCTGTGTCCAGTCCTCCATAATTGGGTGAATGTCCTATTTCCAACGCACAAGAATGGACCTGCACACCTGAAACAGAGCCTTATAGAGGGCTTCTAGTACAAAATGTATCTTGGGTAACATTGTCTAGAATTCCCAAAAGGCATTGTTTAGGGCAGGGGTCTGCAACCTTTAAGACATAAAGAGCCACTTGGACCCGTTTCCGAAGGGAAAAAAAGACTGGGAGCCGCAAAACCATTGCAACATTTAAAACAAATCCGACACTGCATATATTGCAAAAAGCACTCTGGTCATGAAGGGGGTTTAAGGGCCCAGTAAGCAAAGGGTTAATCAGGGCCACAGTGTATCGTCATAATCACAATCATAGCCTTAGGTCAGTGGTGGGCAACCTTTTTTTTCAACTGAGCCAAATCTCGCCAAAACCACGATTGAAATTTATTTTGAGAGCCACATTTTTAAAACTGAAAATACATCCCCCATATAGTAATTCATCCCCCATAGTAATTGATCCCCCATATAGTAATTCATCCCCCATATAGTAATTCATCCCCCATATAGTAAGTCATCCCCCATATAGTAAGTCATCCCCCATATAGTAATTCATCCCCCATATAGTAATTCATCCCCCACATAGTAATTCATCCCCCACATAGTAATTCATCCCCCATAGTAATTCATCCCCCATATAGTAATTCATCCCCCATATAGTAATTCATCCCCCATAGTAATTCATCCCCCATATAGTAATTCATCCCCCATAGTAATTAATCCCCCATAGTAATTAATCCCCCATAGTAATTCATCCCCCATATAGTAATTCATCCCCCATATAGTAATTCATCCCCCATAGTAATTCATCCCCCATAGTAATTCATCCCCCACATAGTAATTCATCCCCCATAGTAATTAATCCCCCAAATAGTAATTCATCCCCCATAGTAATTCATCCCCCATATAGTAATTCATCCCCCATAGTAATTCATCCCCCATATAGTAATTCATCCCCCCTATAGTAATTCATCCCCCCTATAGTAATTCATTCCCCATATTGTGTCAATTCACTTACCTTTGCTCCGCGCGTTCCTCTCGCTGTGTTCCCGCGCCGTTCCGGTCTTCAGGGCGGACTGTGAGAGGAGAGGAGTTCGTCACGCTGCCCCGCCTACATCCTGACAGCCAATGTTTGCCACGCTCCACGGGCCGGATTAAAAGGTCCGCCGGGCCGTAGTTTGCCCATAGCTGGGCTAGCTGCAGAGTCCTGACTTTTGGGGCGGCCGTCCGAGAGGAGGGAGGGGAGCGGGCGCCCGGCACACAGAAGAGCCACATTAAAATGTGTAAAGAGCCGCGGCTTGCCGACCACTGAGCTACGGCAACCCTATTGCCTGTCACCTGGTGGGCAGTGTGCTCCGGAGCCGCAGCAAAGGTGAAAAAGAGCCACATGCGGCTCTGGAGCCACGGGTTGCCGACACCCGGTTTAGGGTCTAGAGTTAGGTTAGTTTGAAACACTGAATTAAGAGTGTTGAGTACTCCCTCCCAGTATAGATGAAGTTTCAGGCACTGCCATAGCATGTGCATAAGATGGTACCGCTTACATCTACCACAAAGAGGTTCCTGACGTAGCCCCATAGTGCACAATTTAGCTGGTGTATAATGAGCCCTAAGTACAATATATAGTTGTGATATACGATGAGAAACAGTCACCTGCAATGCAGCTTCTCATGCGTCTTCCTCAAAAGCCCCCACATCTCGCTCTCACTGCCCACTGACCCTATTTGGGTATTTTGCTAAATAATCTGTCAAAATCATGCTATAACAGTGAGAAATGAGCCCCTTTGTAGTTGTGACTGAGTGCAAGTAATTGAAAATAGGGGTGGGGGAGGAGTGCCATAAGGCTGATAGGCTTTGAGCGTTGACTGAATGTTTTAACTGTATGTAGTAGAACAACATGGTGGATGGTAAATTATACCTGGACTTCAACGTATCGAAGGATATAAGTTGACCATTGTTGAATATAGGTTTCAAGTTAGTTATCCCATAGGATTTCCACTTGGTGACATATTGTATCTTGGCTAGTTCTGCTAATGCTCCATTATGCCATATGGAACTATATATGGTGTGACCTGTAACCTGCTGAAGTTGCTTCACTTTGACCCAAATTTTATGTATTAATCGGTAGGTAGGGCATGACTTGTTAGGTTTACAAAAAGACTGAGCCTCAAGACCTTCCGGTAAGGAACTAGTGGCTGTACAGTGTAACATTACTTGCAGCGAGGAGTCATCAGCTGGGGCAAAGGTGGCGTCTCTTTCAGCCAAACTTTTATACAGATGTTGCAACTGGCAAGGTATTTTATCTGTTTAGTACAATATAATTTTGTGATAACTACTTCCAGAATAATTTATTATCTGACCAATCAAATTAATTCTCCTTTTTTTTTCTAAAGACATTATATAGGGCAGATACATCTTGAGGTAACCCATTCTTCTTTAAAGGTGCAGAGACACACCTGCATTTCAGCACAGCACAATAGCAGCTGAAGACCTCCAGTGTTCTTCTGCAACAAATCCAGCAAGCAAAGTGGAAATATCAAATGTTTCAATCAATTCATCAGTAGCTTTTTGTATGGTGCCCATGGAGAGGGCATTTTACAGAACAATGCAAACTTACCAGCTAGTCATCAAATAAAAAAAAATATACACAGTTTCAACAATTTACATTAAAAACAGATGTTTTAGTTGCATATATATATATTTTCAATGCAGCCTATAGGTACACAACCACTGAAAACAAAACCTATCTGCAATGATCACATTTCTTACATAAAGTATTTTCATGTTTTACTGGTCCTAACCTAAGTACTATGACAGTGTCACATACCTGGTTGTATAGCCTGATGTGCAGAGGTAGGCTCCTCTTACACCTCTGCATAAGGAGCCCTGGTAAGGCAACAGGGAATGCCAGAGCACAGAGTGGCAGGAGTGCCTTATAAGTCTTCTGCTGGCAGATGCTGTCAAGCTGGCTGTGCATCCCAGAGGCAGCAAGGATGGCAGACCAGATGCTCATGGGCAGGTAGACTGGGTTGATAGTCAGGCACAAATTAGCAGGCACAGATACAGAGGTAAAGGCCATAAGCAGAGTCAGACAGTTCAGGTCAGCAGCTAGCAGGCAGATCAGATGCAGACAGCAGGCAGAAGAATAGTCAGGAGTTAGACCAGGTTTGGTAATGACAGGCAGATAAACAGAAGTAGCAGGCAAAAGCATAATCCAGAGACAGGGCAGGGGTCAGTACAGGCAGCATTCAGGCAAGGACAGAAGCAGATCAGGTCAGCAGCACTGGATTACACGCAGGAATGGGTAGCAGGTTACAAAGGAAAGGTAGTAGACCAAATGGCAAGGACCCAGTGCAATAGTGCAGTTTAACTAGCCCACCTGGTGTGGTATGAGCAAGTCCCACTTAAGTTCTGTGCTTGCATACTTGTATTCTCTTTCCCTGACAGATGGTATCGTACTATGCATATTTGGGATGACTATATTTCTGCTGGTAATGGTAAAAAATGTGTTGCACATAACTATAAAAGCAAAAACTGTCTCTTTGCATTTGCTGCCTATAGGCACAACCCTGGTGTATTGATTGTAAATCTGGTCCTCTCTCTTCTATATATTTATGTACCATTAAGTCTTGTGTCTTACCTGATGTGGTCTCCAAATGGTATGTTCCATCTATGCATGGTGGCAATTTCCCTATATATACACACATCCATTGAAATGTCCTAGAACACCACCATTTTCCAGTTTTAATTGAAAGTTAAGAAGCTCATGTGTTTTGAATAACCTGAAATGATATAAAATTAAGAAGAAGGGGTTACAAAAAAGTTAAGGATGCTGAAAAATGAAAATTAATTTAAATTGCAGAGATATGCAAATAAGTCCTTTTAATGAACAAATAATGGGTTAATAATTACATGTTTTCTGTAGCAAAAGAAGTAAACTAAGCCTTGAATGTTGAAAACAGTTCCAACAGGTGTACCATGTTTTGTTGATTACTTACAAATCATCTGGGGGAAATAGCAAAGGGAAATACATAAATAATATAATACATAAACACATACATATAAATAAATACATAAATATTGGCAAATGTTCTGCATACCAAATTAATAATGTTATAAACAAGTTCTATGTGATGATGCACCAGCTGAGCCAAATCACGATATGTCTCTAAACACATACAATCCTAAACATGAGTACCACTCATAGCATCCAGTCAGTATTCGGTTTTTAAAGGCTGATACTGAGGCTGAATGCTGAACCTGTGCTTTTTGGGTGCAGGGAAATGCTGGGATTTGATGCATAGGTGCTAAAAGCCCAGTGTACATGGAGCCTTAAAGTGCTATGCAACCATTTCTATAAATGGCAGGCAGATGGAATCAAAATAATTAAGCACTGGGGTGTGGCCGGCTGCGGAACGGGATGGCCGCATAGTCTGTGAGCTCCGGGAACCAAAGCGGCTCACAGCAACGGAGGACAGAGGAGAGCATACCTCTCATCCCTGGCAGCTGCCTTAGGGCTCGTTCACACTTGGCTGTTTTGCCAACGCTTGCCAAACGCCCCTATAGCGTTTGGCAAGCGTTGGTCCCGCATTTGCGGAGCGTTTTTTAACGCTCGGCAAACGCCGCATGCGCGGTTTAGCGGAGTTTGCTAGGCGTTTGCCGAGCGTTACTAACGCCCCACAAACGCCTATAATGCAGTTTGAGTGGTGTTACCGCTCCGCAAACGCCCCGCAACCGTGTCGCAACCGCCGGCCGGGCGTTTGCGGAGCGGCACCATAGACGAGAATAGGAGGCTTCAACGCCTTCTGACTTGTCCGGAGGCGTTCGTTTTGCCGCGACGCAAACGCTCCCGTTAGAACAGCACCATGTGCTGTAATGTGCAGAATTGGCAGAGGCGTTTGGGAAGCGGTAAAAACGCTTCACAAACGCCTCTCTGCCGCCTGCACACAGCGCTAGTGTGAACGTAGCCTTAGTGTGCCGGGACACCATCAGCTCACATGGGGAAGCGAAAGATCAAAGAGAGGACCCACAAATTAATGGAGTTCTTCACTCCAGGTGGTGGCCCCTCCCCTCAAGCACCTCTCCCTCTGTGCAGTCACACACAGCAGAGGAGAGGCCTCACTCCCATTCACATAATAATAGCCCTGCACAATCTGTGGGCACTACACCTACCAGCAGCCCCCAAAAGGCAAAGAAGCGCTGTCCTCCAGACCCCCACCTACTAGGTGAGCAAGCTATTGATTCCATTTCTCATAATATCACTAGAGAGTTTATTGAACATCTGGAAGATTACCCTGCTGAAACTCTGCCTTTGACCACATCAGTCATGAAGGATATGCTTGTTATCCTTAACGTCCCTGGCGGTATTCCCAAGTGTAGCTCGGGGTAAAGTTTCAGTACCACAAGCGGTAACCCTGAGCTGCACTCAGGCTTACCATGCGGCGCTGCTCTGTGATCCCTCGATCACTTACCTTGTCCTGCGCTCCTGCGATGTCCCTCCTGCAGTGTCCCCGGCAATGTAATCCGGCGGATGCCGGCATCTGTCATCTGGGTTCCGTCCCCTGTGAGCGTCGGGACGTAGGGGGGACGGAACGGCGGGAAATTTGAAAATGACAAAAAGTGACATTCACTAAAATCACATAGTAAAACATTACTGTATCAAAGCATTTCACATACATTTTGTCCCTAGTGCTTTGTCCTGTGCCCTGCCTGCATTTTTACTGTTCTTTCTGCCTGGAAACTGAGAAATGTCCATGGTGTCCAAAAAGCGTCCCTTTAGGTCAAAAGCGGTTTTAGACCAGCTAGAGAACAGCGATAGTAAATTAGAACCACTTGCAGAATTGAGTGATAATGATTCATGGGGGAATTCCTCATCAGACACTGAAAACGATTTTGCAACTTTGCTCAGTGATGTGCGAACTTGGCGCTATATTTCAAATTTCAGTGTTTTTGGTTTGATTATATTATTGAATTACATTATTATATTATTATTTTTTATGATTATTTATTAAATTATTATTTATGATTTCATGTTTCAAGTTTTATCCTACCCGGGATGTTTACTAGACTCTTGTTCAGACAGATTTCAGTGAGTTATTCCTAAAAATTACAGGCCTACAATAAAAAAAATACATATTTCCATGCAAAAAAATGTACCGCTCTGAGCACAGAAATATGGACATAATCAGACCGCTAGGGAGGTTAAAGGTTCTTTACACAAGGATATGATGAGTTTTTTGTAACAAGTAAACGCTGAGGTTGAGTCTAGGGGAGCGCGTCAACCATGTGGAATCTAAAATGGGTGAGTTTGTGTCTCATCACAACGAGTTAGTGGATGTTCACAATGAAGCGGAAGAGGAATTGAATGCTTTGAAACTAAAAAATAGTGGATATGGAGGACCACAGGAACAATATCAAATTTAGGGGGGTGAGTGAAACTGTCCCTGCCGCAGACCTTAGACCCTTGGAACCCCTGGTGACCTCAATTAGATTGAATCCCTTGATTTCCAGTATAAAAACAGCAAATATTTCCCATAAAATTGGCCTCTTTGGAGATGATGTCATACTTACCATAACGGACCCATTGACATGGCTAAACATTTTAAGCATAGAAGAGATTGCTTTCAACGAAGATAGCACTCTCTTCTACGCTTAAAATGTTTAGCGACATCCCATATTATAAACTCAATATTAATAAATTGTGTGCACTTCCTATAGGTGTTCCAAAAGATCTGTTACATTGTCTTAAAAACAAGTTCTTGTACAGCTGGTCCACTAAGCATCTGGAGTTTTTGGGTATTCGAGTGTCCTCCCCTTCCTCTAACATGTTCAAAGACAATTACAAGGAACTACACCAGGTGACCTTAAAGGATCTATTAGCAATTGGAAAACATGAGCTTTCGTGGTTGGGAAGAGTAGTGGCCTTTAAGATGTTGATCCTGCCTAAACTCATACTATTTTAGAACGATCCCCCCCTTAACCCCCATAGGCCTATAATCCCGTTTTCAGCTCTCATTAAACATAAATCTAAGGGGGGCGTAGGTTTCCCTGTTGTATCTAACTACTATTACGCTGCACTGCTAGATTAACTCCAGCACTGGCTGATCCCCTCAGATAAGCTTTGGGTACAAATAGAGAGAAGCACAGTCCCAGCTGGGGATCTTACGGCTCTACTACTTGCGAGGACTATTTCCCCAAAGTTAATACATACCTACCTTCCCTCTATTTCTGTGACATTGAGCGCATGGTTAGTGGGCTTATCTAAATCCACTGCTTCTACCCCTAAGATTAAACTAGACATACCACTAACAACCTATGAATATCTTATTCCCAATCTTAATGTAAAACCTTTGAGAGAAGCGGGCTATTCTAAGTTTACTGACATCCGTGCTTCACAATTGAGGGGAAATAGATACCCATTTTTTCAGATTCGGGCTTACCTCGGTGCCAATTACAATTTGGGGGTGGAGGTGGATTCTAAGATTTGGAATATTGTATCGAACTCGTCCGGATTAAAAAAAGGGCATTTCATGGTTTTACAAATTCTTACAATATGACTCTGATCACTCAGTGATAGCATGTGTGGAGAGGTGAGAGAGGGACTTGGGGAGATCCTTTATGCTAGAAGAGTGGCAAGCAGCCATGTCCTGTAACATCAGTCTTTCAAAGTGTACTAATCATTGGGATAGCTCCCTTAAGATTCTACACCGCAGATATCTTACCCCATATAAGCTTTCCAAGATTTACCCCGATGCATCGCCTTATTGCTGGAGGGCTTGCGGTGTTGTTGGAAACTACTACACGTTCTTTGGGACTGTGTGCGTATGCAGGAATTTTGGAGAGAAGTTTTCGCTTTGATCTCTCGGGTGTCAGGTATACAAACAAGTCCTCATCTGGCATTATTAAATATTACATTAAATTTATTTCCTGTCCAATGTCGAACAATCATTGCCCACACCTTAATTGCTGCCCAGTTAACAATCACTAAAGAGTGGAAATCTACTCCTATTTCGGATGTGATTACTAGAGTACACTCCTATTATCTATATGAGAGGTCCTATGCATTTTCGAATCATACTATAAGGGTATTTGATGTTAAATGGCTGCGCTGGAGCATTTTATTCAAGTTCTCTGACCTATGATTGTAAGGTATCATAGGGCATGGATATTGGAATTTTACTGACTTCTGTTGGATATGTTGAATTTCTTGCTCTATTGTACTTTTTTGTCCTTTCTTTTTTTTGTTTTCCATGTTTATCCTTTTTTGGTTAAATTTCTGTTCAACTGTTCTCGTAATGGATAAAATTCTATTCTTTGTGTATCATGTATCATATGAGGAAGAGAAACGTGCATTGCTTTGTTCTGAGTGTTAAATCTGCGGTGCATCTGCTAACCTCTTGCGCATATATATGTTCCTGATATCATTATCAGATAATTGTACGTATTTGCTGAATTAAATCTGTATAATTTTGAAAAATGTGATGCTATTTCGACTACTGTTACAGTCGTCTACTGTTCTGTTGTTGTCTTGAAAAACTTTAATAAAAAAAGAGTTGAAAGAAAATAATTAAGCACTTGCACCAATGCCAGAATGACTTAAAGCTAGACTGTTTTTAATCTTATTGCATTTCCTTCATTAAGATAAAAAATGTCCCTGCATTTGTATGACCCCCTCGGCCCGCTTATACTTACCTGAGCCTTATCATGATCCAGCATTATCCCCTTTCTGTAACAGCTCTATCATCTCTCTCTGTTCACAGAGGCAGCAACGGGGGCCACTGGCTCCTGCTGATTGGATATTTAAAGTTAACAGGAAATTGCATTGCACATGATTGGATAGTGGAACTGAATATTTGCATATCTTTTTGAGTGAAGATTTAGTAAATCACCCCCAATGTCACATTACATCAGTGCTTCTCAATTATTTTCTGTCATGCCCCCCCTAGGAAGAAGAAAACATTTCGTCCCCCCCGCGCGACTGTAAATAGTATAATTTGTCTATAAAATTGTTATAAGTACACCTCTGCATAACACTGTATCCTTATTAACGTATAAGAGAATAAAAAAAGAAAGAAATGTGGATCAATTTACAACAAAGAATAGCTTTATTAACTGTAGCAGAAAAGATTTAAAGTGCATTAGAAATTCCAAAAAAATTAAATCCTTAATTAAACTATAAACATTTTTTGATTGGACATGTCAAACCATATGATACTGAAAAAATACATAAAATCAATAAATAATAATGAATTCAAACCGATCACCAACATTTACTTAGGACCTAATCATTGGCGCCCCATCAGTGGTGTCAGTGGGAGGAATAGTGCCTCATTATTGGTGTCAGTGGGAGGAATAGTGTCTCAACATTGGTGTCAGTGGGAGGAATAGTGTTCCCATCATTGGTGTCAGTGGGAGGAATAGTGTCCCAACATTGGTGTCAGTGGGAGCAAAATAGCGCCCCATCATTGGTGTCAGTGGGAGGAATAGTGTCCCAACATTGGTGTCAGTGGGAGGAATAGTGTCCCAACATTGGTGTCAGTGGGAGGAATAGTACCCTGTCAGTGGGGAGAGGAATAGTGCCCCATCGTTGGTGTCAGTGGGGGGGAGGAATAGTGCCCCATCGTTTGTGTCAGTGGGAGGAATAGTGCCCCATCGTTGGTGTCAGTGGGAGGAATAATGCCCCATCATTAGTATCAGTGACACCAATGATGAGGCACTATTCCTCCCACTGACACCAATGACACTTGCTGACCCCTGTTGCAGTATGGTGCTGCTGCAGCCAGCATATGTGGTTGCAGCAGCACCTCTGCACTGCACACTTACCGGCTTTTCCCTCACTCGATTTTCGCGGGTCCGCTCGGCTCCGCCTCCTCGCCCGTGATTGGCCACCTGTGTACCTTTCCTGAGCTACAGTTCTGGCGGCCAATCACCGGTGAGGAGGCGGAGCCGAGCGGCAGAAGTGAGGGAGTGGCCGGAGTGACGGAAGGAGCAGCGCTTCCTGGATGGATCATCGTGGGAGCCAGGTAAGAGACAGCAGCCCTCTGCCCACCCTTGTACTTAGTGTCCCTTCTGTTGGAAGGGGGGGGGGACAGCGACGCGCCCCCCTTGACGGAGCCTCACTATTTGAGAAGTACTGCATTACATGAACAAATTGTGGAAGTGCCTATATGGCCTTATGAGTAGTGATGAGCGAACCAAGCAAAGTTCAGATTGCTTGATTGTCACAGAAGAAATTAATACACCTTCAAAACTTGAACATAGCACCAAAACTCCACTGAAGTTTATGTGAGCCAAATCTTGTTTTTTTTTTCTACCCCTTTGCAAGCTTTTGTTAAAAAAGACGTGTAGATGGGCACTGGAGGACATATACCAATGCAACAAAAGTTTGTAAAAATATCATTTGACGGGGCACTTTTAAAAGTGACTGTTTTTTTTAAAAGGGAGGGCAACATGGAAAATACACAATTCCCCAACATGCTTGGAGGATGACTTAAACCTACACGTGAAGTGGTGTCCCTATATAATATCCTCTTGCTGACTGGCCCTTGCAGATATACTGAACGTGATCTGGGATTTCTGGGTAGGGGGTACGCATGCTTGTGTGTGCCAACCTCCCCAGCTGCTCTGTCATTCGCTACAGCACAAGCTGATCAGCAGGTCCTGGCCAATGATTTATGGTCAGGACCCGCTGATCGGCTGAGTGAAGGACAGAAGAGAGCCCTGTGTTAGTAAATAACACTCTACAGACAGCACTGATGTGCCATTTTTTTCTCACCCTGCAAAGCATTGCCCTGCATTGCTTAGTAAAAACAGCACACAGTACACACAGTATACATTGTTAAGCACACAGTTAACTTTTTAAATTGCCCCTAAATGTTAACCCCTTCCCAGCCAGTCATTCCCTTCCCAGTGTCATTAGTACAGTGAGAGTGTATATTATTAACACTGATCACTGTATAAGTTTCACTGGAGATGTAAGTCGCTGATCACCGCTATTACTAGTATTAAAAAGATAAACTAATAAAAATTCCAGTATATATCATTATTTGTAGACACTATAACTTTTACACAAACCAATTCATATACACTTATTTGGATTTTTGTTTTACCAACAACATGTAGCAGAATACATTTTGGCCTAACTTTATGAAGAAACTTGATTTTGAAAAATGTCTAATTGGATATGTTTTAGAACAGTAATTAAACAGTAAAAAAACATTTTGTCCTTTTTTCGCTTATATAGTAAAAAATAAAAAACCCAGTGGTGATCAAATACCACCATAAGAAAGCTCTAATTGTGTGAAAAAAGTATATACATTTATTTGGGTACAGCTTTGCATGACTGCACAATTATCAGTCAAAATAGCACAGTGCAAAATAGCAAAACATGGTATGCTCATGAAGGGGGTAAAATCTTCCAGGTGGTAAAACTACAGCAAAAATTACATTAAGCTAAAAATATATTGCCACTAAATTACATTTCTCAGCTCGCTTTGTGAACAAGGCAGCCGGGAGGATCCCCCAAAATCCAGGATGTGGATAAAGATTTTGAGGGATGTTCTGGACATTAATACTGAAATTTTATAGATAAACAACTCATATTCTCATATTGATTAGTGGTACCAAATTAATAATATCTATTGCAGTAGGGAACAGACACAAAAAGATACACTCAGCATCTTTCCAAATCACTGTTCTGTTTATTCGGCGTATTTGAATTTTTTTTATACACATGGTTATGTAGGTATCACATTAATATTACCATTTTAGTTTTATGGTAACAAAGGGCGTGACATAGGCAGGCTAATTTCTAATCAAGACTTGAAGGAATGCAAACATAATCAGAACATAATTGGTGCCATGTGCACAATGAGTGCAGTGTACAACACATAGGCAAAATATACAAAATAGACTACAATTTTATGCAGAATTTACACATTTCCTTTAGAGGGAGAACCCATACCAAGAAAAAGATAGTGGTGGGTCTCCTCTAAAAATCTATACTGGACCCTTAAAGTATAGTTTTTAAAAGAGGACCCAGCATGACCCCCATCTTCTGGACCACAGCATGCTACGTACCCTCAACATAGGGAGGAAACCTTGCCATGAGCAAAACACCTTGCCCCCATGTTGATGGGAACAAGGGCCTCTTTCCCACTTCCCTGGTCTGATCAGGACCGTCTGTAACACGGGCCAAAGGAGGCAACTGCCCTGGGCCCAGTCTTTGTTATAGGGCCCAAAGCAGCTGCCCCTTAAGCCCATGCGATCTCAAATTGGGGCCCCGATGATTGCACTGCAGAGCGCACAGGGTACACAGGAGACATCACTGTATTCCCCAGCCAGAAGGAAGGAGGTGGGGCCAGGTCCAGAAGCTCCACTGACCCTGCCCCATGCATCCTGTATGCTAGGGAGGGAACTGCTGTAGTAGAAGCTGTAATGAGTGGGAGCACTGCCTCCGCACATCAGAGAGGATGCTGAGCCCGGCTGGTCAGGTATACCCCCCCCCATAGACTGCCTGTGGACTTTTATTAAAAAAAGACCCTGGAGCTGTTTTTCACAAACTGTATATCTCTGCATTGCTGAAAGGTCTCTGTTCATCCCCTGTAATATGACTGCAGTCTCTGGTCAACCCCTGTAATATGTCTGCAATCTCTGGTTAGCTCCTGTAGTACATCCGCAGTCTCTAGTCATCCTCTGTAATATGTCTGCAGTCTATGGTCATCTCCTGTAGTATATCTGCAGTCTCTGGTCATCTCCTGTAGTATATCTGCAATCTCTGGTCATCTCTCTTGTAGTACATCCGCAGTCTCTGTCCATCTCTAATGTAGCACATCTGCAGTCTCTGGTCAGTTCTCCTGTAGTACATCCACAGTCTCTGGTCATCTCCTACAGTACATCCGCAGTCTCTGGTCATCTCTCCTGTAGTACATCCACAGTCTCTGGTCATCTCCTGTAGTACGTCCACAGTCTCTGGTCATCTCCTATAGTACATCTGCAGTCTCTGGTCATCTCCTGTAGTTCATCCACAGTCTCTGGTCATCTCCTGTAGTACATTTGCAATCTCTGGTCATCTCCTGTAGTACATCCACAGTTTCTTGTCATCTCCTGTAGTACATTTGCAGTCTCTGGTCATCTTCCATAGTACATCCGCAGCCTCTGATCATCTCCTGTAGTACATCCACAGTCCCTGGTCAGCTCCTGTAGTACTTCTGCAATCACTGGTCATCTCCTGTAGTAACTCTGCAGTCTCTGGTCATCTCCTATAGTACATCCACGGTCTATAACCATCTGCTGTGGTACATCCACAGTCTCTGGCCATCTCCTGTAGTATGTCTGCAGTTTCTTACCATCTTTTGTAGTATGTGTATTAATGTGCCGCCTTGCTCAATTATTTGGGATTGCTCAATGAGCTTTAATGATGTGCAGTAACCTCTAGCAACCAGTCAGTGAACAGTAGTGATCTGCTGTAGTCTCTAGCAACCAATCAGCAAAAAGATGTGCAGTAACCTCTAGCAACCAATCAGTAAGTGGTAATGATATGTTGTAACTTCTAGCAACCAATCAGTGATCGGCAATGGTAAGCAATAATCTATAGCAACCAATCAGTGAGCAGTAACAATGTACAGTAACCCCTAGCAACCAATCAGCAAGCATAAATTATGTGTTGTGACCTCTAGTAAACAGTGAGTGGTAAAGATAGGCTGTAACCTCTGGCAACCAATTGCAATTGCTGCCTGCTGTTTTCTTGTATGTCTCAGAGTGTGTGTATGTGTGTGTGTAGGGGGGGGGCAAGGAAACGTTTGCACAGAGCCCAATCAACATTTTGGGTTTGATGGGTTTGATGGATGTTTGGGTAGACAGAATTTGGAAGCCCTCTTTAAAATAAAGGGACTCCCAGATATCTAGCCCTCCCATATTTGAATGAGTAAGGGTTACATAGTACCCCTTGTAACTCTGTCACAAAAAAACTGAAATAAATACACCCACGTTGTCCTTTATAAAAACAAAAAAAATTATTATAAATCATCTCATCTAGCAATGTAAGTCCATCTTCAATGACAATAAACAATGTTCCAATGACTCCCCAAAACAAACATTATGGTCCATGCATGAAGATCCTGCTCCCAATAAACAGCTTTTCTGAAGCCAGCTGCTGATTCTGACAATATTTGGGCAGTGATATCAATCAGGATACCCGCTGCCTTGTTTACTATGTGAAACAAGATGGCATTGGGGCCAGAAAGTAGTTCATTTAATAGCAGTAGTGATACCATCACTACATTAATCACTTCTGGTTGCAGAAGCAGCCAGATGATTTGGTGGATGAACAGGCCAAGTCTGGCTATTTACTTTGTCTTTGGTGAGCCTCAAACAGTTAGAGTTTGGATCAAACTCTCTGTCAAGCCTAACCCAAAGCTCCTCCTATTAATGAGTCACTGACCTGGAACAAACACACCCCACAGAAACATTGCAAAATGCCTTTTTTCACTCTTTAAAAGGAATGTATTATGGTTTTGCACATAATTTAATATGGTCAGGAATAGTGATGAGCCAAGCACACCTTGGTTTGGTTATAGCAGAGTTCAGCACACATCAGTAAAGTTGGGGTGCAGAATCTGAACCTCACTGAAGTCAATAGGAGCTGAATGTTAAAAATCAGTTCTGGCCATTTTCTTGGCTAATAGGCAAACAAATGTTGAAGAGGACTGAGCACTGCCCAAGAAGACATGTACCAAACAAAAACAATTTTACAAAAAGATCTTGTTATTGGGCAGAGCTTTTTTTTTCTTCTTTCAGCAGGTTGATGGGCATTGAGCATCATGACTGATGTGGAGCTACATCCCTAGACAATGTGATTGACTATGGATGTAAATCCTCTTATATTTGTTTGTTTTTTAATAAATGACTTGGCAAAATCTTTTTGTTTACTGTTTAAATTTTTTGTGACTGATTAGGAGTAATATGTACCCTGTAATCATTTACATGTGGGGTTGTATCTGTGGGTCACCTTATTGTTAAAGGGGCCTTCAGATTCCAATAACCCCTCTGTCTGCAGACCTCCACAACCACCATAATGTTATAGGGGTCCTTCAGATTCTGATAACCTTTCTGCCTGCAGACCCACATAACTAATGTGCCAGGGTTGTGGGGTAGAGACCCTGTCCTCATCAACATGGGGACAAGGAACCCCACCCCCTCATGTTGAGGGTCCTTCCTGCCAGTCGGCTGCATGCTTGGATAAGAGTCTGTTATGGAGGTTTGGGAGGACCTGACATTTGCTTTCTTCCTATTTTTTAAGTCCCCCTAAAATCCATGCAAACCCGCAGGGTCTGGTATAGAATTTGGGGAGCGTCAGATGCCTTTTTTTTGCATGAGACCCCCGCCATAAAATTCCAAAAACACCCTTGCCAGTTTCTTTTTCTTTTTTTTTTTTTTTTTTTTTTTTTTTAACTATTCCCAGTTCCTTTTGCTCACATAGGATTCAGGACTAAAAAAAATTAAAAATCTGAAAATAATGTATTTTTTTAAGTAAATATTAGTAGTTAGCTAAATATTTGGTTAAATACTTATTTTAAATTGATGGACATGTGCCTTTTCTCAATGTGACTTAAGCTGGCCATACTGTACATTATACAATTTTCTTATTCAATTTCCTTTAGATTTACCTTCAACTATGTAGTACAAGGGCCTGTCTGATTGCATACAAATTAAAAGTGTTTATGTTTGACATCACATTATATGATTTTAGTAAATCTAAAGGAAAATTGTATAAGAATATTGTATAATGTATGGCCAGCCTTACTGTGTAACTTTAACTTTGCACTGTGTAATAAATTTTGCATGTGGAGCATTAGGCTCTTTTTCATTTTCGAGATGCTCAGTTTAATTCTTTGATGTAAAGCCTGTTTACAGCTGTGTAACTAATTGAACTAGTCAGATTTATAGCAGTAACTTGGGTCTCAGTCAGACAAACCACAGCTAGCCAAGAGCTCTCTGGGATCCCTATATCATCTTTTAATAAATGTTTCATAGTAAAACAACAATTGTATACAGAGTTAAAAGAAACGTCTAAAACATTAGTTAATAAACTAAAATAAAACAACTAAAATAATGTTTCCCCTAGACTTTTATAATTTCTCTTTATTGATGATGATGCAATCTTTGACAATATGTGTGTATATATGTATGTGTGTGTGTGTATATATATATATATATATATATATATATATATATATATATATATATTCAAAAGAATGGATTAAGCACTGTTGCCCTATGCCCATTTGTTGCCTGAAAAAAATGTTTCTGCTCCTTTTTCGGGTGTAAAGCTTCACTCGATTTGCAAAGGTGTGGTTTGCCACCAACAATCGCAGTAGAATCACATCACCTCTGAGCCATCAATAAAGTATAATGGCACCCAAACATGTGCAGCGTGTTGTGCTGCATGATTCGGGATCGTGGAAATAAATGCAGCGATTATGCCTCCGATCCCAAATCATTTGATGTGAATAGACCTTATCGCCAATATCCACTTTAAGAAAAGATTGCAGATCTCCAAAGTTTAGTTTGTGAAGTAATGTTGAACAAATTAGAAGACTGCAGTACTCTTCATGTGATTCTTATTCATTCAAGTTTAGTACACACAAATTAGAAGTAATTTAAAAAAAAAAGAAATTTTATATATATATATATATATATATATATATATATATATATATATATATATATATACATATACATATACATACACACACTATATATATATATATATATATATATATATTTTTTTTTTTTTGTTACAAAGATGCACAGTGTAATTATAAAATGTGTATTATTTTTACTATAGTAGAGTGCATTTTGACATTTTGTTTGAAATGTAAATCAGTATATCTCATTTTATGCACTTAATCCCATTCTGACATAAATGTCAGGTGCAGTATCAGATTGCAGTCATATAAAATTAGCCATCTCTAGAGAAGCAAGAGCACTAAATAGTTATTTCTCCACTGCATCCACCAAATGCAGGAAAGGCTGCCTTATATCATCATAAAGAGACGGATCAAATGATGAAATGAGAAAAGAGAATTAAAAAAAAAAAATCACCATCTTGCGACAAATGTGCCACCAGGCACCTCTCATATAGAAAACATTCCTCTTCTAATTGTTATGGCTTGTACAAGACAGCCAGATATTGGAAAGGCAGTAAGTCTTAATATGCATGCAGATAAGAATAAATGATTATGAGTAGCAAATCTCAGTGGCTCCAGATAGTGAGATGAATAATTTGGTTTAGATAGTACACTCAATGCAAAAATGAAACTTGTAAAAAAGTACAGTAGGTATATAAAGAAATATAATCTTGTGTTATTTGGCCAATTGTACTTAAATAGACAAAGGAAGATAAATAAACCTTTTTTAATTAGTGATAGCAGGCCCTGGCCTGTGTTCTTTTTTTGCCACCCTTGCTTAGCTTTGAAATGTCTGTCACTTTAGCTTCACTACTTAATGTGTCACTGACCTGGAACAAACTTGTGCATATCAAGTGACAGTGAAGGAAGATAGATAATAGTCTTGGAGCCTTGCACCTTTCAGCAGTGTCAATCCTTATATATTTTTCATGACACGTTTCTTTTAAACAGAGAGAGAGAGAGACTTAGTTCTCATGAGGCATTTTTTCTCTAAAGAGCTGCAACTTTTCACACTGAAACAGTTGATCTATTTTAAAATTCTAACTCTATTGATGTTAAGAGGCCAGGTTGGTGAGAAGCAGACTGTGAATTTAATCTACCAACCCTGCTGCTGTCCTGGCCACCTCCTTCTTACTTTAGAACGGTGGCTTTGAATATTAGAGGATTTACTTATTCTCAACAAGCAGCAAATAAACCTTAAAGTAATACTAAATAAACATTGTTTAATTTACATTGTCCCTTCTCTTTCTGTATATGAATGATGCATCAGGGGCGGACTGACCATTTGGAAACTCGGGCTCTGCCCGAGGACCCGGGGTCAGTAGGGGGCCCCATGAGATGCCCCTGGTACCTTTTTCATAGGCTTTTTTGAGTTTGGACAAGGACCCCATGATCCCCTATTGCCCGGGGGCCCCATGAGTTGTCAGTCCGCCCCTGTGATGCATTGTTCTTATTTTAATTAAAAAAAAATCAAACTACTTTTTTCCTCATTGATATACAGCTGTTACTTGACCCAGCTCTTTTCCAGCCTGTCTGCAGGGAAGCAGAGGCAGGAGGAGCTTCTAGTCCTCTGCTGCTAGTCACATGTTCAAAAAAAAAAATCCAACAACCTTTGGGATACAGAGGAAAAATAAATAATTAATATCAATTAAATGTTTTAAATCATATATTTGAAATCAAATCTTTATTATTTGTTGGCAATAGCATGGTGTGGTTGGATTTCTTCACACCTCCAGCCCCCATCAATCAAGATGTAATATCCCCCCCTAGTGTTTAGTTGTTTAGTGGGCATGGAAGAGGATGGAGGGATTGGGCTGTCATTTACCAATGTGTATACACCCACATGTATGACTCTATACTCTATAGTTAAATGGGCTGCTCAGTTGTGATAGGGAGGAAATGCTCAAGATAGAATCTCACTAAAAAATTGAGCACGGGCAGTAGCTGCCAACACTGCTCTGCAACATCCAAAACTGCATTGCAGACATGGACAGAAGGGGGAGATAGAAAACAGCAGGATCAACCAGGTTTTTTGCGGAATACAGAAAATGAATCCCATAGTGACTGAGTGAGTAGGAACAGCATGTAATACAACATTTATTGATAGTTTTTTATTATGTGGGTTTAATGGCACTTTAAATTCCTCATTATAGCTGCAGCCACTGTGGAGTAATTGATTTGCAGTTGAAGCTTTTCAGTTTTAGTTTTTTCTCCATAGAACATTTCTCCATGGCAACAATTAGTTTGCAGCCTGCTAACCTTCTAATATTTAATGCCAACACAGAGTAGATGCATAGGAAGCGAGTAGAAAGAAAAATGCTTGAACAAGTTTATAGCTTCTATTGTGAACATTGAGGATGAATTACTTCACTGCAGAGGTCATTGAGGAATTGTTTTAAAGCCCATTTACTGTTTATTAAACATATTTAAAGCCTGTTAAATAAATATCATGGGCAGTAGCAACCCATAACTAATCATTTATACATTTATTTTCAGTACAATAAATATTACTTCAAGCTTAGAGAGACTCTGTCCTTATACTCTTAATATCAGCAGTAATCATCCTATATGAGTAAATGTCAAATGTCTTGTTCGTTTAATCTCCTGATATTATTACAGTAGCTATCTGCTGTTATTGATGAAATTATGGTTTTAGAAAGGACTTCGACTTCTGCTGGTCACTGGTTTTCTCAGATGTGACTTCAGCAGCCCAAGAAAAACTCAGAGCAGTCATTCACATAACATTCTGTAATAATCCCCTATAATTATATATTTAGAGGGTAAGTTTACATTTGGAAACATGTCACATGTTCCATCCATTTTTAGGGTAAAACATGTAACATGTTCCCACCCCTTCATCCATTACCTGATCCCCCCCCCCCTCCCTGTAACAGCAATATGGAGAGAACTTCCCAGTACTAGCTGTCTGTTTTTTAAAACAACATGACCGTGCAGGGCTCCACCCACACTGCCTTGTCATTCATTCACAGAGTTCTGTGAATTAATTAACTACAAGTCAAAACAGCCTTAGTGGCTGTTGGCTTGTGGTTCTCAAATACCTACCATGGTGCTGTGGAGTGCCTTGATAGTTCATTGATTCTTTCTGTTAGATATACTGACAGGTCTGCAGGAATCCTGTATGGCACCGGCATTCTGCTGATCACTGGTGCAATGCTTTACAGGTTCCTGCAACAAAAAATAATAAATGTAAATTGTTTTACCTGTAAAAAAATGTGCATTCATTATTTTTTGTCAAAAGGTAAACTTATCATTTAAGTGGTTGTACATCCTTACATATACCCAGTGAAGTGAATAGCCTCAGGTGATACACAGAGATTAAAAACAAGTTGTACTTGTTTATCTGAAGCTTTTTTTCCCTCTAGATCATTCTAGAAACACACAGTTCAAAGTATTTTATCTCAGCTCTAGCAGCAGGGTGTCAGGATCTGAAATCACACACAGAGCAGAGCATAGAGCACAGAGTTCTCCAATATCTGACTGGAAGAAAGGGACAAGTCCCCTCTGCATAGACTTATAGAAAAAAAGACTGAGCTAAGGCAAGAGTTATCTGCTGTGTGCTGGAGGGGGTGGGCAGTCTGTTGGGAAAAACTGTCAGAAGTGACTCGTGCAGAGGAGAGAGGAGAGAACAAAGAGGAGCCACACTAATTTCTGGCTAGTACACAATTTCGTGAAATTTGTTTTGTTCATTTTTCTTGTCTGAGGTTTTCAGCCACTTTAAGAGTCCATTCATACCAGTGGTTGTGTGATATTCTCTGTATAAGGTGAGCTTGCTGGTGTGCATTGTGTAGTGGGAAGTGCTATAGGTTGTTATAACATATCACACGGTTTACCTTTTTTTATTCTTTTTTTTAACTTTATTGAAATGACACAAAAAAGATATTTATTCAACTTTAAGCAACGCAACTTATGATAAGGTGTAGTGCATCGCAACTCTCCCCAGAATAGCAGGACAGATGAGTCTGGGCTCAGTCTTCCTTTCAGTACAAAGAAGTAATTTTGGTACAAGGCAGGTAGAAGATGGAGTAGAAGAGAAGAGGTATGGGGCTGCAAAATTATTTGGCAGAGCTGTTGATGTTAAAACAAAAGGGGAGGTTTCTTTGATGCTGACTATAGCTCCCCCATAGGAATACCCATAAAGAAGTATTCAGCCTAGGGAATGAGTCATTAAAATATAAAGGAAAAGTGCTTTTACTGTATTACCAAACCACTGCAGAGAGCTGAACAGAACCAAGTGCTATGTGCACTGGGTCCCCTCAACGAGGATTTTAAGCTGCTGGTGATAATTCTTTAAAGTAAGACTCTAGGCATAAATGTAAATATACAGTGTACTGTACATTATTACATGTTTAATGTTTTACATGTACAACTAATTTTGAAATTTACACACATCTCCTATACTGAACAGCTAGGCAGCTTACTAAGCAATCTTTTTGGTCCATCAGTTCAGCTTCCTGTATCACCTCTCCACCCTAACCTCCTCATTGAACAATGAATCAGCATCATGTCCTCTGGAAAGCAAGTATGAGCTGACCTAAGAAGCAATACATTAGATTTAGGAAGCAGTAAAGCTAACAAGGATGTGGCACAATGATCTTCCTGACCAGCAGAACTGTGTGGTTATCATAAACATTTTAAAAATATTCAACAGCTAACATATACCTTGTATATTTAAACCCTGTATTTAAGGGTTTGCCTGACTTTCCATTTTAGCTCAGGCCAACAATATTTTTCTGCTTAACACAGACACTCCACCCAGGAGCATCCCTCAAACATGTTTCATCCCCTACTGGAAATCTATGATTAAGCCCCAGTAGGGGATGAAACATGTTAGATGGAGAATCCTGGATGCATGTGTTGAACAATAACATTTACCCTTCTTGGTGGCTTTTGGAGTTCTGGCTTAATGGTGTATGCGAGAGAACTATCCTAGGGGAGTGAGTACCAACAAGTTACAATTCAGAATTGCAGGGATGTTATTAGCAGGTTTATCTTTTGTGAATAAATTCTTTTCCTTTTAATGAAAGTCAAGTTTTACTACTAACATTATATGTGAGCTGTCTACTATTCCTTGGAGATATGGGGTCTGGGCTTCCTATAGATATCTCCCGCTATTATGTGTTGGTACATGTACTTAGATTTTTTTGAATTACTAAAATGATTATTTACTAAAGTGAATAAATTTAAGGCAGTTGTGATCTTATTGCTTGATAAATCCTATGAATTCAAATACATTACTTGAGTATACAGTATTGAGGGTTAAGAGCATGTATTGTATGGTCTTGGTTGTGGGCATTTGTCTACTGTAGCATAATAAGCACCCTTGGCAAATCCCTTGGACAATGTCTCCTATATTGTAAGCTCTAATGAGCAGGGCCCTCTGTTTCCTCTTGTACCAAATTGTATTGTAACTGTAATGTCTACCTTAATTTTGTAAAGCGCTGTGCAAACTGTTGGCATTATATAAATCCTTTATTATAATAATAATAATACTTCTCTGGATTCATTAGTGTATTTAGCAGCAACTCCCCTGTCTGCAGTCTTTTGTGACGATTGTTTTACCTGCCACAGAACTTTAGACTCCTGAGATTTTCCAATTTCTTTCTTTGCTGTCATTTTCTAGTTTTCTCATTTATTTATTTTTTATTATGACAAACCTTATGTAAAATGTCATGTGTGTGCTATTTTCTTTTTTTCGCTTTTATATTTAGTGTGATGATACTTGCATGTGAAAAGGTATAGAAAGATGATTGTCTGTTAAAGTGGCTGAATTAGCCTCTTTGCTCACAAAATACCATTTGAGTGATTACATGGTTAATCATCTGTACTTAATGCAAATTATTTAGCTAGACCATGGGGAACAAAGTCAATTAATGTCACTTTAATTAATTTAAATAAATACAGATTACAAAAAATTAGTGGATATAATAAGCTTCTTCAAATAAATGAGTGTTAATAAAGTAGGAACATAACGTATTGGCCTGGTAAATTGTAACAAAATAGAGTCCAGCATAACTTAATTAGCAAATTTTATTATTCAATAACAATTAGCAACCATTTCTTGGAAACTTCGATATGTATACATAACTGAATATAAGTATATTTAGAATTTAGAGCGGTACTGCAGTCACAAATGACTTATTGTTGAAAAAAAAATATCTACAAAGAGAAACGCTCAGTCAAGAATTTAACCTGTTTGGTTTTTCAGCTTGTGTACTCAAAACACCACAGCATTTCATATCCTCTTGTACATGCTGACCCCATATTTGAAAGTATCCGGGTTCCAAAGTATCCTGGTAACATATGATTTAAAGAGTTTTTTCAAAAATTAAGTATGACTTTAAGCAGATGAATACCCAAAAAGGTTTTTGATTTTGGGTAGAGTGGGCTGAGTTTTCAGCTCCTGCTAAGTCTTTTTCAGCTTGTGCACACAAAACATCAAAGCACACACATCCCCTTAAACACGCTGACTCCATATTTGATAGTATTCTGGCTTCTACCTATTGGCAATATAGAGGAGCCAACTAGTTGCATATATAGCTAGTTAACCACATTATTAATTGAGCTGTTCTTTAGGTATTGGTTGTTATAGCCCAGGATCACAACTTGTACAAAGTCTATTGCTAGTATGCTAGTCTAGCCTATTGCTGTCTTAACTGCTTCTACTTATTTTACAAGCACTTCTATAAAAGGACATATGATGTAAAGAATTTTTTTCAAGAGAAAAACTCAACTTTAAGCAGACAGATACCCAAATAGTTTTGTTATTTTGGGTAGGGTGGGCTTTGTTTCTAGCTCCTGTCAGGTCTTATAGCTTCCTGGTAACTCAGGGGGAGATATACCCCCAATCCCTCTATATCTGTGATGACTGCCTTTTCAGCTGAGCTTTTGCTGTTACAAGATGAAGTGAATTTTCTTTATTTTACTTTGAAGAATATGTTGTAGTGCAAGGAATTTTCTAGGGGGTTTTGTCTGTGTTCTGACTGTGTGTGCCGGCGGGACCTAAATTGGGTACCTTGTGTTGGGAGGAAACACTTGCACACTATATATGGCACTTAAGTCTTTTATATTCCTCTTTCACAGCTGGCTTGCAGCATAGATAGATAAACTGATCTTCAACTTTTTGATATTAACAGACCAGGGAATATACAGACTCTCAGCAGTTACAGTATACTGTATGTTCCCAGAGGATAGCTTATATTATCAGAGGTAGTGTCCCTTCTGGGTATAGGAAAAGATTGTTCCTGCAGTTTGCACCAGCTCCATGTCTCAGAACTGCTCACTGGAGTGTGTATAATGAAAAAGGAGCCTTCTCCTAAAAGTGATATTAAAGGCATTTTTTAAAATAAATATATCATACCTACCTGCTCTGTGCAATGGTTTTCCATAGAGCAACCCTGATCCTCCTCTTCTTGGGTCCCCCCCCGCTGCTCCTGCCCCCCCCTCCTAGTGCCCCACAGCAAGCAGCTTGGTAGCTTGGTATACAAGAAAGGGGGGCTGTGAAAGACTGGGATACAAGAAGGGGGGGGGGCTGTGAAAGGGACGGGGATGCAAGGAAAGGGGGGGTGAACTGTGAAAGGAACTGGGATACAAGAAAGGGGGGGTTGTGATGTAAGGTGAGGGCTGTTATGTGAAGGGAACTGAGATATAAAGACTGGGGCTGTGATGTGAAGGAGTGACAGAGGACACTGATGTGAAGGGTGAAAGTGAGGGGAACTGTGATGTGAGGTGGGGACTGAGGACACGGATGTAAAGGGGGAGGTCTGTAATGTAAGGAGAGGGGCTGTGATGTGAAGGGGGACTGGGGACACTGAAGGTAAGGAGTCAGTGTGATCTGTAGGCTATATTGTAAAGGGGGGCTATGATGTACAGTGGGGATCGAAAGTTTGGGCACCCCAGCTAAACATTTGTATTAATGTGCATAAAGAAGCCAAGGAAAGATGGACAAATCTCCAAAAGGCATCAAATTACAGATTAGACATTCTTATAATATGTCAACAAAAGTTAGATTTTATTTCCATCATTTACACTTTCAAAATAACAGAAAACAAAAAAATGGCGTCTGCAAAAGTTTGGGCACCCTGCAGAATTTATAGCATGCACTGCCCCCTTTGCAAAGCTGAGACCTGCCAGTGTCATGGATTGTTCTCAATCATCGTCTGGGAAGACCAGGTGATGTCAAGCTCAAAGGTTTTAAATGCCCAGACTTATCTGACCTTGCCCCAACAATCAGCACCATGGGTTCTTCTAAGCAGTTGTCTAGAAAACTAAAAATTGAAAATAGTTGACGCTCACAAAGCTGGAGAAGGCTATAGGAAGATAGCAAAGCGTTTTCAGATGTCAGTATCCTGTGTTCGGAATGTAATTAAGAAATGGAAGTCATCAGGAACAGTGTAAGTTAAAGCAAGATCTGGAAGACCAAGAAAAATATCAGACAGAACAGCTCGCAGGATTGTGAGAAAGACAATTCAAAACCCACGTTTGACTGCACGATCCCTCCAGAAAGACCTGGCAGACACTGGAGTTGTGGTACACTATTCCAGTATAAAAAGATACTTGTACAAATATGATCTTCATGGAAGAAAACCTCTTCAATGTCCTCACCACAAAAATCATCGTTTGAACTTTGCAAATGAACATATAGAGAAGCATTTTGGAAACAAGTTCTGTGGACCGATGAGGTTAAAATTGAACTTTTTGGCCGGAATGAGCAAAGGTACGTTTGGAGAAGAAGGGGCACAGAATTTAATGAAAAGAACCTGTGTCCAACTGTTAAGCATGGGGTTGGATCAATCATGCTTTGGGGTTGTGTTGCAGCCAGTGGCACAGGGAACATCTCACGAGTAGAAAGAAAAATGGATTCAATAAAATTTCAGCAAATTTTGGATGGTAACTTGATGCCATCTGTGAAAAAGCTGAAGTTAAAGAGAGGATGGCTTCTACAAATTGATAATGATCCTAAACACACCTCAAAATCCACAGGGGATTACATCAAGAGGCGTAAACTGAAGGTTTTGCCATGGCCTTCACAATCTCCTGACCTCAACATAATTGAAAATCTATGGATAGACCTTAAAAGAGCAGTGCGTGACAGACAGCCCAGAAATCTCAAAGAACTGGAAGACTTTTGTAAGGAAGAATGGGCAAAGATACCTCAAACAAGAATTGAAAGACTCTTGGCTGGCTACAAAAAGCGTTTACAAGCTGTGATACTTGCCAAAGGGGACAGTACAAGATATTAACTCTGCAGGATGCCCAAACTTTTGCAGACGCCATTTTTTTGTTTTCTGTTATTTTGAAAGTGTAAATGATGGAAATAAAATCTAACTTTTGTTGACATATTATAAGAATGTCTAATCTGTAATTTGATGCCTTTTGGAGATTTTTCCATCTTTCCTTGGCTTCTTTATGCACATTAATACAAATTTTTAGCTGGGGTGCCCAAACTTTCGATCCCCACTGTAAATGGTGGGACTGAGATGTAAAGGGGGGGGGGGTTGTATTGCAAAGAAGGGGACGTATTATAAAGGGATGCTGTAATGTAAAAAGGGTGCTGTGTTGTAAAGGGAGGAACTGTAATGCAAAGTAGGGCTGAGATGTGAAGGGGGTGATGTATGTAAAAGGAGGCTGTACTGTAAAGGCGGGGTGCTATGATATAAAGTGGGGCACTGTGATGTAAAGAGTGGGGGGACTGTGATGTAACTGAATGTACGGGTAGCAAAGGGCTGTAATATGAAAGACCTGGCACAATATGAGACTTGGACCCCTGCTGGAAGAAAATTTTACTGATCGGACCTCTGTGAATTTTAATTTCATACCCCTGATGTAAAGGAAGCCTGGGGTAATGCTAGCAGGAGTCTGGAGGTGCAAAAGAAAGTAGGGAGAATGTCACTTACACTGGTTGTCAGTTGATTAAAGCAACCCCTTATATTGGTGATCAGCTGAAGAAAACATGTTTTTTACATGGTGAAACACATGGGTTGTAAGACCATCCATGTAAAGCGTATTCTGAAGCCTATCTACGCACTGCTTTGTACTAGTTTCTTGCTACCATTAAAATAGCATTTGAGTCATGCTGTGATCCTTGTTGACTACAAGTTTGCATGCTCGATTGAAAGAATAAAAATAGGTACACTTGGTGCTCTCTCTCTCTCTACAGTATATATATTTATGCTTTATATTACAAATTATATATTATTTTTTCAATGCATTTATTTAAATCCAGCATTAAGTAGTCTGAAAGCCGAGAAACACAGATGTAAACCAGTGACAAGTTAACTATGATATCTAACACTAATTATATAGTTTTAAGGATATGTTAATAATTTAAATAATTACTATGTAATTAAATACATATTTCCTAAGTGTATATATTATTATGTCCCCTCCAGTATTATTTTTATATGCTGTCATGTTATCATGCTACATTTTTTTTTGTTCTGCAGAAGTACATGTAATAAACAAATAAAAAAATTAAGAAGTGTCAATTTATACAGCGCTATATATTACATTCTCATTAGTCCTTGCCCTCAAGGAGCTTTAAATCTAAGGTCCTTATCTCACATTCATTCATACACATACTAGGGCCAATTTATATAGGATCCAGCTGACCTACTAGCATGTCTTTGGAGTTGGTCTTTCTATGCAATATTTTATTTTTTTATTTCTGGAAATGATAGGCACTGGCTGCCATGTAGAAACTTTGGTATCAGTACTTATGATCACTGTCTCAGACAGATTTAGGGATAAGAAAGAATGACTTCTCTGACTTGCATTCCTTTAATTTGACTAAAATAAAAATGTGTCAATAACTCAAAACTGTAGCAGCCCCAAAGAGCAAAGCCTACTGCATTTTCAAAGGCAATGACAGCCCCAGGGCTGTTGATAGGGGGTACCACCAATCCTTCTGTAGGGGGCCTTGGCTTACAGGAGGCCCAGACAGCAGAGGGATTGGTGTGGTGGGCGATTGGTAGCAATTGCAGAACGATGCCCTGTGTGGCTCTCTGCAGCAGCTGAAAGCCTATTTCTCCCCTCTTCCTCCTGCTGGCTTTCAGCTGCTCTCAAAAACCTCTCAAAACCTCTTTTTCTAACCCCATATAGTCGACCAAAATTAATTGCTTACCTGCCTCTATTCCTCTGATATGATCACATGAATGATTATATTTGCTCTCCTAAGTGATGACAGCCGGTGGAAGGGTTAGCAGGGGCAGGACATCCCCATACAATTGAAAAATACCTACATTAGCTCCTCCATACATGCAAAAGCCTTATCACACATAAATGTATCTTTTTTTTAAAGCATCTACATTCAATAATTACAGTACCTTGTGAACCGCTATCTATCTCTTTATGGTTATTGATTAGACTTATATCATCACCTCAAATATACAGTCTTGAAGAAGCTACTGTATATGCAAAACACGTTGACCATTAAATTTGAATGAAGTGTCAACACATCTTACTCTATATGCTATGTAATGCTTATATTCTGCGGAGGTTGTACATTTAGAGGAAATTCCCCATTGTCCATTTAATATTGAACATTATCCTTTAGTGTGTCATTTTTATTGTTTGTACAAATAGGGGTATACTATGTTTTTATAATAATATGTTTGGTCTCATGTGGTGACCATAAAGTCCAAAATATACCACATAGGCTTATCCTAGTGTTTTCTCTTTTCCTGAATATGATCAGGCAACTCTGTTCTCTAGTTAGGTGCTGTCAGTATCCTGAGGTGTTAGCTATAATATTCTGTACATTCCAGCAGAAACAATTGAGTACTGACGTGATACTTTTTTTTATTTGCACTAACATACAATTTTGAGGACAAGCTTTCGGGGTATTTCCCCTTCCTCAAGGTCCAGGCAATACTACCTGAGTAGTACTGCCTGGACCTTGAAGAAGGGGACATTCCCCGAAAGCTTGTCCTCAAAATTGTATGTTAGTGCAAAGAAAAAAAATATCATGTCAGTACTCAATTTTTTTTTGTCGCAAGTGCACTAATACGGCTACAATCACCTCAAGTACATTCCAGCTGAGAGGCAGGCAGAGCTATGCAGAGCTGTGTGGCAGGAGGAAAGTGTTGGGATGAGCATTGTGCTGAATGTAGAGAGGCCGTGTAAACCTTGCAGGCATCTGATGCTTGTCTGTTCCTACTACAGGCAGCACTGCTCTAGGTATGTAAGAGCTTCACCAGCGTTCGTTAATACACAGAGAGTTGGTTAACCACTTGACCTCTGGAAAGTTTTACCCCCTTCATGACCAGGGCATTTTTTGCTATTTAGCACTGTGCTACTTTAACTGGCAATTGCTCAGTCATGCAACACTGTAACCAAATTAAATTGTTTTCACACAAATAGAGCTTTCTTTTAGTGGGATTTAATCACCATTGATTTTTTTTGCTATATAATCTAAAAAAAAATGTTTGAAAAAACAACACATTTTTCTTAGTTTCTGTTTTAAAATTTTGCAAACAAATAATCTTTCTTCATAAATTTAGGCCAAAATGTATTATGCTACATTTATCTGGTAAAAAGAACCCAAACCAGTATATTATTTAGTCTGTGTGAAACTTATAGTCTACAAACTATAGAATATACTGTATATATTAAAATTGATCAGTCCTGATGCACTGACTGCCTATCTTGTTTCTTGATGCCCTAAAATGCCAGGACAGTAAAAATACCCCCAGAGTGACCCTTTTTTGGAAAGTAAACAATCCAAAGTACTTAGTAAGAGACATGCTCTTTGAAACAAAGTTTTCAAGTTTTTTGAAGTTGTAATTTTTTGTTACAATTTTCTGGAAAATGAAGAAATTAAATACAATTTTCTTTCACAATTACTTTTTTTTTTACATACCATCTGCAGTGCAGTACAGCATCATCATATGATTGGTGTGGCAGTGATCAGAGATACGGACCTCTTTTTTTACTTTTAAACTTTCACCAAAGTAGCTCAGTGTCACCTTAGTTTTTTTTTTACACTGTGATTGCTTATGGAAATGATGATCACTGTAATAAGCAATCTTTTTAACTGTCATGAATGAAAGTCATTCATGACAGCATGCTTACCATTAGTTATCACATGGTACACAGCTGCTGTAAATTGCCTTGTACCATGTGATAGCTGTGAGCCAATCACAGCACAACAATAGTAAGCAAGCTGTTCATGAGTGAAATCCATTCATGACAATTTGTTTACTTTGTTATTGTGTGATCTCTATGATTGGTCATAGCAATCACATGATACCCCAGCCGCTCAGAGAAGTTGGGAACCGAGCACCATGAGCCTCTGTGCCAACTGGACACAGGATCAGGCCACCACAGGCCCCAGGGGGCAAGCTAGTGCACATGTCCACAAAGACGCACATGTACGTCACTGTGCCTGTACATGCTGCCTGCCCGCCCACAGTAAAAGTACTATGGCCAGCACGACAAGTGGTTAAGAGACTGGTTACCTGACACACAGAAAGAAACCTGCAGTGACTAATAACTTTACCAGGAAAAAGATATCTGCTGAGTTAGGAGCACCAGATTCTTCTACTTCTATGGGACCCTGTGACAACAAAGGTAAACAGGAAGAGCAAAGAATTGACAGCTATACAAATCTGAGCTTGCATTGAGGTAAAAAAAACTATTATTTTAGTTTAGAACCACTTTCAGTTTATACGGGTGGCTAACCCCATGGGGGGCATATGAGCCAACTGACTTTTGTTGATATTGCTGTTCTACAGTGTGGACATACTTAAGCAGATTTGTTCCTGGTTTTCTGTATTTATTTTATACAGATTAATAATACATGCATCACATGTCTTATACATTATTTCACTTCTATGTGCACCCTAAATAAAGAATTGAAAAAAAAGTGATATAGGCAGGGTAAGGGTACACATGAGTATTTGTCTGCATCTGATAGAGACCAATAAAATACACACATGAGAACAAAGCCTAGGCAATTCTAAACAAAAGGAAGACAACCAAATCATTTTGTATGGGGGAAGTTTATACTGAATCCTTTCAAATGTGTGGCAAAGTACTCCAAGGGAAATAGGTACACTGCAGGTGCAAGGAATGATATGAATGATTCCTGAAAAGCACTATAGATTACATTATTATTTCTGAAAATGTTTCTGTGTACAAACATGTTCTTGTAATGTTTGATACAAATATACCAATGGTTTGCTGAAGAGAAATAACATTTTTTCTAGTATGTTTGGTATGCGCAGACACCTTGTATTGACTAGGTTCTTGAATTTAAACAGTGCAGGGACACAAATTGAAATTAATCAATACCATCAGGGATGTCTTCAAAACATGAGTGAGAATCACAGCAATTACGAATGGTTTCCCAGGGGAAATTACAATACTTCATTAATTACGAGGCCTTAAAAGGAGACAAAGCAAATGCCTAAAAATACTAATATAGATGAATAGAAAATGGAACAATGCATTGTAGTTTTAGATTTTCTCTTTAGCAGCCAGTTTGTATGTAGGACTATTATGGGACAAAGCTGGTCAATGAAATGAAGAAGTGTTATTTTCAAAATGAATACATGGTACTACAATTTTTGTTAGAAGTGCTGTGCTGATATCCAGCAAACTGAAATCATAACTAACATGTAATCTAGAGATTAAACCACGCAGTTCCACATGCAATAACTCATCTTGCTGAAGTCACATGGTTGTAATTTCATCAAACCATCTCTAGCCTACTGAGATATTGCATCATACAGTAAGTGTCTGATTTGTCATGTTTTTATTGTGACACCATTACAACAGGCCATAGAAACCATAGAATGTTTCAAGCCATTATGAATATTCCATGTATTTTCTCTAATATGTTTATTTCAATCTGGTGACCATGATGAAGTATTTTCCAGAAATACCTTAAAACATAAAACTACTGCATTGTGGTTACTAGATGGAGTTAATAATCGTAGGAAATGAACATATTAGGGAAAATACACAGATTTGTGATGGCTATGAATGCTTGTGACATCTGTTCAGTCCATGTTTTATAAATGGACCCCATGAAGTCTGATATGCAAGAATTTAGCTTGCAAAGAAATAATGCAATAGTTATGTATTTATAGATCATTGTAAATTAAGCTATGTGTTTTATTTTCTTACATTGGCAACTGCATACTTTTGGTACTTTAATTATTTTACCACCAATATTTGTTTTAGAAATTGGTTTTGTAAAGGATACCTGTGCAGTGATATAAATGTTTAGCAATAATTGCCATTGTTATACTGTGTATAAGAGTGTGTATCTCTTTCCTAAAGTGTTTTTGGTTAGGCTTTTTTCTAGGCAATCTACCCTGCTGTTCTTGTAGATTCCTTGCAAAAGAAAAATAAAAAGCCATGCAAAGATTCCACCTTTTTGTGAGCCCCAGGACTCCTGCCTCAGCATAAGCCGATCCTTATGATAGTAGTGACAGAGCTTATTTGACCATATTTCTCTTGTGGGCCACATAAGTACAATTTGTTCTCCTGTGTCCCAGAATCAGCTGATTGAAGCAGCTGCCTGATTTACAGCTGGATCTGTATTTCAGTGCACAGTGGAGAGCCGGAGCCAGCTACACCTAACCCCCCACAACCTGGTGCTCCAGTGAGTGCTGGAGGAGCAGAGCAAAAGCTTAGCAATCAACTGACATGTGATCAATCATCTTGTATAGTCAGAATAGGACAGCTGCAGCATCACACTAATGCAGAAGCACAAATGTGAGAATGGATGTTTCAAACAAAACCTATGGCCTGGATTTACCTTAAATTGCATCTCACTGTGGATATCACTATTGTCTTTCAATGAAGGGGTGATGCGCTTTTTCACTGCACATCAATTCCACTGGATCCTTAAAACCCAACTTGTATTGTATTAACACATAAAACAAAAAAAATGGTTTAACTGAACTCAGACATAGTTCCCCTGTATACTAGAGCAATGTTTACCTACAGTGTAGTACAGAGGAGAACCACCTGGACCATCTTGAACTTATAACTTTGCTATTGTTTCAGATGGAGTACAAGGTCTAAAGTGATCCTTCTCCTCTTACAAAGTAATTTTTCTTAAATCCAGATTTCCCTGCACTCACTGATAAAAATGAACAAGTTAGTAATAAAAGTACCCACTCCCAAAAGAAAAAAGAAACCCAACATGTTTCACCTAAAAGGCTTCATCAATAGCAAAGTTGTGTGCTCAGGATGGGTCAAGTGGTCCTCCTCTATACTCAATGTGAGATGTTATTCCGGTGTACTATGCTGTAGGTAAATGTTGCTCTGGTATATAGGGGCTACGTTTGAGTTCAGTTAAACCATTTGTTTATTTTATGTGCTGATATAATAAAAGTTACATTTTAAGGATCCACTGGGATTGATGCACAGTGAGAGAGACACATCATCCCTGCATTGAAAGTGAATTGGGAATGGATGTTTGTTTTTTTCATAACCATACAAACCCTATAAACCCCACCAGTAAGCTCCTTGATGCTGTGGGTGGAAGGAATGGAGCCAGAATGCTGTGTAGGTGCTCAAAGCTGGCTCTAGAGGCTTCCAGATGTCTACACACCATCCTGGCTCTATTCCATCCACCCACAGTTCCTGGCGAGTCCTACAGGATGGGGACGAGTGACTGTGTCCTTTCTTTTATGATGAGCAACATTTTCTACTAGATTCTGTGAGTTTCTATGACTATTTTTGAATAAAGCTACTTTTAATACTGCACTTAGGTGGCGCTTCCCATCTTTCTCTCATTTTCCATACACACAGCTGGTCAACTCTGAGGATGGCTGCCGTAGATGCTCAATGTATTTTATGGACTTTTATGGGAAATATTCACTCATATTCTGTACATAATTTAGTGCAGGAGCCTATGTTAACCTCTCCTGTGCACCACAACCCTCCAATTCCTGTCAGTACTTTTGGAAGTAAAGAAAGACAGTTGTTTGTGTCTTTATTTCTCCATGAAAACTGCTCATTCTAAGAGTTTATTTAAGCATTAAATATGCTGTGAACTAGGCTATTTTTTATACATTTTTTCCTGTGCTGTGCTGAATATTATAATAATATTGTTTCGGGGTATAAAGGACTGATGAAATGGAATCACCCATGAAACTGAAGAAAGTATCTATTACTGTGCAGCAATCCATTACCTGTTCCGAAAAAATGTCTGCCTACAAAATCCATTTATAACTGACATGACAAAGACATCAGAGAACGGCTTGTCAAGTGCATAAGCGCAACACTGTGAGAGAGTTCAAAGCAGGTCAGACAAGCTCTGACGTTTCTGTTACATGCTGACCAGAGACTTCTCTCCAAGCAGATATAGTAGAAATATGTCATTCAGCTGAAATACTTGAAAAAACTACATTTTTATTTGCACTTCCAATGATACACTTAGTGTGTAAAAGGTCTTAAGGTAAATAGTTAAAGTATGAAAATGCCAGGTCCACTAATTAGGCTGTCCCACATTTGCAGACTGATAAATGCTTGGTTAAAGATAAAGCAATAATAAAAGTTAAAAAATAATTTAAATTATGCTTATTTTACTGGCTTAAGGTGGCTTTCTGTAGGAGGGTGACGTCACTGGTCCTTCTCCCAGAGTCCTGAAGAAATTGTGCACCTCCTCCTTTGGTGTATCAGAACACATTATGGTAGAATGTGGGATCCTGAGCTCCCCAGAATAAGGCCAAATGACATCAATCACACCAGGGTGTTAGAAACATTTTGTTTTTCATTTAACATTTTTCTTCTGAAGATCAGGAATACAAAATTCAGATGTATGTATTTGCGTGCTTAATCTGTATCAGCAGCATCCGTATTTCTCTGGTCATATCTAAAGGTCATCGTCATCCCAGTAGCTTCAGAATACCCATGTTAGTTATGTCTAATATACCCAAAACTGCTTAAACACAATGGCTCAGTAAAATTTTTAGACTTTAATATAGGAGGTAAATTAACAGGTTGGGCAGGGGCTGGCCATGAACCTAGCTATATTAATCAGCAGGTGAGATGCAGTGATAGCTTCCAGTTCTGTGCCACACCAAGGTTGGAACAGACCCCCTGTCTCCGTGTAGAACTTCATGTAATACATCAGGTATGCTACTGCTCTGTGAAATCACAGTTAAACTAGATTTGCTGCCTATCTGTGGCAATATCCTACCTCTTAGGACTCCTCCCTAGAGAGGTGGTCATGGCTTCCAGAGAAACTTTTTTTTAACAACTGAGGGTCATGATGAAGATCAGAGTGGGATTCAGGGATCACAAAGAACTGCAGCTATTGACACAAACAGAGACATCAAATCGAGTACCAGTAAATAGTGACATTACCCTCCCTCTGAGGGACACCAAACATTGACTCATGATTCAGACAGTCCCACCAAAACCTGGCAAAAAAACCCCACCAGGATCAAAGCTGCACCCGACAAACAATCATGTTCTGTCATGTCAAGATATAAAAATCCAGGAGCACCAAATTCCACTGATGGATAACCAGAGGAGTCAGGATCTACAAAACAATGCTCAGCTAAGCCAAAACCTCTAGAACAAATCTCAAACAGGTGAGAACCCATGGGTGGTACGCAACAAGGTCATAATAATAGAGCAATGCCCACTGGAGACCAAGCCTTAATGGCCGAAACTAGGTCTGCCCAAGAGTCCCAGATGAGTGCAAGAATCTCCAAAAAAACTAGCCTGAGGGATTTTTCCAGGGGCACACAGAATCAAACCCAGACTGAAACATTATAAAATCAAACTTATCAGGTATGTCAGACCCAGAGATTCTAGATTGCAAGAAATCAGTCAGGGAGAAATCCTTAAAGGAAGTCAGAGCTAACAGGCTCTCAAACAATTGTGACACTTGCAGGGTCTTGGAAGAGCATGGCATTTGCAAAGTCCCTGCAGAACATGTTACCGGTAAAGCCTTGGCAAACCATGGCACTGGCAAAATCATGTGAGTGAAAATCACTGGCAAAGTCTTTGGAGTGTGTGGCACTGGCAACGTCTTGGGAGTGAGTGGTACTAACAAAGTGGAAGACAGGACAAGTTCAGTCATAACAAATTTATAAACAGAAAAGACTGTTTTCATGATAGAAGATGCTGTATCATATTTAAAAGAGGTCATCTCATATAAAGAAGAGGTTGTCTCACACATATCACTGGTGTAGTGGTCATCTTTACTTCCCCAATAACTACAAAGCCCTCGCATTGAGCTTATACCCTGGTAACAAACAGCACTTACACTTTTTTTTTCCGTTAGAATTGTGTATATATATATATAGTAAATGTATATATCAGCCACAGCTTCAAAAGATAACATAGCATAGACAATGATGTCCAAGACAAATACCAAAAAACAATCCCTTTTGGCTGATCTGAGAATTTACAAACCCATACCCATATGATCCGTTTCAGCTAATCACACTGCGTTTTGAAGCCATTCTTTGGGAGTCATTATCATACACTGCTCAAAAAAATTAAAGGAACACTTTGAAAACACATCAGGTCTCAATCGAGATAAAAAGCATGCTGGATATCCATACAGATATGGACTGGGTAATGTGTTAGGAACGTAAGGATCCCCCATCATTTGATGGAAATAAAAATGATCAACCTACAGAGGACTGAATTTAAAGACACACAAAATCAAAGTGAAAAAATGATGCAGCAGGCTAGTCCATTTTGCTGAAATTTCATTGCAGCAACTCAAAATGGTGCTCAATAGTTTGTAGGGCTCCCACGTGCTTGTATGCATGCCTGACAATGTTGAGACATGCTCCTAATGAGACAACAGAAGGTATCCTGGGGTATTTCCTCCCAGATCTGGACCAGTGCATCACTGAGCTCCTGGACAGTCTGCAGTGCAACCTGGCGGAGTTAGATTGACCGAAACATGACATCCCAGAGGTGTTTTATTGGATTTAGGTCAGGAGAGCATAGGGGCCAGTCAATGGTATCAATTCCTTCATCCTCCAGGAACTGCCTGTATACTCTCGCCACATGAAACCGGGCATTGCCATGCACCAGGAGGAACCCAGGACTCACTGCACCAACGTAGGGTCTGACAACGGGTCCAAGGATTCCATCCCAATACCTAATAGCAGTCAGCGTGCTATTGTCTAGCCTGTAGAGGTCTGTGAGTCCCTCCATGGATATGCCTCCCCAGACCATCACTGACCCTGACCCACCACCAAAACGGTCATGCTGAACTATGTTACAGGCAGAATAATGTTCTCCACAGCTTCTCCAGACCCTTTCATGTCTGTCACATGTGCTCAGGGTGAACTTGCTCTCATCTGTGAAAAAGCACAGGGCACCAGTGGTAGACCTGCCAGTTCTGGTGTTTAATGGCAACTGCCAATCAAGCTCTATGGTGTGGGGCAGTGAGCACAGGGCCCACTAAAGGACTTCGGGCCCTCAGGTCACTCTCATGAAGTCTGTTTCTGATTGTTTGGACAGAGACATTCACACCAGTATCCTGCTGGATGTCATTTTGTAGGGCTCTGGCAGTGCTCATCCTGTTCCTCCGTGCACAAAGGAGCAGATACCAGTCCTGCTGATGGGTTAAGGACCTGCAATAAATGTTAAAACATAACTGAAATATCTAAAAATATTACATTTTTAATTTCCCTTGGTGTTATTGAGACTGATAAGCTGATACTTTTTTTGTAACCCTCATCAATAACCTCCAAGCTGCACCACTCCATCAGCCTTTTTATTACCATCTCATTCAGCCAAAGGACATTGCCAACTCAGGCTGATGGTGATGTCTCATCATCAACCTGACTGCCAACGTACAAGATACACCTCAAGTAAATGCTGCATGTGCAAAGTGAAAATGACACCATCCTGCTTACAGTATATCCTCTAATAGTCTAATTCAACATGGCACACTACAAAACCACCACATTGTAAAACAAATTTGGTTACGGCCCTATTGACTCTTATAGAAGCCTTGAAAAGGATACATTTTTTTTTGAAAATAGAGACTTTCCAAGCACCACAATTAAACAATTGTGATAATAAAATACCATTTTATTGAATTCAATCTTTAAAAACTATAAAGAGGTTCTTTCTACATAATATGACAATATGATATCAGCAAGTAAAATTGACAAATGGGAAAGCCTGAACTGTATTCAAGAAAGTGGAAAAATTATGCAGCAGGCTAGTTCCCGATGCATTTCAATTCCTGTAATTCATACTTTGAATCTTCTTTAGGGTGAGCAACAAAATACAGCACAAACTTCTATAAGACAAGAAAAATATAAAAACTACAACATATATTGCGATTTTCTCATGCGTCATTCACTGCCTTTGTCAAATCCATACTTGACTTACATAACCATATGTCAGTTAAAAACAAAGGCTTTACTGGTAATCTTCTGGTGTCCCATGAGCAAAAGGACCCCTTGGTGATCCCTCTGAGCAGATGGAGGCTAATGAATACATTTATAAAGACACTAGTCATTTTCAGTGTGTATGTAAACTCAGACTTGAATACATTATATATATATATATATATATATATATATATATATATATATATATATATATATATAAAAATAAATAAATAAATATAAAAACATCAAACACCTACATTTAAATAGGTAGTAGCATACAATCATGGACCATGATGAACTGAAAATAATTGGACATATAAGGTTCAGCAAACTATTTCCACCTGAAAAATAATGGAAATATACACCATCACAAAAAAAAAAAAATCAAACAACACCATAATAATTACCAAAAAAAAAATGTATTTACTACTGTATATGGCAAGCGAATACAAAAATGGTATTGAGTAAAATACAACGCTGCTTGAAAAACAGGCAGCTAATCTGAGAATTGGGAGTTACACATCAAAAGATATACTATTATGATATCCTAACACCTATTCAAGTAACAAGTACCAATATGCATATATAGCACTAACTACTGGTACTCCAAAAGCCATTATGCATATATAGCATTGACTACTCCAAAATGCAAAATGCATCACTAAGGGCATAGGCCACTAATATGTAAGTAAAAATTCAACCTAAAAAAATGCCAAAAACAAATCCAACGCATGTATATATTAGGGATCAATAAAAAGGACATTCAACTAGGTTTCCATCACACCAGCTAGATACAGATAAATACATTCAGTGTGTCAAAATGTCCAAATTCATAATTATAAGGCAATATCAGAAGGGGAACTCTTTTCTTTAAATATACATACATTACCTGCAGAGTATTAACATGTCAGTTCACCGTGGCCAAATCATCCGAATGAGAGACCAAAATGAGCAGTCTCCTCAATATATATTAGAGTTTAAACACTAATCACAGCTTGATTAAATTGACTTCCCATTAATGTGAGTAGTTTTTCATTAGCCCAGCACCTGACAGAGGGAGGGAAACTCCCACCTCATCAAAGGTGTCCTCTGCTGAACTTCTGGGCCATCATGACATAACTTCTGGCACATGCCATATTGCGGCGTCGATTCTGATCAGGCATGGTCAGAGTCAATGTGTGTATGTCCCATTGTTGCATAGCAACAGAGTTACCATATGGAAAGAGGGCAAAAAGTTGGAAAAACAATGGCCCAATGTCTAAATAAAGGATGGTAAAACTCAGAACATCTCGAAGGGACAGGGGACCAAAAAAGAACCCGACTCCACAGGGAACTGGTGTATGGGGGATACACGTACCGGATGCATCGCAGCAACACCCAGAGGAGAAGCAGAAAAATATGTACCAGTAATATACAACACAATTCCACAATAACAAAAAGTTATTTCTTAAAATTTACATAAGAGTGGTTGGGACTATTTGAAAATAGGGGGAAGCACAGGGAACCAACCTGACTCCCTGAGCCTCCCCAATCATCAGTGCTGCCTATCAGTGCGGCCTATCAGTGCCCATCAGTGCTGCCTATTCGTGCCACCTCATCAGTGCTGCCTATCTGTGCAGCCTCATCAACGCGCATCAGCAAAGGAGAAAAATTACCTGTTTGCAAAATTTTATAATAGAAACAAAGAACATCTTTTTTCCCATTTTTTGCTCTTTTTTTGTTTATAGTGCAAAAAATAAAACACCCAGTTTTGATTACATACCACCAAAAAAAAGTTCTATTTGTGTGAAAAAAAATGATAAAAATTTCATATGGGTACAGTGTTGCATGACCACGCAATTGCTATTCAATGCGCAACAGTGTTGAAAGCTGAAAATTGGCCTGGGCATGAAGGAGGTATAAGTGCCCGGTGGGCAAGTGGGTAAATCCCCTCCTCTATTATTTAAGTGAGTTTTCTCTAAAGCTCAACATTTTGACTCTTGCATTCTATATCCATGCATTTTAACAATATATCTGCCAATCGGTGAATATATATTGCAATTGGCAGCAGTAGGTGTATGTCCCTAAATTCCATTCGGAAAAAGCTTCCTTAATTGCCAGCAACTCCTTATTCCCAATGTCGTAATTCTTTTCAGCTGATGATATCAAGTGAAAAAAATATGCGCAGGGATGAAGCTGCATTTTTTTCTCCTGGTTGCTGAGAAATACTATCTCCCACGGCAGAGTCTGAGGTATCCACTTCCACAATAAAAAGGTAGCTCAGGATCTGGATGTACCAATATTGGTGCAGAAGTGAAAAGAGTCTTTAGCTTACTAAAAGCAGTTTGCGCCTTAGTTGACCATGCAAAGGGCACTCCTTTCTTTGTCAGCCGTGTAATTGGTGCTGTTACTTTAGAGAAGTTTCTTATGAATTTCCTATTCCAACAAATCGTTGTATTTCCTTAATGTTTCCAGGGGCAGGCCAATCCACCACTGCCTTGATCTTTTCAGGATCCATGCTCACTCTTTCTGAAGAAATTATATATCCCAAGAACTGGATATGGGTTTGTTCAAACTCACATTTCTCCAGTTTGATGTAAAGTCGGTTCATCCTTAACCTTTTGAATACAGTGCAGACATGCTTGCGATGCTCCTCCAGGTTGAGAATATCATCCAGATGTGCAATAACAAACTGGTCCAACAGATCACAAAAAACATAATTGATGAACTGCTGAAAAGTCACGAGAGCATTGTATAGGCCAAAAGGTATAACTAGAGACTCAAAGTGTCCATATCTGGTTCTAAAAGGTAGTTTTCCATTTGTCTCCTTGACGCATACGTACAAGGTTATATGCCCCCCATAAGTCAAGTTTTGTGAGGACTTTCGCAGAGCGGAGTCTTTCCAACATTTCAGCGATTAAAGGGAGTGGGTAATGGTTTTTAACTGTGATTTTATTCAAGCCCCTGAAATTAATGCATGGACGCAAAGTGGAGTCCTTTTTCTCAAAAAAAGAACAGGGCTGCCCCTGCGGGAGATGTTGAGGGTCTGATAAAGCCTTTCTCCAAATTATCATCAAGCCACTCCTTGAGCACCTTTAATTCAGGTTCTGATAGATTGAAAAGGCAGCTGAATGGTATTTCTGCTCCTGGAAGCAGTTCAGTGGGACAATTGTATGGACGATGAGGTGGTAATTGATCAGCATTTTTTATCACAGACGTCTTGAAACTCACGGTATTGTGGAGGCAGATTTCATATGACTGTAGTTACCATATCAACTTGTCATTCCCTGATTGGTAGAGAACTTGTACAACATGGTTTCCTGCAATTTTCCTTGCAATGGGGGGGGGGGGTGTGTAAAATTGCCCATGTTCCCCAGTTGATGGAGGGATTATGGTTAAAAAAACAAGGAATGCCCAGGATGACAGGAAATTTAGGTGATGTAATCATCTGAAAGTCTCATAATGGTCAGCCTTAAATTGGAGTACCAGAGGAACTGTTTCATGAGTAACTGGTCCTGATGATAAAAGGTGAACCTTCAACCGTCTCCATATCAATAGGGGCAGATTTGTTTCTTCTGAGAATATTATTGTTGTGGGCAAACTCTATGTCCATAAAGTTCCCCCCAGCCCCAGAGTCCAGCATAGCAGAACAAGGAATTCCACGGCCCTTAGTGAAAAGTTTGATAAGAACGACAAAATGAGACTGTTTAGAACCAACTTTATTTTGGGTAATTGAGTTTATGTGTTCAGGCAGTATAACATCAGTCATAGCAATTGTTCTTTTAACTTTGTTGGGACAATTAATGCCCAGAGTCCTCACAATATAAACATAAAGTTCTCCAAGTGTCTTCTCTCTTTCTCTTGAGTAGAAATGGATTTCTTAATATCATCTACCTGCATAGGTTCAGGTGTGTTAGAATCTGGAGAATTTTTTAGATCCTGCTGACTGAACTGATTAGCAGAGAAACACATGCCACCTTTACTTCCAAACATTCCCAATCTCTCCTTTCTCTAAGTCTCTGGTCAATCCAAATGCATAATTGGATGAAATCCTCAAGATCGTTAGGAGTGTCTACTCTGGCAAGCTCATCTTTCACCTGTTCAGAGAGCCCTTGCCGGAACTGACTCTTTTGCGCTGCTGGGTTCCAGGTGGTATCGGAGATACATCGTCGGAATTCAGCTGTATACTCAGCAACAGAGCATCTACCCTGCCGCAAACTTCAGCGGTAGCGCAGCGATTGGGATCATCAAAGACCTGGTTCATTGCAGTCACAAAAGTCTCAAAATTGTTTAAAGTTGCGATGTCTTGTTAAATATAAGGAGAGGCCCAAGCTAGGGCTTCCTCTTTCAGGAGGTTTATAACAAACAATACCTTCTGTTTCTCAGAATTAAATGCAGCAGGTTGCATCTGGAAATATATGCGGCATTGGTTGAGGAAACCTCTGTAATGGCGGCAGTCTCCATTGAACTTGAGTGACAGAGGCATCTGTGTATTAGCAACATTGTGGGAACATAAGTCCAGCAATCATCTCTGCAGAGCATGGATTTCTTCCTGTTGTCCCTTTACTACACTTCGCAGTTTGGAAAATTTTTCTTGGTAGGTAACACCAAACTCTTGCAGCTGTGAAATTCACTGCTTGAAAAGGAGCCATGGCATTTGCTATAGCGGCCTCCATGTTTAGGCCAGATTATTTTGACATGGTGTGAGGTCAGGTTCAGAGACCAGTAGCTATAGCAGCAGACCAAACAACAGGTGGGTAAACAAGCAGGTCACCCTGGGAGATGATGCAAGCTCAACTGAGGTACGGGGTCTAAGCACTAACCAGTATTCACTATAGCTCCTGATGGTGGAGATGGATTTTGCTGCCTGTTAGTACCAGGTCGCAGTTCTCAGGATCACCCCACCTGGAAGTGAGCAAGCCAGGATCTAGTAACTGGTATGGCAGGTAGAAATCTAGCAGAAGCGTAGTCAGTAAACAAGCCAAGGGTTGGTAACAAGCGGTAGTAGGTTGGGATGAGGCAGAATCGTAGTCAAGGAACAAGCCAAAGGTCGTTAGCGAAGGTATGGACGGCAGCAGGAGAGACAAAACGAGATACTGGCTGGAGAAGGCACAATAATCTGGCAAACAGGAAGTTCATGGGAGGAGCAAGGAGTTCAAGGTTCATCAGAAAACAAGGAACAAGGCAGGATTGTCCAATAGATCAGGCAGAGTGTTGTCCAGCATCCCAAGTAGCTCAGTGAGAAGAGTAACTGCCTGACACAGTAGAGGTCCCAGGTTCAAGTCCAGGCCCTGACACAGTTGTATGCTAAGCGTAAGGGACCTACCGGACAGTGACACATCCGAAATTGCAAGAACTCTCTTGGTGCTAGGGCTAACTAGTTCTGCCACCCTTAAGTCACCATTAAAAAAAACAAGGTAAAAAGCCAATGTAAATAAATGCATTTCAAAATCAGAACTGCAGACCAAGGCCAGCTGTAAGTTTGAAACATCAAGTCCTTCAGAATGTCCCAAGATACCAAACGACAGCGATCAGCAAAAATACTTCCCTTTCTCCAACCCTTAAAAGCTTGACACACCAAGAACAGTTTTGTAAAACTGGCCAACCCAACAATTTAAAAGAGAAAAACTAAGGCACTTAGTTTTTTTTTTTTATTAATAACCGATGGTGAATCGCCCTCTGCATAGTGAACCAATGATGCCATATCCTATTGTATGCCGCTCAAATACTAGGAGACCACACACTGCTCTATGCTATGCTCTGCTAGCAATGGGAACATTTGCAAGAAGGCTACATTCCTAATGAGATCAGATGACATCCAATGGGCAGGTCATGCTTCTGCACACTAACGACCAGAAAAATAGGTTTTAAAACCAACCCCTCACCAGCTGCATCTGTGTAAAGGTCTAATTCAGAAATGGTTAGAATAGGAGCCAACCAGTAGGATTTTCCATCAAAATTATGTCCAAATGCGTAAATCTGCCTTATGACTTGAATGCAAGTGAATGAAGTGATAGGGCTCATGCACGCCAGCCATGGCTAGAGATAGTCTACATGAAAAAATCTGTCCCACCGGTAACACGACATGCAAAATGCAATTTTCCTAAAAGTGACTGCACCTGAAAAAGGGTACATTTTTTGGCTCCCAATGTAAAATTGACGCCCACTAAAGGGTCCACAGACTTGTTAGTAGGCAATGTAGAAATTCCTCAAATTGAATCAGTCTCAATTCTTAGAGATTGTGGGCTCTGAAGGTGCTGATAGAGTAGAAAGGGTTACTGGAGAAGAGGGGGTGGAGGAGCAAAAAGGATTAAAGGAGCAGTGAGTGATATGTGAGCAAAAAGGGTTAATGTAGCAGAGGGGGTGGGAGAGAAGAGAGGGCTGGGTTTATTGTCTAAATGCATCCCTTTCAATTCACAAACAGATTCCCACACTGCTAACAATGCCCTGTATCCTCAGCCTGCACTCACTCCACCTCCACACCTGTCAGTCTCCATTCCACACCCTCTTCTGTGCTTTTTAAATTTTAGGGACCAACATCCTATCTCATTCACACAATACTAACACTCTGCTGAAGTGCAGACAGGTTAGTACTTCATGTGGAAAATTCCTGCCTCTCTATTAAAACGTCCCAGGCATGCCTTCCTTGTGAACCTACTGCCTTCCCTACTCCTGATCGGACACTTCGTGTCCCCTGTTCCTGTTGTTCATTTGCCGCTCCACTTATAGTCCAGCACTGCTGTTCTGTGCATGATCCCACAGTACCCCCTGATCTCCACTCCCACTTGAACCCTACTGTCCCATTAGCCAGCCTCCTGAACCACCACCATTTGTCATTCTGCTCTCGGATCACTGGTAGTCCTCCAGTCTTGAGTGTCCTTAAAGAGGATTTTCACCCCCCCCCACAGTTTTTTTTAAACCACTACTTACCTGGTGGTGAATTCTACACATTTTAAATGCTCACCGACCCAGTGGAACCAGCACTGTCCAGCTGAGATCCTCTTCTCTTCTGGTAGTTTTCTGTCCTGCGCTGCCATGTTTTCCTATGACACCATTGATAGGCTGCCGGTTGTTTCGGGTTCAGCCAGCACACATCCCAATGATGCACAGCTAGGCCTGCTCCCTCCTCCTTTAGTGAATTAAAGGTTTTGCCTCCTGGGATATGTGATGTGCATATCCCAGGAAGCAAAGGGAGGACAGTGCACGTCATTCGCCTAGGCAAATTATGCGGAAGGGGGGGCTGTACATTTTATAAACAAAAAAAAACAAAAAAACAAAGATAAATAAAGAAGAAAAAAACAACCTTATTCATGCAGAGGACCAGAGGAGGGGTGGAGAGGAGGTATAATATATTGGAGGGTGAAGATCCGCTTTAACTATCCCCAGCCTCTGGAAATTACAAGTCTTCTTCCTATACTTCCAATATTACACTGCAGCAGCTTCATACTCACTGCTATTGGACACATAATCCACTGCTGTCATATTTCTTTATAAGATGTAGACATCCTAATATTTCATTGTTACAATGTAGTAGCTCCACATTCACCACTCACAATCCACTGTTCTTTATAAGGCACTGTCATAGCAAAATTTCATGTTCAAGCACAAGCCCCTTCGAATGACATTACTCAGGCTATTTTTCAAAAGAATGATTAGAATTAGACACCCTCTTAATGGCTAAAACATAAAAAACTTTACAATGATCAAAAGGTTACATTTCTATTACCTAGTAGCGCATCATCAACTATGTTTGCTCGCAGATTAAACCACACAATACGCTCCCATCATTTCCTCATCTGGAAATATTTCTTCTTTGTCTAAAGTCTAGCAATTTTTTTAAACGTTCTATGCTTAACTTTTTTCACCCCCAGCTAACAGTATTCCAGAGCTAATCTTGGACTGGTTTGAGAATATTCCTCTTCCTTCTCTCACAAACTTACAAAAAAGAGAAATTAAATACCATCTGCACTGAGGAAAAGGTTCTTAGAGTTATAAAATTTCTGAAACCCTCTACAGCCCAAGGTCCAGATGGTTATACTTCAGCTTAATATAAACAATTCACCACAATTTTTGCCCCTAAACTCACCAAGGTCACCATTTTCCAGATGAATTTTTATCAGCAATCATGTCATTACTTCCTAAGCCCAATAAAAATAATTTATACCCACAAAATTATAGGCCAATATCGGAATGTATTAATGACTTAAAAATATTTAACAGAATTTTAGCAAAAACATTAGCCTCATATTCCGTCTCTTATCTCTCCCAACCAAGCAGGGTTTATTCTAAATTGTTTAATCACTGACAGTATTTGTCTTGCCTCTAAAGTTATACAGAATGTGAACTTACATTCTAAAGAAGTTGTTATGTTGAGCTTAAATGTACACAAAGCTTTTGACAGTGTAACCTGGCCTTATCTCCAACGCTTTGGTTTTGTTGGAAACTATAATTATGGTTATCATGGTTACCCTTTACCACTCATCCAAAGCAAGAATTATAATCTCTGGCTATAATTCAGAATTTCTTTCTTATTATTACTAAATCACTGGTTTCCCTACAAAACCTCCTCTCTATTCTTAATAAATGTTCCTCTCTCTCTCAGGTCTACAAATCAATCTCTCTAAATCTAATGCACTACCAATTAATGTGTCTCCATCCTTAAGAGGAAGACTTAAAATATCCTTCCCTTTTATATGGTCTAAGAGTCCTATTCCTTACCTTTGAATTGTTTTGACATATTCTATTTATGAAAAGATGCAATAAACAGCGCAAAACACCACCTCAGTACATATACAAAAAAATAACTTCTAAAATTAATAATAATGAAAAAATAATAATATGGTGAAAAAAAAGTAATATATGAATTAATTATATAGTTAAATAATAATGTGATATAATAATATAGTGTCCAAAGCAACTAAAAAGTCCAAGTGAAACATAAAAATAAAAATCTTTTCTTCCCAGTGCCAATAGTGATCCTTCCACCATCCACCAGTGAGACAACCAACATACACTGCACTCACCAGATTTTGGTGAGTATTGTGCCTTTTAGGATTATTATGGGCTCCTAGACCCCCTTTAAGACCTCCAAGATTTCTTCCACCCAAGATGGTAGATAATCCTTCACTCACCAAAATCTGGTGAGTGCGGTGTATGTGGGTTGTCTCACTGGTGGATGGTGGAAGGATCACTATTGGCACTGGGAAGAAAAGATTTTTATTTTTGTTTCACTTGGACTTTTTAGTTGCTTTGGACACTATATTATTATATCACATTATTATTTAACTATATAATTCATATACATTTTTTTTCACCATATATTATTATTTTTCCATTTTTTCATTATTATTAAATTTAGAAGTTATTTTTTGTATATGTACTGAGGTGGTGTTTTGCGCTGTTTATTGCATTTTTTGATTGTGGTTGGTAAACCTGTGTGCAGCAGCAATTCATAACCCTGGTATATTATTGTTTTTTCTCTGAAGGGGTGGTCCTGTGCGCTGGGGTTTGTCTTTGTATATATTCTATTTATGACCTATTCCAACTCAATTATGCTATTATTCATATTAAAATTATTAATATGTTTAAATTATGGAAGACATTCCCTATCTCGTTGTTGGGAAGAGTTACAGCAATCAAAATGAGTATTCTTCCAATATTACTATATTTATTTAGGGCTCTACCAATCAAAGTCACTAAATAATTTCTGGATCAGATTCAAAGAGAAATTAACAATTTCATTTGGTTAGACAAACGTCCCAGGCTCTCTAAAAGGGTTCTCTATAGTGAGGAACTTTCTGGTGGTCTGTGGGTTCCACATCTCTGGTCATACTACCTAGCTGCCTGATATGCTCAGTTAGCACAATGGAATATCCCTCATTCCAGAGCCCCTTGGATTAAATTTGAAACTGGCTCAAGATATCCATATTACCTTTCAGGTTTACTTTGGTCATCTAATATTTCCCATTCAGTGATAGCCCCATTTAAATTCTTTGGTTGCATAATCCCTATAGTTGTTTATACAAACATAAATTCTATCTGGTCTCATATGTTTCTCCATTGACCTCTTTCTTAGGGAATCCAAAATTAGCTGCCAAATTCTCTTCACCTAGTAGTTTCACTTGGTGGGAAAACAACCAACTGTCTATACTCTTTTCCCTTCAGGAAACTTTTATTTCATTTTCTAGTCTTCAATCTCCCAAAATAATTCCCTATAGTGAATTACACAGATATTATCAAAATTAGATTGTTTTTTTGTAACTACTCCTTATCTGCACCAAAGGATTTCACTTTGCTAGGGATAAATGACTTATTTCCTCTATTTACAATCTAATTCAAAACACACCTATTTCTGACAAAATGCCTTACATGTTAAAATGAGAACAAGAATGCGGAGTACAATATTCTATGAAAGACTGGTCTATGATAGTAAATCTTCGCAAATGGACTAATTCCCTTTCCATTAGAGAAACAGCCATAAAAGTATTAACTAGATGGTATTATACACCCTCTAGAATTCATAATATGATACAACAACAAAGTGTAATCTTGTGAGTAACTCTGTACAATTTACTGCACATTCCCCAACCCATATACCACTCCCTATAATTCCACCCAATGAAAGCTGCTCACGCTTTACACATACTCATTTTAATGTGCTGCACATAGATAGATCAAAAATGAATGCTGTGCCTTACTCTTGTCACTATATCATGAAATACAAAACTCTGTGTATATCATCAAATGCAGAATACTTGTGTACATTCTGGCCTCAAAACCTCGTAAATAAAATAAAAAAAACATTAAACATTTCATTAAATTAAATGAAGAATGGCTGACAAAAACAGTGCAGTCCTTCTTTGTGTTCCTCCAATATATGTGATGAATCACCACCAGATGAATATTCAATTATAATGAACTTTAAATCATCTCACTGTCTGTGCACCCCCACCAACACACCAGATGTGCCCTCACCTGGAGCTTTTGACCTCACATATAATGTTTGGCCAAATAGCTCTTGTGTCCCTTTAATTGGACTCTGTAACGGTATCTCATGGATTGGAATTCTCTTTTATAGGCAGATCGCATCCTCCATGTACAACCTCTTCCTTCTCACTCCACTGCTTAGCATAAAAAGTATAGAGGCAAAAATAGTGCTTCATTCGTTAAAACATTTTATTCAGATACATAGTCATGGTTGCTGACTCTTCAGAAAACTGCTTTAGGGGGTTGGGGGGCTAAGGGCCAATACCTTTATATTTTTTGGGGCTGTGAGGAAATACAACCAATTTGGCAGAAAATATTTTCATTAGCCTCATAAATCGCATCCAGTTCTATTACTCTCTTTCCTTCAATGTGTTTACTATTTTCTCCAATTCTGGGAATGTCTTCATCCTCAGTACAACTAATTCATACTATCACGTACCTGGTGATGGAGGCCAATGGAGAGAGGACTTCCCTTGAAGGTAAGTTCCGGACTCCCCTGAGAGTGAGACAATGGGATTCAGGCCCAAAGTTGCACAGGTCACCTGTAGGAGTGCTCGTTGATGGTCCACTCAGAAGCACAGCTGGTGCACGGAGATAGGTCAGCAGACAGGAGGTGCCTGTGCGAGGTATGCAAGCCCTTCCGGGATTTAGATGTATTCTGGGTAGTCGGTTCAAGCCAAGGTCAGGTACCATGTGGGAATAAGAGCAGACGTAGTCAGATGGGATAGCCGAGGTCATACACAGAGGAGCACGAGAGAGAGAGTATCTGTAAGCCAAGCCGAGGTCAGATGAGGGGTAAAGCAGAGTAGACAGGTCCAGGAGCAAGCAGAGTCGGTAACAGGAAATCACGGGTCAAAATCACAGGAAATAGGAACAGGGCACGGGGAGCTAGAGATCATCCAGCAACTTGAGAAAGTGATGAGCCTCCTTATAAAGGCCATCTGGCACCAAACTGAGGCTAATGTGCGCTTCTGCAGCCATGCAGAGTACTGGCAAAAATGCCAGATCTTCCAGAACTTCTGACGTGGACAGGACCCTGATACATACTTTCTGTGAATTGTTTTATATGATCTTTGAATCCATGCATATTTTTCATGCAAAGTGGGATATATAAAATCTCCCAAAAAAGAAGACTTCAAGGTCTCAAAAGTGGTAGTCTGGGAATCCCCAATCAAACACCTATATGCTAACCAAACTGAAGAAATTGGTTATGGATTCAACCAGGAGTCATGGGTTTTTTTGTACATATGTAAATACTTGTTCATAGCATGGTGACAGAGATACATAGGCTGATGGTAAAAAGGTTATTCAATGAACAACTTCTTTAATGAAAAAAATCTTTAAACACATAACAAAACAATAAAAGCACCACACTCCATAGATCCCATACTAAACCTCTAAAATTGGGGAACATAGTAGACCAAACATTGAAATGTGTATCATTCCATTGTGACTATATCAGCTCTATATTGCAGGATAGAATCAATGGAGCCCCCATTATAAGAGACAATCCATGAATTGTAGTAACGCGCCTTTCAAAAGGGACATGAGTGGCAAATGAGAAATATATATATAATGTAAACATGCAGTCCAGAGGAGGAACTTGATGCTATATCAACCTCCCTCATGCATTAAATGGATGACCCAAAGGGGCGTATTTACTAAAGCTGGAGAGTACAAAATTAGGTGCACTTCTGCATAGAAACCAATCAGTTTCCAGGTTTTATTGCCAAAGCTTAAATGAACAAGCTGAGGTTAGAATTTGATTGGCTGCCATGCACAGCTGCACCAGATTCTGAGTGCTCCAGTTTTAGTAAATCTCCCCCAAAGCATCTCGTAATAAATGATTGCAGAGCTCAAATGGAAGCCAGTGACTAATTGTAGCCCAGAGGAGGAAACAGGTTAAACTTGGGTATAATGTGGTATAGGTTGTTGCACATCTTCACCCCCCCTCTAGCACCCAAAAGGGATAAGGGTGCCGTCCCAGGGAGGATTAGAATGGACAAAACCTCCCTCATACATGAACAGAGTTAGTCTTCCAATGGCAATGATGTAGACAAATGAAGGAGCAGTTCCTTGGATATGTATGGTTATATCTTCACCCTAAATGTGGAGTCCTGTGAGCTACTATGATGTAAATATTCAAGTGTATAAAATCAATAATACGGGTGCTAATACAGTAAAAATGATAAATATTGAAATTATAAGTGGGTCGCTTACACTCTACACATACTTATACCATTATGTCACGGTGAACCAAAAAACATATAAGCAGTGCCGCGCTCCACTGATGATGCAATGAAAAGTGAAAAAGTATATATTAAATCTAGGAAAATAAAATATGAATACATTTAAATGAATAGTCCAACAATAAATTAAATGTAATATTACAATCACACTTGTGCCACAACAAAAGTCCTAGATCAGTGTGTGATTTTGACATTCCTTCTATTGGTGTAATAAAACATAATTTTCTGTGCAATTCTCCAATCAATAATAGTGTATACACCTTCACCGGCTGTGCTCTCACCTGTAGTATATGACCAAACCATTAAGTGAGGTCATATAAAGCTTGTGTCCTTTTAATTGGACTTGGAGATGGATGGATGGAATTATCCCTCTTTGCAGCAGGGAGCGCCTTACTTCCTTAGAGCTTTTCCATCCATATATCAGTGAACACAATTAGCAGCTCTGCTTAAAATCTATACCTGTAACTAGAGATGAGCGAATTATTCAAAAATTCGATTCGGCTGATTCGCCAAATTTGAGGAAGAAATTCGATTCGATGCGAATTTATTCGCTGCGAATTTAACTTATAAAAAGGGTTTCTAGGCTTCAGAGAGCCTTTATATTAGTGCAGAACACTGTACCTTTAATTTAAATGCCCTTGGAGATGAGGAAGGAGAAGGAGAAGGATGAGAAGAAGGAGAAGAAGAAGGATGAGAAGAAGGAGAAGGAGAAGGATGAGAAGAAGGAGAAGGATGAGAAGAAGGAGAAGGATGAGAAGAAGGAGAAGGAGAAGGATGAGAAGAAGGAGAAGGATGAGAAGAAGGAGAAGGAGAAGGATGAGAAGAAGGAGAAGGAGAAGGATGAGAAGAAGGAGAAGGATGAGAAGAAGGAGAAGGATGAGAAGAAGGAGAAGGATGAGAAGAAGGATGAGAAGAAGGAGAAGGATGAGAAGAAGGATGAGAAGAAGGAGAAGGATGAGAAGAAGAAGGATGAGAAGAAGAAGAAGGATGAGAAGAAGGAGAAGGATGAGAAGAAGAAGAAGGATGAGAAGAAGAAGAAGGATGATGTCAGGCTCCGCCCAACGGGATCTCTAGTGGTCCACGGCACGGGGTTTTCCAGGACGCGGAGTCTAAGTCCCAGTCTGCCTTTTCACCAGGGCCCCTGATGGTGGGGATGGACTTGGTGCAAGACTGAAACCAGGTCGCGTCCCTGGGCACCCCCGGCGGTGGCAGAGGGATCCCGCTGAGGGTATGTGCCCGGGTAGAGCCTGCTGTGAAGGGGATGACAGATCCCGATCCGAGCGGGATGGATGGGATGACAGATCCTGATCCGAGCGGGATGGATGGGCAGCTATCAGGAGTAGGCGAGGTCAGACTAGCCGGGTCGGTATTGTGTGGGCAGCGTGGTACGGGGGAGCAAGCGGAGAATGGTCGGGGTCACAAGCCAGGTTCAGCAGGTAGCGGGCAGCGCGGTGCAGGAGGTCAGGCAGAAGGATGGTCAGGGACAAGCCGGGGTCAGAGCAGGAGAAGGTCAGCACAAACAGGACAGGCAGAGTTTGACAGCAAGAAGTGTACTTACAGAAACAGGAACGAGACCTTGCGGCAACTTGGAGATGCACAGGCAGCTTTAAATAGGGCGCCCTGCTCTCCCATTGGTGCGGCCGCGATCGCTACTGCGCATGCGCGGCCGCCGCGATCGCCGAGGATTCTGCGCTCGCCGGCTGGGACGGATCGGCGGTCTGCGCATGCGCGCGCCACCGAGGACCCGGGATCCCTGACATTGCCCCCCCCCACGGGCAACCTCCGGATGCCCAACCGACCCCTACTCAACGGCTGGTTCCGAAAAAATTCCCGCACAAGCCTTGGGGCGTGCACATTTTGGGCCGGCTCCCATGAATTCTCCTCCGCCCCATATCCTTTCCATTTAACCAGAAACTGAGTTTGGCCTCCCCTCTTCCTGCAATCTAAGATAGCTTCAACTTCAAATTCCTCCTCCTCATCCACGTCTACTGCCTCCGGTGGCTTAGACCTTCGATCCGGGAAGGGGTCTGGAGTTGCCGGTTTCAACAGGGACACATGGAAGACCGGATGAACCTTCATAGATTCGGGCAGTGCCAGCTCGTATGCCACCTCGTTGACCTTACGTTTGACCCGGAAAGGCCCCAAGAACTTGGGAGCCAATTTCTTTGAAGGGCAGGACATTTTTAAATTTGCGGTGGACAACCAAACCTGGTCCTCTGGCCGCAAACTCAATTCCCCTCTTCTCTTTCTATCAAACGCCCTTTTGTTGTCATCCTGGGCCTTTGCCATTGCCTCCTGCAATACCTTGCTATTGGTTGACAGAAAGGTCAACATATCCTGCGTGGCTGGGACTGCGACCTCTGGGATTAGATCTGGCAGGAATACAGGGTGGAACCCATAGTTTGCGAAAAACGGGGACTGTTTAGTAGCAGAGTGACTTGCATTATTATATGCGAATTCCGCAAGCGGCAGGAGAGTAACCCAGTCATCTTGGAGGAAGGTGGTATAGCACCTGAGGTACTGCTCTAGGGTCTGGTTAGTACGCTCCGTCTGGCCATTGGTCTGTGGGTGATAAGCAGAAGAGAACGATAACTTAATCCCCAGGGTTTCACACAGAGCTTTCCAGAACCTGGACGTAAACTGAACCCCTCTGTCAGATACAATGTCCCTGGGAATTCCGTGGAGTCTTACTACTTCCTTAATAAACACACGTGCTGTTTCAAGGGCCGTAGGTGTGTCCTTTAAGGGTACAAAATGGGCCATCTTGGACAGGCGGTCCACAATCACGAAGATTGCTGTGTGGTCCTGAGAAGGTGGAAGTTCCACGATAAAGTCAATGGAAATCATGGTCCATGGCCTGTCGGGAATGGGTAATGGGCGCAAGAGACCCCAAGCTTTATTCCTAGTGGGTTTGTTTCTCTGACACACGGGGCAGGTCTTAATGTAGGTTTCGCACTCCCTGGCCATATTAGGCCACCAGAAAGTACGCTGCAGCAGCTCCAAGGTCTTACGTACCCCGAAGTGCCCGGCCAGCGGGTGATCGTGGCAGTATCCTAATACCAATGTACGGGCCTCCTCAGGGACCACAATCTGATCCTCCTTCCAAAAAAGTCCTTCCCTATTTAGTAAGGGAACCCCAGGTGGACCTTGCATTCCTACGGACGCGGTCTGCAGTTGAGAATGGAGCTCCGATTGGAGAACTAAGAAATTTCCTGGGGACAGGATAGTGTCTGGCTTGGGGTTCTCTTCGGGATCCCCAAACATGCGGGAGAGCGCGTCTGGTTTTGTGTTCTTGGACCCTGGCCTATAGGTTATATGGAAAAAGAACCGTGAAAAGAACAGCGCCCACCTGGCTTGACGTGGCCTCAGACGTTTAGCTGTCCTCAGATACTCTAGGTTCTTATGATCCGTAAAAATCAATATTGGGTGTACCGCCCCTTCTAACAAGTATCTCCATTCTTCTAGTGCCACCTTAATCGCCAAGAGCTCCCGATCCCCGATATCATAATTCCTTTCCGCAGGAGTCAGTTTCCTGGAGAAGAAAGCCACTGGGTGCATGAGTTCTTTGATGCCCTTCCTCTGGGACAGGATCGCCCCGACCGCATTCTCGGATGCGTCCACCTCCAAGATATATGGCAAGGACGAATCAGGGTGGCTCAGAATAGGAGCCGCCGTAAACAATTCCTTCAAGGCTTCGAAAGCCCTCTGTGCCTCGGGTGTCCATTGGAAGCGAACCCCCTGCCTGGTCAGCTGGGTGATTGGGGACACTAGGCCCGAAAAGTTCTTAATGAACTTTCTGTAGAAATTCGCGAAGCCGATGAAGCGTTGGACCGCTTTCTTATCGGCGGGGGCTGGCCAATCTAAAATGGCCGAAACCTTTTGAGGATCCATGGCTATTCCCGTGGGAGAGATGGTTAGACCCAGAAACGAAATGCTACTCTGTTCAAAGCAGCACTTGTCTGCCTTGGCATATAAGCTGTGTTGGCGGAGCCGTTCTAACACGCGCCTCACGTGACCTCTATGGTCCTCCAAGGTTGGGGAAAAGACAAGGATATCGTCCAGGTATACAATGACGAAGATATCTAGGTAGTCCCTGAACACATCGTTTATGAAATGTTGGAAGGTGGCAGGGGCGTTGCATAGGCCGAAGGGCATAACCAAGTATTCAAAGTGTCCGAATCTGGTACGGAATGCTGTCTTCCACTCGTCCCCCTCTCTGATACGAACTAAATTATAGGCACCTCTCAAGTCTAGTTTAGTGAAGACAGATGCTGACTTCAGCCTCTGAAACAGCTCGGGGACGAGTGGTAGCGGGTAACGGTTTTTTACTGTGACCTTATTCAAGTCCCGGTAATCTACGCAGGGCCGGAGGGACTTGTCTTTTTTCTCCACAAAGAAAATGCCCGCCCCGGCTGGTGACGTGGAGGGTCTAATAAACCCCTTATGGAGGTTTTCATCTATATACTCCTTTAGTACCCCTAACTCCCGCTCGGATAAGGGGAATATCCGCCCAAATGGGATTTCCGACCCCGGGAGGAGATCAATTGGGCAGTCATAAGCTCGGTGCGGAGGGAGAATGTCCGCCCCCCGCTTGCTAAACACGTCCAGAAAATTATGGTAAACTGACGGAATGACTTGCGCCAGCTCTGCATCTGTCTCTAGACACAACAAAGTCGGTGGAATCGGGGAGATCTTAGGGAGGCAATGCTGCTGGCAGTATGGGGAGAGGAACTGCATAGAACCCGCCTTCCAGTCCACCTGGGGATTATGGGCTCGTAACCACGGGAGCCCCAAAATAATTGGAAATAGTGGGGATGCTATGGCGTCCAACCGAAGGAGTTCTTCATGATGGGTCGATATGGTAGTACGGATAGGTGGGGTCTCGTGGTCCACCACCCCTGACTTAATACGTGATCCATCTGCTAGAAAAATATTCAATCCCACCTCCTTGGTTTGTAGGGGAATTTGTTGCTGAACTGCAAAGTCTAAATCTATGAAGCAACTACACGCCCCAGAATCCACAATAGCCGTGGTCACCACTGTTCTCCCCGGCAGCTGAAGTGACACAGGTACCGCCAGATAACTAGTATTGCCCACACTGTTAGAAGTGACTGTAGAGAAAACAGCGGAACACTTACCCCTCTTGGCTGGACAGGTACGTACCACATGGCCTGCTCCCCCACAGTAGAGGCAGAGATGGTTGGCAAGACGCCTCTGGCGTTCCTCAGGCGTAAGTGCCGGTTGGATCCTTCCCGATGGCCCGGTCTCGGGTGAATCCATGGCAACCTGATTCTGGCCTGCCGGCTGTAACTGGGTAGAGGCCTGAGGGGGTGTTCCAGTTGATCCTTGTCCTTGGTTGCATCTTCCCTGCCTGTGCTCCCGTAACCGGCGGTCAATTCGAATAGTCAAAGCTATCAAGGCCTCCAAAGTGCTAGGTATGTCTATTCGGGCCAATTCGTCCTTCAGGGGTTCAGCTAACCCTACGCGGAACTGGTGATGCAGAGCCGCCTCGTTCCATTGGCAGTCACTATGCCAACGCCTGAATTCGGCGGCATAGTCTTCCACTGTCTGGTGACCCTGCCTGAGTGTATATAGGGCCCTCTCGGCCGTTGCGGTGCGCAGCGGGTCGTCATACAAGAGGGCCATAGCCTCAAAAAATACCGTCACTGACTGCAATAGTGGGTCTCGCTTCTCTCGGAGACGGTGGGCCCAGTCTTGGGGTCCCCCCTGTAGTAGGGAAATAATGAACCCTACCCTCACTGATTCGGAGGAAAAGGTCTGAGGCTGGAGGTCAAAGTATAACTGACAGGAGTTACGAAAGGCCCTGAATCTACTTCGGTCTCCGGAAAAACGTTCCGGTGTGGGGACACGGGGTTCTGGTGCGGGTAACAACCCCGGAGTCTTCCTAATGGGTTCCCCAGACCCCCTGGTAGGGGTAGCTAAGGTCTGCGTGCGTCTGTCCAATACCGTATAACTTTCCTGTAGGCCCCTAATTCCCAGTGTAAGGGTCTCCATCTGTCGACAGATGTCGTCCAGAGGGGAAGTTCCCCTTCCAGGCTCAGTCATGGCCGCAAGGTACTGTCAGGCTCCGCCCAACGGGATCTCTAGTGGTCCACGGCACGGGGTTTTCCAGGACGCGGAGTCTAAGTCCCAGTCTGCCTTTTCACCAGGGCCCCTGATGGTGGGGATGGACTTGGTGCAAGACTGAAACCAGGTCGCGTCCCTGGGCACCCCCGGCGGTGGCAGAGGGATCCCGCTGAGGGTATGTGCCCGGGTAGAGCCTGCTGTGAAGGGGATGACAGATCCCGATCCGAGCGGGATGGATGGGATGACAGATCCTGATCCGAGCGGGATGGATGGGCAGCTATCAGGAGTAGGCGAGGTCAGACTAGCCGGGTCGGTATTGTGCGGGCAGCGTGGTACGGGGGAGCAAGCGGAGAATGGTCGGGGTCACAAGCCAGGTTCAGCAGGTAGCGGGCAGCGCGGTGCAGGAGGTCAGGCAGAAGGATGGTCAGGGACGAGCCGGGGTCAGAGCAGGAGAAGGTCAGCACAAACAGGACAGGCAGAGTTTGGCAACAAGAAGCGTACTTACAGAAACAGGAACGAGACCTTGCGGCAACTTGGAGATGCACAGGCAGCTTTAAATAGGGCGCCCTGCTCTCCCATTGGTGCGGCCGCGATCGCTACTGCGCATGCGCGGCCGCCGCGATCGCCGAGGATTCTGCGCTCGCCGGCTGGGACGGATCGGCGGTCTGCGCATGCGCACGCCGCCGAGGACCCGGGATCCCTGACAGATGAGAAGAAGAAGGAGGATGAGAAGAAGGAGAAGGATGAGAAGAAGAAGAAGGATGAGAAGAAGGAGAAGGATGAGAAGAAGAAGAAGGATGAGAAGAAGAAGAAGGATGAGAAGAAGGAGAATTCCAAGCCGGCAAAAAGTGTATCTGCAGAGCTCCGCTATTTCTTAGCGGAGCTCTGCAGATACACTTAGCGGAGTTCTGCAGATACACTTTTTGCCGGCTTGGAATTCTTCTTATTTTCATCCTCTTCTTCTTCTTCTGAGGATGAGGATGAGGATGAAGAAGAAGAAGAAGAAGTAGGATGAAAATAAGAAGAATTCCAAGCCGGCAAAAAGTGTATCTGCAGAGCTCCGCTAAGTGTATCTGCAGAGCTCCGCTATTTCTGAGAGTTCTCTGACATTCACTCCATACAGCGGTTGAAACATTGTATCTATTTGTTTCCATAAATGGAAACAAATAGATACAATGTTTCAACCGCTGTATGGAGTGAATGTCAGAGAACTGTCAGAAATAGGCTATTTCTGAGAGTTCTCTGACATTCACTCCATACAGCGGTTGAAACATTGTATCTATTTGTTTCCATAAATGGAAACAAATAGATACAATGTTTCAACCGCTGTATGGAGTGAATGTCAGAGAACTCTCAGAAATAGCCTATTTCTGACAGTTCTCTGACATTCACTCCATACAGCGGTTGAAACATTGTATCTATTTGTTTCCATTTATGGAAACAAATAGATACAATGTTTCAACCGCTGTATGGAGTGAATGTCAGAGAACTGTCAGAAATAGCGGAGCTCTGCAGATACACTTAGCGGAGCTCTGCAGATACACTTTTTGCCGGCTTGGAATTCTTCTTATTTTCATCCTACTTCTTCTTCTTCTTCTTCATCCTCATCCTCATCCTCTTCTTCTTCTTCTGAGGATGAGGATGAGGATGAAGAAGAAGAAGAAGAAGAAGTAGGATGAAAATAAGAAGAATTCCAAGCCGGCAAAAAGTGTATCTGCAGAGCTCCTCTCAGTGTATCTGCAGAGCTTCGCTATTTCTGACAGTTCTCTGACATTCACTCCATACAGCGGTTGAAACATTGTATCTATTTGTTTCCATAAATGGAAACAAATAGATACAATGTTTCAACCGCTGTATCTATCTGCAGAGCTCCGCTAAGTGTATCTGCAGAGCTCCGCTATTTCTGACAGTTCTCTGACATTCACTCCATACAGCGGTTGAAACATTGTATCTATTTGTTTCCATAAATGGAAACAAATAGATACAATGTTTCAACCGCTGTATGGAGTGAATGTCAGAGAACTGTCAGAAATAGCGGAGCTCTGCAGATACACTTAGCGGAGCTCTGCAGATACACTTTTTGCCGGCTTGGAATTCTTCTTATTTTCATCCTACTTCTTCTTCTTCTTCTTCTTCATCCTCATCCTCATCCTCTTCTTCTGAGGATGAGGATGAGGATGAAGAAGAAGAAGAAGAAGAAGAAGTAGGATGAAAATAAGAAGAATTCCAAGCCGGCAAAAAGTGTATCTGCAGAGCTCCGCTAAGTGTATCTGCAGAGCTCCGCTATTTCTGACAGTTCTCTGACATTCACTCCATACAGCGGTTGAAACATTGTATCTATTTGTTTCCATTTATGGAAACAAATAGATACAATGTTTCAACCGCTGTAAATGTGAATGTCAGAGAACTGTCAGAAATAGAGGAGCTCTGCAGATACACTTTTTGCCGGCTTGGAATTCTTCTTATTTTCATCCTACTTCTTCTTCTTCTTCTTCATCCTCATCCTCATCCTCAGAAGAAGAATGAAAAGAAGAAGAAGAAGAATCAAAAGAAGAATGAAAAGAAGAAGAAGAATGAAAAGAAGAAGAAGAAGAATGAAAAGATTCTTCTTCTTTTCATTCTTCTTTTCATTCTTCTTCTTCTTTTCATTCTTCTTATTCTTTTCATTCTTCTTTTCATTCTTCTCATTCTTCTCATTCTTCTTCTCATTCTTCTTTTCATTCTTCTTCTCATACTTTTTTCATTCTTCTTCTTCTTTTCATTCTTCTTTTCATTCTTCTCATTCTTCTTTTCATTCTTCTTTTCATTCTTCTTCTCATTCTTCTTCTTTTCCTTCTTCTTTTCATTCTTCTTCTTCTTCTTTTCATTCTTCTTCTTCTTCTTTTCATTCTTCTTCTTTTCATTCTTCTTTTCATTCTTCTCATTCTTCTTTTCATTCTTCTCATTCTTCTTCTCATTCTTCTTTTCATTCTTCTTCTCATTTTTCTTTTCATTCTTCTTCTTCTTTTCATTCTTCTTTTCATTCTTCTTTTCATTCTTCTTCTCATTCTTCTTTTCATGAAGAAGAAAAGAAGAATGAGAAGAATGAAAAGAAGAATGAAAAGAAGAAGAATGAAAAGAAGAATGAGAAGAAGAATGAAAAGAAGAATGAAAAGAAGAATGAGAAGAATGAAAAGAAGAAGGAAAAGAAGAATGAAAAGAAGAAGAAGAAGAATGAAAAGAAGAAGAAGAATGAAAAGAAGAATGAAAAGAAGAAGAATGAAAAGAAGAAGAAGAAGAATGAAAAGAAGAATGAAAAGAAGAAGAAGAATGAAAAGAAGAAGAAGAAGAATGAAAAGAAAAAGAAGAAGAATGAAAAGAAGAATGAAAAGAAGAAGAAGAATGAAAAGAAGAAGAAGAAGAATGAAAAGAAGAAGAAGAAGAATGAAAAGAAGAATGAGAAGAATGAAAAGAAGAAGAAGAAGAAGAATGAAAAGAAGAATGAAAAGAAGAAGAAGAATGAAAAGAAGAAGAATGAAAAGAAGAATGAAAAGAAGAAGAAGAATGAAAAGAAGAAGAAGAAGAATGAAAAGAAGAATGAAAAGAAGAATGAGAAGAATAAAAAGATTCTTCTTTTTCTTCTTTTCATTCTTCTTTTCATTCTTCTTCTTCTTTTCATTCTTCTTCTTTTCATTCTTCTTTTCATTCTTCTCATTCTTCTTTTCATTCTTCTCATTCTTCTTCTCATTCTTCTTTTCATTCTTCTTCTTCTTTTCATTCTTCTCATTCTTCTTTTCATTCTTCTTTTCATTCTTCTTCTCATTCTTCTTTTCATTCTTCTTCTTCTTTTCATTCTTCTTCTCATTCTTCTTTTCATGAAGAAGAAAAGAAGAATGAGAAGAATGAAAAGAAGAATGAAAAGAAGAAGAAGAATGAAAAGAAGAATGAGAAGAAGAATGAAAAGAAGAATGAAAAGAAGAATGAGAAGAATGAAAAGAATAATGAAAAGAAGAAGAAGAAGAAGAATGAAAAGAAGAAGAAGAATGAAAAGAAGAATGAAAAGAAGAAGAAGAATGAAAAGAAGAATGAGAAGAAGAATGAAAAGAAGAATGAGAAGAATGAAAAGAAGAATGAAAAGAAGAAGAAGAAGAATGAAAAGAAGAAGAATGAAAAGAAGAATGAAAAGAAGAATGAAAAGAATGAAAAGATTCTTCTTCTTCTTTTCATTCTTCTTTTCATTCTTCTTCTTTTCATTCTTCTTCTTCTTCTTTTCATTCTTCTTTTCATTCTTCTCATTCTTCTTTTCATTCTTCTTCTCATTCTTCTTTTCATTCTTCTTCTTCTTTTCATTCTTCTTCTCATTCTTCTTTTCATTCTTCTTCTCATTCTTCTTTTCATTCTTCTTCTTCTTTTCATTCTTCTTTTCATTCTTCTTCTCATTCTTCTTTTCATGAAGAAGAAAAGAAGAATGAGAAGAATGAAAAGAAGAATGAAAAGAAGAAGAATGAAAAGAAGAATGAGAAGAAGAATGAAAAGAAGAATGAAAAGAAGAATGAAAAGAATGAAAAGAAGAATGAGAAGAATGAAAAGAAGAATGAAAAGAAGAAGAAGAAGAATGAAAAGAAGAAGAATGAAAAGAAGAAGAAGAATGAAAAGAAGAAGAAGAAGAATGAAAAGAAGAATGAAAAGAAGAATGAAAAGAAGAAGAAGAAGAAGAATGAAAAGAAGAATGAGAAGAATGAAAAGAAGAATGAGAAGAATGAAAAGAAGAAGAATGAAAAGAAGAATGAAAAGAAGAAGAAGAAGAATGAAAAGAAGAATGAAAAGAAGAAGAAGAATGAAAAGAAGAAGAAGAAGAAGAATGAAAAGAAGAATGAAAAGAAGAATGAGAAGAATGAAAAGATTCTTCTTCTTCTTCTTTTCATTCTTCTTTTCATTCTTCTTCTTCTTTTCATTCTTCTTCTTCTTCTTTTCATTCTTCTTTTCATTCTTCTCATTCTTCTTTTCATTCTTCTCATTCTTCTTCTCATTCTTCTTTTCATTCTTCTTCTCATTCTTCTTTTCATTCTTCTTTTCATTCTTCTCATTCTTCTTTTCATTCTTCTTTTCATTCTTCTTCTCATTCTTCTTTTCATTCTTCTTCTTCTTTTCATTCTTCTTTTCATTCTTCTTCTTCTTCTTTTCATTCTTCTTCTTCTTCTTTTCATTCTTCTTTTCATTCTTCTCATTCTTCTTTTCATTCTTCTCATTCCTCTTCTCATTCTTCTTTTCATTCTTCTTCTCATTCTTCTTTTCATTCCTTCTCTTCTTTTCATTCTTCTTTTCATTCTTCTTTTCATTCTTCTTCTCATTCTTCTTTTCATGAAGAAGAAAAGAAGAATGAGAAGAATGAAAAGAAGAATGAAAAGAAGAAGAAGAATGAAAAGAAGAATGAGAAGAAGAATGAAAAGAAGAATGAAAAGAACAATGAGAAGAATGAAAAGAAGAATGAAAAGAAGAAGTATTCCAGTACAGCAAAAAGTGTATCTGCAGAGAGCTCCGCTATTTCTGACAGTTCTCTGACAGTTCCTTCACATTTACAGCGGTTGAAACATTGTATCTATTTCCGAATAAAAACATCTGTGTCCTAAATGGAAACAAATAGATACAATGTTTCAACCGCTGTACATGTGAAGGAACTGTCAGAGAACTGTCAGAAATAGCGGAGCTCTCTGCAGGGACACTTTTGCCGGCTGATCGGGAAAAATCCGATTCGCGCACCCGAAGTATGCTAATATTCGGATTCGCCGCGAATCGAATTTTTCCTGAAATTTGAAACGAATTCCACTTCGCCTGGTTTGATTCGCTCATCTCTACCTGTAACCTTGGAGTTGGTATTGATGGCCTGCTTAACTGAATTCAGCTGCTTCTGTAGTTCCTGCATTTTCTCTGCATAAAAGCTTTCTGAACTAGTCATTATTTAATATTATGTTTCCAATGAACAGGTAATGCTGGCAGCCTCCTCTCAGCATTGCCTGTCAGATCCCTCCGTACTCACTATCACACCAGAGCAGGCTGCATTTCCTACTCACTCCCCACCCTATACTCCTAGTCACACAAGACCAGCCTTCAGTCTACACAGGGAACTCCTTACAGTACCTGACCTATCTGTCCTCCTTTTTTGTTTATTTGGCTTTGGATTCACTACATATTTCTGTCAAAGAACCCATTATAGATTATAGGGTGACCTGGGGAATCGTCAACAGATTTGTGAATTTTAGGGAGAGCATAAAATACTTGGACAGCATGTTTATGTTATATGTATATATTTCTCATTTGCCACACATGTCCCTTTTGAAAGGCGCATTACTACAATTCATGGGTTGTCTCTTATAATGGGGGCTCCATTGGTTCTACCCTGTTATATAGAGCTGATATAGTCACTATGGAATGATACATATTAAAAGGTTTGGTCTACTATGTTCCCCAACTTTAGGGGTTTAGTATGGGACCTGAGGAGTGTAGTGCTTTATTGCTTTGTTTTGTTATGTTTTTAAATATGTTTTTTCATTAAAGAAGTCATTCATTGAATAACCTTTTAACCATCAGCCTGTGTATCTATGTCAGTATACTATGAACAAATATTTGCATATGTACAAACAAACCGATGAGTCCTGGTTGAATCTATAACCACTTTCTTCAGTTTGGTATACTCAAAGTGAGATATATGGTTTTCTATTAAGATTACTATAAATGACTAGAACCTCTATTTTTTTCTTTTGGTACTATTCAACAAATGTTTAAGAAAATCACTTTAATTGAATTATATTTTATTCTGTTTTCATACATGCTTTATTCCATTTTTATTTTTGATGTATTGTTTTTTTATATTTGGTGCAAAACATAGATAATATATCTCTGTGTACTAATATTTTGGTATACTAAAGATAATTTATATGTTTTGATAAAATTGTACAGTATATTATAATGCTATATTCTTTACAATATCTCTAAATCAACAGTTTGTAAACAAAAAATAACAAAATATTGCAGTGTTACATTGTACCGACACCACACCAATCACAGATCTCTTTGGGCTTGCAATTGACTGTTGTCATAGAACTCCTTATATAATACTGGTATCTCATCCTCTCATATCAATCTAAGTCTGCTCATTCACCAGGACCTTCCAGCTTTTAATTTTTAATTGTTATTTATCACAGCACCAAACAAACTTATATTAGTAACATTACTATATTCAAAGCTTATCATAAACAGGTTTGTCCCACCGTCTGGCTTTCAGTGCCTCCCACCCACCATATAAGGAAATGACGGGCGGCTGTGGTTCTCTCATTCTGCAAGGATGTCATATGAAGTCCTCCCACTCTAGCTGCACATGAGCGCCCCCAGGGTGTGCGGCACGACGATCGGTAGTGCGCTGTGTCCATGGGATGCAACGGATCAATGATTGCAGTAAAGAGCCGATGACACAGGCTCCAATCACAGCTGATCACATGTAAATAGGAAATGCTGGTTATCGGCTCTCCTTTCATCATGTTGACAGCACATGAGGAGAGGAGAGCCGGTAAGTAGCATTTCTCAGAGGGGACATCTACACTGATAATCAGTGCCCTGATTATCAGTGCAGCCGCATCAGTGCCCATAATTGCCGTCTGTCAGTGCTAATCAATGCCACATACCAGTGCACATCATTGCCACATATCAGTGTCTATCAGTGCACACCAATGCCACATATCAGTGCACAGCAGAGCTGCCTTTCAGTGCCAGTCAGTGATGCCTATCAGTGCCAGTCAGTGACGCCTATCAGTGCCAGCTATCAGTGCCACCTACAAGTGCCAGTCAGTGCTGCCTATCAGTGCCCTTCATAGCTGCCTATCAGTGCCCATCAGTGCCACCTAACAGTTCCAATCAGTGCCATATATAAGTGCTGCCTTTCAGTGCCCATTAGTGATGCCTCTCAATGCCCATCAGTGTCACCTATCAGTGCCTCCTAATCAGTGCCACCTATCAGAGCTCATCATTGCCACATATCAGTGCCCATCAGTGCTGCATCTCAGTGTCCATCAATTATGCTTGTCAGTACCCATCAGTGCCGCCTATCAGTGCCTCCTCATCAGTGCCACCTATCAGTGCCACCTATCAATGATGTCTATCAGTGCAGCCTATTAGTGCCCATCAGTGCAACTCATCATTACCCATCAGTGCAGCCTCATTAGCGCACATCAGTGAAGGAGAAAAATTACTTATTTACAAAATTTTATAACAGAAACTAAGAAAAAAACTTCAAAGAAAAAAAATCTTCAAAATGTTCAGACTTTTTTAGTTTGTTTAGCAAAAAAACAAAAATCCCAGTGTTTATTAAATACCACCAAAAGAAAGCCCTATCTGTCTCAAAAAAATGACAACAATTTTGTTTGGGTACAGTGTGAATGACCACGCAATTGTCATTCAAAGTGTGACAGCACTTAAAGCTGAAAATTGGCATGGGCAGAAAGGGGGTGAAAGTGTCCAGTAGGCCAGTGGTTAAACCACACTATTTGCTTGTTAGTGACTTTTATTATTTAGTATTTATTATTTTTTTAGTTTTTATTTTTTCTTTTATATACTCTATATGTCCTCTATACTGTATATGGTAAAAATACTTTTCAAAATAGTTTTTATTATCTATATTTCAATATTAAAGTGCGAGAACTTCCTGCGCTAAGAATGGGGCCCTATTTACCAAGCAGCCGACACAAAACTCCTTACCAAGATGAGTGAATACATATAAATATAAAGTGCAGCGCTCTCCCTAAACTAATTATATATAAATATAAAGTGCACACTTGGCTGAAAAGTGCTCTACATAGTGACACAAAATACTAAACATATGTGTAAAAATGGTGCATTTACAATTATGTGCATAAGCAAAGAATTGTGCAAACCGTGTGCTTCAAAATGAGAATAAAGTGCAATCAAAAATGAGAATAAAGTGCAATAAAAATCACTCCAATCATCTATTATAAATAATGATAAATCCAAAGTAAGATAAAGTGTCCAAATGCAACAAAAGGACTAACAGTCTTCATGCATGTGTCACACGTGTCCACACTGTGTGAATCCAAACTTTGGCCGTAATGGCTCCTCACCTCCTTGCCAAGACCCTACAGGGTCAGCTCGCTTTACAACAGGACACCCTTTAGATGACTCACCAGGACCTTCCCCGCCTCTTACACGTGAGGAGGATTCTGGGAGCGTGGTGACGTAATTTCCGGCGTGGCAGCCATATTTGAAACCCCTGTATTTATATACCCATGCAGGAGATTCATAGCATGGGGTACTGAAGGCTTGTTACAAGACAATTTTAAATGTGAGTGGGCAATTTTACTATATATCTACGTACCTAATAAACAGGATTACACTATGTGAGTTTTTGTTTGTATATGAACCGAGGAGGAGATCGCTGTTAGAGTGTAAGCCATGAAGTGGTAAGTCACATAAAATGATAGAGCGGAGTTAGCGCATGTGTGTAGAAGTTGCCAACTGTCTGCAGAGTCAACAGCTAAAGTCCTTTAAACTTCGTGTGGACTTCAGATTAGTACAACAGTGCATAGTGAGTTTCATGGAATGGGTTTTCATGGCCGAGCAGCTGCATCCAAGCCTTACATCATGAAGAACAATGCAAAGTGTAGGATTCAGTGGTGTAAAGCAAGCCGCCACTGGACTCTAGAGCAGTGGAGATGTGTTCTCTGGAGTGATGAATCACGCTTCTCTGTCTGGCAATATGTTGGATGTGTCTGGGTTTGGCGGAGAATTGTACTTGCCTGACTGCATTGTGCCAAGTATAAAATTTGGTGGAAAGGGGATTATGGTGTGGGGTTGTTTTTTAGGGGTTGGGCTTGGCCCCTTAGTTCCAGAGAAGGGAACTCTTAAGGCGTCAGCATACCAACACATTTTGGACAATTTCATGCTCCTTACTTTATGGGTACAGTTTGGGGATGGCCCCTTCCTGTTCCAACATGACTACGCACCAGTGTACAAAGCAAGGTCCATAAAGACATGGATGAGCAAGTTTGGGGTGGAGGAACTTGACTGGCCTGCAAGGAGTCCTGAACTCAACCTGATAGAACACCATTGGGATGAATGAGAGTGGAGACTGCGAGCCAGGCCTTCTCATCCAACATCAGTGCCTGACCTTACAAATGCTCTTCTGGAAGAATGGTCAAACATTCCCATAGACACACTCCTAAGTCTTGTGGACAGCCTTCCCAGAAGAGTTGAAGCTGATATAGCTGCAAAGGGTGGGCCAACTCAATATAAATATTGGCAGGTGTCCCAATACTTTTGGCAATATAGTGTATATATAATTTTTTTAAGTATGTTTTTTTGCATGCCTTTACATATTATATATATAAAATGTCCGTGATGTTGTCTATGTATTCCCCTCTCTCCATATATATATATATATATATATATATATATATATATATAAAGAGAAAGAGAGAGAGAGGGAGTGTGTCCATGATGTGTTTCTTTTATGATATACAGCTTTGTATTTCCCTGCTGTCATTTAATATGTATATCACTCAGATACATGTTTTACTTGAAATAATAAATCACTATGTTATACGTGTTACAGATTCTTCCTTTTAATTTCACTAGATATTGATTGTATATCTGTTCCCTGGCATACTAGTCCTGAAGAAGGGGGGAGGCAATTCCCCTGAAATTCATTGGCTCTACTTGTTTGTTTTTTATCTTCAATAAACTGCTGAAATAAACAATCAAGTGAGATGTTGTCTTGTTATTAGCAGCTTCTCTATACTTACCTAAGTTTCTCCTGCTTGCCATCATATCAGAAAGGTATCAGCCCAAGGAGCTCAACTGAGTCCACTGCCACAGCTCACCATTGGGTAACAGAACAGTTTAACAGAATAATTTGCAACCGCTTCCCGACCACCCTATAGCAGATATACTGCTACAGGGTGCGCAAAATCACATATATATATATATATATATATATATATATATATATATATATATATATATATATGATGTGATTTTGCATCTCCAGGTAGGGGGCGCACACAAGCCCTACCCACGCCGCCATTCGCGGCTGTCAATCAATAATTACTCGCCGGAGCCCGATGATCCACGAGCATCTCTGATGAGAAGGATGCTCGTCCAAAGCACACAGACATAGCACAGAGTAAAACAGCACACAGCTAACCCTTTGGTCGCCCCGCATGTTAACTCCTTCCTGCCCAGTGCAATTAGTACAGTGCCAGTGCTTTATTTGTAGCACGGATCACTGTATTGGTGTCACTGGGGATGTCAGTGACACCAAGTCAGTTTCCCCCAGTGTCAGAATGTCCACCACAGGCCCGCAGTCACGCTATAATTCGCTGATTGCCGCCATTACCAGTAAAAATAAAAAAAAATCCCAGTATATATTCCGTCATTTGTAAAAGCTATAACTTTCACGTAAACCAATTAATTTATCCGTATTGGGATTTTTTTTTAGCAAAGATGTAGCAGAATACATTTTGGCTTATATTTATGACAAAATTGAATTTTTTTAATTTTTTTACTGGACATGTTTAATAGCAAAAAGTCAAAAATATTGTTGTTTTCTCAAAATTGTCAGGTTTTTTTTTTATAGAAAAATTAAAAAACGCACAATCGATCATCTACCACTGAAAGAAAGCTCAATTCATGGGAAAAATAGGATATACATTTAATTTGGGTGCAGCGTTGCATGACCGCACAATCGTCAGTTAAAGTAACGCAGTGCCGGTGGGGGCGTGGTCTGGCTTCAGCCCAAGATGGCCACCTAGCTTCTCTGCTCTGTCCCACCTGTGGCACAAAAGCAACCTCAGAGTGCCAGTGACTGCTTCGTTCACCTCCAAAACGGAAGTACAGGTTCCGGAAACCCCCCTGGACATGTCCAGGAAGAAATTGCCACTTTGAAAACCCCAAAAACTGCAGGACTTCTTCATGAAGCCGCCTCACAGATCCATCCAAGATGGCGCTGGCGGGGAGTCCCGATGCTCGGACACGCTGACAGTCACTCATACAGAGCAGGAGATGGCTTCTCTCAGTGACATGGAGGGGGACACTACATGAGGGGACCCCTAGCTGGCTCAGCACACCCTGGATAGAGGTAAGAGAGTAGCAGCTTCACCTGCTTGCTCCCCAGCTAAATCCCCTGCATATAAGAAGCACTATGGGACAGACTCAGAGTCTTCTGATCCAGCAGTGGAATCTTCTACTTCCTTACTGGCCCTTCCCACATCAAACAACCCTGCATCTGAAAACATTCTCAAATCTTTGCTTCTTACACTACAAGCAGACATACAGAAAGATTTAAGACTCTCCCTCCAACAAATGCACCATAAACTGCAATACATAGAAGAACGCACTGAAACAATAGAACAACAAATGTCTAAAATAGCCCACGCTCATAATGCGGTTGTCGACACCCAAGATGATCAAGCCGCTATTATCCAACAAATTCAATTTAAGCTTGCAGATCTTGAAGATCACTCTAGGCGGAACAATCTAAAATTCTGAGGTATACTTGAATCTATTAAAGCTGCTGATCTACTCTCATACCTACAACAGCTACTCTGCGCAATTATCCCTAACCTCTCATAATTATTAGTCTCATATCAGAATCAGCAAACTCCCTTTCTAACACCAAAAGATGTCCTAAAACAACTACATAATTGGGTCTCACATCTCAGGGTCCACCGAGAACCCCTCTACCTAAACGGTCTCCCAAAGTCTATGACTCCAGATCTTATATACGCAACCCTTAACAGGCTGATCTCAGAACTGCCTATATTAGCACTGGCACCTTGTCCAACTCCTACCAATGCTCTCTGGGATGAGTAGAATTTCTATGTGTTGGTATAACCACCCTCCGTTAGTTATATCATGCTAAGCACATTTGCTTACTCAGTTATTCAATCTGTTTCACTTTTTGGTACGCAATACCACTATTTACGTTATGTTTATCTGATACCGTGTATTCCAATATTGAAGTATCTCAGTATTACTTTTGAGTGTGCTTCTGAACTATCTACATTAATTTGTTGTATGTAACCATATACTATTACTGCCTTATCAACAATCTAATCTCACCTATTTGTAAAGTGAATTGTACAATCCCTGCTCCGTACCAGGATTAACACTAGCCCCCATAATCCAACATGTCCCTAACTATTACTATTATCAACGCCAAGGGCCTTAACCGCCCCTACAAACATTCCTTATTATGGAAAGAAGCTATCTCTCAAAACACGGACGTCATTTGCGTCCAAGAAACCCATTTTGCTAAACAAAAAGCACCAGTCTGTCCCCACAGATTATACCCTCACTGCTTTTTCGCTCACTCAGATTAGAAAACTAGAGGAGTCATGATAGCCATCCGCTCCTCAGTAATGTTTCAATTAGAACACGAAGAGCAAGATCCCTCAGTCAGGTTTAACATTCTTATAGCTAAGTTTAACAATTTACCATTGATTATAGTAAATCTCTACTCACCTAATGTAGGACAGAAATCTTTCCTTAATGGCATGCTAAACAAATTGTCCACCTATCCTAAAGACTGTATTATTTTGTGAGGATTTCAATGAGATCCCAGACCACTCACTCGATTCTTCCAACCCACTTAGGAAACACTCCTCCACATAAACTTCTCTGATGGCTACAGAAGACCTCTATGACACTTGGCGGTGTATGCATAGTACAGAGCGGGATTACACCTTTTTCTCTTCAACCCAGGGGTCCTATTCTAGACTTGATTTGTTTCTCACCTCCAAATCTCTCCTACATCAAGACACTTGAATCCCACAATAAAATCTCCCCTACCCCATGCATTGATGAAGAACTCCGCAAAGTAAGGATGAACTCTCCCATCTCCACAAAGACTTCGATTTCTATATAAAACACCTTTGACTCTCATGGTACTCTCAAGGGAACAGACACCGGCAACGCATTTACTAACCAATATAAGCGAAGAGTAGCTCAATCTAAAATCCCATATTTAAAAAACACACAGGGCAACAGATGCACTAATCCAGTCGACATTGCCAACTGCTTTAAAGAATTTTACGATACGCTCCATAATATCACTATCTCTTCTGTATCGTTACCTCTCCCCGAAACAGCTATACAGGCCTTTCTATCTGCAGTTCAATTACCTTCACTAACCTCTACCCAACTTGATCAAATTGTCAAACCCTTTACAGATCAAGAACTTCTGGCAGCTATTAAATCCCTCCCGCTACACAAATGCCCGGGCCTGGACGGGTTCTGTATTGAATACTACAAAGTTTTTGCAGGTCTATTAGTAACCCACCTTTGCGCCTCTCTAAATAGATTCTTGACAACTGGTGAAATCCCCAAGGAGTCCCTAGAGGCACACATAATCACCATTCCTAAAACAGGTAAAACCTTTGACAACCCCGCTAACTACCAAACCATCTCATTACTCAACACTGAATACCAAATTAAAAAAGAAAAAAGCGCCATTTACAAAAAACACCAAAGTGTCAGCAGCATATCCCACCCAAAATAAATTTTGGCAACAATAATCCTAATTAAAAGGTATGCGCTAATAACAAACTTATACAAAGGTGTATATCATCATCCAAAAAAAAAAAACATTTAGTATTTTAAATAAATAATTAAGTGTCCAAACATAAATTAGTGTCCAAAAAAAATATATATTAGTGTCCAAAAAAAATAAATAAAAATATATATATATATATCTTCAGTGACTTGAACCAATTGTGAAAAATCCACCACCAAAGGAGATTAAATGAACTCACCAGAGCTAATGGCTGGTCAGATTATAAACCAGCAACAGCGCTTGTGCTCTGGGAGCAATGAACCCGATGTCCAAATAGATATGGTGATGTTTCAGACACTTCCGGATAATAATAATCACAGACAAACAACTTTGCAGCCCAAGCTCTTATGATGAACTTCTCCACTCTTTCTCATATCTCCATGAGAGCATGCAGTACACTCAGGGACAATAAAGAGAACATAATGGTGCAATACGTTTTTTTCATTTATCTCTTTAATAAAAAAGGTATAAGGAAACTCACAAACAAGGTGTCCAACAGACACCAGCTTCAATCGCAAAAAAGGTGAGATACAATTACCGCTCACCGCGGATCTCTCCCATACAGCACAGAACAGCAAGGCTCTCTAACGTATATACTCCATCCTGTGCATGGCTCTTCAAACCACAGAAAACCCTTAAAGAGCCATGCACAGAACTTAAAGCACAACTCTTCTCAAAATCAAATCAAATTACACACATTTATAAAAATATAAACCAAATTAAAATACATTATATATAACAAACACTATATGTATATCAATATATATTTATAAATGTTTGTAATTTGATTTGATTTTGAGAAGAGTTGTGCTTTAAGTTCTGTGCATGGCCCTTTTTTCTGTGGTTTGAAGAGCCATGCACAGGATGGAGTATATATTGCTTTTCTGCATATGTTTTGCTTATGTTTTTATAATTTTATATTTTTTTTGTGGGTATTTTTGAAGGAGAGCGGTATTGCGCTGACTCAAACCTGCAGGGTATATATATTTAGCTTTTTTTATGTAGTAGAGTGTATATGTATAATTAAATTGGGAAACACCTGTTCAAGCCGGCGTGATTAAGGAGACTAGGAACGCAGTGATTGGCTGGGTGTTAAAATTATGTAGATGAAGGGTGGTATTTATGAGAGCTGTCTGACGTTCCCATTTGTACCGCCCCTTGATGACATCGGTGTGACGAAACCGGTTGGGCGTGGCCTACTTGATGTGGACGTTAGAGAGCCTTGCTGTTCTGTGCTGTATGGGAGAGATCCGTTTGTGAGTTTCCTTATACCTTTTTTATTAAAGAGATAAATGAAAAAAACGTATTGCACCATTATGTTCTCTTTTTTGTCCCTGAGTGTACTGCATGCTCTCATAGAGGTATGAGAAAGAGTGGAGAAGTTCATCATAAGAGCTTGGGCTGCAAAGTTGTTTGTCTGTGATTATTATTATCCGGAAGTGTCTGAAACATCACCATATCTATTTGGACATCGGGTTCATTGCTCCCAGAGCACAAGCGCTGTTGCTGGTTTATAATCTGACCAGCCATTAGCTCTGGTGAGTTCATTTAATCTCCTTTGGTGGTGGATTTTTCACAATTGGTTCAAGTCACTGAAGATATATATATATATATATATATATATATATTTATTTATTTTTTTTTGGACACTAATATATATATTTTTTGGACACTAATTTATGTTTGGACACTATAATTATTTATTTAAAATACTAAATGTTTTTTTTTTTTTTTAGATGATGATATACACCTTTCTATAAGTTTGTTATTAGCGCATACCTTTTAATTAGGATTATTACTCAACACTGACTTGAAACTCTATGCCAAGCTTTTAGCCTCCCGCCTTACAACCTATATCCCTCTCTTGATACACCCCAGTCAAGTAGGGTTAATCCCCAACCGACAAGCCTCTGATGACACACGTAGATTCATAGAGCTCTTTCAGTGGGCCGAACACTATCGGACGCCTTCTCTCTTCATCTCTTTGGATGCAGAGAAGGCATTCAATAGGGTACATTGGAAATATCTAGAACAGGTTCTGATAAAGTACGGGCTGACAGGAACATTTCTCCAAGCCATTGTGGGCCTTTACTCTTATCCATCAGCTAAAATCTGGACAGGGGGCTACCTATCTGATTCACTAACCATTAGTAATGGCACAAGGCAAGGATGTCCATTATTACTACTCATCTTTGCTATGGTAATCGAACCCCTAGCTGCCACAATTAGAGCTAACACATTAATCACCGGTATTGAGATTGGATCAGTTTCCCACAAAATAGGCCTCTATGTAGACGATATTATTGTCTCCCTTTCCAACCCTTCCTAGTCTATATCCACGCTACTACAAATATTGGAAGACTTCGGACAGGCCTCGCTATAGAAAGTTAACCATTCTAAATCTGCAATGATTGGCATACATCTCAACCATGCCACTAAAACAGAGATCTCACAAAAAGCTCATTTCTCATGGGCACACAATTCAATGGTCTCATACCTAGGGATACAACTAACTACTCCCTCCTCTGCCTTCCTTCGTATTAACCTGGAACTACTGAACACAAAATTGCAAAAAATCATCTCTAACCTAAAGGGACTAAAACGTCCTGGGCTGGACGAATTGCACTCACTAAAATGTTCTTCTTACCGCACGCCTTGTACTTATTCAGAACCCTACCGGTTCCCATTCTCTCCCACCACATAAAAAGAATACAAACGATTATCAACTCCTTTATCTAGGAACACAAACAACTTCATTTGCATCACTCTGTTCTATATCTTCTGATCAAGTCTGGAGAGATGGGAGCACCAGACCTCAAACTATACTACAAAACTGCCATCCTTGACCAAACCAAAACCTGGTGGAACCCCGGAATTTTTACCAACTGGAAACAGATTGAATGCACTTTCCTACCCGCGGAACCACAATTTTTCCTAAGTGCCTTATGGCTCCACTATCACCCACTCCATGTCTTTCTGGATATTTTCAAAGCCACTACGAGAGTATGGTGCTCTATCTTACAACTCAAAAAAGGACTCTCTGTGCATACGCTGGAAGACCTCCCGCTGGGGTCACTGACTCTCCTCTCCCCAAACATCCCCATACACCGCTGGTCCACCAAAGGGGTATACTTTTTGAACCAGATGTACTCTCATTAAGTCCTCCACACTTTCCAGCTTCTGTCCACTACCTTTTTAATCCCGAAACAAGATTTCTATCTCTATCTTCGTATATGGTACATTCTATCCTCCTACACATCTCACCAACAATATCCTCCAATTCTACTCCTCTCAAAAAACAAAAATAAAAGGCCTTTCCTTTATCTACATGCTCTTCAAGTCTTTGCTTACTGAGACTAAAAATAACGCTATGCAGTTCTGGGAACAGACTCTGAATTTCCATATGTCACCAACATCATGGCACCTGATGCTACAAACCCCCCGCATATTCTCCAGGAATATCTCCCACTGGGAGTCAACGATGAAAATTTTTTACCAATGGTACTACACTCCCACCAGGCTGGCAAAAATGTTTCCCTTTTCCTCTCCTACCTATTGGAGAAATTGCCACATGGAAGGATCCATGATACACGTTTGGTGGTCTTGTCCAGTAATTAAACAGCTATGGACTGATGTAGATCATCTTCTCTGCACAACAACGGGCCACAGACGGCCCTCTTGGGAGTAGGTCTCAATGAATGGCCCACATCAGCACATTACCTGATCACCCACATCCTCATAGCTACTAGATTATCCATAGCCCGCAACTGGAAGCAACCCTCCACACCCACCATATAAACGGTGATCTCTCTCCTGAATGAGCAATATCTAATGGAATTCATGTTCGCCAAAGCTCACCTGATGATTCCAAAGTTCCATAAAAAATGGGCACAGTGGTCTCTCAACCCCAGAAGTTGAACCCTTTCTTAAAGTCCTCAGATATGACTTTAGTCAACATCTACCACACAACTCATTCTTCTCTGTCCATGTCCCACCCTATTAGTGGGGGACATTGCACCCATTATAGCAGTCTCAATCAAGCGCCTCTTTGAATGTATTCTCTGCTCCAGAAGTATAGGGGGTTAGGGTCTTCCCTGGCCCTCTTTCCTCCCCCCTTGTATGATATGCTTAGATATCTTCAGTGTATTAGAGAATGTTCCTCAGCATTGTTTCTTTTCTTTTTGTCTTGCAATTGCATGTAAACCTGAAAACTCTTAATAAAATTTAAGTGAAAAAAAAAAAAAAGTAATGCAGCGCCATAACGCAAAAAAATGGCCTGGTCAAGAAGGGTGGTAAATCCTCAGGAGGGCAAGTGGTTAATAAAGACCTGGTTTCAAATGCTTTCAAATGGAGTGTTAAAAAGTGCAGGTTAAGATAATAACTTTCATGATTTGTTTTGCATGAATTTATGCTGAAAAGGTAGAACCTAAACCAGGTCATTCATTAGGGTTAATTTGTTTAGATACATACCAGTGACTTCCTTCTATCCATATATACATTTATATGGTGGTACCTGGGAGGATGATTGTAGTTACTGTATGTCTATGTAGCCTTACACCTTTATGAGCACTGGCCAAGTTCAGCCACCGAAAGTATCAGCATATATATATATATTATACATATATTCCCTACTTCTTTATGTTGTTTACACAGTTGATAATGACAGAATATTTGCAATAAGTAGAAGGCAATATAGCAAATTACATTCTAGAACATTGAGTTCCAAGTTACTACAAATTAATTTGGATATACGTTGCATAAATTCTGTTTTAATAATACACAGTAACTAAGCAAAAAGTTTCACATTTAGCTGGTTAAAATGCATATCACGGCTTTTTCTGTCCTCACTGTTCTGGAAGGAAAGCAGTCTGATGCATATCATGAAACTATTCAATTGGACAAATGTGAACTGATTGAATGCTCTGGTAACATTTACATAAACAATTAATGCCACAAGATAATTCTATCTTGCTCCTAACAATGTTTAACAGGGAGGTATATTTGTCAAAGCTTAACAGTTCTCTGCCATTGTTACCATGCAGAATGCTACTTAGCTAACATTGTGAAACATGTCACATTCATTAAACTGCTGTCAACAGGTTGCACATTTGGTGATGTTTAAAAGCCATGATGGGTACAAATAAGGAAGTTCAAGGTTCACAAACTAGATGAAAATATAATGTAAACCCATAACATACGATTGTGTTAAAATGGTTTAAACACAATCACACACCAAACTGTCTTGGTACTGAGAGATCAGATCATCATTGCATCTCTGGTAGTTTCAATGTCTCTATTACTTTTTCTGTTGACTGTGCTGATTGAAGCTTATTCGAACCTTGAAAAAGCAATCAAGTGTATGTATGGTTTTTGCAATGTAAACTCTCTGTCACGTATCTGGATAGTGAGCATGATGTGAAGAGGCAGGCCTCCCGTACAACTCTGGCTCAAGGACCTCTGATGGTGAGACAGCGTCCACAGGGGCACGTTGGGGTATGGGTGCCTGTGATCAGTCCAGTAATAGCTGGTAAGCAGATGAGTTGTAGGCCGGAGGCAGAAAGCAGGGTTCTGATGCAGCCATGCAGGATGGATGGATACCCAAGAGCAGCATACTGAGGATGCAGGGACGAGCCGGGTTTGGTATTGGTCAGGCAGATCGGGCTAAAAGCGGCAGGAGGAAGAGTAGTCGGGTCACAGGCCAGGTCAGCAGCGGAAGATCAATCAGACAGGAGCGGAGACAAAAGGATAATCCAAGGCAAGCCAGAGATCAGGGCAGGTAGTGGCCAAGTGGAGTTCAGGAACAAGCTGGTTCTGTATCAGGAGACAATCACAGGAATCAGGGAACACAAGCAGGGATAAGACCATACGGCAATGGGACAACTACTGCAGCCAGTTTAAATAACCATTTTGGTGCCAATATTAGTGACAGGCATGCGTCTGTATGTGCAAGTCCAAGCACTCGCACATCTGTTTGGTTTGTAAGGACTCTGCGCATGTGCATATTTGCTCGCATATTTGTGCACCATGGAACTTCACCTGCACTATGGGCAGGCCTTTCCTGACACTCTCTTTAATATGTACAGTAAGTGATGTGAACATGCACTATAATCCCTCCAGTGTGGCTTTCTTTTAAGGGAATCCTCACCCCAAGAAGAACCTAGACCTGATAACAGCCTTGATCATTGAACAGATTCCCCATTCTACTAGCTACAACAGATTCACCAGACTTTGCCAAAGGGAATCCTTTTGGATCTCCTAGCTCACAACTTCTCTCTATATAACTTGAATGAGACCATAAAATCATGTTGGACTATGTGTTCATGATAACTAGAGATGAGCGAAGTATTCAAAAATTCGATTCGACTGATTCGGCGAATTCGTGGAAAAATTTCGATTCGAGTCGAATATATTCGCTGTGAATTTAACTTAAAAAAGGGTGTTTCTAGGCTTCAGAGAGACTTAATATTAGTGCTGAACACTGTACCTTTAATTTAAATGCCCTTGGAGTCTGCTGGGGAAGAGAAATAATACTGTCAGTCAGTATGACATGCAGATGAGTGCCGTCGATCTTAGAATCACCGCACACTTCACTCATTTGGGCAGTCACGGGGCCAAAACCAGAGTGTGGAGCCACAGTGTGGTGGTGGAGGCAGCAGCAATGGGAGGCCATACAGCACCCTATGACAAAAATGGAAACCACCAGCAGTGTGAGGAGACCTGAAAGTGGCACATGGCAGAGTGTGGCGATAGAGACAGCAGCAATGGGAGGCCGTACAGGGACCCATGACACACTCTGGACCTGGCAGCAGCATGAGGAGGCGGTACAGGGGCCCATGGCAGATTACGGGCCTGGCAGCAGCATGGGGAGTCGGTACGGGGGCCCATGGCAGATTACGGGCCTGGCAGCAGCAATGGGAGGCCGTACAGGGACCCATGACACACTCTGGACCTGGCAGCAGCATGGGGAGGCGGTACAGGGGCCCATGACAGATTACGGGCCTGGCAGCAGCATGAGGAGTCGGTACGGGGGCCCATGACACACTCTGGACCTGGCAGCAGCATGAGGAGGCGTTACAGGGGCGCATGACAGATTACGAGCCTGGCAGCAGCAACTTGGACAGGAGGACGTTCAGCTTCTGCACCGTCTGGTGCGTGCTCGCAAACTGTTGTCTCTTGGAAACGGATTCCAAGAAAGACTGCTGATGGAATCCGTGAAGAGGAGTAGCAGGAGAAGGAGCATCTGAACGAGCGGAATATGCCAACAAGCGACAACAGGGGCCCATGACAGATTACGGGCCTGGCAGCAGCATGAGGAGTCGGTACGGGGGCCCATGGCAGATTAGGGGCCTGGCAGCAGCTATGGGAGGCCCGTAATCTGCCAGCACCCTATGACAAAAAATGGAACCCACCAGCAGTGTGAGGAGACCTGAAAGTGGCACATGGCAGAGTGTGGCGATGGAGACAGCAGCAATGGGAGGCCGTACAGGGACCCATGAGAGACTCTGGACTTGGCAGCAGCATGAGGAGGCGGTATAGGGGCCCATGGCAGATTAGGGGCCTGGCAGCAGCTATGGGAGGCCCGTAATCTGCCAGCACCCTATGACAAAAAATGTAACACACCAGCAGTGTGAGGAGACCTGAAAGTGGCACATGTTTGGGGCATGATTCATGGCAGATTTAGTCAGTTGTGTCAGGAACTGGTGGTTTGAAATCCAGACTAATCCACGCCTGATTCATTTTCACAAACGTCAGTCTCTCCACACTTTGGGTGGACAGTCGTGTCCTCCGCGGAGTTGCAATACCTCCTGCCGCACTAAACACGCGCTCCGATGCCACGCTACTGGCCGGGCATGACAGCCTTTCAAGGGCAAATTCAGCTAGTTGGGGCCAAAGGTCAAGTTTCGTTGCCCAGTAGTCAAGGGGATTGTCTACCTCGGTTGGCAGGGTGCTGTCCAAGTAGGCCTAAGCCTGTTGTTTGAGGTCCTGCTCCAGGTCCACCTGATGCTGCTGCTGCTGCTGCGGCTGGTTAGTAGTTTCCTCACTGCGCTGGTGAAGAAAGCTACTCATCATCGACTGCAGACTGAGGCAGCCGCTGCTGGTGGAGCTGCCACTGCTCCTACCACCCCACCCCTCCCCTGCTGCCATGGCAGCGGAACGCGAGCGCACAGGGCCCACAGTGTCTGAGGATGGACGTTGGCGCACAAAGGCAGAGACCAGCTGACTACATAGGTGGTTTTTATAGTACGTTATTTTGGCCTCCCTCTCAGCAGGTGTGAAAAAGGCCACCATTTTTGAACGGTAGCGAGGGTCCAACAAGGTGGACAGCCAAAAGTCATCCCTCTGTCTGATGGTTATTATTCGGCTGTCGCTACGCAAGCAACCGAGCATGCTATGGGCCATTTGTGCCAAGGAATGCGAGGGACTCCCTGCCTCCATCTCCACAGCATACTGCCACGGTGCGTCTGGGTCCTCTGTCTCCTCCTCCTCCTCCTCCTCTACCAGATGCTCCTGCTCCTCCACTCCTGTCCGCTGAGTGGAAAAACCACCCATTTCACTCAATAATTCCTGAGCACCAATGTCCTCCTCTACCTCCTCCTCTTCTTCCTGTCCTGCCCCCACAGGGGTCATGTGGCGTTGAGATCTGTGCGCCACGTCTACCGCACCCTGACCAGCCATTGTTAACAGCATTTGTTCCAGGACGTGCAACAGAGGAATGACGTGGTTCATCCCATAGTCCTGCCGACTCACGAATAGCGTGGCCTCCTCAAAGGGCCTGAGCAAGCGCAGGTGTCACGCATGAGCTGCCAATGGCTGACATCTAAGTTACACAGGGAGTACCTTTATCCGCTTTTAACATCAGGAAATCTGTGATGGCCTTTCGCTGTTCGTAAAGGCGGTCTAACATATGTAGGGTTGAATTCCACCTTGTTGCAACGTCACAGCATGAGGAGTCGGTACGGGGGCCCATGGCAGATTACGTGCCTGGCAGCAGCAATGGGAGGCCCGTAATCTGCCAGCACCCTATGACAAAAAATGGAACCCACCAGCAGTGTGAGGAGACCTGAAAGTGGCACATGGCAGAGTGTGGCTATGGAGACAGCAGCAATGGGAGGCCGTACAGGGACCCATGAGAGACTCTGGACCTGGCAGCAGCATGAGGAGGCGGTATATAGGGGCCTATGGCAGATTAGGGGCCTGGCAGCAGCTATAGGAGGCCCATAATCTGCCAGCACCCTATGTCAAAAAATTCAACACACCAGCAGTGTGAGGAGACCTGAAAGTGGCACATGGCATGAGACACTGTGGACCTGGCAGCAGCATGAGGAGGCGGTATATAGGGGCCCATGGCAGATTAGGGGCCTGGCAGCAGCTATGGGAGGACGGTAATCTGCCAGCACCCTATGTCAAAAAATTCTACACACCAGCAGTGTGTGAGGAGACCTGAAAGTGGCACATGGCAGAGTGTGGCGATGGAGACAGCAGCAATGGGAGGCCGTACAGGGACCCATGAGAGACTCTGGACCTGGCAGCAGCATGAGGAGGCGGTATATAGGGGCCTATGGCAGATTAGGGGCCTGGCAGCAGCTATGGGAGGCCCGTAATCTGCCAGCACCCTATGTCAAAAAATTCTACACACCAGCAGTGTGTGAGGAGACCTGAAAGTGGCACATGGCAGAGTGTGGCGATAGAGACAGCAGCAATGGGAGGCCGTACAGGGACCCATGAGAGACCCTGGACTTGGCAGCAGCATGAGGAGGCGGTATAGGGGCCCATGGCAGATTAGGGGCCTGGCAGCAGCAATGGGAGGCCCGTAATCTGCCAGCACCCTATGTCAAAAAATTCTACACACCAGCAGTGTGTGAGGAGACCTGAAAGTGGCACATGGCAGAGTGTGGCGATGGAGACAGCAGCAATGGGAGGCCGTACAGGGACCCATGAGAGACTCTGGACCTGGCAGCAGCATGAGGAGGCGGTATATAGGGGCCCATGGCAGATTAGGGGCCTGGCAGCAGCTATGGGAGGCCCGTAATCTGCCAGCACCCTATGTCAAAAAACTCTACACACCAGCAGTGTGTGAGGAGACCTGAAAGTGGCACATGGCAGAGTGTGGCGATGGAGACAGCAGCAATGGGAGGCCGTACAGGGACCCATGAGAGACTCTGGACCTGGCAGCAGCATGAGGAGGCGGTATATAGGGGCCTATGGCAGATTAGGGGCCTGGCAGCAGCTATAGGAGGCCCATAATCTGCCAGCACCCTATGTCAAAAAATTCAACACACCAGCAGTGTGAGGAGACCTGAAAGTGGCACATGGCATGAGACACTGTGGACCTGGCAGCAGCATGAGGAGGCGGTATATAGGGGCCCATGGCAGATTAGGGGCCTGGCAGCAGCTATGGGAGGCCCGTAATCTGCCAGCACCCTATGTCAAAAAATTCTACACACCAGCAGTGTGTGAGGAGACCTGAAAGTGGCACATGGCAGAGTGTGGCGATGGAGACAGCAGCAATGGGAGGCCGTACAGGGACCCATGAGAGACTCTGGACCTGGCAGCAGCATGAGGAGGCGGTATATAGGGGCCTATGGCAGATTAGGGGCCTGGCAGCAGCTATGGGAGGCCCGTAATCTGCCAGCACCCTATGTCAAAAAATTCTACACACCAGCAGTGTGTGAGGAGACCTGAAAGTGGCACATGGCAGAGTGTGGCGATAGAGACAGCAGCAATGGGAGGCCGTACAGGGACCCATGAGAGACCCTGGACTTGGCAGCAGCATGAGGAGGCGGTATAGGGGCCCATGGCAGATTAGGGGCCTGGCAGCAGCAATGGGAGGCCCGTAATCTGCCAGCACCCTATGTCAAAAAATTCTACACACCAGCAGTGTGTGAGGAGACCTGAAAGTGGCAAATGGCAGAGTGTGGCGATGGAGACAGCAGCAATGGGAGGCCGTACAGGGACCCATGAGAGACTCTGGACCTGGCAGCAGCATGAGGAGGCGGTATATAGGGGCCCATGGCAGATTAGGGGCCTGGCAGCAGCTATGGGAGGCCCGTAATCTGCCAGCACCCTATGTCAAAAAATTCTACACACCAGCAGTGTGTGAGGAGACCTGAAAGTGGCACATGGCAGAGTGTGGCGATGGAGACAGCAGCAATGGGAGGCCGTACAGGGACCCATGAGAGACTCTGGACCTGGCAGCAGCATGAGGAGGCGGTATATAGGGGCCTATGGCAGATTAGGGGCCTGGCAGCAGCTATAGGAGGCCCATAATCTGCCAGCACCCTATGTCAAAAAATTCAACACACCAGCAGTGTGAGGAGACCTGAAAGTGGCACATGGCATGAGACACTGTGGACCTGGCAGCAGCATGAGGAGGCGGTATATAGGGGCCCATGGCAGATTAGGGGCCTGGCAGCAGCTATGGGAGGCCCGTAATCTGCCAGCACCCTATGTCAAAAAATTCTACACACCAGCAGTGTGTGAGGAGACCTGAAAGTGGCACATGGCAGAGTGTGGCGATGGAGACAGCAGCAATGGGAGGCCGTACAGGGACCCATGAGAGACTCTGGACCTGGCAGCAGCATGAGGAGGCGGTATATAGGGGCCTATGGCAGATTAGGGGCCTGGCAGCAGCTATAGGAGGCCCGTAATCTGCCAGCACCCTATGTCAAAAAATTCTACACACCAGCAGTGTGAGGAGACCTGAAAGTGGCACATGGCAGAGTGTGGCGATGGAGACAGCAGCAATGGGAGGCCATACAGGGACCCATGAGAGACTCTGGACCTGGCAGCAGCATGAGGAGGCGGTATATAGGGGCCTATGGCAGATTAGGGGCCTGGCAGCAGCTATAGGAGGCCCATAATCTGCCAGCACCCTATGTCAAAAAATTCAACACACCAGCAGTGTGAGGAGACCTGAAAGTGGCACATGGCATGAGACACTGTGGACCTGGCAGCAGCATGAGGAGGCGGTATATAGGGGCCCATGGCAGATTAGGGGCCTGGCAGCAGCTATGGGAGGCCCGTAATCTGCCAGCACCCTATGTCAAAAAATTCTACACACCAGCAGTGTGTGAGGAGACCTGAAAGTGGCACATGGCAGAGTGTGGCGATGGAGACAGCAGCAATGGGAGGCCGTACAGGGACCCATGAGAGACCCTGGACCTGGCAGCAGCATGAGGAGGCGGTATATAGGGGCCTATGGCAGATTAGGGGCCTGGCAGCAGCTATGGGAGGCCCGTAACCTGCCAGCACCCTATGTCAAAAAATTCTACACACCAGCAGTGTGTGAGGAGACCTGAAAGTGGCACATGGCAGAGTGTGGCGATGGAGACAGCAGCAATGGGAGGCCGTACAGGGACCCATGAGAGACCCTGGACCTGGCAGCAGCATGAGGAGGCGGTATATAGGGGCCTATGGCAGATTAGGGGCCTGGCAGCAGCTATAGGAGGCCCGTAATCTGCCAGCACCCTATGTCAAAAAATTCTACACACCAGCAGTGTGTGAGGAGACCTGAAAGTGGCACATGGCAGAGTGTGGCGATGGAGACAGCAGCAATGGGAGGCCGTACAGGGACCCATGAGAGACTCTGGACCTGGCAGCAGCATGAGGAGGCGGTATATAGGGGCCTATGGCAGATTAGGGGCCTGGCAGCAGCTATAGGAGGCCCGTAATCTGCCAGCACCCTATGTCAAAAAATTCTACACACCAGCAGTGTGAGGAGACCTGAAAGTGGCACATGGCAGAGTGTGGCGATGGAGACAGCAGCAATGGGAGGCCGTACAGGGACCCATGAGAGACTCTGGACCTGGCAGCAGCATGAGGAGGCGGTATATAGGGGCCTATGGCAGATTAGGGGCCTGGCAGCAGCTATGGGAGGCCCGTAATCTGCCAGCACCCTATGTCAAAAAATTCTACACACCAGCAGTGTGTGAGGAGACCTGAAAGTGGCACATGGCAGAGTGTGGCGATGGAGACAGCAGCAATGGGAGGCCGTACAGGGACCCATGAGAGACCCTGGACCTGGCAGCAGCATGAGGAGGCGGTATATAGGGGCCTATGGCAGATTAGGGGCCTGGCAGCAGCTATAGGAGGCCCGTAATCTGCCAGCACCCTATGTCAAAAAATTCTACACACCAGCAGTGTGTGAGGAGACCTGAAAGTGGCACATGGCAGAGTGTGGCGATGGAGACAGCAGCAATGGGAGGCCGTACAGGGACCCATGAGAGACTCTGGACCTGGCAGCAGCATGAGTAGGCGGTATATAGGGGCCTATGGCAAATTAGGGGCCTGGCAGCAGCTATGGGAGGCCCGTAATCTGCCAGCACCCTATGTCAAAAAATTCTACACACCAGCAGTGTGTGAGGAGACCTGAAAGTGGCACATGGCAGAGTGTGGCGATGGAGACAGCAGCAATGGGAGGCCGTACAGGGACCCATGAGAGACTCTGGACCTGGCAGCAGCATGAGGAGGCGGTATATAGGGGCCTATGGCAGATTAGGGGCCTGGCAGCAGCTATAGGAGGCCCGTAATCTGCCAGCACCCTATATCAAAAAATTCTACACACCAGCAGTGTGAGGAGACCTGAAAGTGGCACATGGCAGAGTGTGGCGATGGAGACAGCAGCAATGGGAGGCCGTACAGGGACCCATGAGAGACTCTGGACCTGGCAGCAGCATGAGGAGGCGGTATATAGGGGCCTATGGCAGATTAGGGGCCTGGCAGCAGCTATGGGAGGCCCGTAATCTGCCAGCACCCTATGTCAAAAAATTCTACACACCAGCAGTGTGTGAGGAGACCTGAAAGTGGCACATGGCAGAGTGTGGCGATGGAGACAGCAGCAATGGGAGGCCGTACAGGGACCCATGAGAGACCCTGGACCTGGCAGCAGCATGAGGAGGCGGTATATAGGGGCCTATGGCAGATTAGGGGCCTGGCAGCAGCTATAGGAGGCCCGTAATCTGCCAGCACCCTATGTCAAAAAATTCTACACACCAGCAGTGTGTGAGGAGACCTGAAAGTGGCACATGGCAGAGTGTGGCGATGGAGACAGCAGCAATGGGAGGCCGTACAGGGACCCATGAGAGACTCTGGACCTGGCAGCAGCATGAGGAGGCGGTATATAGGGGCCTATGGCAGATTAGGGGCCTGGCAGCAGCTATGGGAGGCCCGTAATCTGCCAGCACCCTATGTCAAAAAATTCTACACACCAGCAGTGTGTGAGGAGACCTCAAAGTGGCACATGTTTGGGGCATGATTCATGGCGGATTTAGTCAGTTGTGTCAGGAACTGGTGGTTTGAAATCCAGACTAATCCACGCCTGATTCATTTTCACAAACGTGAGTCTCTCCACACTTTGGGTGGACAGTCGTGTCCTCCGCGGAGTTACAATACCTCCTGCCGCACTAAACACGCGCTCCGATGCCACGCTACTGGCCGGGCATGACAGCCTTTCAAGGGCAAATTCAGCTAGTTGGGGCCAAAGGTCAAGTTTCGTTCACCAGTAGTCAAGGGGATTGTCTACCTCGGTTGGCAGGGTGCTGTCCAAGTAGGCCCAAGCCTGTTGTTTGAGCTCCTGCTCCAGGTCCACCTGATGCTGCTGCTGCTGCTGCTGCGGCTGGTTAGTAGTTTCCTCACTGCGCTGGTGAAGAAAGCTACTCATCGACTGCAGACTGAGGCAGCCGCTGCTGGTGGAGCTGCCACTGCTCCTACCACCCCACCCCTCCCCTGCTGCCATGGCAGCGGAACGCGAGCACACAGGGCCCACAGTGTCTGAGGATGGACGTTGGCGCACAAAGGCAGAGACCAACTGACTACATAGGTGGTTTTTATAGTACGTTATTTTGGCCTCCCTCTCAGCAGGTGTGAAAAAGGCCACCATTTTGGAACGGTAGCGAGGGTCCAACAAGGTGGACAGCCAAAAGTCATCCCTCTGTCTGATGGTTATTATTCGGCTGTCGCTACGCAAGCAACTGAGCATGCTATGGGCCATTTGTGCCAAGGAATGCGAGGGACTCCCTGCCTCCATCTCCACAGCATACTGCCACGGTGCGTCTGGGTCCTCTGTCTCCTCCTCCTCCTCCTCTACCAGATGCTCCTGCTCCTCCACTCCTGTCCGCTGAGTGGAAAAACCACCCATTTCACTCAATAATTCCTGAGCACAAATGTCCTCCTCTACCTCCTCCTCTTCTTCCTGTCCTGCCCCCACAGGGGTCATGTGGCATTGAGATCTGTGCGCCACGTCTACCGCACCCTGACCAGCCATTGTTAACAGCATTTGTTCAAGGACGTGCAACAGAGGAATGACGTCGTTCATCCCATAGTCCTGCCGACTCACGAATAGCGTGGCCTCCTCAAAGGGCCTGAGCAAGCGGCAGGTGTCACGCATGAGCTGCCAATGGCTGACATCGAAGTTACACAGGGGAGTACCTTTATCCGCTTGTAACATCAGGAAATCGGTGAAGGCCTTTCGCTGCTCGTAAAGGCGGTCTAACATGTGTAGGGTTGAATTCCACCTTGTTGCAACGTCGCAGATCAGGCGATGATGTGGAATTCCGTTCTGCCGCTGCAGCTCAAGGAGGGTGTGCTTTGCGGTGTAGGAATGGCTGAAATGCATGCAAAGTTTACGTGACATTTTAAGGATGTCTTGCAGTGGGATGGTGGATTTTAGGAACCGCTTGACAACCAGATTGAACACGTGAGCCATGCATGGCGCATGGCACAACCTTCCTTGACGCAGAGCAGACACCATGTTCTTTCCGTTGTCGGTCAACATGGTTCTGATTTTCAGTTTGCGCGGAGACAGCCATCTGTCGATTTCTCTGTTCATTACACTCAGAAGTTCCTCCCCTGTGTGACTACGTTCGCCAAGGCATACCAGGTGCAGAACAGCGTGACACCGTTGCGCCCTGCACATGTGATATGCCGGTCGGGTAATGGGACTTGGCACGGGGGTGGCGGCTGAGGACACGGCGGAAGAAGAGGTGGTAGAGGCGGACATCTTTGCCGGACCAAGGACGTGCAAACGTGGAGGCAAAAGCGGCGTGACCTGTCCAAGTTGCTGGTGCGGCTGTGACGGCACCACGTTCACCCAGTGGGCCGTAAATGACATGTACTGTCCCTGACCGTAGTTACAGCTCCACACGTCGGCGCTGCCGTGCACTTTGGCAGAGACCGACATGCTCAAAGACTGGCCCACCATGTCTTCTACATGTGAATGCAGGGCTGGCACTGCCTTTTTGGCGAAGAAATGACGGCTTGGCACTCTCCACCGCGGCGCGGTACAAGCCATCATTTCTCTGAAAGGTGCTGAGTCCACCACTTGGAAAGGGAGGGACTGCAGCACCAGCAACTTGGACAGGAGGACGTTCAGCTTTTGCACCGTCGGGTGCGTGCTCGCAAACTGTTGTCTCTTGGAAACGGATTCCAAGAAAGACTGCTGACGGAATCCGTGAAGAGGAGTAGCAGGAGAAGGAGCATCTGAACGAGCGGAAGATGCCAACGAGCGACAACTCCCCTCAGCAGAGGTGTTGGAGCCTTGACTGGCTGATGGAGGGCGATTGACGTCGGGTGACGGAGCAAGTAACGGAGCGGGTGATGGAGCGGGGGCTGGGGCGGGCAGAACCGCCGTATCTTTATCACGGTTTTCCCAGGCCACCAAATGGCGACGCTGCATATGCTGCCGCAACGCTGTAGTCCCAACATGGGCCCCCTGGCCACGCTTGACTTTCTGGCCACATAGTCGACATACGGCTACGTTTACTTCCTCGGGCGGCTTGACGAAAAATTGCCACACCGCCGAGTAGGAAACTTTGCCCCCGATACTCCTCACTGGCTGACTGCTGCTTCCTCCGTGCACACCGGCACCACTACTGGCCGTGGTGGTAGGCTGCAGTGGAGCTGGTGCTCTACTCCGTGGCCGTTTGGCTCCACTGACACTGCTTCCACTGACACTGCTGCGACCCTGCTGCTGTCTCCTGGGCAACCCACCGACTGTTTCGCTCACTGCCAAGCTGCCACCCTCTTCTCCTGATGATGCGGAAGAAATTGCCTGATGACGACGAGGCTGCCAAGTGCGATCAACCTCCTCATCATCAAGTAGGGTCTCCGCCTCACTACTAGCCCCCTCGGCTGCGTCTGGGTCAGGAGACAGACCTGTCTCTAGACCGGCTACCGGGCCACTCTCCTCGCCACTACTTCTTCGCCTGGCTGCTGAAAAGGCGGATGTCTCCCCCCGTTCCTGACCGCCCTCTGTTAGCTCTTCCTCACTGTACAGTGGGGCTGAGCCCACAGCATGCGATACTTCGCTTGGTGAGGGAACACCAAAGGACAGGGGCAGGTAGAGGACACGTGATTTCAGTGGGCTTGGTCCCGGGCCATGCCAACTAACGGTTGTGTCTGACGTACCCACCGACCGTTGGCTGTAGGTGTCAGAGGTGACCTGGGAAGAGGAAGACGACCGAGCCAACCAATCGATGACGGCAGGGTTGTCGGTGGAGACACGACTGCTGGATGACACCGGGAGCACTGGCCTCTGGCTGCGAATAGTGCTGCCTCGACCCCTTCCTCTGCTGCCACGTCTGCTCGCTCCTAAAACATTGCCTCCTCTGCCACTCCTCTGCATGTTGTCTGACATACTCTTTAATTAAACGATTATGTGTCCCTGAGTAACAATTCTGTGTCCCTGAGTAACAATTCTGTGTCTGTGCGAGTAACAATTCTGTGGCCCTAAGTAACAGTTCTGTGGCCCTCAGTAACAATTCTGTGTAACTGATTAACGTTTCTGTGGCCCCAAGTAACAGTTCTGTGGCCCTCAGTAACAATTCTGTGTCTGTACGAGTAACAATTCTGTGTCTGTGCGAGTAACAATTCTGTGGCCCTCAGTAACAATTCTGTGTCCCTGATTAATGTTTCTGTGGCCCCAAGTAACAGTTCTGTGGCCCTCAGTAACAATTCTGTGTCTGTGCGAGTAACAATTCTGTGTCTGTGCGAGTAACAATTCTGTGGCCCTAAGTAACAGTTCTGTGGCCCTCAGTAACAGTTCTGTGTCCTTGAGTAACAATTCTGTGTCTGTGCGAGTAACAATTCTGTGTCTGTGCGAGTAACAATTCTGTGGCCCTAAGTAACGGTTCTGTGGCCCTCAGTAACAGTTCTGTGTCCCTGTGTAACAATTCTGTGTCTGTGCGAGTAACAATTCTGTGGCCCTAAGTAACAGTTCTGTGGCCCTCAGTAACAATTCTGTGTCCCTGATTAACGTTTCTGTGGCCCCAAGTAACAGTTCTGTGGCCCTCAGTAACAATTCTGTGTCTGTGCGAGTAACAATTCTGTGTCTGTGCGAGTAACAATTCTGTGGCCCTAACAGTTCTGTGGCCCTCAGTAACAATTCTGTGTCCCTGATTAACGTTTCTGTGGCCCCAAGTAACAGTTCTGTGGCCCTCAGTAACAATTCTGTGTCTGTGCGAGTAACAATTCTGTGTCTGTGCGAGTAACAATTCTGTGGCCCTAAGTAACAGTTCTGTGGCCCTCAGTAACAATTCTGTGTCCCTGATTAACGTTTCTGTGGCCCCAAGTAACAGTTCTGTGGCCCTCAGTAACAATTCTGTGTCTGTGCGAGTAACAATTCTGTGTCTGTGCGAGTAACAATTCTGTGGCCCTAACAGTTCTGTGGCCCTCAGTAACAATTCTGTGTCCCTGATTAACGTTTCTGTGGCCCCAAGTAACAGTTCTGTGGCCCTCAGTAACAATTCTGTGTCTGTGCAAGTAACAATTCTGTGTCTGTGCGAGTAACAATTCTGTGGCCCTAAGTAACAGTTCTGTGGCCCTCAGTAACAATTCTGTGTCCCTGATTAACGTTTCTGTGGCCCCAAGTAACAGTTCTGTGGCCCTCAGTAACAATTCTGTGTCTGTGCGAGTAACAATTCTGTGTCTGTGCGAGTAACAATTCTGTGGCCCTAAGTAACAGTTCTGTGGCCCTCAGTAACAGTTCTGTGTCCCTGAGTAACAATTCTGTGTCTGTGCGAGTAACAATTCTGTGGCCCTAAGTAACAGTTCTGTGGCCCTCAGTAACAATTCTGTGTCCATGATTAACGTTTCTGTGGCCCCAAGTAACAGTTCTGTGGCCCTCAGTAACAATTCTGTGTCTGTGCAAGTAACAATTCTGTGGCCCTAAGTAACAGTTCTGTGGCCCTCAGTAACAATTCTGTGTCCCTGATTAACGTTTCTGTGGCCCCAAGTAACAGTTCTGTGGCCCTCAGTAACAATTCTGTGTCTGTGCGAGTAACAATTCTGTGGCCCTAACTAACAGTTCTGTGGCCCATAAGTAACAGTTCTGTGTCCCTGAGTAACAATTCTGTGTCTGTGCGAGTAAGAATTCTGTGTCTGTGCGAGCAACAATTCTGTGGCCCTAAGTAACAGTTCTGTGGCCCTCAGTAACAGTTCTGTGTCCCTGAGTAACAATTCTGTGTCTGTGCGAGTAACAATTCTGTGTCTGTGCGAGTAACAATTCTGTGTCTGTGCGAGTAACAATTCTGTGTCTGTGCGAGTAACAATTCTGTGGCCCTAAGTAACGGTTCTGTGGCCCTCAGTAACAGTTCTGTGTCCCTGTGTAACAATTCTGTGTCTGTGCGAGTAACAATTCTGTGGCCCTAAGTAACAGTTCTGTGGCCCTCAGTAACAGTTCTGTGTCCCTGAGTAACAATTCTGTGTCTGTGCGAGTAACAATTCTGTGTCTGTGCGAGTAACAATTCTGTGTCTGTGCGAGTAACAATTCTGTGGCCCTAAGTAACGGTTCTGTGGCCCTCAGTAACAGTTCTGTGTCCCTGTGTAACAATTCTGTGTCTGTGCGAGTAACAATTCTGTGGCCCTAAGTAACAGTTCTGTTGCCCTCAGTAACAATTCTGTGTCTGTGCGAGTAACAATTCTGTGTCTGTGCGAGTAACAATTCTGTGGCCCTAAGTAACAGTTCTGTGGCCCTCAGTAACAATTCTGTGTCCCTGATTAACGTTTCTGTGGCCCCAAGTAACAGTTCTGTGGCCCTCAGTAACAATTCTGTGTCTGTGCGAGTAACAATTCTGTGTCTGTGCGAGTAACAATTCTGTGGCCCTAACAGTTCTGTGGCCCTCAGTAACAATTCTGTGTCCCTGATTAACGTTTCTGTGGCCCCAAGTAACAGTTCTGTGGCCCTCAGTAACAATTCTGTGTCTGTGCGAGTAACAATTCTGTGTCTGTGCGAGTAACAATTCTGTGGCCCTAACTAACAGTTATGTGGCCCTAAGTAACAGTTCTGTGTCCCTGAGTAACAATTCTGTGTCTGTGCGAGTAAGAATTCTGTGTCTGTGCGAGCAACAATTCTGTGTCTGTGCGAGTAACAATTCTGTGGCCCTAAGTAACGGTTCTGTGGCCCTCAGTAACAGTTCTGTGTCCCTGTGTAACAATTCTGTGTCTGTGCGAGTAACAATTCTGTGGCCCTAAGTAACAGTTCTGTGGCCCTCAGTAACAATTCTGTTTCCCTGATTAACGTTTCTGTGGCCCCAAGTAACAATTCTGTGGCCCTCAGTAACAATTCTGTGTCTGTGCGAGTAACAATTCTGTGTCTGTGCGAGTAACAATTCTGTGGCCCTAACTAACAGTTCTGTGGCCCTCAGTAACAATTCTGTGTCTGTGCGAGTAACAATTCTGTATCTGTGCGAGTAACAATTCTGTGTCTGTGCGAGTAACAATTCTGTGGCCCTAAGTAACGGTTCTGTGGCCCTCAGTAACAGTTCTGTGTCCCTGTGTAACAATTCTGTGTCTGTGCGAGTAACAATTCTGTGGCCCTAAGTAACAGTTCTGTGGCCCTCAGTAACAATTCTGTGTCTGTGCGAGTAACAATTCTGTGTCTGTGCGAGTAACAATTCTGTGGCCCTAAGTAACAGTTCTGTGGCCCTCAGTAACAATTCTGTGTCTGTCCCTGAGTAACAATTCTGTGGCCCTAACTAAAGTTTCTGTGGCCCTAAGTAACAATTCTCTGGCACTCAGTAACAATTCTGTCTGTCCCTGAGTAACAATTCTGTGGCCCTAATAACGTTTCTGTGGCCCTAAGTAACAATTCTCTGGCACTCAGTAACAATTCTGTCTGTCCCTGAGTAACAATTCTGTGGCCCTAATAACGTTTCTGTGGCCCTAAGTAACAATTCTCTGGCACTCAGTAACAATTCTGTCTGTCCCTGAGTATGAATTCTGTGGCCCTAACTAGCGTTTCTTTGTCCCTAAGTAACGATTCTGTGGCCCTAATTAACAATTCTGTGTCCCTGAGTAATAGTTCTCTGTCCCTAAGTATCGTTTCTCTGTCCCCAAGTATCGTTTCTGTGGCCCTAACTCTGTCCCTGTCCCTAATACAGAGCGGTCTGCCTCTGTTCAATGACTGCAGGCAAATGAAGAATTCCAAAATGGCCGCTATTTATAGCTCGACCATTACACAGTGCTAGCTGGCTGGCTGCTGATTGGCTGATGCGATCACATGTCGTTGAGGAATGCATTATGGGTCAGCGCGCCTTTTCTGCGCGCCTTCCCAGACATCCCCGCTCCGTCGCCGCACATGTCAGCCGCCATTTTCGGAAAATTTTCGAAATTTTTCCGATATTCGACTCGAATTCCACTTCGGCTACTTCGATTCGCTCATCTCTAATGATAACAGCTCCAGTCACAGGATTTCAGTCACATAACCACACACCCTAAGGGCAGCAATTTGATCAATGCAATGAGTGACTAAAGTAATGATGCTGGTGTCCTTTTCAATAAGTTTAACAGAATTAATGTGCTATGTAATATTAATTTTTAATATCCAAACTTTAATTCGGTCTTTAGTAAGTTCTGAATTAATGCCTGGCAGTGAATACCCTCTTAATTGGATGTGAATGTGAGGTTTTGCATTTCAGTGGTCACAGATGTGAATTATTTGTGTCTGAGCAAAGGTAATCAGTAAGAGGTTTAAATTCATGTTTTCTTTAAAGACTAGTCTATGTAACGTACACCATATTTTGAATTCTTATAATGAGTCTGAGAGTTTAAATTGTATTCATAAATCATGTATTCAGACAGTTGTATGTAACATAAGAACTTCAGAGACCTCTTTCATAGTCTGCATGTCAATCATGATAATGACTTGGTGGTCTGAATAGTGACAGATGTTTCAGTTAGACTGGGAGTGACTAAGGGAGTGTTTAAGGAGCCCGCGAATTTGAAACAAAGCTTAATGGGAGGACTTAATTTCTCATGCATTTTAAGTATGCAGCTTTTCAAACAACGAGAGGTAGTTGCTTCTTAGATACTCTACACTTAACTTCATTCAGACATACCTACACTTCAGACACTTACACAAAGAACAGCACGTGGCATGCTTGAACAAAGAACAAAGGAAGCACATGTTTTTAAACTAGGCCTGAAAAACTTCTATCTAAGCTATTCAAAGGAACTACATTTTCTTCTAATATCCAAGGAACAAGCAACTTATATTCTTTATTTTTATTTCATTTTAAGCTACATATATTTGAATTTACTGTTTTTTATTGACTTTGTATTTTTTGGTGTGTGATCAAATAAAGTCACACTGCTTATACTGACCTGGCTTCCATAAGGATTTCTTCCCACAACTAGAGATGAGCGAATCGAACTTGGCGAAGTGGAATTCGTTTCGAATATTAGGAAAAATTAGATTCGCACCGAATCCGAATTTTAGCAAACTTCGGATGCACGAATTGAATTTTCCCCGATCAGCCGGCAAAAAGTGTCACTTCAGAGAGCTCCGCTATTTCTGACAGTTCTCTGACAGTTCCTTCACATTTACAGCGGTTGAAACATTGTATCTATTTGTTTCCATTTAGGATACAGATGTTTTTATTCGGAAACAAATAGATACAATGTTTCAACCGCTGTAAATGTGAAGGAACTGTCAGAGAACTGTCAGAAATAGCGGAGCTCTCTGCAGATACACTTTTTGCTGTACTGGAATTCTTCTTCTTTTCATTCTTCTTCTTCTTTTCATTCTTCTTCTTCTTCTTCTTTTCATTCTTCTTCTTCTTTTCATTCTTCTTCTTCTTTTTTTCATTCTTCTTCTTCTTTTCATTCTTCTTCTTCTTCTTTTCATTCTTCTTCTTCTTTTCATTCTTCTTTTCATTCTTCTTCTTCTTCTTTTCATTCTTCTTCTTCTTCTTTTCATTCTTCTTTTCATTCTTCTTCTCATTCTTCTTCTCATTCTTCTTTTCATTCTTCTTCTTCTTCTTTTCATTCTTCTTTTCATTCTTCTCATTCTTCTTTTCATTCTTCTTCTTCTTCTTTTCATTCTTCTTTTCATTCTTCTTCTTCTTCTTTTCATTCTTCTTCTTCTTCTTCTTTTCATTCTTCTCATTCTTCTTTTCATTCTTCTTTTCATTCTTCTTCTCATTCTTCTTTTCATTCTTCTTCTTTTCATTCTTCTTCTTCTTCTTTTCATTCTTCTTTTCATTCTTCTTCTCATTCTTCTTTTCATTCTTCTTCTTCTTCTTCTTTTCATTCTTCTTCTTCTTCTTTTCATTCTTCTTTTCATTCTTCTTTTCATTCTTCTTCTTCTTCTTTTCATTCTTCCTCTTCTTCTTTTCATTCTTCTTCTTCTTCTTTTCATTCTTCTTTTCATTCTTCTCATTCTTCTTTTCATTCTTCTTTTCATTCTTCTTCTCATTCTTCTTTTCATTCTTCTTCTTCTTTTCATTCTTCTTCTTCTTCTTTTCATTCTTCTTTTCATTCTTCTTCTTCTTCTTCTTCTTCTTCTTCTTCGTCGTGCCCCGTGACTGCCCAAATGAGTGAAGTGTGCGGTGATTCTAAGATCGACGGCACTCATCTGCATGTCATACTGACTGACAGTATTATTTCTCTTCCCCAGCAGACTCCAAGGGCATTTAAATTAAAGGTACAGTGTTCTGCACTAATATAAAGGCTCTCTGAAGCCTAGAAACCCTTTTAATAAGTTAAATTCGCAGCGAATAAATTCGCATCGAATCGAATTTCTCCCGCAAATTCGGCGAATCAGCCGAATCCAATTTTTGAATAATCCGCTCATCTCTACCCATAACCATCTACAAGAACCTAGAAATACTAATAGAGTTTTTTCATAACTCTGGAAATCTAACATGCTATTAGTCACACCTTGCTTGTGCACAGTCCACCTAAACAGATAAACAAAGCAAGTTTGCTTGCCCCAGCAAGAGACTTGAAGTGGGGAAAGGCAGACAGGTCCGCAGAAAAGGGAGCACATAGAGGAGCAGAAGTAGGTGGACACAGGACCCACGGAGGACAGGAACAACCAGAAAACAGAAACCCTAACACAAGTACAAGCAAACATGCCACAGGTAAGGTCCTGGCAACATGCATAGTGGACAACATTTCATAAAAATTTCTAGCAAGCTTTAACTTGAGACAGGGCACTTATGAAAAATGGGGGTGGTTTTATAAGCAGCATATCAATAATCTAATGCCATAATTAACCACTTACAGCCTGAGCCAATTCTAGCATTCCTCTCCTATAATTAAAAAACATAATTTTTGTGCAAGAAAAAGACTTAGAGCCCCCCAAAATTTTACACATATATATATATATATATATATATATACCGTATTTTTCGCTCCATAAGACGCACTTTTTCCCCCCAAAAAAGGGGGGAAAATGTCAGTGCGTCTTATGGAGCGAATATGGAGCGTCCGGTCCGGTATTTCCACCGCGGCCGTGTCAGAATACCGGGCCGGCCGCTCAGCTCTGCAGCGGGACCTTATGGAGATGACTGCTGACCTTTGGGGAGGTAGGGAGCGGGTACCTGAATTTGACAGGTACCTGCTCTTACTTCTTTGTTCTTTGATTTTACCTGTTCCTCTATCCAGCGGCGTGCTGTCTTCCGGCTTCTGTAGTGTGGGCACTGGGCATGACAGCTGGGTGCCAAGTGCGCATGCGCAAGAAGCGGTGCTTTTTGTGAATGGTAAGGCGGTACCTGGGACACATGACAGATCCCAGAAGCCGCCGGACCAATCACAAAGCGCAAGTGCCTCTCGCTCAAGCGCACTGGGCACCCGGCTGTCATGCCGAGCGCCATTACAGAAGCCGGGAAGAAAGCGCGCGGCTGGATCGAGGAACAGGTAAGATCAAACAAAAACTCTGCGGAAGTAAGAGCGGGTACCTGTCAAATTCAGGTACCCGCTCCCCACCTCCCCAAAGGTCAGCAGTCATCTGTACTGTCCACAGTCTCTGGTCATCCCTGTGCTGTCCGCAGTCTCTGGTCATCCCTGTGCTGTCCGCAGTCTCTGGTCATCCCTGTGCTGTCCGCAGTCGCTGGTCATCCCTGTGCTGTCCGCAGTCTCTGGTCATCCCTGTGCTGTCCGCAGTCTCTGGTCATCTCCTGTACTGTGTCTGCAGTCCATTAGTTCAGAATTTTTTTTTTCCTGTTTTCTGCCTCTAAAACCTAGGTGCGTCTTATGGTCAGGTGCGTCTTATGGAGCGAAAAATATGGTGTGTATATATATACTATCAGAGGCGCTAGAGAATAAAATGGTGGGCATTGCATATTTTTATGTCACACAATATTTGCAAAGTGGTTTATCAAACGCAAATTGTTTTGAAAAAAACACGCTGTAATGGATTTTAATTCACAAAAACATAACAGAATACCCAATTGTTTGGTAGAATATAAAAGATGATGTTATGCCGAGTAAATGGATACCAAACATGTCATGCTTTAAAACTGCATCCGCCTGTGGAAAGGTGCCAAATTATGGTACCTAAAAATCTTCATAGAAAACGCTTGTAAAACATTTACAGGTTATCAGTTTAGTGTTACACAGGTGGTCTAGCACTAAAATTATTGCTTTTGCTCTGACATTGTGGTGATACCTCACATGTATGGTGTGATCAACGTTTCCAAATGTGTGCGGGTCCTACGTGCACGTTTAAATTTGAGTGTATCACGTACCTGGTGATGGAGGCCAATAGAGAGAGGACTTCCCTTGTGGCTAAGTTCCGGACTCCCCTGAGAGTGGGACAACAGGAGTCAGTCCCAAAGTTGCACAGGTCGCTTGTAGGAGTGCTGGATGGTATCCGTAAGCCAAGCCAAGGTCAGATCAGAGGTAAATCAGAGTAGACAGGTCCAGGTAACAGTCGGTAACAGGAAATCACAAGTCAGAAACACAGGAAACAGGAACCAGGAACAGGGCACAGGGAGCTAGAGATCATCCAGCAACCAGAGGAAGTGATGAGCCTCCTTATAAAGGCCGTTTGGCACCAGACTGAGGCTGATGTGTACTTCTGCGGCCATGTAGAGTATTGGTAGAAATGCCAGATCTTCCAGAACTCCTGCTGTGGACAAGACTCTGACAGAGTGTGAGCACAGAGGCCATTTTTTACGTTACGGCGCTGCTTTACTTTAACTGACAATTGTGCGGTCATGCAACACTGCACCCAAAATAAATTTAAGTCCTTTTTTCCCACAAATAGAGCTTTCTTTTGGTGGTATTTGATTGCCTGTGCGCTAAAAAAAGACCAACAATTTTGAGAAAAAAAGACAATACTTTTAACTTTGTGCTATTAATCATGTCCAGTAAAAATTTTTACAAAAATCCCAATACATGTAACTTAATTGGTTTATGTGAAAGGTATAGCATTTACAAATGGCAGTATATATACTGGGATTTTTTTTTTACTAGTAATGGCGGCGATCAGCGACTTATAGTGGGACTGCGGTGGGCATTCTGACACTGAGGGGGAACTGACTTGGTGTCACTGACATCCCCAGTGACACCAATACAGTGATCATTGCTAATAAAAAGCCCTGACGCTGTACTAATGACACTGGGAAGGAAGGGGTTAACATGAGGGGCGATCAAAGGGTTAACTGTTTGCTGTTTCACTAAGGGGGCTGTGTGTGCTTCACTGTAACCACACTACTTTGTATGGCTCTGCTATGCAGAGCCATACAAAGCAGTGTGCTGAAGCTGACAGGTGAGAGAACTGTATTGTTTACATACAGTTCTCTCCCCCCGTCAGTAATTCTCAGCGATCACCTGGTGCATACATACATAAAAATTAAGTAATGAAGCATGCATATCATATACCTGCTGTATTAGTGGCTGCTCAGCTGTAGACAGTAGTAACAAATATACGGTGGCAGTGGTGTATCTAGCATAGCTAACAGGCTGGGCAGATTATTTTTTAAAATATCCTCAATGTTTCTCTTTACATTAAACTTATTTTTAGAAATAAGCATTAAACTGAATGAAAGCTAGTATTAGACAGAGAAAAATTGTTGACAGCAGAGATTTTCTTTAACTGAACTAGAACAATCACCAGTCAGGCTGGAACTACATATTAATACACCAACACCCCTTTTACTATTTCAAAAAATAAAGCACAAAATTGTTGTCGGGAGTCAAGGTGCCATAGTACATCTATGACGCAAACAGCTTATATGATCATAACTTGAATTAAAAAATTATCTCTTAAAATGCACACTTTTTACAAGTCTCCTTAATGCTGTTTGACATAATAATTTGTATAATTTACAAATATCCTCAGACAACACATCTATTTATTGCTTCACAATCTGCTCTTGTTATCCTCACTCTTCAAGATAACTAACAAAATTTGAATAGTTAAATAGTCGTGATGATCTTCCATACTGGTCTTGGTGAGTGCACAACACATTTCATGGGTTATTAAACCCAGTTCATCAGAATATATGAAGAATACTATATTATTGGAAGGCATGTTGGCAAGCAGCATGTACAGGGAAGGAGTGCAGAGAGTACCATGGTTGGCAGTATGTGCAGGAGAGCAGTGCAGAGGTTATGACAGAGGGCGGTATGTGCAGAGGAGTAGTGCAATTTATGAAAGTAGGCAGGGTGTGTAGGGAAGGAGTGCGGAGGGTGTGATACAGTAACTGCAGAAGCAATATGGAGAGTATGAGGGTGCAAGAGAGGAATGCACAGGGTGAGCAGTATATGCGGGAGAATAATGCAAGGGATATGGTGGTAGTACAGAGGATAAGATGGTATGTGCAGGAAGTGAGTGCAGTGAGCATGATGGTGAGTATTATGTGCAGGAATGGAGGGTATGAGCAGGTGGTATTTGCAGAAGAGGAGTGAGGAAGGTGTAACAATGACTAGTAAATGCTCCACAGGACTGTGGAATAAGACAGTGGGTAGTATAGGCTGGAGGAGCGTAGAAAATATGAAGGCAGGCAGGAGAGCAGTATGGAAGGTATGATGGTAGGCAGTATCTGCAGTAGAAAAATGCAGAGTGTATGCAAAATCAGATTGTATTGTGCAGCCCGCTCAACATTTTACTGACAGCAATGGCATATACCAGTTATTGGGGGAGGAGTGAGGCAGGCTGGGATGACTGTTATCTTGAAAGAAGGAATGTAAAGGGGTTGGAGCAGCATGTCCAGGAACTGTGTATTGGTGCCCGAAAAGTGGTGTGGGGACTGAGGAATATTAAAGTGTTACTAAACCCACAAAAGTAAAATCATTCTGTATTTGCAGTAAAGCATGCTTGTTATACTCACTGTGGAACCTAAGGGGTTAATCCTTTTTATTGTGTTAAAAGCCCTTTGGTCCTGTTTTCTCTGCCCCTCCTCTTGTTCAAATGTCCACCGGATAAGACAGATTGAACCCTGAACTAAAGGTGTATGGACGAGGAGGAGGTTTGCCTTTTTTCACACAAAAAGAATCACTTATTGTGGAGTTTAGATAATCCATAAACAGGATTATGTTGGTTTATGGACTTTTATGGCAAACATGGACTTTTTTTTTAACTTGGTCTACAAAGGTTCTAGGTTAAAAACCTGCATCTTGCAGTAGGGTGAGCAGGGCGCAGGAAAGTAAAAAAAATCTAAATGAGAGTGTGAGGCTCAGAAACAAGAGTACGCCCTACAAGAGGGGTATTTCTAAGACCAGCAATCAGTGAGAGCAAAATCTGTTATGAGTCGCTGGAGTCTTATAGGGTGTCCCAAGGTGGAGGCATAGGGTCCTAAACTCAAGCAAAGCTGGAGTTGAGCACCATGTTAAAATCCCCTAGCCAGACTGCTGATTGTTGTGCCATGTAGAGAAGACCCTCAGAGGTACATGGAGGGGGGAATTAACAAGCAATAACAAAAGATGACCAAAGGTAGAAGCATGTAAAAAAAAAATCTACAAGCAAATCAAATGATACAGATTTTGCTATTACATACAGTTGTGTTCAAAATAATAGCAGTCAGACATCACTAACCTGATCAATCACTGTTTTTGGTAGAAATATTTCTACATGGCAAATAATTTACTAGCAGGTGTAGTAGAGTAATAGAAATCCAACAGACCCAACAGTCATGACATGCATGCTGCTGATTCTGTGTAATTGAATCACTAATTGAAAGGGGCATGTTCAAAATAATAGCAGTGTGGAGTTCTATTAGTGAGGTCATTCATTCTTTGAAAAACAGGTGGCAATTATTGCCCTTATTTAAAGAAGGAAGGCAGCAAATGTTGTACATGCTGGTTACAGTGCATTTCTCTCTGAAATTCTGAGGAAAATGGGTTGTTCCAGACATTGTTCAGAAGAACAGCGTACCTTGATTAAAAAGTTGATTGGAGAGGAGAAAACATATAAAGAAGTGCAGAAAATGATAGGCTGCTCAGCTAAAATGATCGCAAATGCTTTAAAATGGCAACCAAAACCTGAAAGACGTGGAAGAAAGCGAAAAACTACCATTCGAATGAATAGAAGAATAGCCAAAATGGCAAGGACTCAGCCAACAATCAGCTCCAGGAAGATCAAAGAAGGTCTAAAGTTACCTGTGAGTACTGTTACAATTAGAAGATGCCTATGTGAAGCCAAGCTATCTGCAAGAAGCCCTCGCAAAGTCCCACTGTTGAAAAAAAGACATGCGCTGAAGAGGTTACAATTTGCCAAAGAGCACATTGACTGGCCTAAAGAGAAATGGCGCAACATTTTGTGGACTGATGAAAGTAAGATTGTTCTTTTTGGGTCTAGTGGCCAGAGACAGTTTGTCTGACGACCCCCAAACACCGAATTCAAGTCACAGTACACTGTGGAGACAGTGGAGCATGGTTGCGCAAACATCATGATATGGGGATGTTTCTCATACTACGATGTTGGGCCTATTTATCGCATACCAGGGATCATGGATCAGTTTGAATACATCAGAATACTTGAAGAGGTCATGCTGCCTTATGCTGAAGAGGAAATGTCCTTGAAATGGGTGTTCCAACAAGACAACGACCCCAAACACACCAGTAAACGTGCAACATCTTGGTTCCAGACCAAAAAGATTGACAGTATAGAGTGGCCAGCCCAATCCCCGGATCTTAATCCAATAGAAAACTTGTGGGGTGACATCAAAAATGCAGTTTCTGAGGCAAAACCAAGAAATAGAGAAGAACTATGGAATGTAGTCCAATCATCCTGGGCTGGAATACCTGTTCACAAGTGCCAGAAGTTGGTTGGCTCCATGCAACACAGATGTACAGCAGTTCTCAGAAACAGTGCTTATACAACTAAATATTAATTAAGTGATTCAAAGGAAAGCAAAATCTTCAAACATTTTTCAGTTTATATAGTGAATTTTTGAGTTTGTAAAGAAGAATACAAACACTGCTATTTTTTTGAACAGTCTAATATTCACTGTTCTTCAATTTTTTAGAGGAACAACACAAATTTGATATATTTTTCTTCATGTTTTGATTTGGAATAGAACGTGTAGTGTTCCAATGCATTTGTGTGTATGTTTTCCATGTTTGGAGATAAAGTTTCTTTTCCTCCAGACGTAAAGAGTGCCCTCTTGTCCTCTGTGATGACCTCAGGGTGAATAGCTCTACACTGAGTTCACTATATGAACAACTGATGTATTTATATTTGTTGATCATATCCCCCCTTAATCTCCTCTTCTCAAGAGAGAATAAATTCAGTTCCTCTAACCTTTCCTCATAGCTGATCTCCTCCATGCCTCTTATTGGGTTGGTTGCCCTTCTCTGTACTTTCTCAAGTTCCCCAATGTTATTTTTGTGAATTGGTGCCGAAAACTAAACTGCATATTCCAGATGAGGTCTTACAAATGATTTGTACAGGGGTAATATGATATCTCTCTCTCTGGAGTCTATACCTCTTTTAATACAAGAGAGGATTTTGCCGCTTTAGAAACCACACCTTGGTATTGCATGCCATTATTAAGCTTGTGATCTACCAGAACTCCCAGATCCTTCTCTCTCATTGATTCCCCCAGTTGTACTCCCCCTAGTATGTATGATGCATGCATATTCTTAGCCCTCAAGTGCATAACCTTACATTTATCAACATTAAACCTCATTTGCCACATAGTTGCCCACATAAACAGTGCATTGAGATCGGCTTGTAAGTTGAAGACATCCTGTAAGGGCGTTATCCCACTGCACAGCTTGGTTTCATCTGCAAAGACTGAAATGGGATTTTTAATCTCAGACCCTATATCATTTATAAATATATTAAAAAGTAAGGGTTCCAACACTGAACCTTGGGGTACACCACTGATGACCCCAGACCATTCAGAGTATGAATCATTAACCACTACACTTTAAATACGATCTTTTAGCCATTTTTCTATCCATTTACATACAGATTTTTACAAGCCTGTACACTTTACCTTACACATTAGCCGTGTGGGGAACTGTGTCAAACACTTTTGCAACATCCAAGTATACCACGTCCACCACCACCGTCTATAATTACTTGGTAAAGATTTTGACCCCTTTCTAAATATTGGCAGCACATTGGCCTTATGCCAATCCAGTGGTACTATGCCAGTCATTAAAGTGTCCCTAAAAATTAGAAACAATGGCTTTGAAATGACAGAGCTCAAGTCTTTAAGGACCCGTGAGTGTATGCCATCTGGTCCAGGTGTTTTATTCACCTTTATTCTGTCTAAATATTTTTGGATCATATCAGTTGTGAGCCAATGTGGATCATCTGGAGCTGTGTCAATACCATGCCCATTATGGACAAGAGCTCCCTCATGCTCCTTTGTATACACAAAGCTGAAGAAGGTATTAAATAACTTTGCCTTCTCTTTGTCCCCAGTCACCCACTCTAGATTATTTTGTAAAGGACCTACATGCTCGGACCGAACCTTTTTACTATTAATATATTTGAAGAATTTTTTTGGGTTGGTCCTGTTATCTTTTGCAGTCTGTCGTTCGGTTTAAATTTTTGCGGCCTTTATTTCCTTTTTGAATATTTTGTTATATTCTTTGTAATGTTTAAATGATGATAGCGTTCCTTCATTTTTATATTTAATAAAAGCTCTTTTCTTATTATCTATAGTCTTTTTAACTTTGGCCCTAAGCCACATAAGTTTAATTTTTAGCCTTTTTAAACTTGTTGAACACGGGAATATATTTTGCAGTGTGTTTACATTCAGTATTTTTGAAGAACTCCCATTTCTGTGTTTTGTTCATCAATGCCAATATTCCCTCCCAGTCTAAGTCTTGGAGAGCAACTCTCAGCCTTGGAAAATTAGCTCTCTTGAAATTGGGCATTTTTATTTTTCCCGTATGTGCTTGCTGTTTACAGCTAACAATAAATGAAATCATGTTATGGTCACTGCTACCCAGATGTTCTTTTATATGGACATTCGTAATAAGCTCTTCATGGTTTGAGATTACCAGGTCCAGCAAAGCATCATTCCTAGTAGGGGCCTCTATGAACTATACCATAAAATTGTCCTGTAGTAAGTTTAACATTTTTTGCCCTTTAACTGTTCCTGCAGTACCATTACTCCAGTCAATTTCCAGGTGTCCCAACCCTTGCAGCCCTTTCAATCTGTGCAAGGAACTGAGTTTCCACCTCCTCATTAACACTGTGAGGCCTATAACAAACTCCAATGATTACCTTTGTAGTACGCACCCCCATGTGCAGTTCCACCCATAATACTTCAGCCTCATCACACTCTCCATCAACTAGGTCCTCTTTCACACTCGCTCTGAGATCACTTCTCACTGTCAAGGTCCTACCTTTTCCCTGTGGTTATGTTACTTCATGTGCTGGTGTCCATCTTGGATTCTGCTGTGCATGATGGGAGCCCTTTTATGCCTTCAGGTTTCTGTGGTCCATCCTCCAGAGGGGTGTGGCTGATGACATATAAGCCTGTGGCCCGCACATGCTCTTTGCACTTGTGCCTTGTGTCTTTGTGTTGCTGTTACTCTGTTCTGACTCTCGTGACTCTCCTGGTATCTGATTCGGCTTGTCTTGACTATTCTTTGTATTCTCCTTTGATCTGACCCTCTGTTGCTGAACCCGGCTCGTGACCTGTGATTCTCGTCTGCTGTCCTGTACTGTTCTGTCCTGTTGTTGTTGACCCCGGCTTGTCTGACTACTCTTTTGTCTCTTCCACCAGCTACACGCCATTGGCGGCGGCCATTACCGCAGCTGAGGTGTCTCGGGGGCCGCGACCTGGTTCCTGGCTGCGTCAAGTCCATCCCCACCATCAGGGGCCCTGGTGAAGGGCAGCCTGGGACTTAGACTCCGCGCCCTGAGGGACTTCGGTCTGTGGGTGGTGGTTGTCGTCAGCCAGTGCGTTACATTGTTAGGCCTGCCTGTCCGTTCCTCAGCTCCTGCCCTGACACTCACATAGAGACAGACACCACCACCTTTCCTATTTACTCTGTCTCTCCGAAAGAGAACATAGCCAGGAAAATTAATGACCCAGTCATGCGAAGAATGAAGCCAAGATTCAGCAATACCAATTAAATCATAGTTCTCTTCATGCAAGAAAGCTTCCAACTCACCTATTTTGCTTGGCAGACTTCTGGCATTGGTGAAAAAACACTTTAATGCATTGACACCTTGTTCACACGTATTTTGCATGTTTTTTATTTTCATACAAATGGTACCAATTCCACTGGTTGTTTGTAACATGGGAACCTTCTTATCATCTACCATAGTCTTTCCCCCATCTTTCCCCATTCCACCCACCAATAAGGACTGACCCCTGTCTGATCTGTCTACCCTGTTATAATCTAATTCTCCCTCCCACCTCAATCCTAGTTTAAAATACTCCTCCAGCCCTCCCATACACCTCTCCCCTAGCACAGCAGACCCCTTCCATTTAGGTGTAGACCATCTCTAGCATATAGGTTTCACCCCAATGAAAAGTCAGCCCAGTGCTCTAGAAACCCAAATCCTTCCTTCTTACACCAGGTCTTCATCCATGCATTGAGTTCTTTAATCTCCCCCTGTCTTTCCAGAGTTGCGCATGGCACAGGTAATATTTCAGAGAATAACACATTGGAAGTCCTTCCCTTCAACTTGCAGTTTAGTTCTTTAAATTGATTCTTAAGGAGCCTCCACCTTCCATTGGTTCCAACATGGACCAAGACAGCTGGGTCATGCCCAGCCCCTCCCTGGCACCAGGGAGACAGCAAACCATTTGGTTGAGGCGATCCTGGTGACAAATTATTCTTTCAGTCCTTCTGATTATAGAACCCCTACTATCACCAGCTATCTAGGCCTTCCTGCACTATCTTCATCACCCTTCCCAGATGGTCTGCCCCCCCGGCTGTTAGGGATAGCAGTGACATCTAGGGCTGCCACCCCTGAGCTTGCCACCTCCACATCTTCCCCCAACTTGGCAAATTTGTTTGGATGCTCAAACCCAGGGCCAGCCTTCCATTTCTGTGAGCCCCTACCACTACCTCTCGTTACAATAACCCATCTTCCTACCTGATAATCCTGTTTAGCCTCTCCGCCCTCCACATCAATCCCATTACCTACCTGTTCAGAGAGCAGAAGACCCCTTTTAAAACAGAAACTTCAAGAGAATAACAGGAAGTGGGTAGCATGATAAGCCCATCCCACCTAGAGGCATTTGAGGGCTAATTGTAGATGGCCTGCAATGTGTTTCAACAACTACAATTATATGTGCCCGTTGGGCTTTCAAATAGACTAAGGCTGTGGAGCGTTTCAGTTTGTCCCAAAGACCTCAAACATTCCATGTCAAGAATTTTAAAGGAGGCACAGTGTAAGTGAAAAAATCATTTATACACACAGTGGCTCCAGGCCAACACATTAGAACATGGTGCATTGCATTACATAACAGGTACAAATATACATAGCAGTAAGTATGGCACTGGTATGGCAATTGGCATAGAACAAATATACAACAAAACATAGAGTATAAAGCTTATACATAAAAGTGTAACCCTCCCCCCACCCTGCTCTCAGCTCCCCCAACATAACTGGAGCATGACTTACCCAAACAAAAACAATGAACACTAAGTTCAGGTACATTGCTTACGAGGTATACGTCCTGAAAGCAAAGTATGGGTGCCTGAACCAGCCGGTCAGGCCCTCGCTGGAGTGCTATAGAGTTAAGGACACAGTGGGACCGCACCACCCAACAATCTTTGGTGAGGGGGTACAATCAACCATATGGAGAGGACATCTTCATAGGCATAACAAAGATCGAAAGCATAATGTCCACAGAAAAGAAATCCAATATTTAGGCTTAGTAGGACTGAACCTAGGTGGGGAAAAAGGGTACAAGATGGACTGGGGGGTACACACAATGAAATATGTAGGGTTCAATGTGCAGGCAGGGAAAACATGGGGATATTGATGTCCCCAAAACCAGGTCCAGAGATGATCACATAGGCAGTAAAATAACAACAAGGGTGTAGGTGCATCCAGACAAGAGTTTCAGGAGGTATTCAGAGAAGTAATTAGAGGGGTGTAAAAGAGGCAGTCATGGCAAAGCACTCAGTTCAGCAGGGGGGAAAAGCAAAATTTAAAAAAATTACTCACGGTGGGAAAACAAACAAGGTGGGAACAAACAAGGATCAAGTTGGAGTTGCATGGTCCACAGACCACTGAACCAGCCAGGTGGATGCCATTTCTGGATCTTCAAAGAAGTGAACTTGGCCCTCCTCCTCCACCCAGAGCCTAACATGGTATACCATGGCATATTGGAGGTGCTGGTCTCTTTAACATTGGTGAAGCAAGACCGTTGGCATTGCACCTCTGCGGAGAAGTTAAGGAAGGCCACCACCTGCTGCTCTGAAATGAAATGTTGCCCTTTTCCCTTGCCAGGTGCAGGATGGCATCCCAATCTCTATAGTTTAGCATGTTGGCTATGAATTTGCTAGATGGTGCTCCCTGTGGTGGCCAACAAGCTGGCATGTGATGGTCTCTTTGAACCATGAATGAGGTGGAGAAGGCAGCTCTTCAATAAGTGATGGTCAAGAGGTTCTCTAGGAAGGAGGCAGGATCAGGGATCTCTGCTCCCTCCAGGAGACCCACAAACTGGAGATTACAGTGGCAGAGGTGATTCTCCATGTCGTCTTGCTTCTGAGTAAACTGCTAGAGTTGTCACTGCAAGTGCTCAGAGAAGTGTTGTAATGGCTGCAGCATGTTTTCCACCCTACCATTATGGGTCTCTGCCTCTTTCACTCTGAGCTTGTAAAAGTCCTGGTGTGGGAGAGAGAAGTCTACCTTAACCTCCTTGATCTTGTTAGTAAAGGTTTCTTGACCCATGGAGATCGTGTGCAGTACTCCTGTTGTTTCTGTCACAGGAAGTTCTGAGTTGGATGCTGAGGCAATGCCATCTTCACCCCTGGGCCTCCCTCTCCTTATGCCAAAAATGTTCACGTCTTGAGCTAGCTTCAGACTCCTTTCAGGGGGAAGACATGGTTTGTAGGCTGTAGGTGTCCTCTGGAATAAAAATCAGCACGTGGACAGCAGGATTACCAGAGAAAGGATGTATTGAAGCCAATTTCTCCGCACACGTTTCCTACTCCATCATACTCCAGGCCACACCCCAGCACAAATGGACTTTCAATGACTGGTGCACTTGGGATATGATTTTATGATTGAGTGCACTTATGTATTATGTGTATAATATTTGATATGTGATTTATTTGAGTTTTATTAATTGAATTGCATGTTGCATTATGTTATTATTTTTTTCAGTTTAAGGTAGTGCTGCATTATTTGGGTTTTTTTTGTGAAGGGTGTATAAAGATTGTGATAGAGGGCAACCATTTTTTGCGATAAATGGCAACCATTTTTTAAATAAATATATACAGTTGTGTTCAAAATAATAGCAGAGTGTTGAAAAAAGTGAATAAAGCTCATAATCCTTCTAATAGCTTTTATTTCCATACACACAAATGCATTGGGAACACTACACGTTCTATTCCAAATCAAAACATAAAGAAAAATATATCAAATTTGTGTTGTTCCTCTAAAAAATTGAAGAACAGTGAATATTAGACTGTTCAAAAAAATAGCAGTGTTTGTATTCTTATTTACAAACTCAAAAATTCACTATATAAACTGAAAAATGTTTGAAGATTTTGCTTTCCTTTGAATCACTTAATTAATATTTAGTTGTATAACCGCTGTTTCTGAGAACTGCTGTACATCTGTGTTGCATGGAGTCAACCAATTTCTGGCACCTGTGAACAGGTATTCCAGCCCAGGATGATTGGACTACATTCCATAGTTCTTCTCTATATCTAGGTTTTCCCTCAGAAACTGCATTTTTGATGTCACCCCACAAGTTTTCTATTGGATTAAGATCCGGGGATTGGGCTGGCCACTCCATAACGTCAATCCTGTTGGTCTGGATGTTGCACGTTTACTGGTGTGTTTGGGGTCGTTGTCTTGTTGGAACACCCATTTCAAGGGCATTTCCTCTTCAGCATAAGACAGCATGACTTCTTCAAGTATTCTGATGTATTCAAACAGATCCATGATCCCTGGTATGCGATAAATAGGCCCAACACCGTAGTATGAGAAACATCCCCAAATCATGATGCTTGCACAACCATGTTTCACTGTCTTCACAGTGTACTGTGGCTTGAATTCAGTGTTTGGGGGTCGTCTGACAGATTGTCTCCGGCCACTAGACCCAAAAAGAACAATCTTACTTTCATCAGTCCACAAAATGTTGCGCCATTTCTCTTTAGGCCAGTCAATGTGCTCTTTGGCAAATTGTAACCTCTTCAGCACATGTCTTTTTTTCAACAGTGGGACTTTGCGGGGGCTTCTTGCAGATAGCTTGGATCTTTGATATTCCTGGAGCTGATTGTTCGTTGAGTCCTTGCCATTTTGGCTATTCTTCTATCCATTCGAATGGTAGTTTTTCACTTTCTTCCACGTCTTTCAGGTTTTGGTTGCCATTTTAAAGCATGTGCGATCATTTTAGCTGAGCAGCCTATCATTTTCTGTACTTTTTTATGTTTTCCCCTCTCCAATCAACTTTTTAATCAAGATATGCTGTTCTGAACAATGTCTAGAACGACCCATTTTCCTCAGAATTTTAGAGAGAAATGCACTGTAACCAGCATGTACAACATTTGCTGCCTTCCTTCCTTAAATAAGGGCAATAATTGCCACCTGTTTTTCAAAGAATGAATGACCTCACTAATAGAACGCCACACTGCTATTATTTTGAACATGCCCCTTTCAATTAGTGATTCAATTACACAGAATCAGCAGCATGCATGTCATGACTGTTGGGTCTGTTGGATTTCTATTACTCTACTACATCTTCTAGTAAATTATTTGCCATGTAGAAATATAATTTCTACCAACAGCAGTGATTGATCAGGTTAGTGATGTCTGACTGCTATAATTTTGAACACAACTGTATGTATATATATATTTCTTCCTTTCTCTGGAGATGTGCTTTAAATGAGCACCATGAAATAACTTTGAAAAATCCTCCCTGTACAATTTTACCTACATTTTTCATTCCAGTAGATGGGTAAAGTTGGTTGCAAACATGGAAACCCAGCAGATAGGCTGATAGGTAGCATTCAATTGTGAGCATTACCCTGTTGCAGGATTTGATTATAGCCATATGAAAGATGTTTACCTGGAACTACATAGTTTACCTAGAATTACAAGGGATGCCAAACATGGACCCAGTCATTTTTGGCAAGGTCATTTTTGTCACAGTATATTCAACAATGTAATACTCAGCAGTTGCCATCATTTACTGTAATTTAAAGATTTTATATACACATAAGTGCCTGCATATAAATGTTTAATCCTTTCATGTGCATGCTTTTTTTGTATACTTCTTTGAAGGGAACATTTAGTTTTGATTCATGCTGTAGTTCCCTGATTCTTGCTCCAACTATTAACTGCAGATTTGAATCAGCTTAATATTGTATAGAGAATGCAGTTTGAAATGAAATCACTGAAGTCATAAAAATAAGCTAATTAATTAATTAATACTTTTAGCAAGTTTCTTGCAGTAAGAGAAGCTAGTGTGCATGCATGTCACAAATGGACACCTTCACAGGCTATACATAGTGCTTTGTCTTTTCACATCATGACCATTTGATGTATAGACACTACAGAAAAAAGTACATTTCACATCTACAATATCTCACAGAAGTGAGTACACCCCTCACATTTTTGTAAATATTTTATTATATCTTTTCATGTGACAACACTGAAGAAATGACACTTTGCTACAATGTAAATTAATGAGTGTACAGCTTGTACAGCAGTGTAAATTTGCTGTCCCCTTAAAATAACACAGCCATTAATGCCTAAACCGCTGGCAACAAAAGTGAGTACACCCAAGTGAAAATGTCCAAATTAGGCCCAAAGTGTCAATATTTTATGTAGCCACCATTATTTTTCAGCATTGCCTTAACCCCCTTGTGCATGGAGTTCACCAGAGTTTCACAGGTTGCCACTGGAGTCCTCTTCCACTCCTCCATGATGGCATCACTGAGCTGGTGGATGTTAGAGGCTTTGCGCTCCTCCACCTTCCGTTTGAGGATGCCCCACAGTTGCTCACTAGGGTTTAGGCCTGGAGACATGCTTGGCAAGTCCATCACCTTTACCCTCAGCTTCTTTAGCAAGGCAGTGGTCGTCTTGGAGGTGTGGTTGGGGTCGTTAGGTTGGAATACTGCCCTGCGGCCCAGTCGCCAAAGGGAGGGGATCATGCTCTGCTTCAGTATGTCACAGTGCATGTTGGCATTCATGGTTCCCTCAATCAACTGTAGCTTCCCAGTGCCAGCAGCACTCATGCAGCCCCAGACCATGACACTCTCACCACCATGATTGACTGTAGGCAAGACACACTTGTCTTTGTACTCTTTACCTGTAACGTACCTGGTGGTGGAGCTTTATGTGGAGAGAGGGCATCCTCTTACCACTCCCATTCGGGACCCCTGATAGGGTAGACGGGAAGTAATGAGCTGGGAGGGGCACGAGTGCCTGAGGGGTCTGCGGTGACAGCTGGCAGGTGAAGACCCGGAATACCAGGATGCAGGTAGCAGTATGCAAGTGAGCAGGTGCAACAGCAGAGAGATGTAGCTGAGATGCGGATGACCGTGAGAGCTGGTAGCCAGGGATAGTCACAGGCAGGAGAGGTAGAATAGTCAGGCAGGCCGGGTCAGGATCAGGTATAGAGGAGTAGGCAAGTGGATAGTCAAAGGAAGAGCCGGGTCGGTGCAGGTGGAGTTCAGTCGTAGTCAGAGTCAAGCAAGTGGATCACAGGAGTCAGGATACAGGAAACAGGAAGTAGTAGACCAGAAGGCAGCATTCTGTTTGTAGCAGGGGTTTAAATAGCCCGCCTGTGCACCTCGGCATGTGCACGTGTGCACAGCCGCAACATTCTTCTTCCCTGACAGTGCCCCCCTCTTAGAGGCAGCCTCTGGATGCCCAACTGGGCCATTTTCTCAGGGTACCTGTGTTTAAATGCCAAAATTAATTCTCTGGCGTGAACATTGGATGCTGGCTCCCAGGAACTATCTTCAGGTCCATATCCTTTCCATTTGATCAGATATTGGAGTTAATTCCTTCTCTTCCTGCAATCAATAATTGTTTCCACCTCATATTCTCTTTTACCATTGACGATCACAGATTCAGGTGGCTTTGATTTCCGGTCTGGAAAAAGATTAGGTACTGAGGGTTTGAACAATGATATGTCAAATACCGGATGTATCTTCAGTGTTTCAGGCAAAGTGAGTTCGTATGAAACATCATTGATCCTTTTCTTTACTGGGAAAGGTCCCAGTAATTTGGGACCGAGTTACCTTGAGGGACAGATCAATCTTAAATTAGCTGTAGACAGCCATACCTCTTCACCAGGCTCTAGGATCAGGTCCCCCTTTCTTTTCTTATCAAAAAAGTTTTTATTATCTTGTTGGGCCTTCAGGATTGCCTCCTGTAGTAGTTTGTTGTTCCGGTGGAGGAACCCAAAGGTATTCTGTACTGCTGGGATTGATGATTCAGGCAATGTGTTGGATAAGAATGACGGATAGAATCCATAGTTTGAGAAGAATGGAGATTGCTTTGTAGCTGATTGCTTAGAATTGTTATAGGCAAATTTGGCCAAAGGCAACAATGACACCCAGTCATCCTGAGAAAATGACATAAAACAACGGATATATTGTTCCAGTGTCTTGTGATTATTGCACATAATATTCATTTGGATCCCTCAAGTGTAGATTTTAGGGGGGATTGAGTGTTGTGCACATATATTTATGATTATCACTTACATTTTTATTTTTGGCATTTTATTTGTTTTTTGGTAGTATCATTTTATTTATATTTATTTTTGTTTAGCGCTACACTGTGTCATCATTTGGTACTTACACTTATTGGGTATAAGGTTAGTGTTAGCAGCTTTAGGGTTAGGGCTCCATTTAAGCGCAGGAGGATCTTCTTTACATATAGGACATGAGTTTACGTGTGCCTTGCAGTCTTTCTCCCATTCCTGCCACCAGAAGTGGCGATGTATTAGGTCTAGAGTCTTGTGGACTCCAAACTTCTAGTAAATTATTTGCCATGTAGAAATATAATTTCTACCAACAGCAGTGATTGATCAGGTTAGTGATGTCTGACTGCTATAATTTTGAACACAACTGTATGTATATATATATTTCTTCCTTTCTCTGGAGATGTGCTTTAAATGAGCACCATGAAATAACTTTGAAAAATCCTCCCTGTACAATTTTACCTACATTTTTCATTCCAGTAGATGGGTAAAGTTGGTTGCAAACATGGAAACCCAGCAGATAGGCTGATAGGTAGCATTCAATTGTGAGCATTACCCTGTTGCAGGATTTGATTATAGCCATATGAAAGATGTTTACCTGGAACTACATAGTTTACCTAGAATTACAAGGGATGCCAAACATGGACCCAGTCATTTTTGGCAAGGTCATTTTTGTCACAGTATATTCAACAATGTAATACTCAGCAGTTGCCATCATTTACTGTAATTTAAAGATTTTATATACACATAAGTGCCTGCATATAAATGTTTAATCCTTTCATGTGCATGCTTTTTTTGTATACTTCTTTGAAGGGAACATTTAGTTTTGATTCATGCTGTAGTTCCCTGATTCTTGCTCCAACTATTAACTGCAGATTTGAATCAGCTTAATATTGTATAGAGAATGCAGTTTGAAATGAAATCACTGAAGTCATAAAAATAAGCTAATTAATTAATTAATACTTTTAGCAAGTTTCTTGCAGTAAGAGAAGCTAGTGTGCATGCATGTCACAAATGGACACCTTCACAGGCTATACATAGTGCTTTGTCTTTTCACATCATGACCATTTGATGTATAGACACTACAGAAAAAAGTACATTTCACATCTACAATATCTCACAGAAGTGAGTACACCCCTCACATTTTTGTAAATATTTTATTATATCTTTTCATGTGACAACACTGAAGAAATGACACTTTGCTACAATGTAAATTAATGAGTGTACAGCTTGTACAGCAGTGTAAATTTGCTGTCCCCTTAAAATAACACAGCCATTAATGCCTAAACCGCTGGCAACAAAAGTGAGTACACCCAAGTGAAAATGTCCAAATTAGGCCCAAAGTGTCAATATTTTATGTAGCCACCATTATTTTTCAGCATTGCCTTAACCCCCTTGTGCATGGAGTTCACCAGAGTTTCACAGGTTGCCACTGGAGTCCTCTTCCACTCCTCCATGATGGCATCACTGAGCTGGTGGATGTTAGAGGCTTTGCGCTCCTCCACCTTCCGTTTGAGGATGCCCCACAGTTGCTCACTAGGGTTTAGGCCTGGAGACATGCTTGGCAAGTCCATCACCTTTACCCTCAGCTTCTTTAGCAAGGCAGTGGTCGTCTTGGAGGTGTGGTTGGGGTCGTTAGGTTGGAATACTGCCCTGCGGCCCAGTCGCCAAAGGGAGGGGATCATGCTCTGCTTCAGTATGTCACAGTGCATGTTGGCATTCATGGTTCCCTCAATCAACTGTAGCTTCCCAGTGCCAGCAGCACTCATGCAGCCCCAGACCATGACACTCTCACCACCATGATTGACTGTAGGCAAGACACACTTGTCTTTGTACTCTTTACCTGTAACGTACCTGGTGGTGGAGCTTTATGTGGAGAGAGGGCATCCTCTTACCACTCCCATTCGGGACCCCTGATAGGGTAGACGGGAAGTAATGAGCTGGGAGGGGCACGAGTGCCTGAGGGGTCTGCGGTGACAGCTGGCAGGTGAAGACCCGGAATACCAGGATGCAGGTAGCAGTATGCAAGTGAGCAGGTGCAACAGCAGAGAGATGTAGCTGAGATGCGGATGACCGTGAGAGCTGGTAGCCAGGGATAGTCACAGGCAGGAGAGGTAGAATAGTCAGGCAGGCCGGGTCAGGATCAGGTATAGAGGAGTAGGCAAGTGGATAGTCAAAGGAAGAGCCGGGTCGGTGCAGGTGGAGTTCAGTCGTAGTCAGAGTCAAGCAAGTGGATCACAGGAGTCAGGATACAGGAAACAGGAAGTAGTAGACCAGAAGGCAGCATTCTGTTTGTAGCAGGGGTTTAAATAGCCCGCCTGTGCACCTCGGCATGTGCACGTGTGCACAGCCGCAACATTCTTCTTCCCTGACAGTGCCCCCCTCTTAGAGGCAGCCTCTGGATGCCCAACTGGGCCATTTTCTCAGGGTACCTGTGTTTAAATGCCAAAATTAATTCTCTGGCGTGAACATTGGATGCTGGCTCCCAGGAACTATCTTCAGGTCCATATCCTTTCCATTTGATCAGATATTGGAGTTAATTCCTTCTCTTCCTGCAATCAATAATTGTTTCCACCTCATATTCTCTTTTACCATTGACGATCACAGATTCAGGTGGCTTTGATTTCCGGTCTGGAAAAAGATTAGGTACTGAGGGTTTGAACAATGATATGTCAAATACCGGATGTATCTTCAGTGTTTCAGGCAAAGTGAGTTCGTATGAAACATCATTGATCCTTTTCTTTACTGGGAAAGGTCCCAGTAATTTGGGACCGAGTTACCTTGAGGGACAGATCAATCTTAAATTAGCTGTAGACAGCCATACCTCTTCACCAGGCTCTAGGATCAGGTCCCCCTTTCTTTTCTTATCAAAAAAGTTTTTATTATCTTGTTGGGCCTTCAGGATTGCCTCCTGTAGTAGTTTGTTGTTCCGGTGGAGGAACCCAAAGGTATTCTGTACTGCTGGGATTGATGATTCAGGCAATGTGTTGGATAAGAATGACGGATAGAATCCATAGTTTGAGAAGAATGGAGATTGCTTTGTAGCTGATTGCTTAGAATTGTTATAGGCAAATTTGGCCAAAGGCAACAATGACACCCAGTCATCCTGAGAAAATGACATAAAACAACGGATATATTGTTCCAGTGTCTTGTGATTATTGCACATAATATTCATTTGGATCCCTCAAGTGTAGATTTTAGGGGGGATTGAGTGTTGTGCACATATATTTATGATTATCACTTACATTTTTATTTTTGGCATTTTATTTGTTTTTTGGTAGTATCATTTTATTTATATTTATTTTTGTTTAGCGCTACACTGTGTCATCATTTGGTACTTACACTTATTGGGTATAAGGTTAGTGTTAGCAGCTTTAGGGTTAGGGCTCCATTTAAGCGCAGGAGGATCTTCTTTACATATAGGACATGAGTTTACGTGTGCCTTGCAGTCTTTCTCCCATTCCTGCCACCAGAAGTGGCGATGTATTAGGTCTAGAGTCTTGTGGACTCCAAACTGTCCCGCCAGGGGATGATCGTGACATAGCTCTAAGATCTCCAACTGTACACTTTCTGGTGAAAAATCTTGTCTCCTGACCACAATAAGCCTTCTTTAGCCAATAGTGTTACTCCTGGAGGTGAGGGAGCCCCCATTGATGCTTGCTGGACTTGTGACAACAGTTCTGTTTGTAGGAGACAGAAGTTTCCTGCTGAGAGCACCGTGTCAGGAATGGGGGGATTTTTAGGATCGTCGAACATCCGTGACAAGGCATCGGGTTTAACATTCTTGGATCCTGGCCTGTAGGTAATATGAAAAGTGAAACGTCAGAAGAAAAGTGCCCACCTTGCTTGCCGGGGTTTAAAATGTTTTCAGGTATTCCAGGTTCTTGTGATCTGCATAGATTAGGATAGGGTGTGCTGCTCCTTCCAAGAGATACCTCCACTCCTCAAAAGCCGATTTGATTGCCAGCAGTTCCCTATCTCCCACATCATAATTCCTCTCTGGGGGAGACAGTTTGCGAGAAAAGAATGCTACCGGGTGTAGCAGAAGTTTTAGGCCCTGCCACTGTGATATGACTGCTCCCACTGCGTTTTCTGATGCATCAACCTCCACCACAAAAGGTGACTGTTGGATCTGGATGACTCAGGATGGGTGCTGTGGTGAATAATTCCTTTAGGGAGTCGAAAGCTGTTTGTGCTTCGGTTGTCCAATGGAATCGGATGCCCTGCTTGGTTAACTGGTTAATAGGAGCTATGATGGCTGAGAAGCCCTTGATGAATCTCCTATAGAAATTTGCTAATCCAATGAAACGGTGTATTCCCTTTTTGTCTGCTGGTGCAGGCCACTCCAAGATGGCAGAAACCTTCTCAGGATCCATCCTGAACCCCTCCATGGAAATGATTAATCCAAAGAATTGGACGCTTTGGCATTCGAATTTACACTTCTTGGGCTTGGCGTAAAGACCATGAAGTCTTAGGCGGCTGAGGACTCTCTGTACATGGCCTTGGTGGAGTTCAAGGGAAGCGGAGAAAATTAAAATGTCATCAAGGTACACTATAACGAAAATGTCTAGGAAGTCTCTGAAAATGTAATTTACCAAATGCTGGAACGTCGCTGGAGAGTTGCATAGGCCAAAGGGCATTACTAGATATTCAAAATGCCCAAATCTGATGTAAAAGGCAGTCTTGCAATCATCCCCCTCTCGGATACATACCAGTTTATAAGCTCCCCTTAGATCCAGCTTAATGAACAGGGTTGCAGATCTCAGCCTCTGAAATAGTTCTGGAACCAATGGTAGGGGCGTATCTGTTCTTGATGGTGATATTGTTTAGCTCACGGTAGTCCACACAGGGACAAAGAGAATGATCCTTCTTCTCTACGAAGAAGATTCCAGCTCCCGCCGGGGAGGTAAATAAGTGGATAAACCCCTTTCTCAGGCTGTCATCGAGGTACTGCTTTGGTGCTTCTAATTCCTGCTCTGACAAAGGGGAAATCCGACCAAAGTGAATTTCAGCGCCAGGCAGTAACTCGATTAGGCAGTCGTATGGTCTGTGTGGTGGCAAGGAGTCAGCACCACGTTTACTAAAAACATCCAGGAAACTATAATAGGCTGCTGGGACTATTTGGAATACCTCAGATTCTGTGTCAATACATAGGAGGAGTCTGGATGGAGCCAAGGGTTGGAGCAGGCAGTGCTCATGAAAGTAGGTGGACAGGAACTTTACTTTACCAGATACCCAACTGATGTTAGGGTTATGTGCCTGTAACCAGGGAATTCCCAGGATAACTGGAAATATTGGGGAAGCAATGGCATCTAGACATAATAGTTTCTTGTGGCCCGATGATGGTATTGTGAACGGTAGGGAATTGTTTCCTGGGTAACTGCTCCAGATTTGATGTTGGATCCATTAGCCAGGTATACGGTGTACATCGATAAAACAGCTGCAAACTCCGGAGTCAAGGATAGTGGACACTGGAAGAGCTCTTTCCGAAAGCTGAAAGGAGATAGAAATGGAAATGTGAGCATGGTTGATGGGAGCGGGAGGTGGACTGGCAGGTAAGTCATTTGGTAACATACGCATCTTGACGGGGCAGTTCCGCACATAGTGCCGGCTTCTCCGCAATAGAGGCATAAATTGTTCTGTCTTCGACGCTGGCGTTCTTCAGGTGTCAAAGAGGTTTGTAATAGACCTATTTGCATGGGTTCACGTTCCTCCACAGAAGGTGTAGCAGAGCTGCTAGGTGCCATGTTGGTTGATGGTGGAGCCCTAGGTAGCATCCATATGGGGCGACTTAGCCCGGTGGATCTCTTTAATCTACGCTCCCTAAGATGACGGTCAATTTGTGTAGAGAGAGTAATGAGCTCCTCCAGAGTATTGAGTATTCCTACGTGGGCCAGTTCATCCTTGAGGGATTCAGCAAGGCCTAGACAGAACTGGTAACGTAGGGCAGTGTCATTCCAATGGGTATCGGCGCTCCAGCGCCTAACTTCTGTGACATAATCCTCCGCTGCCCTGCCTCCCTGCTGGAGTACATGAAGAGCGGCCCCTGCTGATGCGGCTTACTGGAGGTCATCATACAGTTGAGCCATGGAACCATAAAAGATGTTTAAGGAGGTTAGCTTGGCATCCTCCTTTTCCAGCAAGTGATGAGCCCATGCCTGTGGTTCTCCCTGGAGAAATCACAAACCCCACCTTAGTTGCTTCAAGGGAAAAGGTACGTGGTTGTAAAGCGAAATAAAGCTCATATGCGTTGCGGAATGCCTGGAACTTGCTGCGATTGCCAAGGAATCTTTCTGGTGTAGGAACCCTTGGTTCGGGAGGTAACATCATTACCGTAGAAGAAATTACCGTATTTTCCGGCGTATAAGATGACTTTTTGACCCTTGAAAATCTTCTCAAAAGTCGGGGGTCGTCTTATACGCTGGTACACATCAGGGGGCACTTTTTAGGGGGGCGGCGTGGTGCTGCCGCTGTCCTCCCCTTCCGACGGAAGGGACACCAAGTACAGGGGTGGGCAGAGGGCTGCAGTCTCTTACCTGGCTCTCACGACGATCCATCCAGGAAGCGCTGCTCCTTCAGTCACTCCGGCCACTCCCTCACTCCTGCCACTCGGCTCCGCCTCCTCACCGGTGATTGGCTGCCAGAACTGTAGCTCAGGAAAGGCACACAGGCGGCCAATCACGGGCTAGGAGGCGGAGCCGAGCGGACCCGCGAAAGTCGAGTGAGGGTAAGTGTGCAGTGCAGAGGTGCTGCTGCAACCACATATGCTGGCTGCAGCAGTACCATACTAGAAAAGGAGTCAGCAAGTGTCATTGGTGTCAGTGGGAGGAATAGTGCCCCATCATTGGTGTCACTGATACCAATGATGGGGCGTTATTCCTCCCACTGACACCAATGATGGGGCACTATTCCTCCCAATGATACCAATGATGGGGCACTATTCCTCCCACTGACACCAATGATGGGGCACTATTCCTCCTACTGACACCAATGATGGGGCACTATTCCTCCTACTGACACCAATGATGGGACACTATTCCCCCCACTGACACTATTGATGGGGCACTATTCCTCCCACTGATACCAATGATGGGGCACTATTCCTCCCACTGACACCAATGATGGGGCACTATTCCTCCCACTGACACCAACGATGGGGCACTATTCCTCCCCCCACTGACACCAACGATGGGGCACTATTCCTCTCCCCACTGACGGAGTACTATTCCTCCTACTGACACCAATGTTGGGACACTATTCCTCCCACTGACACCAATGATGGGGCACTATTACTCCCACTGACACCAATGATGGGGCACTATTCCTCCCACTGACACCAATGTTGGAGCGCTATTCCTCCCACTGACACCAATGATGGGGCGCTATTCCTCCCACTGACACCAATGATGGGGCGCTATTCCTCCCACTGACACCAATGACACTTGCTGACTCCTTTTCTAGTATGGTACTGCTGCAGCCAGCATATGTGGTTGCAGCAGCACCTCTGCACTGACACTAATGATGGGCACCATCATTGGTGTCAATGGGAGGAATAGTGCCCCATCATTGGTGTCAGTGGGAGGAATAGTGCCCCATCATTGGTGTCAGAGCGAGGAAGCGTGCCCCATCATTTGAATACCATACCATATTGAAATCAAATCTGATGTTTTTTAATTTTTGGTGTGCGTTGGAAGAGGGGTAGTCTTATACGGCGAGTATAGCCCAAACCCTATATTTTAACAGGAAAAGTAGGGGGTCGTCTTATACGCCCAGTCGTCTTATACGCCGGCAAATACGGTATGTTTCCTGGGGTAGCAGCGGGAGCAGGAGCTGATACAGGCCTATCAAACAACGCAGGTGCAGGTAAGGTCTGAAGGTACAGTAGTTCTCCAGTCGGGTGTATCCTTCTTAAAGATCCTTGACGGCCTGTGTTAGTGCTGAGATGTGATGACAAATCTCATCTAGAGGAGAGGCCCCTCTCTCAGGCTCCAACATGGCCTTCTGGTACTGGGACAACAGCCATGCAGACCAATTTGATGCAGTGTGCGGCGTATGGTCTGAGCACTGACAGGCTGACCCCCCACCCCTTCAACCTCTGCAGCAATGCTGGCAGCACTCATACATCTATTTTCAAAAGACAACCTTTGGATATGACGCTGAGCACGTGCACTCAACTGCTTTGGTGAACCATGACGAGGCCTGTTCTAAGTGGAACCTGTCCTGTTAAACCGCTGTATGGTCTTGGCCACCGTGCTGCAGCTCAGTTTCAGGGTCTTGGCAATCTTCTTATAGACTAGCCCATCTTTATGTAGAGCAACAATTGGTTTTTTTAGATCCTCAGAGAGTTCTTTGCCACGAGGTGCCATGTTGAACTTCCAGTGACCAGTATGAGAGAGTGAGAGCGATAACACCAAATTTAACACACCTGCTCCCCATTCACACCTGAGACCTTGTAACACTAACGAGTCACATGACATCGGGGAGGGAAAATGGCTAATTGGGCCCAATTTGGACATCTTCACTTAGGGGTGTACTCACTTTTGTTGCCAGCAGTTTATACATTAATGGCTGTGTGTTGAGTTATTTTGAGGAGACAGCAAATTTGCACATTGTAGCAAAGTATCAGTTCTTCAGTGTTGTCACATGAAAAGATATAATAAAATATTTACAAAAATATGAGGGGTGTACTCACTTCTGTGAGATACTGTTTAACGATCCTGAGATTTTATTCTTTTTTTCTGTAACTTCTCAGTTTTGATGACAACATGCTGGAAATGACTAGTGCCCACACCTGGTAGGTAACATTTCTCTGCAAAAAAAGTTACAGCTTTAGTTTCCACTGATAAGTGTTATTATTTAACATGAAACACATTGCCAAAGACTAGTAAAAGAAAATATAAACCCCTCTGAATGTTGACGACATTATCCAAGCCAGTTCTAATGAGTGTCAGGAACATACTACAGAATTTATCTCCACACAGGTAGCATAGTCACATCAGCCTAATTACCATGGAATGTGTCAAGGTATATGTTGATTGCCCAAGAACAAGATAGGAGATGTGAAAATGGTGGAACCACTCTTTGCCGATTACATAATCCAATCTTTTGATGTCCAGAAAACCTCATAGATGTCTATACTTTGATTTACTTAAGATGTTGATTGTTGTTAAATCACTGGGCAGACAGTTAAAATCACATTACATTATAAATGACATTATATGTGTAAGACAGCTGGTATTGAAGGCCTCCACCTCCGTTCAGGGATTCTTTTTTTAGTTTTTTAGATGGCCTCTTTCAAGCCTCTTGCAAACAAGTGATCCTCTCTTTCAAAAATTTGCAATTTACTGTCCTGGAAAGAACGCTACTTTTCCTTAAGGTGCTTTTAAATAAATGTAGTGCATTTCCCCATATACCGTAGCTGTTGAAAACAAGCATGAATAGCTTGTTAGACATGAACTCAATGTATATTATTTAGCCTGTAATCCTATAACAAGGCACTAACTTGCATATGCAGCAGTAAACAAGACAGAAATGCTGAAATTAGAATATTTATTCTGCATGAGAACATTAGAGATGACTTTTCAATAATCCCCTATTCATGGAGATGTAATTATAAAGTGATTTTTAATCAACACAGAAGAAATGTGCTCTGCAAAAGAGGAAATGACAAAACTACTAAAAACACTAATAATTCTGATTTTAAAAAATAAATAAATAAATCTACAACTGTAGTATATATTTGTCATAACTCAGATGCATGTGACATTAAACGAACCGAGCTGTAAATTATGCTGCTGTTTCTGTAATTTTTATTTTTACAAATCCGATTTGCCAGCTCTGTGCCCCAAACCTTTGCAGTATGGGTTTAGGAAAGGCAATGGTAGTAAAGAGAATTCAGACAAAGAAGTCTTCTGCAAATTACTGTATGCTACCTGTATGTTTTTGGGAGGAAAAGAAAACACATTGTGAAAACCTGTGCAAATATGGGAGAACATCAGCTGATGAACCCCACAAAAATATAGTATGAAATGAAAAGAAAATGATAGCCATCATAAAGGCAAGCAAGGATGGCAAATTATGCGGCAGCTGAAGCCTTGCCTGTATTGGAAACAGTTTGGGCAGCCCTTCGCCCACTGCTATGGGGGTTAATTTTTTTTTAATTTAAATATTTATACATTTTTCAGATAAACAAATTGTACAAACATACTCATTAAAACATTATCAAAACATTTATCATTTCATCTTTCCCCCACCCAACCTCACCCTACCTATATACCACCCATTCCCCCCCATCTAACCCTTCACCCTCTCTGCTCTGCATTTTCATATTCATTTCTGGAGATCCTACTCCCTATAAAAGAAGATCAAAATATATAACCGTATTGTTTTATGTTAGTCCCCCATAGACTATATATATAGCTTTAACTTTTTAAATTCCTCCCATTTGTTCCATCATATATGATAATTATCCATCTTATCTTCATTCATATGATAAAGTTCCTCCAATTTACGTATTTGATCCACCTTATCAACCCAATCCTTTTTTTTCGGCACCTCCTGTCTCCTCCAGAACTTGGGTATCAATCCCTTTGCTGCATTCAAATAATATGATAAACCAGATTCTTTATATTTTTTGGCCGAAAGCTTGGTACTATGAAACAGGCATATCTCTCGGTCTATTTGAATATCTGCCTCTGTAATTTTCTGAATCAAACTTACTATTTTCCCCCAATACTCTTGTATTTTAGGACACTCCCACCATATGTGATACATTGTGCTCTACCTCCACATCCATGCCAACATGAAGGTGAATTACCTCCACTCAATCTATGTGCTACACTCGGTGTGATATACCATCTTGCCAAACATTTATAATTCATTTCTACCTCCTGCATATTTATATTCCCATGAATTATTCTATACATTTTCCTCTGTTTTTCCACGTCAATTGTTACTCCTATATCCCTTTCCCACTTTTCTATATATGGAGGTCTTATATCAGTGTTTATTTCAGTGAGAATCTTATATATTTTGGAAGTTCCGTGTTTCCCATCTTCCTGTGTACCTAATAAATGCTCAAAAGGGTTCCAATACTCTCTTGTTCTTAAAGGCTTTGGAAGCTTCCCTGTAAAGTGTTTTAATTGAAAATAACGCGACTCATCCATTCTTGTGAAAACATCTCTCTTTTTTTCCAATTCCTTAAGTGAACCTATTTCCTCCCCCACCATTATATCTAGAGATGAGCGAAGTATTCAAAAATTCGATTCGGCTGATTCTGCGAATTCGAGGAATAAATTCGATTCGATGCGAATATATTCCCTGCGATTTTAACTTATAAAAGGGTGTTTCTAGGCTTCAGAGAGCTTTTATATTAGTGCAGAACACTGTACCTTTAATTTAAATGCCCTTGGAGTCTGCTGGGGAAGAGAAATAATACTGTCAGTCAGTATGACATGCAGATGAGTGCCGTCGATCTTAGAATCACCGCACACTTCACTCATTTGGGCAGTCACGTGGCCAAAACCAGAGTGTGGAGCCACAGTGCGGCGGTGGAGGCAGCAGCAATGGGAGGCCATACAGCACCCTATGACAAAAATGGAACCCACCAGCAGTGTGAGGAGACCTGAAAGTGGCACATGGCAGAGTGTGGCGATGGAGACAGCAGCAATGGGAGGCCGTACAGGGACCCATGACACACTCTGGACCTGGCAGCAGCATTAGGAGGCGGTACAGGGGCCCATGGCAGATTACGGGCCTGGCAGCAGCAATGGGAGGCCCGTAATCTGCCAGCACCCTATGACAAAATGGAACACGCCAGCAGTGTGAGGAGACCTGAAAGTGGCACATGGCAGAGTGTGGCGATGGAGACAGCAGCAATGGGAGGCCGTACAGGGACCCATGACACACTCTGGACCTGGCAGCAGCATTAGGAGGCGGTACAGGGGCCCATGGCAGATTACGGGCCTGGCAGCAGCAATGGGAGGCCCGTAATCTGCCAGCACCCTATGACAAAATGGAACACACCAGCAGTGTGAGGAGACCTGAAAGTGGCACATGGCAGAGTGTGGCGATGGAGACAGCAGCAATGGGAGGCCGTACAGGGACCCATGACACACTCTGGACCTGGTAGCAGCATGAGGAGGCGGTACAGGGGCCCATGGCAGATTACGGGCCTGGCAGCAGCAATGGGAGGCCCGTAATCTGCCAGCACCCTATGACAAAATGGAACCCACCAGTAGTGTGAGGAGACCTGAAAGTGGCACATGTTTGGGGCATGATTCATGGCGGATTCATGGCAGGGTGCTGTCCAAGTAGGCCCAAGCCTGTTGTTTGAGGTCCTACTCCAGGTCCACCTGATGCTGCTGCTGCTGCTGCGGCTGGTTAGTAGTTTCCTCACTGCGCTGGTGAAGAAAGCTACTCATCATCGACTGCAGACTGAGGCAGCCGCTGCTGGTGGAGCTGCCACTGCTCCTACCACCCCACCCCTCCCCTGCTGCCATGGCAGTGGAACGCGAGCGCACAGGGCCCACAGTGTCTGAGGATGGACGTTGGCGCAGAAAGGCAGAGACCAGCTGACTATATAGGTGGTTTTTATAGTACTTTATTTTGGCCTCCCTCTCAGCAGGTGTGAAAAAGGCCACCATTTTTGAACGGTAGCGAGGGTCCAACAAGGTGGACAGCCAAAAGTCATCCCTCTGTCTGATGGTTATTATTCGGCTGTCGCTACGCAAGCAACCGAGCATGCTATGGGCCATTTGTGCCAAGGAATGCGAGGGACTCCCTGCCTCCATCTCCACAGCATACTGCCACGGTGCGTCTGGGTCCTCTGTCTCCTCCTCCTCCTCCTCTACCAGATGCTCCTGCTCCTCCACTCCTGTCCGCTGAGTGGAAAAACCACCCATTTCACTCAATAATTCCTGAGCACCAATGTCCTCCTCTACCTCCTCCTCTTCTTCCTGTCCTGCCCCCACAGGGGTCATGTGGCGTTGAGATCTGTGCGCCACGTCTACCGCACCCTGACCAGCCATTGTTAACAGCATTTGTTCCAGGACGTGCAACAGAGGAATGACGTCGTTCATCCCATAGTCCTGCCGACTCACGAATAGCGTGGCCTCCTCAAAGGCCCTGAGCAAGCGGCAGGTGTCACGCATGAGCTGCCAATGGCTGACATCGAAGTTACACAGGGGAGTACCTTTATCCGCTTGTAACATCAGGAAATCGGTGATGGCCTTTCGCTGTTCGTAAAGGCGGTCTAACATGTGTAGGGTTGAATTCCACCTTGTTGCAACGTCGCAGATCAGGCGATGCTGTGGAATTCCGTTCTGTCGCTGCATCTCAAGGAGGGTGTGCTTTGCGGTGTAGGAATGGCTGAAATGCATGCAAAGTTTACGTGACATTTTAAGGATGTCTTGCAGTGGGATGGTGGATTTTAGGAACCGCTTGACAACCAGATTGAACACGTGAGCCATGCATGGCGCATGACACAACCTTCCTTGACGCAGAGCAGACACCATGTTCTTTCCGTTGTCGGTCAACATGGTTCCGATTTTCAGTTTGCGCGGAGACAGCCATCTGTCGATTTCTCTGTTCATTACACTCAGAAGTTCCTCCCCTGTGTGACTACGTTCGCCAAGGCATACCAGGTGCAGCACAGCGTGACACCGTTGCGCCCTGCACATGTGATATGCCGGTCGGGTAATGGGACTTGGCACGGGGGTGGCGGCTGAGGACACGGCGGAAGAAGAGGTGGTAGAGGCGGACATTTTTTGTGGACCAAGGACGTGCAAACGTGGAGGCAAAAGCGGCGTGACCTGTCCAAGTTGCTGGTGCGGCTGTGCCGGCACCACGTTCACCCAGTGGGCCGTAAATGACATGTACTGTCCCTGACCATAGTTACAGCTCCACACGTCGGCACTGCCGTGCACTTTGGCAGAGACCGACATGCTCAAAGACTGGCCCACCATCTCTTCTACATGTGAATGCAGGGCTGGCACTGCCTTTTTGGCGAAGAAATGACGGCTTAGCACTCTCCACCGCGGCGCGGCACAAGCCATCATTTCTCGGAAAGGTGCTGAGTCCACCACTTGGAAAGGGAGGGACTGCAGCACCAGCAACTTGGACAGGAGGACGTTCAGCTTTTGCACCGTCGGGTGCGTGCTCGCAAACTGTTGTCTCTTGGAAACGGATTCCAAGAAAGACTGCTGACGGAATCCGTGAAGAGGAGTAGCAGGAGAAGGAGCATCTGAACGAGCGGAAGATGCCAACGAGCGACAACTCCCCTCAGCAGAGGTGTTGGAGCCTTGACTGGCTGATAGAGGGCGATTGACATCGGGTGACGGAGCAAGTAACGGAGCGGGTGATGGAGCGGGGGCTGGGGCAGGCAGAACCGCCGTATCTTTATCACGGTTTTCCCAGGCCACCAAATGGCGACGCTGCATATGCTGCCACAACGCTGTAGTCCCAACATGGGCCCCCTGGCCACGCTTGACTTTCTGGCCACATAGTCGACATACGGCTACGTTTACTTCCTCGGGCGACTTGACGAAAAATTGCCACACCGCCGAGTAGGAAACTTTGCCCCCGATACTCCTCACTGGCTGACTGCTACTTCCTCCGTGCACACCGGCACCACTACTGGCCGTGGTGGTAGGCTGCAGTGGAGCTGGTGCTCTACTCCGTGGCCGTTTGCCTCCACTGACACTGCTGCGACCCTGCTGCCTCCTGGGCAACCCACCGACTGTTTTGCTCACTGCCAAGCTGCCACCCTCTTCTCCTGATGATGCGGAAGCAATAGCCTGATGACGACGAGGCTGCCAAGTGTGATCAGCCTCATCATCATCAATTAGGGTCTCCGCCTCACTACTAGCCCCCTCGGCTGCGTGTGGGTCAGGAGACAGACCTGTCTCTAGACCGGCTACCGAGCCACTCTCCTCGCCACTACTTCTTCGCCTGGCTGCTGAAGAGGCGGATGTCTCCCCCCGTTCCTGACCGCCCTCTGTTAGCTCTTCCTCACTGTACAGTGGGGCTGAGCCCACAGCATGCGATACTTCGCTTGGTGAGGGAACACCAAAGGACAGGGGCAGGTAGAGGACACGTGATTTCAGTGGGCTTGGTCCCGGGCCATGCCAACTAACGGTTGTGTCTGACGTACCCACCGACCGTTGGCTGTAGGTGTCAGAGGTGACCTGGGAAGAGGAAGACGACCGAGCCAACCAATCGATGACGGCAGGGTTGTCGGTGGAGACACGACCGCTGGATGACACCAGGAGCAATGGCCTCTGGCTGCGACTAGTGCTGCCTCGACCCCTTCCTCTGCTGCCACGTCTGCTCGCTCCTAAAACATTGCCTCCTCTGCCACTCCTCTGCATGTTGTCTGACATACTCTTTAATTCAACGATTATGTGTCCCTGAGTAACAATTCTGTGTCCCTGAGTAACAATTCTGTGTCCCTCAGTAACAATTCTGTGTCCCTCAGTAACAATTCTGTGTCTGTCCCTGAGTAACAATTCTGTGTCCCTCAGTAACAATTCTGTGTCCCTGAGTAACAATTCTGTGTCTGTCCCTGAGTAACAATTCTGTGTCCCTCAGTAACAATTCTGTGTCCCTCAGTAACAATTCTGTGTCTGTCCCTGAGTAACAATTCTGTGTCCCTCAGTAACAATTCTGTGTCCCTCAGTAACAATTCTGTGTCTGTCTCTGAGTAACAATTCTGTGTCCCTCAGTAACAATTCTGTGTCCCTCAGTAACAATTCTGTGTCCCTCAGTAACAATTCTGTTTCTGTCCCTGAGTAACAATTCTGTGTCCCTCAGTAACAATTCTGTGTCCCTGAGTAACAATTCTGTGTCTGTCCCTGAGTAACAATTCTGTGTCCCTCAGTAACAATTCTGTGTCCCTGAGTAACAATTCTGTGTCCCTGAGTAACAATTCTGTGTCTGTCCCTGAGTAACAATTCTGTGTCCCTGAGTAACAATTCTGTGTCCCTGAGTAACAATTCTGTGTCCCTTAGTAACAATTCTGTGTCCCTCAGTAACAATTCTGTGTCCCTGAGTAACAATTCTGCGTCCCTCAGAAACAATTCTGTGTCTGTCCCTGAGTAACAATTCTGTGTCCCTCAGTAACAATTCTGTGCCCCTCAGTAACAATTCTGTGTCTGTCCCTGAGTAACAATTCTGTGTCCCTGAGTAACAATTCTGTGTCCCTCAGTAACAATTCTGTGTCCCTCAGTAACAATTCTGTGTCCCTCAGTAACAATTCTGTGTCTGTCCCTGATTAACATTTCTGTGTCCCTGAGTAACAATTCTGTGTCACTGAGTAACAATTCTGTGTCCCTCAGTAACAATTCTGTGTCCCTCAGTAACAATTCTGTGTCTGTCCCTGAGTAACAATTCTGTGTCTGTCCCTGAGTAACAATTCTGTGTCCCTGAGTAACAATTCTGTGTCCCTGAGTAACAATTCTGTGTCCCTCAGTAACAATTCTGTGTCCCTCAGTAACAATTCTGTGTCTGTCCCTGAGTAACAATTCTGTGTCTGTCCCTGAGTAACAATTCTGTGTCATTCCCTGAGTAACAATTCTGTGTCTGTCCCTGAGTAACAATTCTGTGTCCCTCAGTAACAATTCTGTGTCCCTCAGTAACAATTCTGTGTCTGTCCCTGAGTAACAATTCTGTGACCCTCAGTAACAATTCTGTGTCCCTCAGTAACAATTCTGTGTCCCTCAGTAACAATTCTGTGTCTGTCCCTGAGTAACAATTCTGTGTCCCTCAGTAACAATTCTGTGTCCCTCAGTAACAATTCTGTGTCTGTCCCTTAGTAACAATTCTGTGTCCCTCAGTAACAATTCTGTGTCCCTCAGTAACAATTCTGTGTCCCTCAGTAACAATTCTGTGTCTGTCCCTGAGTAACAATTCTGTGTCTGTCCCTGAGTAACAATTCTGTGTCTGTCCCTGAGTAACAATTCTGTGTCCCTCAGTAACAATTCTGTGTCCCTCAGTAACAATTCTGTGTCCCTCAGTAACAATTCTGTGTCTGTCCCTGAGTAACAATTCTGTGTCTGTCCCTGAGTAACAATTCAGTTTCTGTCCCTGAGTAACAATTCTGTGTCTGTCCCTGAGTAACAATTCTGTGTCCCTGAGTAACAATTCTGTGTCCCTGAGTAACAATTCTGTGTCCCTCAGTAACAATTCTGTGTCCCTCAGTAACAATTCTGTGTCTGTCCCTGAGTAACAATTCTGTGTCTGTCCCTGAGTAACAATTCTGTGTCATTCCCTGAGTAACAATTCTGTGTCTGTCCCTGAGTAACAATTCTGTGTCCCTCAGTAACAATTCTGTGTCCCTCAGTAACAATTCTGTGTCTGTCCCTGAGTAACAATTCTGTGACCCTCAGTAACAATTCTGTGTCCCTCAGTAACAATTCTGTGTCCCTCAGTAACAATTCTGTGTCTGTCCCTGAGTAACAATTCTGTGTCCCTCAGTAACAATTCTGTGTCCCTCAGTAACAATTCTGTGTCTGTCCCTTAGTAACAATTCTGTGTCCCTCAGTAACAATTCTGTGTCCCTCAGTAACAATTCTGTGTCCCTCAGTAACAATTCTGTGTCTGTCCCTGAGTAACAATTCTGTGTCTGTCCCTGAGTATCAATTCTGTGTCTGTCCCTGAGTAACAATTCTGTGTCCCTCAGTAACAATTCTGTGTCCCTCAGTAACAATTCAGTGTCTGTCCCTGAGTAACAATTCTGTGTCTGTCCCTGAGTAACAATTCAGTTTCTGTCCCTGAGTAACAATTCTGTGTCTGTCCCTGAGTTACAATTCTGTGTCCCTCAGTAACAATTCTGTGTCCCTCAGTAACAATTCTGTGTCTGTCCCTGAGTAACAATTCTGTGTCCCTCAGTAACAATTCTGTGTCCCTCAGTAACAATTCTGTGTCCCTCAGTAACAATTCTGTGTCTGTCCCTGAGTAACAATTCTGTGTCTGTCCCTGAGTAACAATTCTGTGTCTGTCCCTGAGTAACAATTCTGTGTCCCTCAGTAACAATTCTGTGTCCCTCAGTAACAATTCTGTGTCCCTAAGTAACAATTCTGTGTCTGTCCCTGAGTAACAATTCTGTGTCTGTCCCTGAGTAACAATTCTGTGTCTGTCCCTCAGTAACAATTCTGTGTCCCTCAGTAACAATTCTGTGTCCCTCAGTAAAAATTCTGTGTCCCTCAGTAACAATTCTGTGTCTGTCCCTGAGTAACAATTCTGTGTCTGTCCCTGAGTAACAATTCAGTGTCTGTCCCTGAGTAACAATTCAGTGTCTGTCCCTGAGTAACAATTCTGTGTCTGTCCCTGAGTAACAATTCTGTGTCTGTCCCTGAGTAACAATTCTGTGTCCCTCAGTAACAATTCTGTGTCCCTCAGTAATAATTCTGTGTCTGTCCCTGAGTAACAATTCTGTGTCCCTAAGTAACGTTTCTGTGGCCCTAAGTAACGGTTCTGTGTCCCTAAGTAACGATTCTGTGGCCCTAAGTAACGTTTCTGTGGCCCTAAGTAACGTTTCTGTGGCCCTAAGTAACGATTCTGTGGCCCTAAGTAACGTTTCTGTGGCCCTAAGTAACGCTTCTGTGGCCCTAAGTAACGTTTCTGTGGCCCTAAGTAACGATTCTGTGGCCCTAAGTAACGTTTCTGTGGCCCTAAGTAACGTTTCTGTGGCCCTAAGTAACGATTCTGTGGCCCTAAGTAACGTTTCTGTGGCCCTAAGTAACGTTTCTGTGGCCCTAAGTAATGATTCTGTGGCCCTAAGTAACGTTTCTGTGGCCCTAAGTAACGTTTCTGTGGCCCTAAGTAACGTTTCTGTGTCCCTAAGTAACGTTTCTGTGTCCCTAACTCTCTCCCTGAATACAGCCAGGTCTGCCTCTCTTGAATGACTGGAGGCAAATGGAGAATTCTAAAATGGCCGCCATTTATAGCTCGACCATTACACAGTGCTGGCTGGCTGGCTGCTGATTGGCTAATGCGATCACATGTCATGAATGAATGCATTATGGGTCAGCGTGCCTTGTCTGCGCGCCTTCCCAGACATCCCCGCTCCGTCGCCGCACATGTCGCCGCCATTTTAGGAAAAATTTCGATTCGCGCATCCGAAGTCTGCTAATTTTCGGATTCGTCGCAAATCGAAATTTTCCTAATATTCGAAACGAATTCCACTTCGCCGAGTTCGATTCGCTCATCTCTAATTATATCCCTTAGTTGTGCATCTTCCTTCTTAATCCACTTCCCTGTGATACCTTCTTTACCCGGGGGAAAAAACTATGTGGATCCTAAGGACATCAACAATGAATTAAATTCCCATCTGTTTGTGTAAAACATCCCAGACTCTAAAAACATGTAATGTGAACAAACTTGTGCTGTCTGCTAATCCTCAGTATTGTGGAGGTAACCATACAATTCTACTTAATTTGTTGTTACTTAGTATATTTTTATTTTAACCCAGCTTTTCCCTTTTACATTATATGTCCAGTTAAAAATTCTCGCCATTATTACCAAATTATAATATCTTTTCAAATCTGGTACTCCCAATCCTCCTTTCTCTTTATTTCTACATAACATTTCCTGGCTTATTCTCGTTTTTTTCTTCCATATAAATCTTGGTAACATTTTTTTAATTGTTTTAAAGTATTCTTCTGGTAGTTTAATTGGTATCATTTGAAATGTATATAACATTTTTGGAACAATTACCATTTTTATCAGATTTATACGACCTATCCATGACGGGGTTCCCTCTCCCAATTTCCTTAGTTCATCCTTGATCTCCTTTAACAATGGGATATAATTCAATTTATATAGGTTCTTGGAAGATACAGTTAATTTTATTCCTAAATATTTTAATTCTTTTTCTCTCCAAAGGGAAATTCTTCTTGTAGCCTACTTTTCTCTCTATTTGGAAGGTTTATATTTAAAATCTCTGTTTTTGTTGGATTCAGTTTTAAATTTGATATCTCCCCATACTCTTTCAGTGATCTCATTAAATTTGGCAATGTTATCCTTGGGTTTCCCACATAAAACAGCATATCATCTGCATAAGCTGCTACCTTATGCTCTGTGTCTCCTATCCATATTCCTTTTATATCTATATTATTCCTTATTGTAGCCAATAGCGATCTAATGACAAAACATATAAAGTGGGGACAGCGGGCATCCTTGTCTTGTTCCATTTTGCATCCCAAAATACTCTGATAATTCCCCGTTAACCATGATTGCTGCAGAGGGTTGACTATATAGTTTCCTTATCCATTCTCTCATTCTATATCCTATCCCCAATACTTCCAATGTATCCATCATATATCCCCAATCTACTCTATCAAATGCCTTTTCAACATCAATCAAGAGTTTTTCTCTTTTCCCACAGGGGTTTTCTCTTTCCTACTTTTTTGTATGAGAAACAAAGATCTCAGTCCATTGTCTCTACCCTCTCTCCCTGGGACAAAGCCTACTTGATCTATGTGTATTCATTCCAGCATTAGATCTTTCAGCCTGTTTGCCAGAACTTTTGCATTTAATTTAGTATCTGTGTTCAATAGGGAAATCGGTCTATAACTTGAACAGTGCTTAGCATCCTTACCTTCCTTATGTATGAGAACTACATGTGCTTGTAGGGATTCCCTCCTCATTTCCATCTCTCACCCCACCGCATTCATATATATCCTTAATTTGAGTACGAATAGTTCTTTATATTTTTTATAATACCTCACAGTATATCCATCTGGACCTGGAGTTTTTGCAGCTGCAGTACTTTTTAGTGCTAGTTGTATTTCTTCCTGGGTTATTGCTAATTCGAGGGTTTTTAATTTTTCCTCGCTTAATTTTGGTAATCCCACATTTTTTAAATATGACTGTCTTTTTTCTATTTTTCCTACTCCATCTTTATTTATAGAACTTTGGGAAATAATATTATATAAATTATTATAGTATTCTTTAAACACTTTAGCTATATCTTTAGTTGAATACACTAATTCTCCTTTGGAATCTCTTATTTTTCAGTTCCTGGATTTTTCTTCCTCTGAGCCCTCATTAAATACTTTCCTGGCCTGTCTCCCCATCTATATCTCTCACTTATCATTTTATTAAACACTCTTCTCTTATCTTTATCCAGCAAATTATTTAATTCTTCTCTTTTATTTATTACCCTCTGCATAATCTCTTTTGTTACTCCATATTTATGTGTCTGGTCAAGCTCACAGAGTTCCCCAAGAAGTGCATTCATTTTTTCTCTTCTTTCCCTCTTTCTCTTTGCTCCAATCGCTATCAGGATTCCTCTAATGTAGGCCTTATGAGCCTCCCACACCGTTGCTACAGACACTTCCCCAGAATCATTTTCCTCAAAAAATTGCTCTATTTTTTTTTTTGATCCGTCTCTTGATCCTGGAGAAGTGTCTCATTCAACCTTCATACTTTTTCCCCTTTTGGCTTCTTTCCCTATAATAATTGCATTGTGACCGCAGCAGCATATTGACATCACCTCTATGTTTACTTTAACCAAAGACTCAATAAATCGATGTTCCAGCAATATATAATCCAATCTTGAATACATCTCATGTGCATGGGAGTAGAACGTATAATCCCTGTCCTTCACATGCTTAATTCTCCATATATCCACAAGTTGGCATTGGAATATAATTTTTTTGAAGGATCTCAGAGATCTACTTTCCTCTCTCTGCACAGGAGATGTCATATCTATCTGAGGGCCCATACAGAGATTGAAATCTCCTGCCACAATTAGACTCCCTTTTTTGAAATCCATTAATTTTTTCAGAGTAATTTTTTGGAATATCTCCGGTTTCTTGTTCGGGCAATAAATATTTGCTAATGTACATTCTATTTCTTGTAGTTTTCTTTTCAGAAACAGAAATCTCCCTTTGGGATCTACCAGCCTGTCTTCTAACTTAAATCTTATATTTTTCGCAAAACCTATTGCTACTCCCTTAGCTCTTCTAATTGGGGAATCTGCATAGAACCACAATGGATAATATCTAGAATTTAATTTCACATTTGTTTCTTGCCGCAAATGTGTCTCCTGTAAGAAAACCACTGAAGATAATCTATGCTGAATCTCTTTAAATATCCTAAATTTCTTCCCAGGGCTATTTAATCCATTAACATTATAAGTCACAAAGTATATCTTTTCCATTTTTCCCTTATTCCCCTATCCTCTCCTTCTCCTCTCTCCTCCTCTCCTGCCCATATCTTCCCTTAGTTCTCTAGGACTTCTCCAAACTAATATATCTGCTACTATATCGCAGAGTCTTACACTACCCACCCCCTCCCCATACCCTCCACCCCCACCCATCCCTCCACTCCTCCCCCCTCCCTCTCTCTCCCCTCCCTCCCTTCCCCCCACCCCCTCCCTCCCCAACCTCCTTTAGGCTTACATTTTGCCTATAAATCATTTGTGGTCCTAACCCCTCCTTTGATTCAGCTTTTAAGGTGAAGCTCTGACCAAGAACTTTCCACCAATGGACATATCTAATCCTCCATGTCCCGCCATGCTCTAGTAAACTTAAGGATCACAAGAGAGAAGCAGAAAAAGGAGAGATAATAAAAAACCCCTCCCTTCCATCCTCTTCCCCCCTACTATTCCTACTCTCTATTCCTCCTTATAGCTGCGTTAAAATAAAAAACGCTGCAAACTGTGCAACCAAATCAATCCATCAAAAAGTGTCAGACACTCAAAAGGGATCTTCAATATCTTCGGATCATACAGTTGCACCTCCAGTAATGTTGTGTACCTTATCCAGTGCAGAAAGTGTAGCAAAGGATGTTATGTTGGCAAAACAGGACAGAAGTTGCAAACAAGGATGAATTTGCACAGACATACCATCAAGGAACATAAAGAAGATGACTTTTGCACACCTGTGGGACACCATTTTGCACAACCAGACCACACAATGGAAGACCTTAAAGTTTTAGTTCGTAAAGGAAATTTCAAATCCATTCAGGAAAGAAAAACTTTTGAACTAATAATGTTAATTCTTTTTGACACAAGAGATAACGGCCTTTTGGACATGGGATTCCTCAATCATTATCCAACATTTTTATGACTCCCCCTATGAGTGTTGTTCTCCCCCTCCCTCAGTCTTTTCTTTTTTTCGTTTGCTTTGCTGTGTCCTATCACTAAGCTAACCCTAGGCTAGTGTTTCTTTCTGCTTTTTTTTTTTTTCTCATCCGACACACATCTCTTCTAACATTCTGCTAAAACTTTGTAACAGTACTGCTGGGACCTTGAAGTAGGGGAAATACCTCAAAATTGTATGTTAGTGCAAATAAAAAAAGTATCACGTCAGTACTCAATTGTTTCTGTCTCCCCCGTGTGAAATCTCTGATGACTGTAATTAGAGATGAGCGAATCGAACATGACGAAGTGGAATTCGTTTCGAAGATTAGGAAAAATTAGATTCGCGCCGAATCCGAAAATTAGCAAACTTCGGATGCACGAATCGAATTTTCCAAAAATGGAGGCGACATGTGTGGCGACGGAGCGGGGATCTCTGGGAAGGCGCGCAGACAAGGCGCGCTGACCCATAATGCATTCATTCATGACATGTAATCGCATTAGCCAATCAGCAGCCAGCCAGCCAGCACTGTGTAATGGTGGAGCTATAAATCGCGGCCATCTTAGAATTCTCCATTAGCCTCCGGTCATTCAAGAGAGACAGACCTGTCTGTATTAGGGACAGAGTTAGGGACACAGAGACTTTAGGGCCACAGAATCGTTACTCAGAGACACAGAATCGTTACTCAGGGACACAGAATCGTTACTCAGGGACACAGAAATGTTACTCAGGGACACAGAATTGTTACTCGGGGACACAGAATCGTTACTCAGGGACAGACACAGAATTGTTACTCAGGGACACAGAATTGTTACTCAGGGACACAGAATCGTTACTCAGGGACACAGAATTGTTACTCAGGGACACAGAATCGTTACTCAGGGACACAGAATTGTTACTGAGGGACACAGAATCGTTACTCAGGGACACAGAATCGTTACTCAGGGACACAGAATTGTTACTCAGGGACACAGAATCGTTACTCAGGGACACAGAATCGTTACTGAGGGACACAGAATCGTTACTGAGGGACACAGAATTGTTACTCAGGGACACAGAATTGTTACTCAGGGACACAGAATCGTTACTCAGGGACACAGAATTGTTACTCAGGGACACAGAATTGTTACTCAGGGACACAGAATCGTTACTCAGGGACACAGAATCGTTACTCAGGGACACAGAATTGTTACTCAGGGACACAGAATCGTTACTTTCTGCTTCACAACCACTATTGTACGTTCAAAGAGTTAAATCCTGTTTTATGTTTGGGGTACTTATTGAATTAAAGAGTATGTCAGACAACACGCAGAGGAGTGGCAGAGGAGGCAATGTTTCAGGAGCGAGCAGACGTGGCAGCAGAGGAAGGGGTCGAGGCAGCACTAGTCGCAGCCAGAGGCCAGTGCTCCCGGTGTCATCCAGCAGTCGTGTCTCCACCGACAACCCTGCCATCATCGATTGGTTGACTCGGTCGTCTTCCTCTTCCCAGGTCACCTCTGACACCTACAGCCAACGGTCGGTGGGTACGTCAGACACAACCGTTAGTTGGCATGGCCCGGGAGCAAGCCCACTGAAATCACATGTCCTCTACCTGCCCCTGTCCTTTGGTGTTCCCTCACCAAGCGAAGTATCGCATGCTGTGGGCTCAGCCCCACTGTACAGTGAGGAAGAGCTAACAGAGGGCGGTCAGGAACGGGGGGAGACATCCGCCTCTTCAGCAGCCAGGCGAAGAAGTAGTGGCGAGGAGAGTGGCTCGGTAGCCGGTCTAGAGACAGGTCTGTCTCCTGACCCACACGCAGCCGAGGGGCCTAGTAGTGACGCGGAGACCTTAATTGATGATGATGAGGCTGATCGCACTTGGCAGCCTCGTCGTCATCAGGCTATTGCTTCCGCATCATCAGCAGAAGAGGGTGGCAGCTTGCCAGCGAGCAAAACAGTCGGTGGGTTGCCCAGGAGGCAGCAGGGTCGCAGCAGTGTCAGTGGAGGCAAACGGCCACGGAGTAGAGCACCAGCTCCACTGCAGCCTACCACCACGGCCAGTAGTGGTGCCGGTGTGCACGGAGGAAGTAGCAGTCAGCCAGTGAGGAGTAGCGTGGGCAAAGTTTCCTACTCGGCGGTGTGGCAATTTTTCGTCAAGCCGCCCGAGGAAGTAAACGTAGCCGTATGTCGACTATGTGGCCAGAAAGTCAAGCGTGGCCAGGGGGCCCATGTTGGGACTACAGCGTTGCGTCAGCATATGCAGCGTCGCCATTCGGTGGCCTGGGAAAACCGTGATAAAGATACGGCGGTTCTGCCTGCCCCAGCCCCCGCTCCATCACCCGCTCCGTTACTTGCTCTGTCACCCGACGTCAATCGCCCTCTATCAGCCAGTCAAGGCTCCAACACCTCTGCTGAGGGGAGTTGTCGCTCGTTGGCATCTTCCGCTCGTTCAGATGCTCCTTCTCCTGCTCGAGCACGCACCCGACGGTGCAGAAGCTGAACGTCCTCCTGTCCAAGTTGCTGGTGCTGCAGTCCCTCCCTTTCCAAGTGGTGGACTCAGCACCTTTCCGAGAAATGATGGCTTGTGCCGAGCCGCGGTGGAGAGTGCCAAGCCGGCATTTCTTTGCCAAAAAGGCAGTGCCAGCCCTGCATTCACATGTAGAAGAGATGGTGGGCCAGTCTTTGAGCATGTCGGTCTCTGCCAAAGTGCACGGCAGGGCCGACGTGTGGAGCTGTAACTACGGTCAGGGACAGTACATGTCATTTACGGCCCACTGGGTGAACGTGGTGCCGGCACAGCCGCACCAGCAACTTGGACAGGTCACGCCGCTTTTGCCTCCACGTTTGCACGTCCTTGGTCCAGCAAAGATGTCCGCCTCTACCACCTCTTCTTCCGCCGTGTCCTCAGCCACCACCCCCGTGCCAAGTCCCATTACCCGACCGGCATATCACATGTGCAGGGCGCAACGGTGTCACGCTGTGCTGCACCTGGTATGCCTTGGCGAACGTAGTCACACAGGGGAGGAACTTCTGAGTGTAATGAACAGAGAAATCGACAGATGGCTGTCTCCGCGCAAACTGAAAATCGGAACCATGTTGACCGACAACGGAAAGAACATGGTGTCTGCTCTGCGTCAAGGAAGGTTGTGCCATGCGCCATGCATGGCTCACGTGTTCAATCTGGTTGTCAAGCGGTTCCTAAAATCCACCATCCCACTGCAAGACATCCTTAAAATGTCACGTAAACTTTGTATGCATTTCAGCCATTCCTGCACCGCAAAGCACACCCTCCTTGAGCTGCAGCGGCAGAACGGAATTCCACAGCATCGCCTGATCTGCGACGTTACAACAAGGTGGAATTCAACCCTACATATGTTAGACCGCCTTTACGAACAGCGAAAGGCCATCACCGATTTCCTGATGTTACAAGCGGATAAAGGTACTCCCCTGTGTAACTTAGATGTCAGCCATTTTCAGCTCATGCGTGACACCTGCCGCTTGCTCAGGCCCTTTGAGGAGGCCACGCTATTCGTGAGTCGGCAGGACTATGGGATGAACGACGTCATTCCTCTGTTGCACGTCCTGGAACAAATGCTGTTAACAATGGCTGGTCAGGGTGCGGTAGACGTGGCGCACAGATCTCAACGCCACATGACCCCTGTGGGGGCAGGACAGGAAGAAGAGGAGGAGGTAGAGGAGGACATTGGTGCTCAGGAATTATTGAGTGAAATGGGTGGTTTTTCCACTCAGCGGACAGGAGTGGAGGAGCAGGAGCATCTGGTAGAGGAGGAGGAGGAGACAGAGGACCCAGACGCACCGTGGCAGTATGCTGTGGAGATGGAGGCAGGGAGTCCCTCGCATTCCTTGGCACAAATGGCCCATAGCATGCTCGGTTGCTTGCGTAGCGACAGCCGAATAATAACCATCAGACAGAGGGATGACTTTTGGCTGTCCACCTTGTTGGACCCTCGCTACCGTTCAAAAATGGTGGCCTTTTTCACACCTGCTGAGAGGGAGGCCAAAATAAAGTACTATAAAAACCACCTATGTAGTCAGTTGGTCTCTGCCTTTGTGCGCCAACGTCCATCCTCAGACACTGTGGGCCCTGTGCGCTCGCGTTCCGCTGCCATGGCAGCAGGGGAGGGGTGGGGTGGTAGGAGCAGTGGCAGCTCCACCAGCAGCGACTGCCTCAGTCTGCAGTCGATGATGAGTAGCTTTCTTCACCAGTGCAGTGAGGAAACTACTAACCAGCCGCAGCAGCATCAGGTGGACCTGGAGCAGGACCTCAAACAACAGGCTCAGGCCTACTTGGACAGCACCCTGCCAACCGAGGTAGACAATCCCCTTGACTACTGGTCAACGAAACTTGACCTTTGGCCCCAACTAGCTGAATTTGCCCTTGAAAGGCTGTCATGCCCGGCCAGTAGCGTGGCATCGGAGCGCGTGTTTAGTGCGGCAGGAGGTATTGTAACTCCGCGGAGGACACGACTGTCCACCCAAAGTGTGGAGAGACTCACGTTTGTGAAAATGAATCAGGCGTGGATTAGTCTGGATTTCAAACCACCAGTTCCTGACACAACTGACTAAATCCGCCATGAATCATGCCCCAAACATGTTATTATTTTTAACATAGGCCTCTGTATGGCCTTCAATTTAAGCTGCTTACGCTTCGCCACTCTGCCATGGGCCCCTGTACCGCCTCCTCTTGCTGCTGCCAGGTCCAGAGTGTGTCATGGGTCCCTGTACGGCCTCCCATTGCTGCTGACTTCATCGCCAGACTCTGCCATGTGCCACTTTCAGGTCTCCTCACACTGCTGGTGGGTTCCATTTTGTCATAGGGTGCTGTATGGCCTCCCATTGCTGCTGCCTCCACCGCCACCCTGCGCCATGTGCCTGTCGTCTGCTCACGCTGCTGACGGCTTCCGCTTTTTAACCGAGGCCTGTGTTTGGCTTCCGAATACTGCTGCATCCACCGCCACCCTGCGCCATGTGCCTCTGTCGTCTGCTCACGCTGCTGACGGCTTCCGCTTTTTAACCTAGGCCTGTGTATGGCTTCCGAATACTGCTGCCTCCACCGCCACCCTGCGCCATGTGCCTCTGTCGTCTGCTCACGCTGCTGGCGGCTTCCGCTTTTTAACCGAGGCCTGTGTATGGCTTCCGAATACTGCTGCCTCCACCGCCACCCTGCGCCATGTGCCACTTTCAGGTCTCCTTACACTGTTGGTGGGTTCCATTTTGTGATAGGGTGCTGTATGGCCTTCCATTGCTGCTGCCTCCACCGCCACCCTGCGCCATGTGCCTCTGTCATCTGCTCACGCTGCTGACGGCTTCCGCTTTTTAACCGAGGCCTGTGTTTGGCTTCCGAATACTGCTGCATCCACCGCCACCCTGCGCCATGTGTCTCTGTCGTCTGCTCACGCTGCTGACGGCTTCCGCTTTTTAACCTAGGCCTGTGTATGGCTTCCGAATACTGCTGCCTCCACCGCCACCCTGCGCCATGTGCCTCTGTCGTCTGCTCACGCTGCTGATGGCTTCCGCTTTTTAACCGAGGCCTGTGTTTGGCTTCCGAATACTGCTGCATCCACCGCCCGCCCACTGCTGCTGCCAGGCCCGTAATCTGTCATGGGCCCCTGTACCGCCTCCTCATGCTGCTGCCAGGTCCAGAGTGTGTCATGGGTCCCTGTACGGCCTCCCATTGCTGCTGTCTCCATCGCCACACTCTGCCATGTGCCACTTTCAGGTCTCCTCACACTGCTGGTGGGTTCCATTTTGTCATAGGGTGCTGTATGGCCTCCCATTGCTGCTGCCTCCACCGCCACCCTGCGCCATGTGCCACTTTCAGGTCTCCTTACACTGTTGGTGGGTTCCATTTTGTGATAGGGTGCTGTATGGCCTTCCATTGCTGCTGCCTCCACCGCCACCCTGCGCCATGTGCCTCTGTCATCTGCTCACGCTGCTGACGGCTTCCGCTTTTTAACCGAGGCCTGTGTTTGGCTTCCGAATACTGCTGCATCCACCGCCACCCTGCGCCATGTGTCTCTGTCGTCTGCTCACGCTGCTGACGGCTTCCGCTTTTTAACCTAGGCCTGTGTATGGCTTCCGAATACTGCTGCCTCTACCGCCACCCTGCGCCATGTGCCTCTGTCGTCTGCTCACGCTGCTGATGGCTTCCGCTTTTTAACCGAGGCCTGTGTTTGGCTTCCGAATACTGCTGCATCCACCGCCCGCCCACTGCTGCTGCCAGGCCCGTAATCTGTCATGGGCCCCTGTACCGCCTCCTCATGCTGCTGCCAGGTCCAGAGTGTGTCATGGGTCCCTGTACGGCCTCCCATTGCTGCTGTCTCCATCGCCACACTCTGCCATGTGCCACTTTCAGGTCTCCTCACACTGCTGGTGGGTTCCATTTTGTCATAGGGTGCTGTATGGCCTCCCATTGCTGCTGCCTCCACCGCCACAATGTGGCTCCACACTCTGGTTTTGGCCCCGTGACTGTCCAAATGAGTGAAGTGTGCGGTGATTCTAAGATCGACGGCACTCATCTGCATGTCATACTGACTGACAGTATTAGTTCTCTTCCCCAGCAGACTCCAAGGGCATTTAAATTAAAGGTACAGTGTTCTGCACTAATATAAAGGCTCTCTGAAGCCTAGAAACACCCTTTTTATAAGTTAAATTCGCAGCGAATATATTCGCCTCAAATCGAATTTATTCCGCGAATTCGGCGAATCAGCCGAACCGAATTTTTGAATAATTCGCTCATTTCTAACTGTAGTGACTGGACTTATCTGGGAAACATTTCCCGCACTAAGATCTGCTCTTCCTTCACTCCAAGTGATGCAGCTTCAGTTCTCCTCTGGGGAATGTTGCCCTCGATATTTCCATCACACAATAGACACACTGCAGGGGGGGGGCTTTCCCAGCCCATTTCCGTGGGTCCAGCCCTGTGTGCAAGGGGAGAGAGCTGGCGTCTCCCTCACTTCAAGAAATGCCGGCTGGCTCCCCTTCCTCCCAGAGCTCCCTTGTGGTGGACCACCTGATCGCCCGGCGTCCACTGAGCTCTGGGGAACACACAGCGCAGGACCGAGAGCGCAGGCAGTCCCTCCGTGAGGACCGCTACCTTCAAGGGTCCATGTTCCACGCGGCTCCACTCACCAGCACTCCACCAAGCCCGCGGGACCCGCACCCCATCAGGCAAGCCTCCTCTCTCTCCAGTAAATCTTCCCGGCAGGACACAGGCAGTGTTTGGGAGCCGGGAGCTCTCACATTGAGCTCCCGCTCCAAGCCATGGTCAGGCTCCTCCTCCGACCTGTCAATTTGTGCTATGGGGGTCTATTGAACCATACGCTCAGTGGTCTTGCATTGTGCACTTGATTGTTTTGCCAAGTTTGGTGCAAATCATCTGATTAGGATATACTCTAGTTAAGGTTCACCACACATGTTGAAACTTACAATCAGACTGTACAATCACCTTTAGGTCTGCCACCAATATATAGCTTGAGGGCTGGTCTGATTGGATATGAATTGATTAAATAGTTTAGGAAGGTCCTCACACAGTTTTGGTAAATCTAAAATTGATCCATATACACTGTCACAGATTTGGTGGGACAAGGATCAGGTTCTTGTCATTTCAGTAGGTCATTTTAAAAAAGAGCTGGATGCATTCATAAATGCACAGAATATAACTAAATATTAATATGTATGGGTAATACACCCACGATTGTTGATACATATAATATATAGTTGCCCCGGGGGATCAGGAAATAATAATTTTTTTCCCCTAGTAGATAAAATTGGACCATACTTTATACAGTAGGTGTTTTTTCCTTCATGTGGACCAACTGTGGGCATTGGGAGATCTTGTATTTTATTTATTTTTTCTATTGGTTGAACTAGATGGTCTTTTATCTCATTTTAACGTGACTAACTATGTAACTATATTAGCACTTGGGCTTAGAGATGCACCAGCACTGCACAATATGTATTGTGACTCACCAGGTAATGCTCTGATTTCTGATGATGGATTATCTTAACCCCTTCATGCCGGTGCCTCCCGGCCCTTTAAGGGTTCCAGAATCTGGGAGGCAGGGTGGGGTTTAGGGTCATTTGACCGCCCTGACGCGTCATCACGGCAGTCACGTTATCGGGAAAGGTCCCTATCAAAAGAGGAAAGTACCGGACATGTGTGTTGGGAGTGTGCAGGGCACGCTCTCGGCACATATGTCCTTTTTTTAATAGAACACAAATGTGCTGCTCAGCGTCTAGGCCCAGATGCCGGGACGCCGCACATTTGTGTGCGACCATCGTGAAGAGGTTAAAACAGAGTTCTGGCCCCGGCCCCCCCCACCAAAAAAAATTAAAACTCAGCAGCTACAAATACTGTAGCTGATGACTTTTAATATTAGAGCACTTACCTGTCCAGGGACCCAGCAGTGTGCTCACCCCTAGCCGATTCCTCAGCCGGCTGTTGGGTGCTTTCACCACCATCTTGACTAAGGGAAACCGGCAGTGAAGCTTTGCGGCTGCACTTTGTGAATAAGCCGCAGTCCTCTGAGACCTGCCAGAGGGCTGCGGGGGGGGGGCAATCTGTCAAAACTAGGTACCCGCTCCCCCTCAAAAGGTACCAAATGTTTCAGGAGGCAGATAAGTGGAGCTTCCACTTTTGGGTGGAACTTCACTTTTAATCTGATCAAAAATCAGTTTGTGGAAGAATGCCCTTCCAGATAATCATCACTGGCAGGAAAATTCTCAGGGGTCTAAGGCACGTCATAGATAGTGGTGTTTTCTTTCCTGCAACCAGAAAAGAAAATGGCATCATCCTGCACATGTGCACTGACACGTACCCCTCGGTGACACTATAAACTACTACTAAAAGTATCCCTGATCACTGCTACACCAGTCATATGATGCAGCTGTACTGCACTGGTGACAGTATGTTAAACAAAAATGCAAAAAAATCCTCAAATTTGTTTTCATTTCTTCATTATCCAAAAAATTGTGACAAAAGAATTTCAACCTCAAAAACTCGCCATGCCTCTTACTAAACACCGTGGACTGTCTACTTTCCAAAAAGGAGGTAATTTTTGGGGGTATTTGTACTATTCTATTAAATAGGCAGGCAGTACATCTGGACTGATCAATTTTCATATATATATATATATATGTATATATATATATATATATATATATATATATATACACACACACACAATATTTATATTTACCATAGTTTGTAGACTCTAAAACTTTCACACAGACTAAATAATATATACTGATTTGGGGTATTTTTACTAAAGAAATGTAGTAGACTACATTTTACCCTAAATTTATGAAGAAAGATTATTTGCAAAAACACTTTTTTTCCAGAATGTTCTGTATTTTTTTTTGTTTATATAGCAAAAATAAAAAACCCAATTAAATTGATTAAATACCACCAAAAGAAAGCTCTATTAAGGTGAAAAAAAATTAATTTGGGTACAGTGTTGCATGACCAAGTAATTGCCAGGTAAAGCAGCACAGTGCTGAATAGCAAAAAATGCCCTGGTCATTAAGAGAGTAAAACTTTCCTGAGGTCAAATGGTTAAGTAGTTAATGTTTTTTTCCTTTTTGGATAAAGATTTTACATAAATGATTAAAAGCTAATCATTGTGGGGAGCGCTCGTGAGCAGCGCACTGAATGGCCGCCTGAGCTCTGCACTCTTCTGCTGCCGGGCACATTTACATGATAAGCGGCCTCCTGGGGAGCTGAATTTGTCCCCCACCTCTGTCCTCACCCTCTGCTGACCCCCCCCCCGCTGCCATGAGGAAAAAAAACGTGGCCTCCCGCGCCTCCAATGCTTGGCTCCAGAGCCAATCCGCCGATGCGGCCTACTCCTCGGACCTGCAGACCTCCACCAGCCCCCTATGCAGGACACTGATCCCCCACAGCCCTCCTTGTGGGCCACGGACCACCCACGGCCCTCGAGGGCTGCAGACCACCCACAGCCCTCCATGCAGGCCGCAGATCGCCCACAGCCCTCCATACGGGCCGCAGATCATCCACAGCCTCCCTTGCAGGCCGCAGACCATTCACAACCCTCCATGTGGGCCGTAGACCACCCACAGCCCTCCACGCGTGCCGCAGACCACCCACAGCCCCCTTGCGGGACACAGATCTCCTGGCAAGGTTTAAAACCATGCTGCAACAGGAGCTTCACACTGCCACTTCCAAACTAGCGAATCATCTTACCAAAGAAATTTGCGAATTGGGAAGCCGCACCGACGTTCTTGAAGATAAGATGGACGCCCCGGCTACGGTGATCGAAAATCACGAACAGGACCTTTCAGACCTGCAAAGAGAGCTTGACGCGGTTCTCTTGCACTTAGAAGAATTTGAGAATAGGTTGGGGTAATCTCCGCCTACGCGGCCTGCCCGAAGCCATCGTCGACCTCACGTCTACTGCCACCGCGCTTTTTCAAGAATTGGATACGGTGATACCGATAAACCGGCTTGAGTTCAATCGCATTCATCGGGCCCTGGGTCCGAGGAGGTCTGAGGGTCCTCTTAGGGACATTATAATTAAATTCACCTATTACTGTATGAAAGAGTTGCTTCTCCGCTCTGCGCAAGACAAACAAGATCTTTGCTTTCAAGGTCATCCGTACCAGCTGTTCGCGGATTTGGCACCGTCCACCATCCAGAAACGTTGGCAGATGAAACCCTTCACATCCGTCCTTCTGAACCATCACATCAAGTACTGTGGTGGTTTATGTAAGGATTTATTCTACTTATAAAGGGTGTGTCCCTTTCCCTTAGATGAAATATTACAGTGCCTCCAGCCGTTAAAATACGGCAAATATTTAGTAAACCAATAATTTGGACACCTTGATAATTTGATCACCACTTATTATTATACCTTGAATTCTTTTAGCCAGTATGATTTCGTACCATACACACAAAATTTGCCTTATAATAGATAAATATAAAAATTTATTTATGTACAAAAATTATATATATATTAACACAAAACGCAAAAGACTGGTGATAAATGAATATTGATACACACATTCAAAGATATACTATGCCAATATAATACACAATAATAATGTTTCTAAATAATGAAATCAATATAACAATTTCTAGATGATACTGATTAAAAATTAAATTTATTAATATCTAATAATTTCGAGTATCTCAAAGGTTATTTTCTCTCATTACGTGGCCATAGCAATGGAAGAATATATTCTCTGATAAATTATACTCTGATTATTAATATTTAATAAATTATGAAATATGAAAAATTTATAATATGACACCAAACAATTTTTACAGTAATACAAGATCTCTCTACATATATATAACTACCCAATATAGTTGTGATACACTAAGGTAATTCTATGACTCTACACAACAGAGAAAATAGGCAATGCAAAATTAAATGGACAGTCTCACCACACCCGGAATTCAGACTATGAAACTCTCCCGTGGATTCAGCTGGCAATGGAACGCCTTTAGAATGATGTCACAGGGCAAGTGATAGATATTTAGTATGGGAGAATGTAGGAAGTTAGAAGTACAGAGATTTAGAAATTTAGTAAAGTTTTGGAAGTTTGAAAGGATGGAAGAGGGGTTATAGAGAGGTCTCTTCAGATGTCTTCAGATTTTCTTCTAATGAGGTCTTTCTTCAGTCAGGTTTTTTTCTTTTGATGAGTTTTTTTTTTCTAAAGGTGCATGGGCTTTTATACCAACTAAACCATTGTTCTAAGATACCCACCCACCAGGCTTCTTGATTGGCTAGTTGAGAAATGTATGTACATAAGCTATTTCTCACCTATCCGCCAGGTGGCGGTCTTGTACCATAGAACAATTTGAGTGTTGATGATGACTCATACCTCGGGTGCAACTCAATGTAATTTTAGGTATTAAATATACGTCTTATCCAGATATATAGTTGATCATAGCTATAATGTTCTAAATAAGAACCATGGAATATATGTGTATATTCAGTTATTCTTGTCCCTGAGATACAAGCTTGTGTGAAAGCATCTGTTTCCTGATAAGACATACAACTGATGCTAACTCACAATATATCTTACTTTCCATCATCTCAATACTCAAGTTAGTGATATACAATTCCCATTGCTGAATATTTGGTGGTGTGTGAAACCTATTCTTTATAACATCTATAGATACTATGCTTTTATAGAAATATCTTTATGGTTAGATACATTCAATTCTTAGTCTTAAATGTCCTGAATTTAACTTTTAGTCTTAAAAGTGACACATTAAACCGATGTTTGTCCATTGTAAAGATGAGAGGCAATAACCAGGTGTCCTTGTAGTTTGAACAGACCATTTGAAAAGACTGATATCTCACCAGTCTCCTCAAGGGTTGTTTACTCTTCTCAAACGTTACTATAGTTTCACTTGTTGGTGTGGTGATTCACCATTTGAAGGTTTAAAGTCTTATTTGGCTGTCTATTTAACTTTTGTATATGCAGTCTTCCCGACCCCAATATACAAATAGTATTTGTGGACAGTCCAAACAGTCTTATTGTCTTGGAAAAACCTCACTTCACTCATTATATACATTTCTCTAGCTTGGGGTCCTTCGACTTTTCAACCAAGACAAGTTAACCCTTAACATCCGGCTATGCTGAGTTGCTGTCATATAGGATTATGTCTTGATAAAATCATGTTTTTGAGATGTAATTTCAAAAGGTCCACAACAGTACCAATGGGGCTTTCCATTTAAGCTCACGTTCACGTACCAAGGTCGGAGTCATGTTGTCCACAATCCGGAAGAGGCCAAGTCGACCCTGGAGGCACTACATCTTCTGCCCTAGCGGGACATCTCCGATAGTCCGGTGCGGCCCTCCGGTTCCCAACCTCCTTCATCACAGCTGGGGCGTATTTTGGAGAAAGTTGGCAGCCATAAACGCTCCCTCCCTGGTACGCCTCTGATCCACTCGCTCTGATCCAGGTTGATCCAGGTTGAGTACGGTTGGATGGGTAAGATTGTTCACTTTTCAGATGGCTTGTTCCACTGATGTGATTCTCTGCGTTTCTTATGGAGCGGAGACCTTGACTGGCCCTTGCTGGGCAAACTTTCGTATGTTTTTGATGTTACTTATTTTAAGTTTTTCAGTCTGCAATAACTTTCTATGCAATATTGATCTGAATTGGTGGTGATCCTCTATTCCCGCCGGCTCCTTGTGGTCCAATTATAAGGTGAATTTTTTCATCTTGTTCCCCCTTTTTTTTTTTTTTCTGGCGTTATTGCACCTCCCTGGCTCGTGGTCACATGCCTTACATGATTGGTGCCAGCTTCCAGTCTAACGGGGCCGTGACCCGGGGATGCCTCGACTATATTTTTCTGACATGTTTGTATACCTGTTTACATTTTCTTTATGTGTTGGTGTCATATTATGCATTATTAAGGTAATGTAATTGACTTTTTTTTTTCTTTCCCTCTCTTCCCCTCCCCCCTTCCTTCCCCTCCCCATGAAGGTTTTACAGTGGGGCAAAAAAGTATTTAGTCAGCCACCAATTGTGCAAGTTCTTCCACTTAAAAAGATGAGAGAGGCCTGTAATTGGCATCATAGGTAGACCTCAACTATGAGAGACAAAATGAGAAAAAAAATCCAGACAATCACATTGGCTGATTTGGAAAGAATTTATTTGAAAATTATGGTGGAAAATAAGTATTTGGTCAATATCAAAAGTTCATCTCAATACTTTGTTATATATCCTTTGTTGGCAATGACAAAGGTCAAATGTTTCTTGTAAGTCTTCACAAGGTTGGCACACACTGTTGCTGGTATGTTGGCCCATTCCTCCATGCAGATCTCCTCTAGAGCAGTGATGTTTTGGGCCTGTCGCTGGGCAACACAGACTTTCAACTCCCTCCAAAGGTTTTCTATAGGGTTGAGATCTGGAGACTGGCTAGGCCACTCCAAGATCTTGAAATGCTTCTTACGAAGCCACTCCTTCATTGCCCGGGCGGGATGTTTGGGATCATTGTCATGTTGGAAGACCCAGCCACGTTTCATCTTCAATGCCCTTGCTGATGGAAGGAGGTTTGCACTCAAAATCTCACGATACATGGCCCCATTCATTCTGTCCTGTACATGGATCAGTCGTCCTGGTCCCTTTGTGGAGAAACAGCCCCAAAGCATGATGTTGCCACCCCCATGCTTCACAGTAGGTATGGTGTTCTTTGTATGCAACTCTGCATTCTCTCTCCTCCAAACACGATGAGTTGTGTCTCTACCATACAGTTCTATTTTGGTTTCATCTGACCATATGACATTCTCCCAATCCTCTTCTGGATTATCCAAATGCTCTCTAGCAAACTTCAGACGGGCCAAGACATGTACTGGCTTAAGCAGGGGGACACGTCTGGCACTGCAGGATCTGAGTCCCTGGCGGCGTAGTGTGTTACTGATGGTAGCCTTTGTTACGTTGGTCCCAGCTCTCTGCAAGTCATTCACTAGGTCCCCCCGTGTGGTCCTGGGATTTTTGCTCACCGTTCTTGTGATCATTTTGACCCCACGGGGTGAGATCTTGCGTGGAGCCCCAGATTGAGAGAGATTATCAGTGGTCTTGTATGTCTTCCATTTTCTAATTATTGCTCCCACAGTTGATTTGTTCGCACCAGGCTGCTTGCCTATTGCAGATTCAGTCTTCCCAGCCTGGTGCAGGTCTACAATTTTGTTTCTGGTGTCCTTCGACAGCTCTTTGGTCTTCACCATAGTGGAGTTTGGAGTGTGACTGTTTGAGGTTGTGGACAGGTGTCTTTTATACTGATAACAAGTTCAAACAGGTGCCATTGATACAGGTAATGAGTGCAGGACAGAGGAGCCTCTTAAAGAAGAAGGTACAGGTCTGTGAGAGCCAGAAATCTTGCTTGTTTGTAGGTGACCAAATACTTATTTTCTACCATAATTTGCAAACAAATTCTTTCCAAATCAGCCAATGTGATTGTCTGGATTTGTTTTCTCATTTTGTCTCTCATAGTTGAAGTCTACCTATGATGCCAATTACAGGCCTCTCTCATCTTTTTAAGTGGGAGAACTTGCACAATTGGTGGCTGACTAAATACTTTTTTGCCCCACTGTATGTACTATGTTGGTTATGACGCACCCCTGTGCCCGGTGGTAGAGCCACCCCCCAATGTGCGTCCTTCTGGTTAGGTCGCAATTTGCATTGAGTGTGGTTTTGTTGCACTTAGAGTGTACGTTTTCTTCTGTCTTTTGTTTTTTGTCTTTTTTTTTCTCCCTCTTTTCTCTCACGGATCTGGGGCAGCCCACGGTAAGGGTGCGTTTGAGGCACGGACCGTTGCTTTTAGCGTTCTTTGGCAGCTGAATTCGCTTGACTCAGTATGGCTCTAAAACCTTTTGAAGATTTTTTTCTCAAAATATCCATGGCTACAATTCTCCGACCAAGCGTTCTAAAGTGTTCCATCATCTTAAGGCCCAAGACGTGGATGTAGTCTGCCTACAGGAGACTAGGTTTTCTCAATCCTCTGCACCATGCTACCTCTCCCACCATTATCCAACCTTTTTCTCTGCCTCGGCCCTTGAGAAGCATAGGGGCGTGGTGATCGCTTTTAGACGTAATCTGCTGTTTACCTGCAACCTGGTAATAGCTGACCCCACCGGTAGATACTTGCTCCTCCGGGGTACCTTTTGGGATCAGGAGGTGACCCTGGTGGGTTATTATGTGCCTAATAGATTTCAACACAAATTTTTTTCTCACCTGTTGAAGGTGATTTCGCACCATCAACGTGGTATCCTCTTATTGCTGGGTGACTCGAATGTTGCTCTTAATTCATCTGTCGATCGTCATTACCCGGCGGGAGGGACCCCTAGCCACGACCTTTCTCAGGAATCTAAATTGCGTGATACGCTGCAAGCTTATGGTCTGGTTGACGTCTGGCGGGAAATACATCCTACGTCGCGGGAATACACTTTTTATTCAGCCCCACACTTGAGCTTTTTTAGAATAGATCACGTTTTCATTTCTTTCCAACATTTATCTCTAATTCAGAAGATTGTCATTTTGACATCACACTGGTCTGATCATGATCCATTGGTCTTTTCACTAAGTCTTTCTGGTATGGCTCAGCCCTCTTTTCGGTGGAGACTCAATGAATCCCTGCTCACCACTCAGGCTTCTTGCTCCCAGGTTCTTTCGCATATTCAATCCTATTTTTCAGATAATGTGGGTTCTGTATCCTCAGCCATCACTCTGTGGGAAGCCCACAAGGCTACCATTAGGGGTCATCTAATTCAAATTGCCTCGTCCAGGAAACGGGCTAGAGAGAAGAAGATGTTGGAATTGACCTCGAGATTGGCTGTGATGGATGCTACTTGGAAAGCCTGCCCGACTACGGCCAATAGGAAGGCTCGAGATGTGGTGGCTGCTGAACTTGATCTTCTTTCCACTACAAGAGCTGAGAAGGCCTTATGTTGGGCTGGACATAGGTTTTACAGATGCGCTAATAAACCGGGGACAATGTTGGCCAACAAACTTAATTCGCTTGGTCGCACACATAAGCCTGTTCAACTTTGCATGAGGGGCGGTGGCCTTACCTCGGACCCTGTGAAGATCACTCATAGATTTGCGGATTTTTTGTCCTGTCTTTACCAAAAACCGAGCACCTTTATCGCTGAACATGCTGATAGCGTTTTTGCTATTTTTTTTGAGTTACACCTACCCTCTTTTTGAGACGTAGCCCGAGATGCCCTGAAGGCGGATATCTCTGAAGCTGAACTCTACCAAGCCATCAAATCTTTGAAAGCATCCAAGGCTCCAGGACCAGATGGGTTTTCTGGGCTCTATTATAAAAAATTTGCCACCGTTCTGGTTCCTCATTTGGTGGCCTTTTTCAATTCTTTGAAGCAGGGTTCCCGGCTTTCCTTGGAGTCTCTTCAGGCGCATATTACTATGATCCCTAAGAAAGCTGAAGATGCCTTTGACCGACAAGCTTTCAGACCGATCTCGCTGCTAAATGTGGACTTGAAGATTTTGGGAAAGATTCTGAGCACCCGAGTTAATAAATATCTAATCTCACTTATACATCGAGATCAGGTTGGCTTCGTTCCGGGCAAAAAGCTGCTGATAACATCCGTAAAGTCATCCATCTCATTCATATTTTGCATCGCTGCAAGATACCAGGGTTTCTTTTATCCCTAGACATTTATAAAGCGTTCGATTCACTTTCTTGGGAATACTCGACATATACCCTGTCTAGATGGGGGTTTGGTGACACATTTCTGGCTTGGATCTCGGCTTTATATTCATCTCCCTTGGACTCTGTTAAATATGCAGGGTTTTTTTCCCCTTCCTTCCCTATTTTTAGGGGCACAAGACAGGGATGCCCATTATCACCTGCTCTTTTTGTTCTCGCTCTTGAACCTTTAGCTGCAGCTCTGGTGTCCCCTATGCCGGCATTCAGTACAAGGCCAACCTCTACGCGGATGATGCCCTTTAGATTTTAATCAATCCTCTTATCACTCTCCCCAATCTCCAGGTCATATTGGACCATTTCTCGACTATATCTGGCCTTCGTATCAATTTGTCTAAAAACACGGCATTGAATATTACGCTTCCTGCTGACCTGGTTGAATGGTTGAAGACTCAATTTTCCTACCTGTGGGTGTCCCATTCGCTAGCTTATCTTGGCATTACACTTACTTCCTCCTACTCTGCCTTATTTTTGGCCAATTATTACCCTTTACTGCGCTCCGTTACTTCCCTGCTTCATTCTTAGCAGTTTCCTTCTTTATCATGGGTTGGCCGGATACATGCTGTTAAGATGACTATTCTACTGAAGATCTTATACTTTTTCCGTACTCTCTCCATTCATGTCCCTGCGTCTTTTCTTCGTGTCTTACAGAGCTGGATTCTCAGTTTCATTTGGGCTCGTAAATGTCCCAGAGTGCCTAGAGCCACTCTGTATACCCATAGACTACAGGGAGGTTTGGGAATTAAAGGTTATTCAAAAACAGTTATCATAAATATGTTTCCCTCTCCCTAATCTCAATAGGAACACAGTATTTTAGCAGGCACCTATTACTCAAAGACACTAAGACTGATGGGGTATTTTATTGATAAGTACAATTCAAATGATTTCAGATTCATGTGTCTGAGATTGTTAGCAAAAATATGCTTAAAGTGGAGCTTCTTTCTTGTTAAAAAAAACATTAAAATGCAAATCTTGTAAGACATTTATTTCAAACTTCTATATGGTTTTTATTGTACAGATTGGATCTGTGGGAAGGCTTCATTGGCTAGGGCACCATTGTGGATACCTCTTTTCAATTGACTGTTTGTTAGAATATCTTAAATATACGTCTCTAGATACTATTTGGCGGCTCAGATTTCCCAGTTGTCTATGCTTCATGCCAAGACTGATATTCTATTGTGGGTACTCTTGGAACTACCCAACTGTTCTCCGCTTTCCTTAAATACATTGATTTGGCTCCCGCCTAAGTTGCTTCCTCTGGATTTGAGCCCTATTATGCTTCTCACATGCTTGAGAATCTGGGATTCTGTTAAATATTCGGGGAATTTGATTTCGTCATTCTTACCCCTTTTGCCGATCACTCATAAACCTTTATTCCCGCCAGGCCTAGAACATCTCTCTTCTTTCTCTTGGTGGACCTCCCATGGCTTTGTTATAGTACAAGATTTTCTGAGCACTCGTACGCTTCCATCTTGGGAGTCTCTTCGAGAATCCAGGGGGGTCCCGCCACGGGAATATTATCGGTATTTGCAGTTGTGCCATTGGGTCCTATCCCTCCGTTGTACCTCTATATATCCTTATCGCAAAACACCCTTTGAGCATGCTTGTCAGCATTCCCCAGGGTCCCCTGGCCTTATTTCGGTAATATATGCCTCCCTTAACAGTAGGTCTTCCTCATCGTCCCTGTCTTATGTTTCTCAGTGGGAGCGAGATCTGGGTGTTTCGATTGAGGCGGAGGACTGGCGTAAGGCCTGGGGGATGGTAGCGAAATGTTCATTTAATACAGTCACTCTTGAGGCATCCTACAAAGTTCTACTACGGTGGTACTGGGTCCCAGCTCGGACTGCTCACTTTAATCCAACTGGCTGAGATAGGTGTTTCCGGAACTGTGGTCAACGTGGGGACGTCTTGCACATTTGGTGGTTGTGCCCGCGTTTGATTGGCTTCTGGTCTAGGGTCTTTGGTTTGCTTCAAATGCTATTTCATATTACGGTCTGTAGGGATGCGAGGGTGGCCCTCCTGCATTGCCCAGTTTTGGGCCTGTCTAGGTCTCAACAGAAATTAGCATCCTACCTACTCATTTCGGCTAAACGTACTATAGGTCAAGCTTGGAGAACCCCTTCGATAGTCTTTCAAGGGGTGAGGACTCGGATGAATGCTATTTTGTTCAATGAGCAGATGTCTAGCATTCTTCATGATTCTCATCCGAGATTCCTTAAGGTTTGGGAACCTTGGATACGCTATTCCTTACCATCCCTGCCTCCTACTAGTTATGGCCTCCTTTAGTCGCTGCTGGTGCTAGCCCCGGATCCGTGATCCCTTTAGTTTCCCTTTTTTCATGTTTTCTTTCTGATTCCCTTTTGTTTTCTTTCTTTCTCTTCTAACTTCCTTTCTTTTCTCTTTTTTCCAATATTATGTTGGATTACTGCTGCTATTTGGCTCGGCTGTTTGCCATCCCTTCTTGATGTCATCAGACTTTTTGTTATTTGACTAATACCAGTCAGCAGGATATCCATGTTTATATGTTATTGTTCTGCTCTGCCCCTGCGAGGGCATATTTTGAGCTTGCTATATGCTTAAAAATCAAAACTTTCTTAATAAAAATATTAAAACAGAAAAGCTAATCATTGTGAACACCCCTGTGAGTAGTAAATAGTTTGTCTTGACCCTCTAATTGCCACCTTTGCTGGACAGCTTGGTCTTTTCTAAAGAATGATGGACTTATTGGCTGGGTCAACAGGTGAAAATAATGGAAAAAGCCTCAAAAAAGAAAACTAATGCAGCCAGCACCTCTAAGAATTGGTAAGCTGCATTTTAATACATTTTTGTTTATTACCGTTTTAACACATATATCTTGACATCATCTCACCTGGCTGTTTTTGGCTTTTGTTGCTGCATGCATCCTCCAACTTGGGCAGAAACAGGAAGATGGAAGAAAAGAGAGGAGGATAACATGGACTTTGGGGACTAATTGCACATATGGAGATAAAAGAAATACACAGAGCTCCAATACCTACTCTGTCTGCCATAGCATTGTAATCCATTTTTTATATTTAAGATATTCTAACAAACAGTCAATTGAAAAGAGGTATCAACAATGGTGCCCTAGCCAATGAAGCCTTCCCACATATCCAATCTGTACAATAAAAGCCATACAGAAGTTTGAAATAAATGTCTTACAAGATTTGCATTTTAATGGTTTTTTTTTAACAAGAAAGAAGCTTCACTTTAAGCATATTTTTGCTAACAATCTCAGACACATGAATCTGAAATCATTTGAATTGTACTTATCAATAAAATACCCCATCAGTCTTAGTGTCATCGAGTAATAGGTGCCTGCTAAAATACTGTGTTCCTATTGAGATTAGGGAGAGGGAAACATATCTATGATAACTGTTTTTGAATAACCTTTAATTTAAAATATTGCTGTGCCTAATTAAAAAATCAATTTTCTTTATTGTTCTCTAATAGCAAGATGATTAATAGTACGTCAGGTAAACTGTGCACCGAAATGACATTTTCATTAGAAGTTTGCTAGGTGTGAAATATTCATTATGATGATCTATTAATGATTCATAAAAAATGCTATTTACCATTTTCTCAACTGGTCCTCAATCACCTGCTTAATCCTTGTACTGTTGGATGGGATAAGATCTCATTTTTTGTGACCATGGTATTGGAATTCTAATGCTGCATACTTACCTTTTAAATGAACTACCAGCACAATGGTAAAAGATGTACAGTATAACCATCACTGGGTTCATGCATTGAATATGACTAACTTTTTCATCACCTTCCCATAGTAGTATAAAGAACCCTTTAAAGAGCAAAGGTGGGTAAACAGTTACCATCCAGCTGTTGCAGAACGGTAAGTCTCATCATGCTTCTACTTGCAACTATTAGTCTTCCTCTGCCTTTAGAAGTCATGTTTATAACTGTCAGTCTTGCAATGCCTCATGGGACTCGTAGTTCCACAGCAGTTTGCCCACCCCTGGTTTAACCACTTACGGATCTTTTCAGAGATCAAGGCATGCAACCCCTTCCCAGCCAGTGTCATTAGTACAGTGATAGTGTATAGCAGGCATCATTACATGGTGGACCGTGGTCCGGATCAAGTCAGTATCCAGTCTGGACCGCTGTGGTCACGCCACTTAAAGAGCTGCTTTCTCCTCCCAGCCTCCGCTGCTGTGATTCTCAAAGAGCGGAAGGTAGCAAAGCACTGGACGGGGGCGCGAGTGGGAGCTGTCGCAATTAACTTTACTTATTAACAGCCTGCTTAGCAACCAATCACCTGCTGGTTAACAGCTCCAACCCCCTCCACCCTCCAGTGCTGTGCTGCCTCCCGCCTACCATCCAGAACTGTGTGCAAGTCTCTGCATCCTCTTAACTGTTTGCCCTCTGTGTGCAGGCATGCATTGATGGAAGTAGTCCAGCTTGTTTTTATCTTTTAGCTCAGTGTAATGTGGAAAGCAGACTTTGATCTGTGTTTAGTACATGGTGGAGTGTATGCGCGGTGGAGATACTAGTGGGGTGTATGGCTGTGGGGGGGAGCAGTGCGTGAAGAGGGATAGAGAACAGAACATGGCTCTGGGTGGTGTATGAACAGGGGTTGAGGACATGGTTGGGGGGGTTGAAAGGGGGTAGGGGACCTAGCTGTGGGGGTGTGTGAAAGGGGGTAAAGGACATGGCTGTGTGTGGGGGGGGGGGTTACAGGGGGCTAAAGAACCTGGCTGTGGGGGTGTGTGAAAGGGGGTAAAGGACATGGCTGTGGGGGGTATGAAGGGGGGTAGAGGACCTGGCTGTGGGGATGTGTGAAAGAGCGTAGATGACATGGCTGTGGGGGGGAGAAGGAGGGTAGAGAACATGGCTCTGGGGTGGGGTGGTTGAAAGGGGGTAAATGACCTGGCTGTGGGGGTGTGTGAAAGGGGGTAAAGGACATGGCTGTGGGGGGGTTTAAGGGGGGTAGAGGACCTGGCTGTGGGTGTGTGTGAAAGGGCGTAGATGACTGTGGGGGTGTGTGAAAGGGGGTAAAGGACATTGGTGTGGGGGGTGGGTTGAAGGGGGTAGAGGACCTGGCTGTGGGTGTGTGTGAAAGGTAGTAGATGACATAGCTGTGGGGGGGGTGAAGGAGGGTTGAGGACATGGCTCTGGGGGTGGTGAAGGTGGGTAGAGAACATGGCTGTGGGGGGAGAGGGTTGTGAAGGTGGGTAGAGGACAATACTGTGGGGGGAGGTGTGAAGAGGGTAGAGGACATGGCTGTGGGGTGATGTGAAGAGGGGTAGAGGACATGGTTGTGGGGGGATAGGGGTGTGAATGTGGGTAGAGGACAATGCTGTTGGGGGAGATGTAAAGAGGGTAGAGGCCATGGCTGTGGTGGGATGTGAAGAGGGGTAGAGGACATGGCTGCGGGGATGTGAAGGAGGGTAGAGGGCATGGCTGTGGGGGGATGTCAAGGGAGGCAGATGGGGGTAAAACCTTTCAGAGCTAAAGTGTTTAAAGGATCCCTCCCACTACTCTCTGTGGGAAGGCATACAAACTATTGCAATTCAATGGGGCTGATTTACCATTACTATTGCAAATCTGCCAGGGCTGTTCTACCCTTCGGACACTTAAATAGTCATGTCACCACATTTATGAAACTCTTGATGGCGGTCACTAATCCCACACACAGCTCAGCATAGGAACACCAGATATATGATTACGTTTTTTTTTTTTTTTTTACAGTGTCTGCAGTTTCTGAAGATCAGCCAGCTAAGCAGTGTTAGACCAATTTTGAAACCAATTTTAAATGTGAACTAGTTACTTTTAAAGCAAATCATTGATAGCTGCACCACTTGAGGCCATTGAGTAGCGGTATAGAGTAATCCTCCACTCTTCTCATTTCCACCTCCTCTCCCACTGAAAATCTGATACTTTCTTTTCTTACATCCGACTTCTATCACTGAACATTCGGTCAATGTGAGGCCAATGCATCAGATGATCTTTATCCAATGTGTGCTTGGGAAGCACATAAATCGGTTATTAGGGGAGTTTTAATTAAACAATGCGCCAGACTGAAAACCGAAAGGAACTGTTTTATCATGGATATCCTAGACAAGATACAGTAGCTCTGTTGGGAAGTCAGCACAAACGGTGACAAACACGGACTGTATTAACTGAATTAACTAACCTATGACATAGCCTTAAAACTGCCTTGCTAGACGGGGCCAAGGTTACCCTTCTTAAATGCAAACAAGCATTCTACAAATATGGAAATCAATGCAGCAGACTCTTGGCCAACGCCTTGAAGCAATGTAGAGCTCAGAGCTTTATACCCAAAATACGCAAACCTGATGGTTCCTATGCGCACGTGTCCACTGACATAGCAGCCAAAATCAGAACATACTCTGCTGAACTCAATAACATCACGGGGGACCATTCACCCACTGACTTAGACTCCCATATCTCGAAGATCCGGGAATACTTGAGACAATCTAACCTTCCAACCTTGACACCGTTGCTGAACTGGATAGCCCAATCACGGCCTTAGAATTTCTACAGGCCATTAAACAAACCAAACCAGGTAAGGCTCCCGAACATGACGGGTATATCCTGGCTTATTACAAACATTTTAATGCTCAGTAGGCCCCACACTTTGTAAAGGTGTACAATGCCCTTACTCAAAATCATAACTTTTGACCTGAAAAGTTGAAAGCATACATCACTGTTATACCCAAAGAAGGGAAAGACCAGGACTTTAGATCTATATCCCTCTTAAACGTGAACCTTAAACTTTTCACTAAAATCTTAGTGACCTGTCTGATCCCACTCTTACAAAACATTATACATCTAGGCCAAGTGGGTTTTATGCCCAGAAGGGAGGCGAGAGATGGAACAATTGTGATCTACTTCACCCTGTCAATGGAAAATTTCATTCTTTCATGCTGAAAAATCCTTTGACAGGTTGGATTGGAATTTCCTTGAATCTACTTTGAAGGCCATTTTGGTGACTTTAAAATGGGATGGATTAAGTCTTTATACTCCACCCCTATGGCACAAGTTAGAGCCAAAGGCATCCTTTCCCAGGCGTTAGATATAAAAAATGGGATGTATCAGGGTTGCCCCCTGTCGCCCCTTATTTTTAAATTAACCATGGAGCCTTTCTTACACATACAGGAAAACTCTGCTATTAATGGTATTAAGGTAGGATGGAACTGGCTTAAGGTCTCCACATACACGGACGACCTTCTCTTTTTCATTAGTCAACCTCACATATCAGTGCCTAACCTAATGGCTGAGTTTAAACACTATGGAGCTTTATCTAATTTCCAAATAAGTTTTCAAAATTCTGAAGCATTAAACCTCTCTCTACAGGGGGCGATACTTTAGAGACTTAGATCCAACTTTAAAATATATAAAGAAAGCGCCAATCAACAATATCAATCCTCCCCAGCAGCAAACCTTCAACCCAAAATATTGGTGAAATATAGAAAATCAGCAATTGGAATGCGCTAAAATATATCAAAATTAATATCACAAATACGTGTATAAAAGTCCCAGCATTTTAAATGCAAAAAAATCTCCAGTGAAAATAATCCATAAAATTCGTGTATATAAGTGTATAGAAAAAATGTCCAACACCCCAAACAGAAAATTTTCTTCTTTAAACATATAAATCCACCGTGCTTTATCCACCACCAAATGAATGGAATAAACTCACCAGAGCTCAATGCTGATTAGATTATAAATCAGCACAAGCGCGTTTGCTCTGGGAGCGATGAGTAAGTAGATCATGAAGCAGCGCTCTATAGTATAGACACTTCCAGACAGCAGGAATAATACTCTGCAGTGACTTTGAGGTATAGCCAAGACTCCTTATAAAACGATCATCCTCCAAATGTATAGTAATATCACTCAAAAATAAAGAAAAGGCATGATGGTGCAGCAAGTAAGAACCATTAAAACTTTTATTACAATTGCATCCTACTCACAAAATAAAGTGTCCACCTGACACTGGTATAACAAGCGATCAGATATACGGAATGAACGAGCCCCGTTCACTGCGGACGCCTCGCCGACAGCTCCAGGGAACGTCCTGACGTCATCCAATAGGCTCCTCCCTACGCGTTTCGTCACTCTGACGTCCTCACGGAGCGGCATGGATCAAGACGTCAGTGTAACCCATATTTACCGCTCGCACTCTGCATGATAGTGCTTAACAACCAATAGCGGCAATAATAACACCACACTGCTTGCACTTTGCATAGCGGCGCTTCCTAACCAATGACAGTGGCGGTGTATTAACCCACCACCACTCATTTGGTAAGGTTACATGATATATCAGTATCAATCAAAGCATATACCTTTTACTTTTATAATTATATATAATATATAACATAATGAATAATTATAATTCACATAAAACATTTGATAAGAAACATATTAAAAGCATTGCAAAAAATAAAAATTATACTCAAAATTAATTTATAAAATAAATTAAAAAATCCCAAATGTCAAGTTCTATAAAGAAAACTCCATATTCCCCGACATCTATATTTCTTTGTCAACCAGTGTATTTCTTTACAATTCTCAATTCCATAGTCATCATATTCCATAAAGGGGGACTCTAACCCACCTCATACTTAAAGGAGATATATATATACGTGTAAACACCTCAAATTTCTATATTAGTATGTTGGTATATAGTATCACAATTACAAGTAGTAAATTTACACCCAATACTGAAGTCCCCTTATTTGGGAGGTACAGAGGAAAAAGAGGAGGCAAGCGAAAAGAAAAGGAAAAGAGACAAATAGGAAATGGCATTTTTAATCTGAGCGATGTGGTTTTAACGGAAAATGAAGTAAAAGTATTGGATTTAGGTCTAAAATATATACCTAATGTGAAGGTAAATAAATTTGATGTGTTTATAGACATTCAAAAATTTGTGAGAAAAATAAATATTAAAAAATTTTTTGAGTTGAATAATAACAAAGGAAATAATAATATGTCAACCAGTGTATATCAACATAGCACCTTAAGGAATGCTTCGACATTCAATCCAAAGAATATAGGTAATGAATTTTTAGAGGTTTTCAAGAAGATGGTTGAGACGGATATTAAAAACATGGATCTAAAAAAGAAAAAATATACCCCTAAAGAAATTACACAAGGAATTAAAGATTTAGAAAAAAGGAAAGACATTGTGATTAGAGGAGCAGATAAGGGTGGCAGTATTGTGATCTTGAACAAAAAAGACTATGAATTGGAGATGAGTAGACTTTTGAATATGAAAGATACCTATAAGATTTTAACATCAAATCCTACCAAAGGGTTAAAAAAGTGTTTAAAGCAGTTGATTAAGGAAGGAAGAAGATCAGGTGTTTTGAATGAAAAAGAAGCAAAATACCTTTATATCAAGCATCCTAAAACTCCAGTGATATATTATTTACCTAAATTACACAAAGACAAACAGAAGCCACCTGGGAGACCCATTGTGAGTGGTATTAATTCGATCTTTTCCCGTATTGGGGAATATATAGATTCCTTTTTGCAGATAATAGTGAGGAATAATCGTGCTTTTTTGAGAGACAGCAGTGAGCTTATTAATATATTGAAAACTATAGATGGGGTTGATGATTGTTTTTTGGTGACCATTGATGTGGAGGCTTTGTATACTAGTATTAAGCAAGAGGATGGAATTGAAGCAGTGAGATGGGCTTTGAAACAGAAATCTAGGATTAAAACCATTCAGAGAAGATTTATTATTAATTTGTTACAATTTGCTATGATGAATAATTTTTTCTGGTATAATAACACCTTCTTCCAGCAGTGTAAAGGTGTGGCAATGGGAGCTAAATATGCTCCCAGTGTGGCAAACATTGTTTTGGATAAATGGGAGGTTGAGTGTATCTTTGATAAATGGCCAGAAATAGTTTTATATAGGCGTTTCATTGATGATATCATAATGATTTGGAGAGGTTCGGAAGAAAATTTAAAGGGATTTGTTAGACATATTAATAACAACAAATATGGGTTAAAGTTCACTGCTGTGAGTGATTTTGCAGAGGTGAATTTTTTGGATCTCACATTATATAAACATGAAGGTGAGATATATACCAAAACCTTTTTCAAAGAGGTAGATAAAAATAGTTATATTCCCACCTCTAGTGGACACCACCCGAGATGGTTGTACAGCACACCAAGGAGCCAATTTACCAGGATTAAAAGGAATTGTAGCCAGCAAGTAGATTTTTTAGATCAAACCAGACTTATTATAGATAGGTTTGTTGATAAAGGCTATGATAGATCCTTTTTGGAGACTGAAAGAAAAGTAATTGAGAACAGGGATAGAGATATACTTTTGATGGGCAGAAATATTAAGGAGAATAAAGGAGATATTGCCTTTATCTCTGATTTCAATAACCAATATAGGGATATTGAGAAGATTTTTAGAAAATACTGGCCTATACTGCTTAAAGATGAGACGTTGAAGAAAATTATTCCACATAAACCAAAGTTCATATATAGAAAAAATAAATCACTGCAGATGAAATTGGCCCACAATGTCTTAGACCCACCTAAAGAAAAAATTTTTTTTCCTGAATTACAAGGCTTTTATAATTGTAACAAATGCAAGGCATGTAAAACAGTAAAAAAAGATTTAAAGAAAAAAAGAAAGAGTTTTGCTTCAATACATACGAATAAGGAATATAAGATTAATTCATTAATTTCTTGTAATTCATCCCATGTGATCTATGTCCTAGAGTGCCCATGTCGGTTACAGTACGTAGGGAGGACAGGAAGATTATTAAAAACTAGGATTGGAGAACATCTTAATAATATAAGAAAGGGATATGATAAGCACAGTGTATCCAGGCACTTTAAGATGAAACATAATAGTGACCCTAGTCTAGTAACCTTTTATGGAATAGAGAAGGTAAACAAACATTGGAGGGGACTAGACTTGATTAATGCTATATCTAAAAGGGAAACATTTTGGATACATGAATTAGATGTATTGAAACCGAATGGGTTAAACATAGATATAGATCTAAACTGTTTCCTAACAAATTTTTGATAAAAAGCTGAGAGAGGAATATATATAGTTTATAATACACTAACTATATAGGTTAGTTGAGAGATTAAGGGGTGATATATGCATGCATATCACTTATACAAGTAAGGATGAGAAAAAGGTTCTCCCTTTGAAGTGATTTATAGGGAAGTTTCCTTTAAGGGGACTTCAGTATTGGGTGTAAATTTACTACTTGTAATTGTGATACTATATACCAACATACTAATATAGAAATTTGAGGTGTTTACACGTATATATATATCTCCTTTAAGTATGAGGTGGGTTAGAGTCCCCCTTTATGGAATATGATGACTATGGAATTGAGAATTGTAAAGAAATACACTGGTTGACAAAGAAATATAGATGTCGGGGAATATGGAGTTTTCTTTATAGAACTTGACATTTGGGATTTTTTAATTTATTTTATAAATTAATTTTGAGTATAATTTTTATTTTTTGCAATGCTTTTAATATGTTTCTTATCAAATGTTTTATGTGAATTATAATTATTCATTATGTTATATATTATATATAATTATAAAAGTAAAAGGTATATGCTTTGATTGATACTGATATATCATGTAACCTTACCAAATGAGTGGTGGTGGGTTAATACACCGCCACTGTCATTGGTTAGGAAGCGCCGCTATGCAAAGTGCAAGCGGTGTGGTGTTATTATTGCCGCTATTGGTTGTTAAGCACTATCATGCAGAGTGCGAGCGGTATATATGGGTTACACTGATGTCTTGATCCATGCCGCTCCGTGAGGACGTCAGAGTGACGAAACGCGTAGGGCGGAGCCTATTGGATGACGTCAGGACGTTCCCTGGAGCTGTCGGCGAGGCGTCCGCAGTGAACGGGGCTCGTTCATTCCGTATATCTGATCGCTTGTTATACCAGTGTCAGGTGGACACTTTATTTTGTGAGTAGGATGCAATTGTAATAAAAGTTTTAATGGTTCTTACTTGCTGCACCATCATGCCTTTTCTTTATTTTTGAGTGATATTACTATACATCTGGAGGATGATCGTTTTATAAGGAGTCTTGGCTATACCTCAAAGTCACTGCAGAGTATTATTCCTGCTGTCTGGAAGTGTCTATACTATAGAGCGCTGCTTCATGATCTACTTACTCATCGCTCCCAGAGCAAACGCGCTTGTGCTGATTTATAATCTAATCAGCATTGAGCTCTGGTGAGTTTATTCCATTCAGTTGGTGGTGGATAAAGCACGGTGGATTTATATGTTTAAAGAAGAAAATTTTCTGTTTGGGGTGTTGGACATTTTTTCTATACACTTATATACACTAATTTTATGGATTATTTTCACTGGAGATTTTTTTGCATTTAAAATGCTGGGACTTTTATACACGTATTTGTGATATTAATTTTGATATATTTTAGCGCATTCCAATTGCTGATTTTCTTAGATCCAACTTTGTATTCAAATGGTCCTCCACGAGCATCAGATATATGGGAATACAACTAATGAATCACTTTTCTAAAATGTACTCCTTAAATTGTGTGCCACTCCTTGCCTCTTTTAAAAAATACATAGCGGGTTGGCACCAACACACCTTCTCTTGGATTGGTAGGTGTAATGTTATTAAACAGAATCTCCTCCTTAAACTCCTTTACCTGTTCCAAACTTTACCGATCTCCATTCCTGTCAGGGCAGGAGCTGAGGAATGGACAGGCAGGCCTAATAACAATGTAACGCACTGGCTGGCGACAACCACCACCCACAGACTGAAGTCCCCCAGGGAGCGGAGTCTAAGTCCCAGGCTGCCCTTCACCAGGGCCCCTGATGGTGGGGATGGACTTGACGCAGCCAGGAACCAGGTCGCGGCCCCCGAGACACCTCAGTTGCGGTAATGGCCGCCGCCAATGGCGTGTAGCTGGTGGAAAAGACAAAAGAGTAGTCGGGCAGGCCGGGTCGACAACAACGGGACAAAACGCTACAGGACAGCAGACGAGAATCACAGGCCACGGGCCGAGTTCAGCAACGGAGGGTCAGATCAAAGGAGAACACAAAGAATGGTCAGGTCACAAGCCGAGTCAGATTCCAGAAGAGTCACGAGAGTCAGAACAGAGTTATAGCAACACAAAGACACAAGACACAAGTGCAAAGGGCATGTGCGGATCACAGGCTTATATGTAATCAGCCACACCCCTCTGGGGGATGGACCTCAGAGACCAGAAGGCATAAAAGATTCCCACCATGCTCTGCAGAAATCCAACATGGACGCCAGCACATGGAGAAACACAACCTCTGGGAAAAGGTAGGACCTTGACAATTCCAACCTCCTATATGAGATCAATGCAATCGCTCTGGAATCAGTTTGTATGAGCTAATAATCAGGCCCATATTAAACGCACAATTCTTAGTTGACAAATAACACAGGGTGGCATGGCAATGCCCGACATGAGATTATACCAGTTGGTGACACAGTTCATGAGAGTCGACTGGAACAGCCACTCATAAATCTAACAATGGGTGGCCTTGGAAAATCATTCCTTTCCCACACCTCTCTCAGTTCTACCATGGTGCCCTTCCTTGCCCACACCATCTTTATATAATCATCTGACTATCGCCCCAACTTGGAAACTATGTGCAAAGGCATTTACTACTTTTGGCCTTTCCGCTTGCCCCTCTATCTCATACTGGGCAATCCTAAATTTCCCCCAGGCTTACAAGGTGAGACCTTCTCCTTATTTTACTGACAGGACTTATACTCTGCTACACTCTATATTAGCCAATCACAGTGGCTAAATATACATCACATGTTGCAGACATCACTGTTTTATCACCTCAATAGATTCCATCTGCTCCAATTATGCCATTAACTGAAATCTTTACCATCATGATTTACCCACCCCCTGTCAATTTGTGAATCCGAATGCAGAACGGAAGGCCCAAGAAGCCATCCACTGCCTTTCATATATAAACTTTTACTGACAGAGTCTTCTTCCACTGATCTCAAATTCCTAAACCAACAGGAAGGAGATCTCCAACTCCCATTTACCCTGGAAGACCATACAAAAAATGTAACTCTCTCCTGCAAATCCTCAGGAGACAGGCTATAAAATAGTGACTCGGTGGTACCATGCACCTGCGGTGCTTCACCAGATGTATCCACAGATGACTAATACCTGTTGGCGCTGTGGCATGGACAGTGGTGACATGCTTCATGTCTTTTGGTCCTGCTCATTACTTAGATTGTTCTGGACACAAGTCCATTCCATAACACAGAAATTCACTGATCGCCCTGTTCCATTTACCCCTGGCTTATTTCTTCTATACCTCTAAAATATCCCATTAAAAGCATTCAAATAGTCAGCAGTACAAAACCTGGTTAGTGCAGCACACGCCTGCATTCTGGCTCTTTAGAAAATCTCCGTAGTACCTTCATTAACACTCTGGTTTCATGAGATTGAAGATATAAAGACAATGGAAGACTTGACAAGTGTTGTGGGTTGCACAGAGGAAAAGGCCCTAAAAATGTGGTTTCACTGGACGGCATACTCCTGCATCATGGAGTTTCAACAGATTTCTGCTGGCTGCTTTCATATGGAAGTCTCAGCATTGAACCACCTGAGACTCTGAATTAACTAAGGCACTTAACTGCCATGGAGGTAGCGAGATTCTGCTGATAGGGTATCTCTGCCATAAAAACATAAGTGGCTGGGATCTTTACTCTACACAAACAAGAGTGGAGGAACGGACTACCCTTCCCTTCTGCTCCTATTCCCTCTTCCTCTCCTTCTCCCCCGGCCAACAACCTTCCCCTCCCCCTTGTTTTTTTTTTTCCTGGGGCTTTTTTACTTTATTATGATCTGGGCTCTCTGACACGGGTCACTTTGCTCTCATCTATGTGGAATCTCTGTTTTGAAATAGTCTTATCTCCTTATCTGATTTTTGTCTCCCCATGTATTTTTCTTCATCTCAACAACACAACCCCTACTCAGAGGACCCATACTGATTATCTGTTATATTGGAATGCCTACAGTTGGCATTTGTTTTGATTTTTGTACCTTTTGTATAATTTTTTAGTATTTGCTTGTTTTGATTTTCCCTGTACACATTTCGTAAAAAATAATAAAGATGGAATGCAAAAATAAATTATTGATAGCTATGTAATTAGAAATATAGGTGGGTTGTAGGCAGGTGCAGTCTCCTGGTGATTCCAGAAGAGCAGTGGCCATCTTGACACTATGTTCCAACCTCCCTCTGCAGCTGTTGGTCGGTACAGCAAGAGGAGAGACAGTGACAGGAGCCCTGCACAGGAATGATTCATGATGAGCTGTTCTTTATACACATTTTTGTGTTTTTAACTGCTTCCTTTAGTAAATTACTGGAAATTGCTGCATTTAAAAGCACCTTCTTGCTTTCCTCTTTTTTGTTAGAATCTGTTGCTACTCTAGGAAGTGCTGCCTCAGTGCTCTTCCCAGCCAGTACCCTACCCTGAAATGCAAAATCATGTATAGATAAACATGATTTTGCGCTCCCGTGCCACCCTGTAGCAGTATCTCTGCAATAGGATGTTTGGGAAGTGGTTAAAGTAGCAGTAAACTCTCTTTTTAAAAATTTAACCTATGGGTAAGCTTACAATAAGGCTTACCCATAGGTAAAATTAATATTTCCTAAACATGCACCATTTAGGAGATACAGTATTCTCGGCAGCCAGTGACATCACTGGAGCATGTGCTCTGAAGAAACGGCATACCCGGAAGGAGTGGGTGAAGATGAAAGCCTCTGAAGCGGTGATAGCGTGCTGCTGGAGGGCTTTGTTTTCAGGTAAGTCTTTCATAATGTGCTAGTAATATACATCGCAGGTATGCTCTGAAATGTGTAGCTTACAATGCCAGCATATTTTGCTTACTAAATATCCAGGATTGATGGCTATACAATTCTTGATGATTACTTGATGATTTACTACATTATTCTATTGCAAGAGACATGAATTAAGCTGTTGAGCTCTGGAATAATCTGTTTACAGTTTCTGGAGCAAAGCTCTGCAGACAGTAGGAATTGTCTAAAGTATTTTTTGTAGGTGTAGCATAACAACTCTTGTGGATGTATCATAACCATTTTTTATTACTATTAGGCATCATGCACATAGTCATATAAGGACCATACAGCTAGCCGAGCCTGTGTACGGACATTTCTCGGACCCACTAGTGTTGCTTCAGAACCCCTCACATGTGCTTTCTCTTTCCTGAAGCAGTAGCTCGGAGCTCAGAGTTTGAGAGCTCACTCATGTGATGGTGAACAGTAATAGTTGGGGCTCACTTAGCAACATCTTGCGAGTTTTCAGTCAGGCTTCAGGAGGTAGATAAATGATCTACACCTATAGCAAGGGCATTATTCAACTTTAGTCAAATCTGCAGTTTGTCTCTTCATAGACAGTTTTTCAGTAAAGATGAACTAACCCTTTAACATTAGTTTCCATATCATCACCGACATTTGCTCTGTCTTATTAAATAATTTTGTTGTAACAGTTTGAGCCTTAGGCCCCTAAAGCAAACAGTATTTTCATTTTTCTGTTCCTCCAACTATATTCATGACTGATTAAAGTTTACTGCAAACCTTTTTAATATTCTGCTTAAAAAATGTAAAGTTTTTCTTTGTGAGCATATCTCCATACTCCAGCTCATAGGATGATAAATCCTATATAAAATAAGTCTGCCACTCAGTACAGCAATCTAGATTGTTTTGTTATCTCTCTGTTCAGCGTTACAATTGGCTTGCTGACTTGGAAGACTTTGCCTCTTGCACTGGCATACAATCTGCACTGTGATTTTCCAGTTTCATGGACGGATTCAAAGACATAAACAGAGAGAAGTTAGAATTAACCTATTAAAAGCACACAGATTAGCTGCAGGTGAGCCAGAAACATCCTATTTCCCAGGAAATAGTTTCATCTAATAATTATCTGACAGTCTGATAGAAAATATTATGAGAAGTGATTCCCCAAGAAAAGTTTGAAAACTTCTTATAGGTTTCTAAATCTTCTGTTTGGTTATTTGTTATAGAGAGTTTGTGATTGCTGCTAATAGAGAATTGTGAGTTAGAATAAAATGTATTAAACAATGTGCTCTGAGAAAGGCTTTACTTTATGCGATAGGCGTATTTTTTTATTTATTACTTTAAAGACTTCCCGACCGTGCTATAGCCAAAAGTTGGCTACAGTGCAGTTGGCTATTCCTGGGATGGACATCCTCCTAGAACCACACCGACCTGCATGTCCCCCCGGGGCGTGCGCCGTGAGCGATCTGTGATTGTTGTGTCATTCGGACACAGCTGATCACGTATCCAACTAGGGGGCCAATTAGAGCCGCATTTTACATGTGGCAGCTGTGTCCAATCACAGCAGATCACATGTAAACAGAAAATGCTGGTTATCAGCAGTCCTCTCCTCACACTGACAGCTCGTGAGGAGAGGACAGCCGGTAAGCAGCATTTCTTAGGGGGACATCTACAGTGATCATCAGGGCACTGACCATCAGTGCCCTGATGATCAGTGTAGCCCCAACAGTGTGGCTAATAGTGCCCATCTGTGGTGGTTTTCAGTGCCCATCAGTGCTGGATATCAGTGCCCATCTGTTATTGGTTTAGAGAATAAAGAGTAATATATTGATATTTATAGTTTTATTTGAAAGAATATATTTAATTATAGTCTGTATTTAGATGAAAGAATATATTTAATTATAGACTATATTTAGGTATAGTCCACATTAATGTTTTTTTAATATTACTTTCTCCTCTGAAAATGATGTGTTTGATCATCAAGAAAAAGAGTTAGTGCGCTCCTTTTTTTTAGGTTTATCCACAAGAAGGGCACATTTGTTGTTTTACATACAACAAATTATATATATTATAGAGTATTATAGTAAGTTTAACACACTTAGGAAGTGCCGCATATTTATTGTTAAATATTTATATGGTGTGTGCGGGAACAATTGTAGATGTGAGCAGCACCCTTTATACATTATATTTTTAAAGTATTAGACAAATGTGTAGAATATTTTTGGTTTTGAATCCACTTTATAGCACACGAACTAGGCAGCATGGAACTTACACTCACATTTAGAGGGTTGTATGACTGCGCAATTGCCAGTTAAAGTAGCACAGTTCTGATAAGCAAATCATGTCCTAGTCATGGGGGGTAAAACCTGCCAGAGGTCAAGTGCTTAATCAAAAATCAAGTGCTTAATCAAAAAATTAATAGTCACTAGTCTGTTAGGCACATACATAACCTAATCCATTTTCAGAATCATTACTTTTGCAATATCCTTTCAGAGGACCATATCCTTGTGGCTGCTCTATCCTTCTCAGGGTGTCCAGTCCCTTCACTATCCCGTATAGTCTGATTGGTGATTTAATTAATGCCATTATGGAGGAGAACAGTTGGAAATTCTATTTTAATTGAGCTGGGACTTCTTACAGCCCAATTGCATCATTTAATCCTATGTGGACTGTGCACACATTATCTGAGTGGGAGATTTTTTCATGTAGGTAGCATTTACATGAGCTGCAAATGTGGGGCATTACTGATGCACTTTATAAGTATGTGCACACATGGCACCATTGAAAATCACTTTTGTACAATTTATACTGGTTGGAAATTTGATAGAGGGTGTGATTTTGTTCTTATTGCCCCACTAGGTTTGCTCTAATCACCCCTGGCTCAGCTATGATTCCTCCCCTGCTCACTACTAAAGACAGAGCAGGCTGGTTACCTGCTCATATGTCCGGTAGAAGGGTGAACAGCAGAGATAAAAAACAGATTGAAACTTGTGATATTGGGACTTGGGACACATGGGCATGACTCCTGTTTTTTTTTTTTTTTTAACCACTTCAATACCGGGCACTTTTACCCCCTTCCTGCCCAGGCCAATTTTCAGGTTTCAGAGCTCTCACACTTTGAATTTTGCGGCCATGCAACACTGTACCCAAACTAAAATTTTATAATTTTGTTCACACAACTAGAACTCTCTTTTACTGGTATTTAATCACCACTGGGGTTTTATTTTTTGCTAAATTAACAAAAAAAGACCGAAATTTAAAAAAAAAAAAAAACGTTTCTTTGTTTCTGTTATAGAAGTTTGCAAATAAATAATTGTTCTTCACAAATTTAGGTCAAGATCTATTTTGCTACATATCTTTGGTGAAAATAAACCAAATCAGTGTTTATTATTTAGTCTGTAGGAAAGTTATAGAGTTCACAAACTATGGTATATATCTGAAAAGTGATCAATCCTGAAGTTCTGACAGCCAATCTAATTTCTTAAGGGCCCAAAAATGTCAGAACAGTACAGATATCCCCAAAATGACCCCTTTTTGCAAAGTAGACAGTCCAACGTATTTCATAAGAGGCATGGCGAGTTTTTTGAAGTTGTAATTTTTTTGTCATAATTTTTTGGAAAATTAAGAAATTTAAAAAAAATATTTATGTCACCAGTGCAATACAGCATCATCATATAACTGGTGTGGCGGTGATCAGGGACACTGAACTGTGATGGTAGAAAAAAAATTGATAATTTTTTTTCAATCTTTTTTAGTTTGTTATTATTTTTTTAATAAATTTTCTCTTTTTTTAAGATTTGTTATTCATATTACACTATGATCAAAGTAGTACAATGTTACCATAGTAACATTGTACTACTTTGGGGAAGTGATCAGTATTTTTTTTTTTTACACAATTTGATTGCTTATAGCAAAGAATTTATTTTCTATAAGCAAGCATTTAACTGAATGAAATCGATTCATTCAGCTTTTTTTGTTGTGATTAGCTGTGATTGGCCATGGCTAATCACATGATACAGATGAGCTGTGACTGGTCCAGCCTGTGCATGTGATCACTGTGACCATTCTCAGCTAGACCCGCTTGTATACAATGGATGGCATGAAAGGATGCCATACATTGTATACAACTGTCATGTGATTGGTCACAGCAGGTCACATGGTACTGGCAACAGGCCCGTTACACAGATCTGTCAGCAGCCGTGTCCGAGGCACACAGCCGGTGATAGATCTCACCCCACGCAGCCCTGCGGGCACGCGCAAAGTGCGATCCGGGAAGGACGTCATGTGACGGAGGGACGAGAGGTTCGCCTGGCTGTTATTTTACTATAGGCCGGGCGGGAAGTAGTTAAAGAGCCAAAGATCTGCTCCAGGTGAGTGCCAAATGTGCATAACCCCTCCACAGACACGTAGGTGCTGGCCCGATCCGTGATCACAGATACAATGGAAAAAAAGAATGGTTGGACACACAAACAGCAATTATTATTATTATTATTATACAGTATTTATAAAGCGCCAATAGTTCACTCAGCGCTGTACTTTACAAAGGGGGACAGAACATGTGACAGAACAATACCAATACAATGCAAAACATGAGGGGATTGAGGGCCCTGCTCTTTCGAGCTTACAATCTAGGAGCAATGTGGTGGATGATATCCTTTATTGGAATCCTTTACATGAAATATGATAAGAACATGACAAGACAGGACAGAGGAGCAGTAGAAGCGTTACACATGTGCTTAATCATCACTGATTTTTACTTGTCATAGAAAGCTTTAAACAGAATACAACAGCTGATGACAATTGGCAATTAAACTTGAATCAGGATTAACATAGTATACAAATCACATGGCACAACGTTAAAAACATGACACATATACTGACAGAAATTAAAATGCAACTTTGATATGTGTCGTACCTAGAATAAATCACAGATATATAAACTTTGGAACTGGCATAATAAGCAGGATTGCATAAAACCCTTATTGTGCACGGTGCATACAGGAAGGAAGAAGGGAAAAAAAAACAACCCTAAATATAATAATGAAAATAAAATGTAATACAGAAAAATAAAAATAAAATCGACCCTACTCATAAAAATGAGTAACATCCAACTCGGCATTCAGCCCTTGAGGGATGCGTGTCTGCAAATGACAAATAAAAAAAACCTGCCATTTGCACAGAACACGAAAGTTGTCATCTCCTCTAGCAGGAGTCTTAACTCTTTCTATCACTTGGATGTCAACTATTGAACAATCACCACCATGTAAAGAGTTGAAATGTCTGAATACATTGGTGGAATGATTGTTTCTCACATCACAAAGATGTTCACGAAACCTGTCCTTCAGCTTTCTGCTCATTTGTCCTACATATTGTGTATGACAAGCAAGGCAGGTGATGAGATAAATTACATATTTGGTGTTACAATTAAAAACATTTTTAATGTGAAAAACCTTTCCATTACTGATAGAACAAAAACTATTCCCTGTAATCATGTGGGAACAGGACAAAAGTAGATGAAATCGATGTTGGATTGAAAAAACTTGGGGATTAGGTCCTGCACAGAGAAGGTGCCTTTCTGGAAATAATGTCCAATACCCTTGTTCAGGATTTTGGGACAAATATTGTCATTGTATAAAATCAGTAAATATTTATTTACTATATTGTTTATTTGTCCAAATTCTGAACTGGAAGACAAAACCAAAGAAGGATGACTAAATTTATCTAATTGTTTTTTCTTAGTACCTCTATGTATCTCTGATCTATCTTTTTTGTTTTGCAATACCATAGGCTCTATCAAGAGCCCACTTAGGATATCCTTGTTCTATAAGCCGATGAAACAAAGATTGTGATTCCCGTTCAAAATCTGAAGTATCACTACATATACGTCGTAGGTGCAAAAACTGTCACACTGGTATTCCTTTAATGGTTTGTCTGGGGTGGCTTGATTGTGCTAAAAGGAGATTGTTACCTGCCAAGGGTTTCTTACATAATTTGGTACTGACTTGCCGATCTTTTGCAACCAAACATACATCCAGGAATGCAATTGTATCTTTATGAGATTGACCAGTAAAGAAGAAATTACAACTTTTCTGATTCAAATATTCCAGGAACATGTCTGGCTGCATCTCCTTACTATTGCAGATCTACAACAGATTATCAATATATCTTTGATATGTCATGATCTGACCCCTGAATGGGCTACTACCGGCAAAAGTGTGGGACCGCTCCCACTAACCCATGTATAAGTTGGCGAGTGAGGGCAAAAACCTGGTCCCCATAGCTGCCCCATACTTCTGTAGATAAAAAACATGATCAAAAACAAAATAATAATGCTGTAAAAAATATTCCAAAACCTCCACAGTAAATCTGCAATGTTCAAAAGACAGGTCAGTATAGTTCTGCAGATATAACATAACCACTACACAGGCTAAATTATGCGGGATTGAAGAATACAAAATGGCTACATCACATGTAAGTCAGATGTAACCCTCATCCCAAATTACATTCTGCATGACCTGTAACAAATGGTTAGTATCTCTAAGATATCCTTGCAATCTACTCACTAAAGGCTGTAATTGTCCATCCAACCACTGATTAAGCCTCTCATTCAAAGAACCGATGCCAGTCACTATGGGGCGACCTAAGAGAGGGTTAAGACCCTTATGAGGTTTAGGAAGATGGTAAAACGTAGGAATAATAGGATAGTCAGGAACAATAGATTGTGCTTTCTTGGAGATAAAAACTCCCAAACAGAGCCCCTTGGCTACTAAATTTGCCAAAGTCATCTTGAATGTTTTAGCTGGATTGCTTTTCAGTATCCTACATGTCTTCACATCTGACAATTGTCTAAAAGCTACTTTTTTTTATAGGGCTCAGTATCCATTATTATTACCATCCTACCCTTATCAGCATTACGGATCACTATAGGTGGATCTGACATCAAACTATGTAAAACAAACCTTTCATCTACAGTGAGATTATCATTATCTGTATGAGATTTAGAGGGGATCTTAGTGGTTAGTTTCACAAGATCTTGTTCCACTCATTTTTTAAATGTATCCCTCTGTGCACAACGGGAACTAACAGGGTAAAAATCAGACCGGACTTTGAGGGGTACTTTATGAACATACAACACCTACGTTGTTGTCATTTGCCATAAAACCACTCTCATCTAACAAATCCTCTAAAGCAAAAACCGCACAATGATCTTGAAAGGATAAATGTTTATTGAAATCAAATGCTGAAAGATCCTCAGAATTTGGGTTCACATTAACCTCTTTGGTACAAAAAAAATGTCTTTTAATGGTCATATTACGTATACATTTATTTATATCAATTATGGTTTCAAAGAGGTTAAACTGTCTAGGTGGACAAAAATTAAGACCGTTGGACAACAAAGATGTTTCATCTGTAGTCAGAACCCTACTTGAGACTTTTAATACACTAGATGTATTGACTATTTCTTGTGTGGATGTGTTCTGAGAGGATATCGGTATAAATGTCCATTGTTGATTCCACCTCCCTCCTCTCCGGATCTTTTTATATTTTTGTTGTGTCCCTTCTTTTTCTTCTTTGTATGTTGTTGTGAGCTGTTTTGTGGAGGAATTGGAGTGCTAGCCTCTCTAGAAGTGTGTGGTTGTTCAGAGGAAGATGAATCAGATACTGTCATTGCCATGGTCTGCTCTGCTAAATCCGTTTCTGGATCTGAAAAGCTTACTTGCTTTTTATATGGCTGTTGGTGGCGGCCCCAAACATTTTTGCTTTTCCAAATATACATTTTAATCATTTCATAGTCCAATTTGTCTCGCATCATTTTCTCCTTTTTATTACTGATTATTTATTTTTCCATGCGATTCATCTTTTCACTCAGGATGTTATCCAACTAAGCAAATTTCTGGATTTCTTTAAGGGGCAACAACTCTTGTTGTTGAGCAGTGATCTCTGAATGCAATTTATCAATTTACATGGTTTTAGAGGCAATAATAATGCGTATTAGATCAAATGAACAAACTGAAAGCACTTCAATCCACTTTTTCTTGAGATCATCATTGAACAGATCAAAAGTAGGAAAATGTTTTATTCTCAAGCCACAAAGAGTCCTCTCCAGGGATAGATATTCCGTAAGGGTAGTTTTATCCCAATATTCTTTAATCTCCTTGATCATGCATGTTTTCAGAGCTCCTGTGTTATCTTCATTTTGTCTTTATTTGCATATAACACATTTTGAACATTAGCTCTGAAAGGACTGCAAATAAGAGTCCTAAAGGTATGACTAACACTGTCTTGAGAGCTGTTTTGAGTCATGTTTTTTTCTTCTTGCCTCCTCTGTGCTATCACTTGCCTCCCTGCCTGGCATATAATTGAAGATAATGTGGCCAAGCTGCCATGTTAGTAGTGTGATTAGTAGTGAGAGGAGCAGGAGAAGATAAAGAAGCAAAGCATTGCTAAGGGTAATTTGAGTAGTGCTGGTGGGAGCATCTGGGATGAAGCATATGTGTCTACTGAAGAATATACCTTTAGAAACCATATGCCCACCCTCAGAATACAGACGATTGCCGCTCAATCAATGGCCACAGACCCACCCAGTTAACACCAACACAGGAACCTAATGTCCCATAGTATGATGGTATGCATAGTTTCATGCAGGTTTGGAAGAATGGAGAAAATGACATGTGGTGCTGCTGTAACTTCTCCCTCTGGTGGTCGGTTAACACACTATACGCCTTGGGATACCTGGTCTGAAGAGATCCTGGTTGCTGGCTCCCTCTGGTGGTCTTCAATCAGAGCTTTGCCATTTGGAAATCCTGTTGAAATGCTGCAATAGATGTTGCCATAATCAGAACACCTGGGTCCAGATGCTCACACCTAGATGATCTCATCATCTACATGCGTTTTATATAGCGCTATCTGGTTAGTGCATAATATTCTCATTTCCTCACCATTTGATGTCACGAATATTTGATGTTTGCTATAAAAATACTGTCACCCATCTTCACGTTTCAATTTTGGAAATCTATTCATGAACTTATCCATGCACTGCGATTCATAGCTATGTGCGTTATGCACCATTTTGCACACATATAAGTATATATTCTAAATTCGAAGTAACATATATGTGTTTGGTATTTTGTTTGTTTTATATCATTTAGGAGAGCTGCATGCTTGTTTTATATATTGATGTTATCCCAAGAGGTTTTCTGAGGTTTTACCCTTTTATGCTAAGCTGCTCCACTATACAGATCTAGCGCTCGTTTCTTTTAGATATTTGTCTGCTGTAACTGTTGCTCAGGCAGTTAAGTAAGGTTAGTGTCAATAATGCTACTATATTTTTGTTTTTCCCTGCATTTCAATTTTTACCACAATAAACATAATCTAGCTAGTATAAAGGGAGCAAAATAAAATATTAGGACTTTTGTTGATAGTATCTCAAAGATCATCTTTATATCTTCCTTTTATGTGATGTCATCGGGGTGAGGGGTGAGCAGAATATCTAGGCAGGTGGTACATGTCACATCTGATGTGCTCCCTAGAGTCAAATTAAAGCTGCAATTCCCATGATTCTGTATATATATATATATATATATATATATATATATATGGGGGTAGCTAAGGTGGGGAATCACCTTCCCTTGGAAAAAAGGTAGTCCAGACAGCAGGGCTTTCTTAAAATCTGACTTGTTGACAGTTTTACTTAAAAAGTTGCAAGCATCATAAACAAACACAAAACAGAAAATAAACCCTCGCCATCCAGGCACTAACTAAACATAGGAGATTCCTATCTCAATGGTGAAGGGCTTCTCTGTCACCAACAAAATAAAAACAGTATGCAAACCTTTTCCTTTCTTCTACAACACAAACTTTCATCCTCAGCTCACTCAGATATGGCTCTCTGAAGTCCCAGGCCAAGAGCAGCTCCTTGCTCCAGTCCTGCCTGATTTATACCACCTGCCGGAGGCCATCAGTGGACCACCAAATCCGGTCCAGAACCACCTCTGCCATAGTGGCCTGGAAAACCCGGAGTGGACTCCACCTTAATCTCCCAGATACGAACGCATGCGAGGTAAAACATAGCGTCCATCAATCACACCACCTTGCAAAATGTCACTATATATATATATATATATATATATATATATATATATACACACATATATATACATACAGAGAAAGAGAGAGAAAACAACTGCTGCAAAAAAACCCCAAAAAAAAACTGCTGAGAAAGGGACTGCAGAGCCCAATCTCAGGCTTCATGGGACTGAGATTAGGCTCTGCAGTCACTTTTGCAGCAGTTGTTTTCTTTTTCCACGTCACAATCCTGTGCAATGTCCTCTTGTCTCTTTTGGTCAGTTGACCATGCCCACTGCGCTTTTGCTTATCAGACGACGTTTTCCCAGAAACTGTATATGCTGGCATAACCTTTGATACTGTACCTCACGACATGGCAAATAAATTGGCAACTTCAGTCAAAGGGGTACCAACAATTTGCACTCTTTGAAGCTCAGTATTCTCTGACATGACTCCGTATTACTAGTAGCACATCCGATGAATGGCAGAAGTGAGGCTTCCCACCTTTTAGCTAGGTGTCTCATTACACAGCTAAAGAAAAAGAATGTTGCATCACTTCCGTTTTCAATGTGAAACATCATCACTTTCACACATGCAAATCTTGTAGTGTTTCCAGTTTTTTGTCCAACCCCTGTGTTTTTTTCAAAGGTTTCCACTACATATTTTTGTTTGAATTGTGGAAACACCCAACTAGATGTTGCCATAGCAGCAATATTGCTATTGCACTATGTGCTGTGATCTTGTGCTTCATGAATGATTACTTTTTTAGTGAATATTTTGTCTTCTTTGTGCTTGCGTTGTTATTTCTTGCATGCGTGGGACTTGTTCATTTTCTGTAATGGCCCAGTAATTTGTAAATAGAAAAAGATGTTGAAATGGTGTGAAATACACATGCAATTCCTGAAACATAGGCACGGCATAAATATCTACTGTTTTGTTCAACCACTACAGCCACTGTTTTCTGACTGACTTCTTCTACTTAGATATGCTAGCTTGTCCATTACCTGTGACAATACCCAAGTGCATTATTAATAAAAAGAAAAATAAATAACAGAAACTCTACAAATGTACAAGAGCCTCTTGTTCATTATTGTTGGTTTGCTTTTAATGCAAGAATTCTTCCTGCTGAGACTTTGACCTGTGCCCCAAACAATAACAGCAGATTTCTAAAAATACATTTTTGTTTATTTCTATTTTTTACTTGAGGCTGTTAATTGATGCTGGTGTTCCAGATAACAAATTCTTTTTTTTTACTATCACCTGCATGCATGTCACTGTTAAACTTCATGAAAACAGTCAAAGAAGTAGTTAAACTTTTTCCACTGCAATATTTTCATCTGGACACTTAGTTTTGTGTTTGCGTCAAATTCATTTTAATTTACTTTTAGATGGTTTGGGGAATTATGGAATTAGTTTTCTTGTCCCTGTGATATAAAAGCTCTAATAATATACTTTTTTAATAAGATACTGTAGCATCCAATTAAAAGGTATAGTACTTTCTTAATAGGGCTTTTATGTCATAAGGTTGGGAAATCTAGCCACATAGACCTTACTCCCTCTGAAAATATGTTAATGCAGAATCTTAATAAGATCTTACTTACACTGCCGATGAGAGGATGGCTTAGAAAAGACACATTCACAGCAGGGACATCAGCTCCGTTAACTCTACCGCCAACAGGACAATGTGAAATGCAGGAGCAGAAGTCAAATCTGAAAATCAATGGTTTCCCTGAGTCAACAGCGGGTCTGAATTTAAAAACAGTGATCGCTATTTTGGAAAAGTTCCCAACATGAACATTGAGCTGGAGATAGTGCACCTGGTTCAAGCTTTAACATATGTCAACACAACCAGACCTAGAGGCACTCTCTGGAGGCTGCACTTCTACACATCCGAACCCCCCCGGAAGTTGAGACAAGGTCTGCAGTAATGATGGAAAGGCACAAGTGCCAGGGTGCCGACAATGTAGACTGGAACTTGAGAGCAATGGTATCCAGTGAGCAGTAGTACAGCTGGTAGTACACTGAGTATGTGTTAAGTTTAGTTAAAGTCGGAGTTGGGTCCAAAGCCTGGTCTAGTAGAAGCCGAACAGAAAGGGACCAAGTTGTAGGCAGACCACAGGCAAAGATTGGCAATGAGTGGGTAGTGAGGAATGAATTCTCTAGGCTGGATTGTAGTCAGTAATCCAGGCCAAGGTCAGTAGCCCCGATAATGCACAAAACAGACAAGGGTAATTCGAAAGTGATCTCAGGTGGAAGCCATGCCAATCACAGAATCAAGATAAGTATCAGGATCAAGAACACAGGAGCAAGACTGAAGACCATTCAGAAAAGAATTTATGCAGAGTTTAGATTTAAATAGCCCTTTTGGTGGCAGTGGATGTGAGTGTAAGTTCAGACATATGTGGGCTTGTGTATGTGCTCATATGTGCTTGCACTTAGACTTCTATGTCTACAAATATGTGCATGCTCATGCACATGCATATTAGCAATAATGCAAGATCGCATGTTCCTGGCAATAAACCTATTTTGGCAGAAATACAATCTTTAAATTGGGTGCTTGCCTTGAGTACGTAATCTATTTCAAATCTTCCTAATATTAGCACTATCCTTTTTTCTAAAGTTCGTACAGTATATATGGTCCCAATCACACCCATAGGTCACTTACAATTTTTTTTACCTTGCTTAAAGACCATGGAGGCATGGTATTTCCTAACTCTCTGAAATACTACCAAGCAGTCCACCTTTCCACATTCCTGGAAAGGTGTAGAAACTCCAACTAAAAAAACAATGGAACCTCTTTGCTGTCTTCAATGGCAAAATAAACTAAAACCCTTAAAAAAAAATCTCATTATTGGGCCATATCTCAAAATTATCTCTGACATTACTTGCTTTTCTAGCCCTGAAATGGCAGTGGCACTCGTAAGTTTGGTCATAGGGAACCCAGATTTTGTCCTGAGCACATGAGATAAACAATGTCTTTGATTTCTCACTATCATAAATTCAGACTTAAAAATTTTATTTCCCCCACAGATATATAGACAATGATATATCTACCCTTGGATACCTGGAGATTTAAAAAATGAACTTGCTTCTTTGCCACCAGTCTCAAGCTTATCACCACACATCCAAAACAAACTCCTTATGAAATACTTTGGACATATTCATAGTATACAAATGTCAAATATAGCCATCTGATTAATTTATGCCACCTTTCTTACTTAAATGGGAGAAAGCTCTTGGAATATCATTTAATCTAGAAAACAAAGAGATGAAATACTATATTTTTCTTATTAATTGCCAGTGGAATTCAAGAATCAGGCTGGAGGATCTTAACAAGATGGCACAAGTTCTATACAAAATGTATCCACAAACTTCTTACTCCCTTGGATATGTAGAGCAGTCAAGGGCACCCTCTTACACATCTTTTGGTCTTGCAACAAACTACTATACCTCTAGAAAGAGGATTGAGACCTCATTAAATAACAGACAGATGTTGCCTTTGGGGAAAACCCATCAGTCTGGGTCTCCTTCACCTTTTGAGTCTTCCCAGGGACAAATACAAAGAGTCCTTTCTGATCCACCCCCTAAACACACTCAAAATAATACAGCCTACCCTTCTGTAAGCAGGAATCTCACCCATTCCTTAACTTTTGGTTCTTTAAAACAATGTAATTATACACTAAACATTTTGTGTTGAATGGTAATCAGGGCTATTTTCTACTAATCTTGGTTTTATTGCAAACTCTGTGTCAACACTAATTATTAATGTATACTGTACTTTTACCCTTGTCTTTGAAACATAGAACTAAAAAATGTAGTTGCATTCTGTATAGTAAAATCATGATTAGAAGATATTTCAAAGAGGACTTGTCAAAAACTATAAAGAAATTGATGAACTGATGAAAAATCCTGCAGTTTTTAAAGATATAAGTGCATATCAAAATAAAAAAACAGAGCTAAAATAGTGTAACCAAGGTATGATAAAAAAGGACTATTTATAGTGGTAGAATTGTTATTCAGTAAGGCAAGGTCTATAAATGGGATCCATGGGAAAATCCAAGTTCTTGGGTTCTTTAGTAGAATCTAAATAAAAAGAAAAACACACTTTGAATATAGAAGCAGGGGTTGAAGGTCAGAATTGTGATAATTTGGAAACAGATCCTGTGGAACCAGGAACCATCCCTTAACACACTCACTCTTTTTTAGACACAAAGACACAAATATTATAGACACAACATCACAAAGACACAAAGGTAGGAACAAAGCCTTTCACAAATGTAGAGGGAATAGAGCGGTATGTGATGAAGAAGATTTGAAGAATACAGTGAATATTATCAGTCTTTCTACTGCTACATTACCAGACAATATACAGACAATTAAATCTGGATTTCAACTTTAGTAAAGAAAGAAATATTGACAGGCTTGAATTTGTAAGGCTTCATTCACATGGCAGTAAAAAAGGAATATATAAGTGTTTTTGTAAAAGACAGATCTGAACACATCTGCATTGGTTTCAATGAGGCTGATCACACAGGTGTGTAAACGTGAGCTCCTTTCAGATCCCTAATACAGAAATCAAAAATCTGCGTCTAAGAACAAGCGATTCATGCACTTATGCATATAAACACATGTATACGCATTTATTCACATATAAATTAAGTCTAAACAAAAGGGAGAAATAAATTATCATAAAACCAAGTTATGTATGCAGATGCATCTTTACACTTCTTTATGCATTTAAGGGCATCTATTCACATGTATTTTACTAATCTGTATGCAGGAACTTTTTTCCTATAAAACACATGTGTAATAACATTAGTAAAATGTTTATGGCTGTGTGAATAAAGCCTAAAAAGTCTTCACTTTGCTGAAAGAAATCTGAATTTGAATAGTTACATGAAAAAAAGAATTGCTGATATCAAATATGGTTAAGGATTGGATGAATTGACAAGGAAGGGATACAGAGTTTTGAGGGAGGAGGTTAATTTGACAACTGAATCTGATGACCTGGATTTTGATTACATAGTTAGTCTGGCTGAAAAAAGAGAAAATTCCATCCAGTTCAACCAAAAAAAAAGTTATAATCCTATACTAACAATTGATCCAGAGAAAGGCAAAAAAACCCAGCAAAGCATGATCAAATTTTCTCCTGCCTTCCTGATTCCCCCCAGAGGCAATCGGATATTCCCTGGATCAATGTTACCTATAAATGTTAGCATCCAGTTATATTGTGTGTATCTAGGAAAGAATCCAGGCCTTTGTTAAAGCAATCCACTGAGCTTGCCAGAACCAACTGTTGAGAGAGTCTATTCCACATTTTCACAGCTTTTACTGTCAAGAAACCTTTCCTTATTTGGAGATTAAATCTCTTTTCCTCCAGATATAAAGAGTGCCCCCTTGTCCTATGTGATGACCTCAAGATGAATAACTGTACACAGAGTTCACTATATGAACCACTGATGTCTTTATACAGTTGCAAGAAAAAGTATGTGATCCCCTTGGGATTACGTGGAGTTTTGCATGAATTGGACATAAAATGTGCTCTGAACGTCATCTAAGTCACAACAATAGAAGAACACAGTCTGCTGAACATAATACTACACAAACATTAGATGTTGCCATGGTTTAATTGCACATAACATGTAAACATTCACAGTACAGGGAGGAAAAAGTATGTGAGGCCCTAGCTTTATGACTTGTCCCAGAGCTAATTGGAGCCAGGAGTGAGCCAACCTTGACTCCAATCAGTGTGATGATATTGGATGTGTTGCTGACAGCTGTCCTGCCCTTAAAAAACACACACCTGTTTTGGGTTTACTGGTTTCAAGAAGTACTGTCTGACGTGAACCATGCCTCGCAGAAAAGAGCTCTCAGAAGACCTACGATCAAGAATTGTTGACTTGCATGAAGCTGGAAAGGGTTACAAAAGTATCTCCAAAAGCCTTGATGTTCATGTGTCCATGGTAAGACAGACTGTCTACAAATGGAGAAAGTTTAGCACTGTTGCTACTCTCCCTAGGTGTGGTCGTCCTGTAAAAATGACTGCAAGAGCACAGCGCAGAATGCTGCATGAGGTAAAGAAGAATCCCAGAGTGTCAGCTAAAGACCTACAGAAATCTCTGGCACATGCTAACATTTTTGTTGACACATCTACAATAAGGAAAACATTAAACAAGAATGGAGAACATGGGAGGACACCACGGAGGAAGCCATTGCTGTCCAAAAAGAATATTGCAGCACGTTTGAAGTTTGCAAAAATGCACCTGGATGTTCCACAGCACTACTGGCAAAATATACTGTGGACAGATGAAACCAAGATTGAGTTGTTTGGGAAGAACACACAACACTATGTGTGGAGAAAAAAAGGCACAGCACACGAATATCAAAACCTTATCCCCACTGTAAAACATGGCGGAGGGAGCATCATGGTTTGGGGCTGCTTTGCTGCCTCAGGGCCTGGACGGATTGTTGTCATTGATGGCAAAATGAATTCCAGAGTTTATCAAGACATTTTGCAGGAAAACGTACAACCATCTGTCTGCCAACTGAAGCTCCGCAGAGGATGGGTGATGCAACAGGACAATGACCCAAAGCATACAAGTAATTCAACAAAACAATGGCTGCAACAGCACAGAATACGCCTTCTGGAGTGGCCCAGTCAGAGTCCTGACCTCAACCCGATTGAAATGCTGTGGCATGACCTTAAGAGAGCAATTCACACCAGACATCCCAAGAATATTGCTACACTGAAACAGTTTTGTGAAGAGGAGTGGTCCAAAATTACTCCAGATCATTGTGCAGGTCTGATCTGCAACTACAGTAAACATTTGGTTGAGGTTATTGCTGCCAAAGGAGCGTCAACCAGTTATTAAGTCCAAAGGTTCACATACTTTTTCCTCCCTGCACTATGAATGTTTACATGTTATGTGCAATTAAACCATGGCAACATCTAATGTTTGTGCAGTATTATGTTCAGCAGACTGTGTTCTTCTATTGTTGTGACTTAGATGACGTTCAGAGCACATTTTATGCCCAATTCATGCAAAACTCCATGTAATCCCAAGGGGTTCACATACTTTTTCTTGCAACTGTACATGTTGATCATATCCCCCCTAATCTCCTCTTCTCAAGAGAAATTAAATTTATTTCCTCTCATCTTTCCTCATAGCTGAGTTCTTCCATGCCTCTTATCAGTTTGGTTGCCCTTCTCTGCACTTTCCCCAGTTCCCCAATGTTTTTTTGTGAATTGGTGCCCAAAATTGATATGCATATTCCAGATGTCTTACTAATGATTTGTACAGGGGTAAAATGATATCTCTCTCTCTGGAATCTATACCTCATTTAATACAAGAGAGGATTTTGTTCACTCTAGAATCCGCAGCTTGGCATTGCATGCCATTATTAAGCCTATGACCTACCAGAACTCCCAGATCCTTCTCCACCATTGATTCCTCCAGTTGTACTCCCCCTAGTATGTATGATGCATGTATATTCTTAGCCCCCAAGTGCATAACATTACATTAAATTAAATTACATTACATTAAATTACTTAACCTTATATTGAACCTCATTTGCCACATAGTTGCCCAATTAAACAGTGCATTGAGGTTGGCTTGTAAATTGGAGACATCCTGTAAGGACGTTATTCCACTGAAAAGCTCGGTGTCATCTGCAAAGACTGAAATAGGATTTTTAATCTCAGACCCTATATCGTTTATAAATATATTAAAAAGTAAGGGTCCCAACACTGAACCTTGGGGTACACCACTAACAACCCTAGACCATTCAGAGTATGAATCATTAACCACTACTCTCTGAATACAATCTTTTAGCCAGTTTTCTATCCATTTACATACCTTTTTTTCCCAAGCCTGTAGACTTTACCTTTAATTTTAGCTGTGTGTGGGGAACTGTGTCAAACGCTTTTGCAAAATCCAAGTATACCATGTCCACAGCCACCCCACTGTCCAAGGTTCTGCTCACCTCCTCATAAAAACAAATCAGATTTGTTTGACAACTTCTGTCTTTCATGAATTCATGCTGTCTGTTGCTTAAAATATATTTTCCAGCAAGAACTCATCTAAGTGGTCTTTTATTATACTCTCCAGTATCTTCCCAATTATAGATGTTAAACTAACAGGTCTATAATTACTTGGTAAAGATTTTGACCCCTTCTTAAATATAGGCACCACATTGGCCCTATGCCAATCCAGTGGTACTATGCCAATCATTAAAGAGTCCCTAAAAATTAGAAACAATGGCTTTGAAATGACTGAGCTCAATTCTTTTTGTGGTTTGTCCTGCTATCCTTTGCAACCTGTTGTTCGTTTTCAATTTTTGCGGCCTTGATTTCCTTTTTACATATTCTGTTATATTCTTTGTAATGTTTAAATGATGAATCATTCCTTCATTATTATATTTAATAAAAGCTCTTTTCTTATTATGTATATCTTTTTAACTTTGGCCATAAGTCACATAGGTTTAATTTTTAGCCTTTTAAACTTGTTGCCCATGGGAATATAGTTTGCAGTGTTCACATACAGTCTTTTTGAAGAACTCCCATTTCTGTGTTGTGTTCGCCGATGCCAACATTCCCTCCCAATATTAGCTCTCTTAAAGTTGAGTGTTTTTATTTTTTTCCTGTATGTGCTTGCTGTTTGCAGCTAAAATTAAATGAAATCCTGTTATAGTCACTGCTACCCAGTGCATCATTCCTAGTTGGGACATCTATGAACTGTACCATAAAATTGTCCTGTAGTAGGTTTATAAATTTTTGCCCTTTAACTGTTCCTGCAGTGCCATTAATCCAGTCAATTTCCGGGTAGTTAAAATCCCCAATTATTATCACTGTCCCAGCCCTTGCAGCCCTTTCAATCTATGCAAGGAGCAGAGTCTCCACCACCTCATTAACACTAGGTGGCCTATAACAAACTCCAGTGATTACCTTTGTAGTACGCACCACCATGTGCAGTTCCACTCATAATACTTCAGCCTAATTGCACTCTCTGTAAACTAGGTCCTCTTTCACACTTGCTCTGAGATTACTTCTCACATAGAGACAGACACCAACACCTTTCCTTTTTACCTTGTCTCTCCGAAAGAGAACATAGCCAGGAATATTAATGGCCCAGTCATGTGAAAAATGAAGCCAAGATGCAGCAATACCAATTAAATCATAGATCTCTTCATACACCGAAGCTTCCAACTCACCTATTTTGCTTGGCAGACTTCTGGCATTGGTGAACAAACACTTTAATTCATTGACACCTTGTGCACAAGTATTTTGCACATTTTTTGTTTTTGTACAAAGGGTACCAATTCCAATGGTTGTTTGTAACATGGACACCTTCTTATCACCTGCCATAGCCCTCCCCCCATCTTTCCCCATTCCACCCACCAATAAGGACTGAACCCTGAACTCTGTCTGTCCCAATATAATCTAATTCTCCCTCCCCCCTAGATCCTAGTTTAAATACTTCTTTAGCCATCCCATAAACCTCTCTCCCAGCACAGCAGACCCCCTTCCATTTAGATGCAAACCATATCTAGCATATAGGTTGCACCCCAATTAAACGTCAGCCCAGTGCTCTAGAAACCCAAATCCTTCCCTCTTACACCAAGTCTTTAGCCATGCATTTAGTTCTCTAATCTCCCCTGTCTTTCCTGAGTTGTGCATGGCACAGGTAATATTTCAGAGAATATCACTTTGGAGGCCCTTCCCTTCAACTTGCAGCCTAATTCTTTAAATTGATTCTTTTTTGTTTACAAATGATTTTATTGTACATGAGTAGACAGTAAAACAACAGCACATTTTAAAAGTGATATTGTCAGCAAAAACAAGGCACTTTTGAAAAGTACAATACATTAAAGTATATTAACATAACAACTTTAAATTGATTCTTAAGGAGCCTCCACCTTACATTTATTCTGTCATTGGTTCCAACATGGACCAAGACAGCTGGGTCATGCCCAGCCCCTCCCAGTAATTTGTCAACCTGGTCCACCACATGCCGAAACCTGGCACCTGGAGACAGCAAACCTTTTCGGTTTAGGCATTTCTGGCAACACATTATTCTATCAGTCCTTCTGATTATAGAATCCCCTATTACCACCAACTGTCTAGGCATTCCTGCACTACCCTCACCATCCCTCCTCTCCTGGCTGTTAGGGATAGCAGTGACATCCAGGGCTGCCACCCCTGAGCCTGGCACCCCCACATCTTCAACCAACTTGGCTAATATATTTGGGTGCTCAAACCCAGGGCCAGACTTCCTTTTCTGTGAGCTTCTACCACTCCCTCTTGTTATAGTAACCCATCTTTCTACTTGAAAATCCTGACTAGCACCTCCACCCTCCACATCAATCCCATTGGCTACCTGCTCAGAGAGCAGAAGACATCTTTCAAGATTGTTGGTTCTGCCCAGTGTTGCAACTTGCTCCTCCAGATCTCTAACACGAGCTTCCAGAAGAGCAACACGCTCACATTTGTAGCAGCGGTATCTATCCTGGTGTTGTTGCTCCATTGTTGCATATCTGCAACACACTGTGCACTGCAAAAAACCTTCAACCCTGTTAGCACTCATTAACCCAGTTACAATATTATTATTACTAACAGCAAATATCAGATGCCACTTACAAGTTAGTAGACTCCTGTTATAATCTCCTGGTTTCAACTCAGGTTTTTTAACTGCGCATAATCAAATGTCCACTTGGTCAAAGGTCCAGCAAATGCAGGCAAGAATGAGCTAGCTCAAAGAGAGCTCAATGAGCAATTTGATGCCATTATTGAAACAACACCTTTACCTAGATATTATCCTACGAGTAACACCTTTAACGCTCTTCAGACTAATTCTAATGTTTCATATTTTGCTTGGGAAGTAATAAATGATATTAAAAAATTATAATTCGAATCAAAAGTGGGAAAACTATGAAATGACAAGGCTAAAAAATACATCCTTATCATTAAAACCCTCAGATAATGGAGGGAACATAGTAAACATCTATATGAGGAAATGTGCTAAAGGATTTTAGATAATAAGAATTGGAATAAACAAAAAAAATTGGACAGAAAACTAGAGCTTTTTAAAATTACTGTGTAGTACTAGGGGATGAGGCAGTAGAGAAATGTATTATCCTATAAAACTTACATTTACCTATTTAAAGATCATAGGAATCTACAAATTCCCAGAATTAACCATTTTTCCTGGAATTGGTTCAGAAAACTGATTGATAACTAAGACCTCATGTGGAAAGATGTTTTTCATACTTAAGCTACTTCATACCTTTTAAGCCAATTAGAAGGATTGGATGTCCTAGAAAAAGCTATGTTAGTAGTTATAAATGTAGAAGCATTTTATTCAAGTATTCCACATGATAATGCAATACATGATATTAAGCAATTGGTGGATGATATAGTTATATCTGAAAATAACTTATTTGTAATATAATTGTTGAACTTCATTCTTAGTCATAATACTTTTGTTTTTAGTGGCTCCAACTATCTCCAGATGCAGGGATGGGATTTGTGTCTTGTTGTATGGTTTGGAGTGCAATATTTTTAGTAATGGGGACTTATCTATATACCTCTTCCATGAATTAACATGGCATTGGTACATAGACAACATCTCCATTATATGGACAAGTACAGAACAATGGTGGAATTCATTCACTTTAATGTGCATGATTATCATTTACAATGAATTCATATGTCATGTTCATATGTCAAAATACTCCAATTTATTTATAAAACGCTGATGATTTATAATATAGTAATAACCATTTACAAAATAAGAATAGGAATGAATACAGCACAGTGGCTAAATGGTTAGCACTTCCGCCTGGCAGGTCTAGGGTCACCGGTTCAAATCCCAACCATGGCACTATCTGCCTGGAGTTTGTATATTCTCCCTGTGGCTGTGTGGGTTTCCTCTGCGTACTCCGGTTTCCTTCCACACTGCAAAGACATGCTGGTAGGTTAATTGGCCTATCTAAATTGGCTTTAGTATGTGCAGGTATGAATATGGGTTATAGACCTTAGATTGTATGCTTCTTGAGGGTTAGAGGCTGATGCCAATGTACAATATATATATGTAAAGAGCTGTGTAAATTGATGTCGCTATATAAGTACCTATAATGAGAATCAGCCATATCATAATCCACATAGACATTCAAATACCATTAAAATAATTAGTATAAAATCTTTACCTTAAATTGACAGCAAAAATAAAAAATAAATCTACACAAGTAATATTGTGATTATGATAATCATGGAACATCTGTTAAAATGTGTAAAAACATATTTAGTAGGGATGACCTCAAGGTTTGGTCCAAATACAAATTCAGACTGAATTTTGCCTGTTTGTCCAAATGCTGGACTTTTTATTCATACATGAGGAGCTGAACTTCATGTATAATAGTGGTATTTATATTCCTGCTTTGTATGACAGCTTCATGTCAATGGTTGTTAAAGCAGCAGGTGCCATCATCTTTAGAATATATACTATAAAATAGTGAAGCGCTAAATAAATAAATATCTATATATATTAAGGTGCCAACAGTGAGTGTAAGTGCTATAGTGTTAACAGTTCCTTGTTAAACACTGGAACATTATAACCAATAGTGTATATTAAATAGAAAAAATCAAACTGAATCCATAATATATCAGTGATGATAAATAAATAAACAAACCAGTGAAAAATAATCTTATATCTCCAAAAAATTCCTTCTCCTCATTCACTATTTAAAGTGAAGAGTGCTCATCAATAATAAAAGGTGAACACGTGTATACAAAAAAAAACTTTTTTAAGTGCATATATAGAAAATATATATATGTATAAATATTATATCATATATATATATAAATAAATAGAGTCCATGCAAGTGTAACTGGTGATAGAACGGTGGTCTTCACTTCTAGTGCTCAAACACAAATCCTCAAATGGCAGCAGTGCCTGCTCACCTCCCCGCACTGACCCTCAAGGGGCCAAAAGGCTACTGATCTCCTCTATGGCCAATCTTTTTTTCCTCCTCCTCTCGGTAGCTCAGCAGGTGATCACAGGGTCTCCACTTCTCCTCCACTCATATGTCATATAGGACACAAAACAGAGCTTCCCATAGTGTAATATTGTTTAATATAAGCCACTTCTATTACATATCGGTTGTACTCACATTTAATTTCCTGGTTACAAAAGCCTTCCACCTCATCCCATAGGTGTATCTCATGAACACAGGGGGAAACCAATATGGCCGCTCCGTTCGGACATGCGTCCCACGTGACCGGAAGTGACGTAGTTCCAAACCGGATATGGCGTACCGACGCGTTGCGTCACGTGCGTCGTGACTTCATCAGGGTTCATGTTTTTTGTATGGGGTTTCCCTTACAATTCACTCTGATGCTATGCTGTGTGTTTGTGGTTTTTTTTGCATGGGGTCCCCTTGACATCCATAGGATAATCAAAGTTAAGGGTGTGGGATGTATTTTTAAGGGGAACCAGAGAAGAGTCTGGTATTGATAAAGGGAATCCTTGCAGCTTTGTTTACAAACAGATGTATGTGGTTGAAGCTAGCAATTTAAAAACTATTTTACTTTGTAAATGTCAGTTTTACTGTAGACAGCTGTATACATCATACAAATGTACCACTTCACGGGCAAGCTAAGGGTATTTCCCAGATATGTTTTTATAAAATAATTTAGCATTTTGCTCTCGAAAAGGAATTTGGCATTTTTAATGTATTAAAATGTATGTTCCCTGCAAAAATATATATTTTTTACAGTTAAATTTAAAAGTACATTTTACCCAGGGTATTATTTGACAACCCCTTGCCATTACTGTTGCCATTACTGTTTTTTAACATTCGGCTCTTATTGACTTAATTGAATTTCAGTAAAGTTTGCATTACTTGTTTTGAACTAAACCCAGGTATTTTTTACCCAGGTATATTTAAATGTCTCTGATTTGGAACGCAGATTATGGTTTGGATTATGGTATGGTTTATTATTATTAGTTTATGAATGGTATTACTATCTTATGAATTATTGGAAATGTAAGTATTAATCTTTCATGAATGGTAATTACTTTCTTGGGTATTATTGGGTTTTATATATTCATTCTTACATATGAGATATCTTATGAACTATTTAATGATTTACTATTAAGGCTGGCCATAGATTATGCAGTTTTCTTTTCATCAACCATGGGTTGAAGGAGATAAAATGGCTTTATTTCCCCATCTATATTGTCAATGTTGATGGAGGAATCCGGCCCACTGCACTATTGTATTCTGACACTGGGAAGTTAAAGCGCTCTCAGAATACAATGATCACTGCTTGCGGCTAAACCTGCCGTCAATGATCACGTAGGGAAAACCCAACAGGTTGGTGTACTGAAGTCGATCAATAAAGCCAGTTACAGGAGCCTGTGCAGAGGGTGGTGATAAATATTATATCTTCTGAATGGTCTGAGTTTTAAGTGGGATACCCCAAGGCTCTGTCCTGGGACCAAATGTGTTTAACTTGTTCATAAATGGTATGGGTTGGTATAAATATTTGATGTAGTTGGTATAATTAGTTCAATCTAAGTGATTGCTGACAATACAAAACTAAGCAAGGTAATAATAGGGTGGACAACTACAGTACATGGCAAATAAGGTTTAATATTGAAATATGTAAAGAAATGCACTTGAGAGATAAAAATATGAATGCTAGGGGAAGAACCTCTGGGGGAATTGAGGATGGAAAAGGATTTGGGGGTCCTAGTAGATCACAGGCCCAACAATAGCATGCAATGCCATTGTGACAGAGGGTAGGCAGGGCAGAACACACAAGGCAGACGGCAAACACTTAAAGCTTTATTAAAACAGACAACAGTCACTCAAAGGGGAGTAGTGCAGGGAGAGAGAGTGCAAAATACTTGTAATCCAGCCCCGGTGGGCAAAGTTAAAGTCTCTACAGCAATTTGTAATCCAAGAGGCAGTTCATAAGCAGTCAGATAGCACAAGGGAAGCAAACACTCACGCAAAGCTGATGTGATAGTCTCAGGCAGAGCTGACCACGTTCCAGGCAGGGCTGATGTAGCTTCTGGGATCCCCATTCCTCCAATGGGGCTCAGGCAGAGCCGGGGGGCCACTAGAGTCCAGCTGGACCCCTCAGTGGTTGCCCAGCAGAATGGCTCTCCGGAGAGACCAGCACTGACCTCTTAAACCCCCTGAGCAGGATGAGAGGTGGAGGGGGGTCATTAGCAGGATGGCAATGGAGGGACTGGCTTAAATGAGTTTAGGGACATTTTGGATGACAATGGAGAAATGGACAGAATGGAACTACAGTAATTATATTTGTAGCTGTAAACAGAAAAGACTGGTTGGACAGGATGGACACTGAAACACAATAATTGAATTTGCAGCTGTAAGCAGTGTAACAGTGGGGGAAATACATTAATACAAAAGTAAGGCACTAATTAGTGGGGAGGATATTATAATTAGGCAAACGACTGGTTGGACAGGATGGACACAATGTAGGACATCTGGGCACAACACAGTAATTGAATTTGTAGCTGTAAACAGGGTAACAATGGGGGGGGATACACTAATTGAATTTGGGACCTTTTGTGGAGGGGGTGGGTTAATTACAGTTAGGGGCCTTTGGCACACAGGAGCCGAATACTAATTGGAGGATGCTCTTCCTATGTCCAGGAGGGATTAAAAGGAACCAAGAATTAATAACTGGGAATTAATAACTGGGCTGGCAGAGAACTCTTGACACTCTGGATCATTAATCAGGAATTAATAATTGGCCGGGTCCCTATACCATGACAGCCATGCTGTAGCAAGCCAGGCTAGAAGACATGTATCATGTATTAAAAATGGTATCTAGAGATAAGATAAAGATAAGACTATAATTCTACCAATTTACAAAACTCTGGTTTAGCCACATCTTGAGTATGTCATCTAGTTCTGGTCACCATTCCACAGGAAGAATGTGCTGGAACTGGAGAGAGTCCAGACAAGGGCAACAAAGCTAATAAGGAGGCTGAAGGACCTCAGTTATAATGAACAATTATAAACATGAAGCTTATTCTATCTGGAGAAGAGACACTTAAAGGCACTGTGTATTGGTGCCCAAAAAATTGGTGTGGGGACTGAGGAATGTTAAAGTGTTACCAAAGACACAACAGTAAAATCAGTCTGTATATGCAGTAAAGTATGCTTGTTATACTCACTGTGGAACCTAAGGGGTTAATCCTCCACATTGTGCAAAAAGGCTGTTTGATTCTCTCTTCTATGATCCTCCCCTTCTTTCATTGCCCCCTAAATATCTCTTGATAGAAGAGAGGTTTGGAGTCACTCAGCGCATGCTCAGTTTGGTGTGTATTGCTAGAGAGTTTTTTTTTCCCTGGGAGAGTGGATGTGATCAGCACAGGGCCAATCAGCACAGAGGGTCAAGGGTTCTGCATCCTCCTAGAGGAGAATGAAAACTCCTCCCACAAGCTGTAACCAGTGTTTTGCTGGACACTGCTAAAAGTCACAAGACTGCTTCAACTGCTGATGAGAAAGGGTATTTAGCAGTTTATATTTATTAAAATAATGCATTTCCATGTTCTGTGTACTGTGGGAGACCAGATAGAGTGAAATCAAGGTCCTGGGTTAAGTAATACTTTAAAAGGATATGATCACAATATACAGTACACATATCTAAATGGCGATTTTAGCATAGTGAGAAAACTATTCGGTCTTAGGTTTAAGACATGCGGCCACTCAACTTTAATTCCAGCCCCAATGAAGGGGGAATGTTTATCCCCCAAGAACATTCTGGAATCTTTACATTTACAAAAAAACATGACAAGACTCTTACTAGTGCTCTGGTGCTCTCATCTTTTCTACATATGTGCTATTGGGCTTAGTGTGAATTAAAATTTATTAATCTTGACAGCAGTTAAGATGGCTACTCTTTGTCTTTATCCCTTTGAAATTATTTATGGTTGTTGCAATTTAAGAGAGAGTGGAATAAATTTTCTCCTATCAAGTAAGAAACAAGGAACCAAGTGAATGGCAATATGGTACACACTTACAAATCACATTACTGTTGTAAATAGTCACCAGTAGCATTTGTTTCAGCTCAGTGCAATATGTAAAGCACTAACAATAAGTGAATGAAAAATAAAAAACTCTGTGATATATAATTATGTCCTATTCAGAGACTGAATTCTCATGGTAAATGCAGCAGGATAAGTGAGATTAATCCACGTGCACTAACGTCCACTAACAACTTTAACATGAAGTTCTTTCAGGATAATTTAAAAAGACAATGAAAGAATTAACAACCTATTACTGATATAATTACAATCAAAGCTATTTCCAAATATTGTCATTCAAGAATAACTTCCTATGACAAAGCTTGAGATGATTGTAGCCATATTAGTGCACTTGTGGCAGAAATATCCGTGATACTTTTTTTATTTGCACCAACATACAATTTTTCATGACAAGCTTTCATGGTGTACTCCCTTCTTCAAGGTCTAAGCAGTACTAATACACAACGTTTACATTCTGCTAAAACTTTGTGTATTAGTAATGCTTGGACCGTGAAGAAGAGGGTACACCTCAAAAGCTTATCCTGGAAAATTGTATGTTAGTGCAGATAAAAAAAAAGTATCACGGATGATACTCAATTGTTTCTGTTCCTATGACAAAAATTTTACTTCACCCATCATTTTGTATTTAATAATCTAAATAGTTTTCTGCAGTGGCTTAATTACCATGTATTCATAACTACGAGCTTTCTAATACAGTATCTATCCCATACAAATATCTTCTAATTTAAAAAGTAATCCTTTAATATCAAAGGATAATCCCATTTTCTAAAATGTTTCATACTACCTGAAACATTGACAAGGAGAAGTGATTTAGGAGAACCAAAAAGTCATTATCAAGAAAAAGGTGAAGAGTTAAAGAATGGGTCTTGGCTACTGACACCTTTGAGTTCATTGTTGAATTTGGCAAGTTCAGATTATCATCATAGCTTCCATATTTTATATTGATTTTTAAAATTGATTATGTTTACAGGGTCAGCTTCTGGGAACTTGTAGACCATAAATTTATAAAATGATTTGTCACTCTTGACAGCTCCTGCTTACAGCTTCAGATTTTCCAATAGATGATGACAGGACGATGAACAATGACTCTGTTATTATAATCATGCACATCAAGCCTACAGGCCTCAATATAAAATGTTATTTTATTCTTTCCTATTGCTGAGTCTCTTGTTTAAAAAAAAACCCAAAACAAAACAAAAAAAAACAAGAAAAAAACCCCCACACAGGACAAGTCATACTCTGATCTTATCTACCAACAGAATACAAGGATAAGTTAGTATAATATGTTGTAGCTTGATGTAATTTATTTGCTTAATTAATTCAGTTCAGGGTTTGTGTGCTGGAATCCTTTCAAGAAAATTATTTTTTCCTTGGTAGCCCAAGCAGCCCTGGTGCTAAAAGACAGAAATAGGAGATTTCTCTAACACAGACTTGGGCGAGAACAAAAGTAATTTTTAAGCAGAGTGAGGAAGGGTTAGAACTGCTGACATTTTCATTGATGTCCATGCCTCAGTGACAACCAAATCCTCTCTATTCTCCACTGAGATCATCCTTTCCCACTTGATCAAAAACAAAAAAAGGAAGAAAAAATGGTTTAAAAATAACCATAAGGATGGGGAGCAGGAGGGTTCAGATCAGAGCAGTGTGACTAAATCTGGAACAGGAGAGCTCAAGTTAGTGCAGCATTACTGTATGCTAGATATTGCAGTAAACAATAAACAGATTAGTACATTTTAAGTTACATGACTCTTGCATATACTGTATTAGCTTATTATAAAACTGGCTATAACTCTGAATACTTAAAGGATAAGTTCACCATTTAAAACATGTTACATGTTATACCCATAAATATTCCAGCCCCTATGCCCCCAACTCCTGTGGCAGTGGGTGGGGGTTCTTCTCCCTGCAGCTGCCGTCACATTTTTAAATCAGCTCTGCCTGCACAGCCACATCATTCATTCACAGGAATCTGTGAATGAAGAAATTAAAAGTCCTGTATACCACTGCGGCACATGGCTTGTCATTTTCAATGGACTTCCAGAGTGTTGACGAGTTCCCTTATAGTCTATTGACACTTACTGCAGCTTTAAAACTAACAACCCAAACAGAGGTATGGGCACAGAGGTGTAGACTGTGTCTGTAGGAACCTGACATTGCATCCCCTTCCACTGATTGTGGGTGAAATGCTTGGCAGACTCCTGCAGAAATAAATAAATAAATAAATGCACGTGCAAAAATATGTGCATTTATTATTTTTTTTATAAAAGTGAACTTTAACCATATCCTAACCATAACTCTTTACACTTAACCCCCCAAAAAGTGGTCTAACATCAGCCCTTAATGTTAATTTTATTACTAATGTAACCCCTACTAATCTATAATCTTCCAGGGTTGTGTTTACCAGTAATATAAAGAAATAGAAAAAAAAAAGATCATATATAAGAAAGACCATCGGTTTGTTTTCAATCTAAATGGTGTAGAAACATTTTGTGTATGACTTCTGATTACTGATTAGTAGGAATTCCTTGGGTTCAGATTGAGTGGGCTTTGGCACAATTCAAAGAAGTTCAGATGCCGAACTCAAACCCTATTTAAATCAATGGGGACAGAATCTGTCAAATTAAAAATGCCAATTTTTATGGCTAATAGGCAAGGGGGTGTTGAAAATAACATGGAAGAGGGGTGGAAAACCTCTGGAGAACATGTACAATGAAAAAAACCCCAAAAAACTATTGAACTGTATGGTAAATAGTCTATTTTTTTTAAATAACATGCCTGGGGGTACCCTAATGCTGCCTGTGAGAGGGCACATCTCTGTGATGTACAGAAAGTGCTGTGGTAGCACTGATATCTACCGTACAAAGGAAAAGTGTTTAAAATTGCTGGCAAGCAGGCGCATGCGCAGCCGGCTCACGGATGGACACGGCTTGAGACCCACTCCGTCCCGGCGCCAGTATCATCACGGCACACACCAGCCCTGAGGCTTCCAACCCAGACAGCTGCACATATGAAGGGTGTACAACCCTCAAGAGCGATGCCACGCCACTGTAAAACCCCTCGACCACCAGGGAAATTAACAAGTTTCTTCCAGGCCATGTCGGCTGAAATTCAAGATGGTGCCGGCTCCACTACAGGCAGGCACAGCAGCAAGGAGGGAGACAGTACAGCCCAGCACCCAGATATTCAGCTGAGAGCTCCTCTATACCCTGGGGACCCGGGTGCGTCATCTCCTCCACTGTCACCCACCACAAGTAGCCCAGCAAAGTCGAGACCACGATTGGAGGGGGATTCCTTTTCTGAGAACCCACCACCCTTCCCAGTGTCACTTCAGATCAATGCTGAACTCTCAGTGATAGAATCATTCCCAGCGTCAGATCAGCCTATTACAGAAATATGTATGAAAAATATGTTACTATCCTTGCGACAAACGCTGCACAGTGATATAACAGCTTCATTATCTCAGATCTCCAATGTGGTTCAACACCAAGATCATAGAATACGCCATATTGAAACGAGAATGGGAGATTTGATCTCAGCACATAATGACCTAATTGACGCACATGCAGACCACATCACAGATCTTGAGCAAATAAATTTGAAATTAGCAGACCTGGAGGACCGCTCGAGACGCATTAATATTAAATTAAGAGGTATACCTGAAAATATCACAAACGACGCACTACTCCCATATATACAGCAATACATGAAACACCTGCTTCCATGTATCTCAGATCTAGAGCTAGCCGTAGATCCAGCACATCGGATACCCAAACCATCCTTTCTCTCAGCGTCCATCCCGAGAGATGTTCTGGCCCGCATCCATTTTTACCATGTAAAGGAAAAAATAATGTCTGCAGCCAGAAATCCCCCACCACTCCCACCATCTCATGCAAACATCAGGTTATACGCAGATCTGTCAAAGGCTACGCTGCTTAATCTCAAAAAAGCTGGTGACTGTCACTAAAGCCCTCCGTAATCATGGTATAAGTTACCAATAGAGTTTCCCTGCAAAACTGACGGTTAAGCAACATGGCAGAATATACACTAATAAAAGTCTGGAGGCAGGCATCGACTTGCTAAAATCCTGGAACATAATACCCGTGGAACCACCACGATCTGCCTTTCATAACAACCAACAAATGGAAGCAGAATGATCCTGTCCTAGTGCATCCTCAAGCATTCCAACTGTACTACCTTAGGCATTGTAATCTACCATACACAATGCTGGCAAACGGCCTTCTTCAAGTATATTGATGATCCAAGTGCAAGTTTGGCATGACCTCTATCGTGGTCAACGCCAAATCGCACCCCCATGTTTTGAAGTACCAATTACGGCTACTCATGTTCCTTGCATTTTACGCAAGTTTTTTTTACCCCTCCTTACCCTCCTACCTCCCTGCACCATCAGTCGCCCGTCTGAAGCAACTTTTATAGTGAAACATGTATGTTGTATTGGAACACACCCTCTAAAGCCCCACTCAAGTCGTCACTACCTTGCCATCTCTTTAGAAATCTCTTGCTCAAGACCGCTTATCTCCAACTTCTCTCACAATCTCAAGAAACGACTAACCTACCTCATTAACCAACTCAACAATCCCCAGGATGATTAATATCACATCTCTTAATGTTCGCGGCCTGAACTCTCCATTTAAGAGATCAATGCTCCAAAAAGAGACCCGCACACTCCATGCTGACGTTCTCTTCCTACAAGAGACACATTTTGCATCTGCCAAGTCTCCCAAGCTGACCTTACATCGATACTCCCACATCTATATGGCTAACAATCCCCCCCCCAAAAAAATGGTGTCATCACAGCTATCAAAGATTCTACACAATTTCATCTCTGATTTAGCAGACCCGCAAGGTCGTTTCCATATCCTAGTTTGTAAAATCAACAGGATTTCATATACTCTGGTCAACGTATATGGCCCTAACAACAAACAGATGAAATTCTACAAGAAACTCTACTCTATTATCTCCTCTCAAACACAAGGTAGACTCATCATTGGAGGGGACTTCAACATCATTGGAAACCCACTTCTGGACTCTTCCTCGATCAAACGATCCCCTAAACAGAGCTTAAACAGTTTTTTACATACCCATGATCTTTACGATATTTGGCGATGTCAACATGACACGGAAATAGACTACACATATTTTTCCCCTCCCCATCTGTCCTATTCCAGAATTGACTTTTTTATTACAGACAAATCGACCCTACAACATATAACCTCTTCCAATATCGGCAGTATAACCTGGTCAGACCGCGCTCCAATCAACATAACCCTGGACGGCAATCAACACTCATCAATCCCGCGCATCTGGAGATTGAACTCAACAATTTTGAAAAGCCCTGATAACCAGAAGTACCTGTTAGATGCCCATAAGGTATTTTTTGAATGCAATGACACACCCGATATATCCATATCCACACTGTGGTCCACTTACAAAGCATATATGAGAGGTATTCTTATCCAACTTACTTCACGCATAAATAAGATCTGAACACAACAAATTGACCAACTCTTAACATCCATAAAACTTAAGGAAGAATCCAACAAAAAAATCCTACTCCCTCCACATCCACATCCCTCACCTCCGATAGGAACAAACTCCGTATACTCCTACTGCACAATTATGACCTTAACCTACAAAAAACAAAAGCACGATTCTACTCTCTAGCTAATAAAGCAAACTCACTCCTAACCAAAACAATTAAACAAAAGCGCCTTAAATCTAAAATCTCTTCCATCCAACACCCTACAACACAATCCTTTCTTACAAACCCGCAAAATATAGCTGATGCGTTTGCAGACTACTACACAACACTATATAACATCAAAGACGATCCAAATACAACTCAACCAACATTCACTTCAATACCAAAATTTTTAAATCGAATCTTCCCCATCTTACATCAGCACAACTCGAGTCAATATCTACCCCAATATCCCTTTTGGAAATAGAAAAAAACATTCAATCATTGCCTCTCAACAAATCCCCGGGTACTGATGGCTTTACTAACGAATTTTATAGAACCTTTGCCCCGACATTAGCTCCATATCTCTCTACTCTTTTTAACGATGTGGCTTTTGTGGGTACATTTCCAAAAGAAATGTTACAATCCATAATTACAACCATCCCAAAACCAGGCAAAGACCCCCAACTAACCCACAACTACAGACTGATTTCACTACTAAACACAGACATCAAACTTTACGCCAAATTAAGAGCTCAAAGACTCCTATTCCTCCTGCCTATATTAATCCACCCAGACCAAGTAGGATTCATCCCAGGTCACCAAGCACTTGATGCCACCAGACGACTCTTATCCCTCCTCCACAAATTAGACATCACCAAACAACCCTCCATATTCCTTTCCCTGGACGCAGAAAAAGCATTCAACCGTATCCATTGGCAATTCATGAAACTAACACTTCAAAAATTTGAAATTACCGACTGGATGCTCTCTGCAATCCTCTTGCTATACTCTAACCCATCGGCCAGAGTGTTAACCGACGGTACACTCTCACAACCCTTTCTCATTTCCAACGGCACGAGACAAGGTTGCCCTTTATCTCCTATAATATTCACCCTACTCATCGAACCTTTAGCTGCAAACCTCAGAGCTGACCCATCCTTCACAGGAATCACCCACCTTGGTAGAGAACACAAAATTAGTCTCTTTGCAGATGACATCATATTAATGATAACAAACCCACACAAATCACTTCTTGCGATTCGCTCTCATCTTCAAACATATTCGGAAGTTTCATACTATAAACTCAACTAATCCAAATCTTCGATCTTAAATCTTCATATACCTACCAAAATTCATCAAACATTAACTAAACAGTTTATCTTTTCTTGGGAACAACATAGCATCCCCTATTTGGGAATAAAACTCACTTCTTTGATAGATAAGCTATATGCCTCAAATCATAAACTTTTACTTGAATCTATTCCACAGGAATTTACTAATCTGCGCATTTCCACATTATCAAAACTGTGAAGAATAGCAACCTTAAAAATGTATATACTTCCCAAAATTCTATATATATTCCGCACACTTCCTATTCCTATCCCCAATACCTTTTTTAACCAAACTACAAACGATATTTGCCAAATTCCTCTGGAACTCAAAACAACCGAAATATACTACAAATCTCTTAATACGCCCAACAACCAGAGGAGGTGCAGGTCTCCCGCATCTGAACTCATACTATACTGCAGCCCTTCTAGACCAAATTTATTTCTGGTGGCACCCTACTCGGGAAAAAATATGGTCTACTATGGAAATTATTCCACACACCCCGATCTCATCTCGAGATATCCTATTTATACCGTGAATGCCCCAGACCAACACCATACTTAATCACCCTTGTATTCAGGCATCCCTACAGGCATGGTATGATCTCGTAAATTGCATTTCGATTGAAACCACATCATTACCTATTCCTATTGCCACGCTCCACCTCATAATTCCCTTTTTAAACCTATTACAGTGGGAACAACAAGGAATTACCCACATACAGCATTTATATACAGAAGACACCTTAGATTCTTTCTCCACTCTACAAAGGAAATTTAATCTTCCTGACACGGAACACTTTACGTACTTGAGAATTGCACACTCTCTACAAAAAAATAAAGGTTCCACTTATGTTGAACATCCCTACCATCGCACACAATTTCTTCAATAAAACACAATACCCACGAAAAGGGATTTCTACCTTCTACACATATATCACCAGCTCTCAATTTTCCCTACAAACAACTTCCCTAAGCAACTGGGAGAAACTTTTCTCTCAACACATTCCATCACAAACATGGGAAAAAACCTTTACCATTACCTATAAAGCTTCCTGGTGTAGCTTCCACTGGGAATCATACATAAAAATTTTACACCAATGGTACTTAACACCGGTTAAGCTTTCCCTATACTATCATCAATGCTCCTCTGTTTGCTGGAGACAATGCGGAGACATAGGATCAACTCTCCATATACTTTGGACGTGCAAATCCATTAGATCGTACTGGAATAGTGTTTTTCAACTGATCTCAACACTAACTGAATCTTCAGTTGCTCCTAACCCTGCCCTTGCACTACTTCACATCGGAATTGATCAGTTTCCAAGAGATTCCCGCACTATTATCATTCACATGCTAGCAGCTGCCAAGATCAATCTCACCAGATTGTGGAACTCTGATAAAACTCCCTCTCTCACCTCGATTATAACAGACCTCAACTTCCAATGTGATATGGAGAGAAGATCAACACTTAATAACTTCTCATACCATAAGTTTCAATTCCAATGGGCTAGATGGCTACGAAACCCGAACTGCTCCATAACATGTTGACTACTTATATGTACAAATCTCAAACTTTCTGTACTAGACTGGTATGTTGGTACTCCCCCCCATCTCCCTCCTTTTACTTTACCCCTTTCTTTCCCAATACACCCTTATCCCTGTTTGTTATTCCCCTTGTTTATATAGCCTATACAAATGACTGCGGTTCTTTAACCCAATAATCTTCTCAGGTTAAAATAAACAATGTTATCTATTTCCCCAGCCAAATGGTGGGGTATTCATTTTGCATATTCATTGTGCTGATGTCTTAATTGTTGATTGAACCGTATATTGATACCATGTACTGTTTGAAATCTTCAATAAAAATTATTGAATATAAAATTGCTGGCAAATGGCATGTCATTGACAGCTTCTTCAAAAACAAAAAACAAAAAGCATGCAGACTCCTTCAATGTTATGTATTTTCGGAGACCTTTAGAGGGGTGTGTGCTGTAGGTTTTTTTTTATTTATTTAAAGGAAGCTGAAAATGAATGGCATTTGCTGGCAATTTAAACTTGATCGTGTTTTTTCTTTGCAAATATCACTTTCTTTGTAAATGTCACTTTGCATTGTAGCACACCATGCAGCAAGAATGAAAAAAAAATACGCATCTTAAGTTCCCCCTAAAAAAAACCATATGAGGCCCTTAATCTGAGTGTGCAGCCTGGCTGGCCAGGAAGGGGGGGGGGGACAATCACCCTCCCCTCCTGAAATGTATTAGGATACTTGCTTTCAAAATCTTCCCCACCATCCTGGCTGTTGGTTGTGGGGGTCTGTGAGTGGGTTTATCAGAATCTGAAAGCCCCCTCTAATAATAGGGGGACTCCCAGATACTATTCCCCTATGTAAATAAGTATGGGGTAGAGTGCCTGGAAAAAGTATTTATACACCTTGAAATTTTCCCCATTTTGTCATGTTACAACCACATTTAAATATATTTTCCTGGGATTTTATGTGATAGACCAACACAAAGTGGCACATAATTGTGAAGTGGAAGCAAAATGATAAATGTTTTTCAACATTTTTTACAAATAAATGTCTAAAAAGTGTGGCGTGCATTTGTATTCAGCCCCCGTTACTCTGATACACCTAACTAAAATTTAGAGGAACTAATTGTCTTCAGAAGTCACTTAATTAGTAAATATAGTCTACCTGTGTGTATTTTATTCTCAGTATAAATACAGCTATTCTGTGAAGCCCTCAGTGGTTTGTTAGAGAACATTAGTGAAAAAACAGCATAATGAAGGCCAAAGAACACACTAGCAGGTCAGGGATAACGTTTTGGAGAAGTTTAAAGCAGGGTTAGCTTACAAGGAGACCATTAATCAGAGAAGCATAAAAGAGGCCCATGGTAACTCTGGAGGAGCTGCAGAGATCCATAGCTCAGGTGGGAGAATCTGTCCACAAGGCAACTATTAGTAATGCACTCCACAAATCTGGCCTTTATGGAAGAGTGGCAAGAAGAAAGTCATTGTTAAAAGAATGCCATAAGAAGTCTCATTTGTAGTTTGCGCAAAGCCTTGTGAGGGACACTGCAAACATGTGGAAGAAGGTGCTCTGGTCAGATGAGACCAACATTTAACTTTTTGGCCTAAAAGCAAAAAGCTGTTTGTGGCAAAAAACTAACACTGCACATTACCCTGAACACACCATCCTCACAGTGAAACATGGTGGTAGCAGCATCATGTTATGGGGATGCTTCAGCAGGGACAGGGAAGATGGCCAGAGTTGATGGGCAGATGGATGGAGCCAAATACAGGGCAATCTTAGAAGAAAACCTGTTAGAGTCTACAAAAGACTTGAGACTGGGGCGGAGTACTTCTACATCCCCTAGGCCAAAGGGAGAGGGCGGTCAGGTGCAATACCCAACTAGTTCTCCCTGGGACTCTGAGTGTCTTAGAATCCCTTGCCGTGGGATACTCAGCCAGGTGGATGAGGAGATTTTCATCTGGGGTCTGAGGGTGTTCCTTGCAAAGACTGTATGCTAATCTGTCAGGAGGGAAGTGTTACTCCTGACGGAGTAGAGAACTAGGATCCATTTGCTCTTTTGTGAGTTTTGCTGCTTTCTTGACATTTTTGTCCTCCAAGTTGTTCAGTTTCATTGGGCATCCCATATACCCCTAGACCCCATTAACGTTGTTAATTCTTAATAAAACAACTAAAACAAAGCTCATGGATTGTTAACTGACCATGGATGAAAGTGTGGAAAATGCGTATTACCTGTTGTGCAGTGGTTATAGGGACCCAAAATCTCAGCGGTCCTCAAGAGGGTAGCACTACACAACCTAGAAATAAAGACACTTGAACATTTCTCCTGTATTTTACTACTTCCCATCCAGCGATGTACCAATATATTGCTGGACTTTCAGTGCTTATACCAAGATGATGCTTGCAGCTGCAGGCGTCACCCCGGTGTAGTTTTTTTTTAGAGCCGGCAGTCAGCTTTCTTGTACTAGCAATCGGAGCATCTGACTAGTCTCTTGATTGTTATTACAAGCAGCGGGAGGGGATGTCCCCCCCTCACTCTGCCATCTTCCATGGCTTGCTCGGGCTCTTCCTTTCCATCAGGAGACCTGAGTGACCAGCCGGCACATCCATCAGCTGACCGAACTGTCGAACCAAGCCAGGATCAATGACCTGATATTACTTCTGGTTTACTCAAAAGTAAACCATTTAAAATAAATAAAAGCATTCAAAAACACCACTATTGGTGTTTTGACTTCTTTTAGTTGCAGAAGGGGGGATTTGGGGTCTTATAGACTTCAGATTGCTCCCTAAAGAGTAGCTGTCATGTGCCTATTGCTGTCACAAAGGATGTTTACATTTCTTGGAGAGCAATAAAAGTGATAATAAAAATGTAAGCAACAGTGTACAAAAAAAAAATAAAAAAGCAAATGTAAATTGCCCCATCCTCCCACGCAAAGCCAAATGCACGTGGCAGTCCTGCACATGTGAGGTATGACTGCGAATGTCAGATCATGGGCAGCAATTTTAGCACCAGACTCCCTCTGTATATCTAAAGTAGTAACCTGTAAAGGCTTTTAAGGCTTCACATATGGATAGTAAAATTTATGTTGTTTGTCGACGTTGCAGGGGTGTGCGCAATCTTAAAGCATGACATGTTTGGTGTCTATTTACTCAACGTAACATCATCTTTTATATTTAATAAAAAAATGAGTTATGTACTGTGTATTTTTTTTATTCAAATTAAAACAATTGTATGTTTTCCCCAAAAATTGTGTTTGAAAAACCGCTGTGCAAATACCATGTGACATAAAAATTTACAAAATCCACCAATTTATTCTCTAGGGCCTTTGCTTTAAAATATATAATGCTTGTGGGTTCTAAGTAATTTTCTAGCAAAAAATACCAATTGTCACATGTGAACAATAAGTGCCAGAAAAGGCACAGGCTTGGAGGTGGTTAAAAAATAAAAATCCTCCAAAAAGTGATGCCTGTGATGCCTGCCACCTGCATGTTCAAAGAAAAAAACCCAGATGACCCAGCTATCCTGACCGATTTTGACAGTAATCATAGCTGAATGAACACTACCTGAGAAGAGATGTCATCAGCTATATATGGTAAGGAGCATGGATGTTGGTTACATCATTTACTAAATGTGGCAATGGCAGAGAGATGAGCTCATCACTGTGATGCCTCTCCTTCCACCTTCCAGTCACACGTTGAGTTGGGCCAGGACAACATGGACTCAGGGAACTTGGATTAAATGATAGCAAATAAAAAGTGTAAACCTCCTGCGCTACTAAGCCTATACTAAGAATATCAAATGAAGCTGCCAACATCCAATCATATACCAGATGATAAATCAAATAATGAAAAAGGAAATGATGTGGCACTGCTACCTATGAATAAACCCTAAACCTGTAAAAAATACACTCATAAACGCATGTAAATATCCACAATAAAACACATATAATGAATACACAAATCAAGTGATATTATAGTTCTTGTGATAAATGCCAACTATATAGGTGAAAAAAGGAACATGCATAAGCTGACAATGATGCCTAAACGCAGTGTATGTGCATAGAAAACAAACCACACAACACTCACACCAATCTGGAGTGAATGTTCAATTTTCACATGATCATGAGTAATCCAATAATAGGACTACTATAGGTGCTCCAAATTTCTCAAAAAAATATACCCCACATAAAGTATAAAAACGCATGTACTTGTAACATATATACAAAATTAATCAACCCACCAAATCAATATGTGAAAAAACACATCACATTTCGTGAAAATGCTCAATAAAATCAATATATCTACATGCATATAGTGCAAAAAATATATTTCATGCCGTGCAGAACATACATATATAAAGCAAACCCTAATATAACAAAAAATGTCCAAGATGGGTGCAATACACATGACATATGAAATCTTGTGAACTTGAGTGATCTGTGCAGATGGTGACAAGAGGGCATCCACTAATGGAAAAAATGCGTGCTCACCTCTCCGCGTCGACTCGTAAAGGCTCACAATGCTATTAGGATCTCTATCAATGGATCCTTCATGTATACAGCTTCTCCATAACCGTGTCACTTTCTCCTGGATGACATCCCTCTTTCAGACTGGTATATGTAATCGCAGACCTCTTTCCCGTAGTGTAGTAAGTATGGCCAGTAACTCTCATAGAATATAAGCAGAAGCTCCAAATAGTGTAATACTGCTTTTATTAATATATGTAGGTAACAGTAAGATATGCATTCACATAATCCTCCTTTTTGTGAACAGCATAAAGAGATATTTCCCTTCAAAATGGGTGTAGCTGAATGGGTGCACAAAGATGGCGTCCGACCGGAAGTACATCACCGCACACCTTATCAACTTATGCATGTTCCTTTTTTCACTTATATAGTTGCCATTTATCACATGCACTAAAAATATCACTTGATTTGTGTATTCATTATATTTGTTTTATTGTGGATATTTACATGCGTTTATGAGTGTATTTTTTACAGGTTTTTTACAGGTTTAGGGTTTATTCAGGTAGCAGCGCCACATCATTTCCTTTTTCATTATTGGATTAAATGATGCTAGCTATAAGAGGACATCTAGCAGCAGAAAAAAAAGTTTCAGGAATAAAGATAATGATTGCAGCAAAAGCTAGTTTTGCTGTTTTATCCTTTAATAGATCATTCATTTGCCATTATTTTTAGCTGGAAATCTTTAATAGTTTTTAGAACAAGAACATTATAGACATAAAAAAGAGAGACATACACAAATGCTGTCTGGTTTCAATAAAAATGTATTATAAACAGAGAAATAAAACTGTGTGCATAGTGCAAAAAGAGGTAATGCAGCAGCCTATATTTTGGACACAAAGGAATTGCAAGAATAATTGATCTAAAAAGTACACAAAACTAATATCTCTGTAGTGATCAATGTAAAATCATGTGTGTAAAGAAATAAAATTAACTCTTACTAAGTGAAATCAATTTGAAAGGTGTGCACAGAAGAATAACTTCTGGCTAAAAAGGGTTATACCTGATACCTGTTAGTGTCATCACTTACTTTGTAAGTTTAAATTGGATAAATGGTTTGCGGAATGTCATTTCAAAACATTCTCACTTACAAAAACGTGTGTCTCACCCTTTCAGTAAGTCAATATATACCACCACTGTAACAACTTCATGACCCTGTTACTTGTTAAACAAAATTACAGTTTTTGTGAACACAATAAAAGCAATATAGTAGATTGTTCTAAAAAAGGCCTGGATTCTTTCCTAAATCTACACAGTATAACTGGATACTAATATTTATAGGTAACATTGAGTTAGGGAATTTCCAATTGCCTCTTGAGGGGATCAGGAAGTAATTTTTTCCCCTGCTTGAGCAAAATGATCAAGCTTTATTGGGGCTTTTTGCCTTCCTCTGGATCAGCTGTAGGTATAGGTTTGTATAACCTTTCCCCCCCTTTTTGTTGGTTGAACTAAACGGACTTGTGTCTTTTTTAACCAGACTAACCATGTAAATATGTAATATAATTCCGTAAAAAAGATCAATCTTTTTAAGACCAGAAGCGTCAGACTGGTTACATTTCTACTAAATACTTAGGCAACAGTCATCCTAAAATAATATTCATTGTAACTATTTAAACAAATCTCTGCTTCCTTTATTAAATTGGGTCTGTTTTAGTTTTGTTGCTTGAATACGTGGTATTCTCCAATCTATTATTTTTTTCCATGTACTTTTTCCTATTTCACATTTTTCCATAGGCATTGTCCTATTTGAATTAAAATGTAGATTGCAAGTTTTATTTATACTATATCAGTATTCAAATTAGTTGACTTACAGTTTCACCATCTGAGTTGTACTGATTATGTTATTGTATCTTGCAGATGAAGAGAAATTGTAATATCCTTCATTCCCCTTTGTAGATTGATCTAAGTATCAGCTTCAGTATTTCTGTTCAAGGACAGATTCTAACAATAAAGATAGATATGGCAAGTTCAGTAACAAATACCCAACCAATCAGAAAGTATTCTTTAATAGACTCATTACAGTGAAGTGAAATTAGATTGGTTGATATGAGTTACTGGACTTTGTAGTAAAATTAATCTAAATAAAAGCATACATTAAATGCTAGCAAGCTAGTGCTCCATGAGACTTAAAGTGTAACTAAAGACAAAACTTTTTTTTTTAGTTTTGGATAGAGAGGAGAGGAATTAGAGCATTTTTCATTTTTATATCTGTCTGTGCCCCCATTAGGGAGATTCTGCCTCTCTATTTGTCCAGTTTACCATTATCATTGAAAGTGAAAGTAAAATAAAATTTTGGGTTGTCATCAGAATACTAATAGAGGGGAAATCTGCCAATGGGGACACTAGTTCTGGTGACACCCTCACTTTGGAGATATTTCCTCTTACTTCCTGTTTTGACTATGGGACAGGAAGTGAAGGGAAAGCTCCCCAAGGGGACACAGATGGCAAAAAAAAATGATGGGGGTTATAACTCTCCCTTATTCTATACAAAAATTGTCTGATGTTACACTTTATTTTTCTTTAACCAAAACAAAAGCTTGTTTTTGACTGTTTCTCTGTGTAATTCTCATAGACTGTTTGCAATGCAAACCCATTGTTTGGAAATATGCATCTACATTAACATTTACAAGTGCCCATAATCTGATATTATTAACATTAAGTATTCTGACTGTTTCATTCCAGACAGTGGTTTGCTATAAAAGAGTAAAAATCAGTGTAGTAGGATAAATTACTTGGCACTCCAATAGCAAGAACTCTCCAGACAATATTCCCAGGTTTACCTGACTGCAACTGCTAAAATGAGGTTTTTTAAATTTATAGAGGAGCAGTCAGATACCATGTTGGAGAGAAATACTGGACTTACAGAAGCAAAGTGTTAACACTGGGGTGTTTGAGAGATATACAATACCAGCCTGTGATTTTTAAAATCAATAGAGTTCATACACTATTGCTGTTGTGAATCCATCAGGGCTGTACTACTTCTCAGACACCTAAATAGATGTTTGGGTGCATTTATGAAGCTCTAGATGGCTAGAGAAAGGTCCCAAACAGTGCAACATAGCTGTGGATGAAGTTGGCTGAGCCTGCTTTCACTGGTTTACTAATTGCTTTGCTAGGTGTGTGAAGTTTGGGACCTTTCTCTAGGCATATCCACAGTATGTCAGGAGTGTAGCCCGGACTCATGCCCAGCCAGCACCCATTGCAGGAATCTCCAGATGGACTTACAGGAGCATGAGTGGAGTTTATTTACACATGCAGTGGTAGCTACATTTTTTTTTGCTAAATGTGCACCACTCAAAGCACTGTAGAAAATTGATGCACATGGACATTTGCTTGAAGCAATTGCTGAAAAGTGAAGTATGCTTTTTTTTCCTCCCAATTAAACTTACCTAGGTGGATACAGCATTGGTCTGATGATGCATCTGTCCCTCAATGGCTCTAAGTGTGAGAACTCAGCAATCACATGACAGCTGATTGTCACTGCTGCTGTCAGCAGAGATAGACTTTCAGTCACCGCTGTCTTCTCTGCCCTCCCTGTGCACTCACTGGAGCACTGGGCTGTGGAGGGGGAGGGAGCGGCTGACTCAGGCTCTCAGCGGCTCACTGACAGGCTGAGCCCGTTCCAGACTCTTGGGGAACCCCGACTTTAAAGTCAGGATCATTTCCCAGCTTGGACCAGCTAAGTGACATCAGTTGACAGCGAGATTCAGCCTGCTGTCAGCTGAAAACGGGTCACAGGAGTACAGAACTAACTGCACTTCTGTGATTCACAGAAGTACAGCCTTTAGGGCACTGAACTGCCCTGAGGAATTAAAAGGCTGCCATTAATGTATTCCTTTTGTATCAGCCTTATCTTTGGATGCTATTATATTGTGTATTCATTGCTGGTATTTATATAGCTAAAAATAGCTGTCAATTTACGCAGTACTTTACATATTTATTGTACATTCACATCAGTCCCTGCCCTCAAGAAGCTTACAATCTAAGGTCCCTAACTCATATTCACATACCAGGACCAATTTAGACAGGAGCCAATTAACCCACCAGCATGTGGTTGGCATGTGGCAGGAAACCCATGCAGGCACAGGGAGAATATCCAAACTCCAGGCACGTAGCTGGGATTTGAACTGAGTCCATAGTGCTGCTAGGCAAAAGTGCTAACCACTTAGCCACTGAAGCTGCCATAATTGATGGAACAACTTGAAGAACTACAGTTTAAAAGTGAATACTTGTGAGCTACTATGATTGAGGTGTTCAATATAGTATTAGTAATATTTGTAATAATAAACTACCTAAATATTGTGCTGGGTGCGCTGACACTTTCACAAACTCACTTGATTGTGCATCTATTAATCAATTATATATACTTATAATGTCGCGCTCCTACTATAAATACTATAAATAATCACATAGTGTATGTCACTCATATAAATAAATAAATAAACTAATAAATAATAATTAATAAAAATTAATTAATGTGACATATAAATAAATATATATAAATCAAACCATTATTGTGCTAAAATATGCCATTTGTGCTCAATCAATAATACCAATTCAATAATAAATGTGCAAATGTAATTCATAAAGTGCATAAATAAATTAAAAAGTCTTTTTTATAAATTTGTGCAATGTGCAATGTGCAGGTGAACTCCTTAATCCCTCTTTCCAGGTGCCGTGTAGTCTCAATATGCGCTCACCTTAATATTTGCCCAAATAAATTTAGGCAAATAAACTTTTAGTCCTTCCAGGACTGGTGGGATAATGCTCCTATATATAGTATTCCAGATGGAAGTGAAGGCCTGCTCAGATCCTCCTATGATCTCCTCTTACTCCATACACGTAGCCACTCATGGATAGACATTTGGAAAAATGTGTGAGAATCTCCTATTTCCCCTCCTGGGGACACCTCCTCCTCATATCCACCTTTCCTCAGTGTTGGATATATAAATTGAAGCTGCACAAAAGCTTGCTGTACACACAGCTCTTCAGAGTAGCATTTCCTATATGAAGCACATGGGTATTTAGATTTAGCCTATTAGAACTAACTTTTCTTCCACTATGTGGAGAAGGAGACACCTGTCTACATAAACGTTTTGGCAGAGGGTTTGAAATCAATTTTGTTTTATCTGCTTCCAAGCTCCTACACCCTCCAGCCTTTGTTACTTCTTACATTTACTCTTTTTCTCTCTAACATATAATCTAGGTAGTAACCCACATGTCAACAGTATTTCCTTTTTTTCCCCTTTTTTCTTTTCTAACCATAATTGGTTATGAATGACTATAACTGCAGCTGTTCAGGCTGCAGAAGAGATAAAAATGCTATGCTTGAGACTTTCCCTTACTCTGTGGACTAGCAACCAGCACAAGGCAACAGTCCATCCACAAAGAAGAAGAGAAATCACTATTCCCTCAAAACGTTCCAGCCCGTAAAATATCTGGAGGATGAGCTACAGGAGGAGATTGTCAAAGCCTCATAAGAAAAGGAGGATATAGAAAGTAAGGTAAAATTTTATATGACAACCTCACAATTTCATATTTGAAATTCTCGGTCATTCCAGTTTCAGCACTGTCATTTGCTGGCTGCTTTGGCCAGGGAAGAAGCTGATCAGGCAAAACCTATGTTTGAGCAGCTTCAATTGAGTAAACAACATGTTGGGCAGAGATATTATTTACTCATACAGCCTAATAAAAGAAAATATCATCCCCACCACCTCACACAGCTAAGCAATTCATTACATAATGAAGTTGCTAGAGACCCTTTATATTTAGGGTCTTGGATGCTCCCAAATTATCTCCGTAATAATTTGTGGACTAAGTCAACAATGTCAAGGCTGTTTTTGCAGGTCATTGATGCCATTGTGGAGTGCTTCAAGATGGCTTTTTACCATTGGGATGGCTCCCCAAATGTGCTTGGTGCCATCAAATACACACATGTGGCTATGTGGGGACCCAGGGAGAAGGAAGTCCACTTGTGTAATAAAGGGTTATTACTAGTAAGGTCCTATATTTAACCTTTCAGGTATGCTGTTATCCTACAATAATTCAGTCAACTTGAGAGTATAATAATAAAAGGAATTTATTTAGCTTGGTTTAAAGATGTATTACAGGTGATAAACTAGATAAATACAGCATTTTCAATCCAGAGGGAGTTTCACAACTTCTTCATTTGAAGTTCCTGGACGCGATGTTCCTTAGGACATACTTCTTTTTATGAACCCAAATCCACTGGCTCATTGTCTTACAAACATGTATATAGCAGTCCAAAAAACTAGTCAAAACTGGTTTGAGCCAAACCACAGAAAGAAAAGGTCAAAGGTTCCCAACTTCCCACAGAATAATGATCCAACTGGTCTCTGATGCCAAGCAGAGATTCATGAGTGTGCATTTAGGTTTCCCAAGTTCACGTCTCACGTTTAGCATTCTTTAACACTCAGTTCTGTGTAGATAATTTGAAAAATGGCAAATGCCTCTTGGGTAGCTTCTTGGTAAAGCTTATTTTTGGGTTAGAGTTAAAAATAATTATGAGATTTGTGAAAATTGTCAAAATCTTTTCATTGTTATCACCAGGGAACAGAGAGAAGCTGGTCAATGAGTCAAAGGGCTGCCCTGGTATAAAGGGCACATGACAGGGTTGGCTGCAAGGCAGGAGAAGGGTTATTAATGGGTGGAAATGGTTTAGGTATATGGTGTAGGGAGTAGGGAGGATGTGGTCATTGCTTAAGGAAACCTCAAAGGGGTACAGACAGCGTGGTGACAAATGTGGCCCACCCTTTTTATAAATGTGTGGATATGGCTATGATTGTAAGTGCATGAGTTTAGGTAAATGAGGTTTAAAGAAAAGTATGGCAGACTTGTGGGGCATATTGTACTTTTGTCATTGATGGTGCCAAAAAAGTTAGATCACTGTTAATGTTTGGACAAGTGGTTTAACCTTAATGGTCACAAATATGTATGATTATGTGGTGTTCATGAAGGAAGTACATGCTAAAGTTTATTCCAGGTGAATAATGGTGTAAAAATTACTGGTGTATACCCACTGAGTTGGTTGTAGATGGCTGGTGGATGGTATACAATGGATGGGGGCTGGTGTACAATGGGACATGATATTCCATTTGAATAATGGTGTACAAATTACGGGTGTGTACCCACTGAACAGTCTGTAGATGGCTGGTGGCCAGCACGGGTTTACAACAAAATGTGTTTGGGTGGCACTGTCAAGGACCTGGCTTTAATGGTTGGATCAGAATTATTGTATATTTTTGGAGAACTGGTCTCTAAATCATATTGTTGTTATGTTATTTAATAAAATCTGTGACCTTATTACTCCAATGAAAATAATTTGTGTCATACTGTATTAGTTATGAGTTTTAATATGTTAGATTTTGATGTTCAATATTACTCCGCCCTCTCAGCCCTACCCAAGTCATGAACGCTTACTTAGCTTGGTGAATAGGTTGTAGCTGTTTTCACTATGATTAAAACTATCTTTAAATATTAGCATAATGCTTAAGACATGTCCTGCCAATGTTAAGCCACGTTTTGGGGGCTAAGAGGTGTCTTTAATATTTTTAAATAAATGCTTTATGTTTTTAATTGCAATATTCATGGGAGCTGTCTGAAGAGAAGAAACCTAAACTGTACCAGGTGTCTGCCTCAACAAACCAGAGCACAGCAACTAGATGCCTGTTGAGGAAATAGAAATGTTGAATTATTTTGTCTTGTGTGACCTCCCTAAAAAATCTCACATGCTTGGTCTTGATTTCTCTTTCTCTATATATATTTTGAGAAAAGATTTAATTTACGTTTACTCACAGACCCTTATTAATTTCCCCTATTGTAATCCAGGATTGATGCTAACCATGTCAATCAGGACAACTCACCACACGTCAATCTTTACCCAAAGCATTTCCTTCAGTAAGTGACAGATTCCTGGTGCTTCTGGAATGTAATCTGAGCATGAGCCATCCTGAGTGATGTGCCAGATAGATTTGTTAATCTCTAGTTAAAGCAAAGGCCAATAAATTGACCCGTTAAATTAATTTGACGAACTGTACATCAGTGTGAACAGTGGTGTACACAGTGTGCCAGTGGTGTACACAGTGTGCTATATTCTGCCAATGAGAGAGAAGTCATGGCAGTGTATCTGTTGAAATCATGCATAAGAAACTTCCAATTACATACATTTGAAACAAATGCCAGAGATATACCATACACACACATCTGTACTGGCTAAGAATTTGCAATTAGCTTATGTATTGCTGTTAGATATTCTGTACACATGCGGTTTCTCTGGCATTTTTTTTTCAGACAGCGGTTATATACTGCTCCTGTTGTTAATCAGGGCCAATGTCTACCAACATAAGTTTGTAATGGACTGAAACTTTAATGCGCAAGATAACTTTAGAAGACTCATGATAAAGATATATTTTATACTGTAAAGAACATGGAACAAATATTCAGAAAAAAATAAATATAACTAAGAAAGGTTAAGTTAAAACCAATGACTTTATATACTGAAAAATATCTGTCTCCAATATTAGAAACAAAACTCCTTAGACCAAAGCATAACATTAAAAAACGCTTGTTTAAAATGATGTTTGAAAATTACATTGTTTGTATGCCACACTTTTATCTAGTTTTCCTTCAGGGTCTGAATTTAATTTAACAAAATGTATTGTCTTATTCAAATCACTGCACAAATCCCTGATGCAGCCCAAAAACATTACGCATCTCTGGAAATGGACAGACATCTCCACATCTTTTACTATTATTTTAATTAAATTTTCCAACCTGCCTTTTTATCTACATCTTTATCTTATTTGACTTGTGTTTTTTTCTAAAAGTGAACAGTTACTCAAAATTGAAGACATATATTCTATATAGATTTAATAAAGATTTTTTTACTATAATATTTATTACATTTTCTGAAAGGAGAAGTAACACAAATCATTCAAGAGAATCAAAGAAGGCTTACAATAAAGCTCCACTGAATCATCTTTATTTATTACTGTAACAAAGTCAGGTTGCATTTATCGCAATAAATATTCTGCAATTTTACCTACTAAGTACTGCAGCAATAGTTAAAAACCCTCAGAAGACTCAGACCACTGTTCTTACACAGAAAGAAGTGGCCTGGCTCTCCAGCAGTCCAACACCTCCTGAACATTTCTGTAATCAAAAGCACCCTCACTCCCTTAGTGCTGTTGAACAGAGCTAAAGAGCTGTTCTGTCAATTGGGCTTTAATAATAGCAAAGGATGCATGACAAAATATAATAAATCTAACTGTAACCATCAAGTACATGTTCAAATAAACACAATAGGATTAAATGTATTATACTTATACTAATACGATTTAAATTATTTAATGTAAAAAAAGTGTAAAGTTAACCAATACTATCAGGATAAATAATACTATACAATTTATCACAAGTCATACAGTTTAAACATCTAGTTCAACCAACAGAAAATGTCCATATCTACAATTCTATACCCACAACTAATCTGAGGGAAGGCAAAAACCCAATGAAGCATGGTCCAATTTGCTCCAGCGGAAGAAAACAATCCTTCCTGATTCCCCAGAAAGCAATCTGATATTCTCTTGTTCAACTGCCCCTGGTGTTACTATCTATAAATGTTAGTATCCAGTTATATTTTGGGCTTTTAGGAATGCATCCAGGTTTTCTTTAAAACAATCTAATTAGCTAGCCAGAACTAGCTGTTGAGGGAGTCTATTCCATATTTCACAGCACTTACTGTGAAGAAGCCTGTCCATATGTGGAGGTCAAGGCCTTGTTAACACCATGAGCAGAGATGTGAGTTTTTTCTGCATGTGTTCTGCAAGGGCACACAAAAAAAATGTTCTTTATGTGCCCTGTTCACTACAGAACACTATTTTCTCTGCACAGGAATCTGCAATGTGTTTAAAACTCACTGATAACTGAAAAACGGATGTAAACTCGTTTCCTGCAAGTAAAATCTGCTGGTCAGTTTCCGTTGGTTGTTCTGTAAAATGTAAAGAGAGTGTCCCCTTGTCCTCTGTAATAACCTGAAAGAGAATAACGCTACACCAAGTTCACTGTATGGACCACTTATTTATATATGTTGATCGTTATCCCCCCACACACACATCCCAGTTTAGCTAATCTTTCTTTCTTTCATCTGCACTTTCTCCAGTTCTCTGATATGCTTTTTATTAACTGGTGTCCCATACTGAACTGCATATTCAGATGAGATCTTACTAATGATTTGTACATGAGGAGGTTTTGTACTTCATGCCCCCTGGATTGGGCACACGTGGGGATGCTGAGTCCCATACTACCAGCACCAGGATACGGTCCGAAGCATACAGAGTTGGTTTCACATGTAAGTGAGTAATATTGTTATTAGTAAAGTGTTCCGGTTTACTGCTAATTGCAGTTCGTGTTTCTTCACCTACTCTACATATGGCTTGGCTGTGATCCTTTCATAATAAGCAAGTGTGCATCTGCTATATGTTTTCCATACCACTCGCCTGCTACTTGGATCCTAGAGTTATTTATGAACTTGTGTTTATATTATTGTATTTGTTGTTAGGTGTAATTTTGTGCTTTATTCTTTAATTAGCTGGTTTACATTTTACCAGGTTGCACAAGTTAACTGTGGCAGTATCTACATCTAGTTCCAGTATTTTTTTGCCATCCATAAGTTAGGGTTGTGGCACTTGGAAGACCTTTTGTTTTTCTTTTTTGTTATTTCTTGAAAGAAGAATGAATGGACTGTGCCCCTGCTGATCAGTGCCCTCATAGTCCATTGAAAACTACAAGTCTGTTTGCCGAGGTGGTAGATGGGGCTTGCAAGGATTCAACCTATGTCTGTAGCCCCCTTGTCCTCGTTATTTTCATCACCAGGCCTGGGAGAAATAAAGCTCAGACACCGAAGTCTGCAAGCTAAATCTCTGAAAGTTTAATGCATAACAAGAACAGTTATACAGAACTCAGTAGGCGCTGCTTAATCTCAGGATGACCAATGAAACATTCCATTCTTATCAATATAGTTACGTGAAGAACAGAAACTGCAATTGAGGGATACCATATAAGGAAGTTCCTTTTAGAGAAAGGAAACTAGTCTAAGGAAACGAGAGAGAAGTTACCAAAACAAAACTAACTGTTCACACATCTAGAAATGGAGGCATTATACAAAATGGATGCCAGTTAATAAGACATATTTCCTTACAGTTCCTCTCTTTTGTCACATAGTGACAACACATCAAGTTTCACAGTTGTTTTTTCTAATATGAATTCAAGTGCTTAAAAACGTGTTACAAATGCACATGCAAAGTTTAACAACAACATAGAATACAAATGTTAGTAAAAACAACAAAATCAGCATACCTACTTTCTTATACCATCAAGCTTGTAAAACATTTACCTGGTCTCTATGATTCTCTATGACTTCATAGCAGTCTGGGATCTCAGCAGATGTGTTATATATCCATGTACAACACTCATAGTCAGTAGTAGACTCACAGAACTTGGCCAATGCTGTACCCATTTGTTCTATTTTCTATTCATTCATGAGCACCTGTTTCCTCAATACAACATTCAAATTCAACATTAAAAAAAAATACTTATAGTTATGTTTTCTATGTTTTTTGTTATATATTCTTAGCGGTATTTACTTGTACAAAGTTACCATCCTCAGGTACCTTCCCATTGACATTCAATTTAGACTTACTACAAAAATTCTTTTCTTCATTTGATTAGTTGCCTAAATGAAAACACTATTCAGATTCCATCATAACTCCCAACACTTCAAATTTAGGCCTTGTAGTAACATTTCTAAGGATAATTACTAATAAACATAGATGTCACTTTTTTTGGTGCAGCATACAAAAGAATATTCACGGTTTCAGGGTGAAGCATACTGCAAACCCAACAACTCTCAATTCCCGAGAGCTTGGCATACCTATGCTTAAATTTCAATAGTGACATATTTTCAGTCAATGATCTTCTCTGCTCTTTTTTTATTAGTTCAGTGCCATTCTCACTCTTACTGTTGTGGCCACAGATTGGTGGCCATTCTTCTTGGTGATAGTAGCAGTAGCTAGCCAAGTAAGCCACTGAAAAGGTTATCACTAAGAGATAACCCGATCAAAAGAAAATTGTTTCAGGCTCTCTCTGGATGAAGCAGCATCCTGAAAATTTGATGGTGTGTATAGGTCTGCCTCCTTTTCTTGTTCCATCTGTTGCTACTGGTTCTTTGGTGGTTCTGGGATCCAGACGTTGGAATCAGCAGTCAGAACTGCAGTTCTCATCACAGCCATCACTATGGTAGGTTTCCTGTATGGTGGATCTGTGGTCTTGTGTCTGTGAAGGTCCTTAACCACTATCCGATCTCCTGGCTTATACAGGAGGGTTGGAACTGTGGAAAAAAAGAAAACAAAAGAGAGACATCACCGTATACACCATTCGACACCCTAATCAATTCCTGGTTATATCTAAATCACCTGGCATAACTAATAAAGGACATCTTGTCCAGGGGGTGGGGAATGGCCTGCCCATAAAAATTTCAAAACGGAAAATTTGGTGACTTTATTAGATGTCATCCTCATCTCAGCCAGAACAGCTGGCAGATACACCTCACATCCCTTAAATGTCCCACCTGTTACCTTCCTTAGTTTCTCCATCAGGGTCCTATTTGCCCATTCTACCTAAGCAGATCTCTGTGGATGGTAGGATATATGGAACTTCCAGTCAATGCTCATCAGTTTGGTTACCTTATGTGTAACCTTTGAAATAAATGTTGGTCCTATGTCCAAGTCTATACTTACCAGACATCCTTATCGAGGGATGACTTCCTTTGCAAAAAATATTTTCTTTATTTCATCTGTCACTACCTGTCAACCCCAATATTCTATGCCATAGAACTGTGCACTGTGACGTGGGAATCCTGTTATACCTCCCCTTTTGGCATTAGATCATTTGCATCTAATGTCAACCCTTTTTGTTGCATATCTATTCTGCGAGTGGTATCCTCATGTATTACCTGAACACAGCCATGTTCCTTGGGCGAATTATCTGTTTCACCCTTTATCCCTAGCCACTTGCCCTCCTGAGGATTTACCCCCCTTAATGACCAGGCCTCTTTTTGCTACTCGGTGCTGCACTAATTCAACTGATAATTGCGCGGTCATGCAATGCTGCACCCAAACTAAATTTACATCCTTTTTTTTCACACAAATAAAGCTTTCTTTCGGTAGTATTTGATCACCTGTGCGCTTTTTATTTTTCACGCTATAAACAAAAAAAGACCAAAAATGTTGAAGAAAAACAATATTTTTCACTTTCAGCTATAAAAAATATATAGTAAACTCAAAGTTAGTTATAAATTTAGGCCAAAATGTATTCTGCTACATATTTTTGGTAAACAAAATCCCAATAAGTATATATTGATTGCTTTGTGTGAAAGTTATAGTGTCTACAAACTATGGTATAGATACTGCAGTTTACGCCATTTGTTTGCTATACAGCGCTGCGCTAGTTTAACGGACAATTGTGCGGTCATGCAATATGGTACATAAATTAAATTTATGTCATTTTTTTCACACAAATAGAGCTTTCTTTTGGTTGCATTTGATTGCCTGTGCGTTTTTTATTTTTTGCGCTATAAAAAAAAAAGGCTGACAATTTTGAGAAAAAAAACAATATTTTGGACTTTTTGCTATAAAACATGTCCAGTAAAAAAAATGTAAAAATCTAATTTCATCATAAATTTCAGCCAAAATGTATTCTGCGACATGTCTTTGCTAAAAAAAATCCCAATACGAGTAAGTTAATTGGTTTACGTGAAAGTTATAGCATTTACAAATGGCGGTAAAGATACTGGGATTTTTAATTTTTTTTATACTAATAATGGCAGCGATCAGCGACTTATGGCGGCGATCAGTGACTTATGGCGGCAATCAGCGACTTATGGCGGGACTGCGGGACTGCGGTGGACATTCTGACACTGGGGGGGAACTGACTTGGGGTCACTGACATCCCCAGTGACACCAATACAGTGATCAGTGCAAAAAAAAACACTGACACGGTACTAATGGCACTGGGGAGGAAGGGGTTAACTTTTTTATTTACTGAAAGTGTTAACTGTGGGAGGGGAATGTTTTATTAGGGGGCGGGGGTGTGTACTGCACGGGGGACAGCTGATCGGGAGAGATAAACTCTTCTCTCCGGCTCAGCATGTCAGGAGCTGACAGGGAACTGACAGAAAGCAGAGCTACTGCAGCCCTGCTCTCTGTCAGTGATTGCCGCTAATCGGCGGGACACAGCCGGTAACGACCGGCTGTGACCAGGCGACTGACATCCGCGGCCGTGGTCGGCGGGACAGGTAGGGCCGTGGCACGCCTCGCGCGTGCCCCCTACCTGTTTTGCAAACACACGTTTTAAAACGTGGTTTAGCCCAGCCGTGCTGCCCTGCCAACGTATTTCTACAGTGGCTGGGCGGCATGTGGTTAACAAACAATTTAACATACCTAAGGGATCTGAATTAGAACCTGTATATTTCACTTCCAAATTAGCAATTGATGTCAAAATCACTTCATAACCACTTTCCCTTTATGCTGTCATGTGCTGCATAGTAAGATACTTAAGGACATGCAGTACATGATGTGTGGTGTGAAAGATGGTACCAGGGTCACACTCATTGAGTCCTCCACCGCCATGGCACAGACGGCCAGGGCTCTCAGACATGCCGGCATGCCCTGTACCGGACTTAGCACTACTTTTGAAAAATAGGCTACTAGCCTCATGTGTCCTCCATGATCCTGAGTGACCACAGCCATCATGGTTTTACAATTATCATGAGCATACACATGAAAATCAACATCAAACCATGAAAACCCAGAGCAGGAGAGGAAACTAGTGAGGACCTCAAGATTTGGTAGGAATTGGTGGATACTTGATCCCACTTAATGAGGTCTAAAGCCTCAGTCTTAGTGTGCTACCTGAGTATGTTGTCATAATGGGAGTAGTCAGGTATCTATTGGGGACACTAGTTGACCATAACAAGGAAGAAGAACATTTCCTTTTTAGTTTTCGGGCGGGGCAGACCCGTAGTGGCTAGGATCCTGGACTGGCTCATTATTCTGGTGCCTTGTGACAAACTGAAACCCAAGTAATCCACCAAAATGTAACAACATTGTACCTTATGCCTTGCCACCTTGTGTCCCTTTGTACCCAGAAAATTTAACAGAGATATACTGTCCTGCCTACAATCCTCCCTGTTGGGTGAACAAAGTAATGATATCCACGTACTTAAGCAACGTGGAACCATGGTGGGGTGCCCAACCCTTTAAGGATTCTTGGAGGGCTATGAAATATACAGCCGGAGAATTCACGTAGCCTTAGGGCAATCTGGCCCAGGTTAACTTTTGGCCAGAATAAAACTTAACAGTAGTTGTGTCTCTTTGTCAACTTGGACGGAATAAAAATCGATCACAGTATAATACTGTCTATCGTGTGGAATGGAGGTAATCAATGAAGGCACATCTGGGATGATGGGTGCAATTGGAATAATGAGATTGTTAATGGCCTTGAGATCTTGCACTAAACAGTAAGTACCATCAATCTCCTTGTGACAAAGGATACTGCTTTTGATATACTGGACCAACTCCAGGTTTGAGTCTGACCTTGTAAGGTATACAGAGAATATACCCTACATCTAGCTTACGGTTTGCCCAGATTTCACTTTGTATAAATCTTTCATGCTCACAAAACAGTGAGATGACTGCATGTGCACCCTTCCCTTCTCACTTACTTTGATTGTGGCCTTGAATTTTCCCAACAAATCTCTGCCTAGCAAATTCACAGGACATCCTGATAAGATTTTGAAAGAATGTTTCACTATAGAACCTTTCCGTGAGAGTCTGAAATACTGAAAGGGAGTGTTTCCCAGGTTTTGGCACATGTCCCAGTGTTGCCATCTGAAGGTTCATATTCTACTCTTGTTTTGTTCTGTTGCTACCTCTTTCTCTAGGATTAGAACTATGTTGTAACCCCTGAAAATATGCTTTTTTCGTAAATTTGGAGACCTCAAAACATCCATTGGCGTCTTTCTCCATCACTTGTTTTTCAAACATACCTGCATCCATCTCTGTCCAGTTTGAAATAGGCTGTCTTACTAACAGTAAAATTTCAAATCTGTATCCAGCCATCAAGGTTTGGATATACATAGTGCACATTTCTGCACTAACCATATCCATCCCAGCTTCTTCCTTCCAAACTTTTCTAAATCTTTTCACATACTCTGTCATCTACTCTCACACCTTTCTCTAAATGTCTTCCTTCAGACATACAGTTGCAAGAAAAAGTATGTGAACCCCTTGGGATTACGTGGAGTTTTGCATGAATTGGGCATAAAATGTGCTCTGAACGTCATCTAAGTCACAACAATAGAAGAACACAGTCTGCTGAACATAATACTACACAAACATTAGATGTTGCCATGGTTTAATTGCACATAACATGTAAACATTCACAGTGCAGGGAGGAAAAAGTATGTGAGGCCCTAGCTTAATGACTTCTCCCAGAGCTAATTGGAGCCAGGAGTGAGCCAACCTTGACTCCAATCAGTGTGATGATATTGGATGTGTTGCTGACAGCTGTCCTGCCCTTAAAAAACACACACCTGTTTTGGGTTTACTGGTTTCAAGAAGCACTGTCTGATGTGAACCATGCCTCGCAGAAAAGAGCTCTCAGCAGACCTACGATCAAGAATTGTTGACTTGCATGAAGCTGGAAAGGGTCACAAAAGTATCTCCAAAAGCCTTGATGTTCATGTGTCCACAGTAAGACAGACTGTTTACAAATGGAGAAAGTTTAGCACTGTTGCTACTCTCCCTAGGCGTGGTCATCCTGTAAAAATGACTGCAAGAGCACAGCGCAGAATGCTGCATGAGGTAAAGAAGAATCCCAGAGTGTCAGCTAAAGACCTACAGAAATCTCTGGCACATGCTAACATTTTTGTTGACACATCTACAATAAGGAAAACATTAAACAAGAATGGAGTACATGGGAGGACACCACGGAGGAAGCCATTGCTGTCCAAAAAGAATATTGCAGCACGTTTGAAGTTTGCAAAAGAGCACCTGGATGTTCCACAGCACTACTGGCAAAATATACTGTGGACAGATGAAACCAAGATTGAGTTGTTTGGGAAGAACACACAACACTATGTGTGGAGAAAAAAAGGCACAGCACACCAACATCAAAACCTCATCCCCACTGTAAAACATGGCGGAGGGAGCATCATGGTTTGGGGCTGCTTTGCTGCCTCAGGGCCTGGACGGATTGTTGTCATTGATGGCAAAATGAATTCCAGAGTTTATCAAGACATTTTGCAGGAAAACGTACGACCATCTGTCCGCCAACTGAAGCTCCGCAGAGAATGGGTGATGCAACAGGACAATGACCCAAAGCATACAAGTAATTCAACAAAACAATGGCTGCAACAGCACAGAATATGCCTTCTGGAGTGGCCCAGTCAGAGTCCTGACCTCAACCCGATTGAAATGCTGTGGCATGACCTTAAGAGAGTTATTCATACCAGACATCTCAAGAATATTGCTACACTGAAACAGTTTTGTGAAGAGGAGTGGTCCAAAATTACTCCAGATCGTTGTGCAGGTCTGATCTGCAACTACAGGAAACGTTTGGTTGAGGTTATTGCTGCCAAAGGAGGGTCAACCAGTTATTAAGTCCAAAGGTTCACATACTTTTTCCTCCCTGAACTGTGAATGTTTACATGTTATGTGCAATTAAACCATGGCAACATCTAATGTTTGTGTAGTATTATGTTCAGCAGACTGTGTTCTTCTATTGTTGTGACTTCAGAGCACATTTTATGCCCAATTCATGCAAAACTCCATGTGATCCCAAGGGGTTCACATACTTTTTCTTGCAACTGTACATGGGTGGCTGCTTGGGTTCCAGGATGAACTAGAACATATATTTTAGACACCTTTGTCCAGTCAAATCCTGAGTCCATGTCATATCCCAAATTTCCGTCAATTATTAATTTCATGTTCTGCAGTGAACACTGTCTGTCTCATATGACTCTCTTCTCCTCCTCCTCCCTCTACCCCTCCCTTCTCCTTTTCGGGACTCTGTGTTTTTCTGCCTGAACTAAGGGAGATTGTGATGGTCTGTCTGTCCTTGAAGGTCTGAAGAGAAAAAAATCATCCTCTCTTTTAGGCAAAGCTGGATATACTTTTGTATAACTTGTTGGAGCAGACCGTGGGGGGGTTAAGAGTGGAGATATAAAATTACTGTGCTCTGGAATGTAACCAGACACATATTTCAGCCAATGAAAACTTGCTGCTTTCAGATACTTCATCCCATAACAATACCGTTATCACATATTCCTTACAAGTTAACCTAGACAATTCAGGATATATTGTCTTTTTTCTTTTTTTTTTTTTCAGCAATATCACTTAACACTTTACGCTTAAGCATAATGGTAGAGATCTCTCACCTTAGATATACCTTCTTAAAGCAAAATCAGCTGTTAGGCAAAGCAATAAATATTACAGTGTCAGTACTTATTCTCTGAAGTGGAGAGGCTGTAACGCTGACAGAGCCTTCTCAACATTTCAGGAGTTTAACACTTAAAAGTACAGACCTTGTAATATCCCTATACTGTAACACAAATTACTACTTAACAGTTTCTTAACATGTAGCAAATAAGCACTTATACTTCTACAATGGCAAAAATAAACGAGGACACCTGTGAATTCACAATTATACCTGCCCAGGCAATTTTTCCCTAGAGGTTCCAAAAACCTCTGAATTCCCTTTGAGGACCCACCTTAAAGACCCTCCGTGAGATCCAACAATCTCAAACGGAAACTTTGGCTACTATTCCTGGGTCTTTAAAGGGGGACAATCCAGGTAAAACTAAGACTGGCTCAGCTTACCTGACCATCCACGCCTTTAATCCCACTTCCCGACACCAGATTGCAAGGATTCAACCTATGTCTGTAGCCCCATGTCTTCGTTATTTTCCCCACCAGGCCTGGGAGAAATAAAGCTCAGACACCGAAGTCTGCAAGCTAAATCTCTGAAAGTTTAATGCAAGACAAGAACAGTTATACAGAACTCAGTAGGCGTTGCTTAATCTCAGGATGACCAATGAAACATTCCATTCTTATCAATATAGTTACGTGAAGAACAGAAACTGCAAATAATTGAGGGATACCATATAAGGAAGTTCCTTTTAGAGAAATGAAACTAGTCTAAGAAAACGAGAGAGAAGTTACAAAAACAAAACTAACTGTTCACACATCTAGAAATGAAGGCATTATACAAAATGGATGTCAGTTAATAAGACATATTTCCTTACAGGGCTTGTAGGTTATTCATTCATGGATCAATGTGAATTCATGGTGTGGCAGTGCAGGTGGAGTCCTGCACAGTCATGCCGATTTTAACTTTGGGGGAGAGGAGCCCGAACGCTGTCATGGGGGACTCAGGGAGGTGAGGGTGGATAATACTTAGGAACACGTTACACGTAATAAATATGGGCGCAATATGTACTGTAGCATTTTCCTAAAAGTGAAGATAGCCTTTCAAGGAAAAAAATACTTTGTGTCCCCTCTTTTTAAAACCCACAATGTTTTGCAAAAACAAGGGGGTTCACATTTTCAATTAAATGTTTGTTTGTAAATAAACAAATACATAATAAAAATAAATTAAATAAATAAAAGTTAGGACGTCTTAACAAAATAGTATTAAAAATCATTACAGTTTATTTTCAAAGAAAGCAAATACATATTTATATGCTTTAAATATGGAATATGTTTACTCACTGAAATTGGAAGACTACACTTTGTTCCATTATTCAGTTATAAATCCAGGCGTTGCTGTAGTGCTTCAGACTACCAGTTTCATTTTTGTACTGCGGTGAATTTGGAACATTCCTATGTGTAAAATTAGAATACTCTCCTTGCTGTCTTCATGTAGAGAACATCTGATATAATAATTTATGTTAATAAAATAGTTACATAGTTAGCATAATCCTACACCCACAGTTGATCCAGAGGAAGGCAAAAAACAGCAAAGCATGATTCAATTTGCTCCTGCAGGGGAAAAAATTCCTTCCTGATCCCGTGAGGCAATTGGATATTCCCTGGATCAACCTTGGACTTGAAGATTCTGGGAAAGGTTCTGAGCACCCGAATTAATAAGTATCTACTCTTACTTATTCGAGATCAGGTTGGCTTCGTTCCGGGCAAAAAGCTGCTGATAACATCCGTAAAGTCATCCATCTCATTCGTATTTTGCATTGCCGCAGGATACTGGGGTTCCTTTTATCCCTGGACATTATAAAGCGTTTGATTCACTTTCTTGGGAGTACTTGACATATACGCTGTCTAGATGGGGGTTTGGTGACGCATTTCTGGCTTGGATCTCAGCTTTATATTCGTCTCCCTCGGCCTCTGTTAAATAAGCAGGTTTCTTTTCCTCATTTTTCCCTATTTTCAGGGGCATGAGACAGGGATGCCCATTATCACCTGCTCTTTTTGTTCTCGCTCTTGAACCTCTAGCTGCAGCCATTCAGAATCACCCAGATTTTTCTGGTATCCCCTATGCCAGCACTCAATACAAGGTCAACTTTTTTGCGGATGATGCTCTGTTGGTTTTAACCAATCCTCTCATCACTCTCCCCCATCTCCAGGTCATATTGGACCATTTTTCGACTATATCTGGCAATCGCATCAATTTGTCTAAAACCATGGCATTGAATATTACGCTCCCTGCCGACCTAGTTGAATGGTTGCAGACACAATTTCCCTACCATTGGGCATCCCATTCCCTGGCTTACCTTGGCGTTACACTTACTTCCTTCTACTCTGTCTTATTTTCGGCTAATTATTATCCCTTATTGCGCTCTGTTACTTCCCTGCTTCATTCTTGGCAGTTTCCTTCTTTATCATGGATTGGCCAGATACATGCTGTCAAGATGACTATCTTGCCGAAGATCCTGTACTTTTTCCGCACTCTCCCTATTCAGGTCTTTTCTTCGTGTACTGCAAAGCCGGATTCTCAGTTTTATTTGGGCTCATAAACATCCCAGAGTGCCTAGAGCCACTCTATATACTAGATTACAGGGAGGTTTGGGAGTTCCACATGTTTCTAGATACCAGTTGGGAGCTCATATTTCCCAGCTGTCTATGCTTCATGCCAAGACAGATATCCCGTTATGGGTACTCTTGGAATTAACCAACTGTGCTCCGCTTTCTTTAACTACATTGCTTTGGCTCCCACCTAAGTTGCGCCCTCCGGATTTGAACCCTACCATGCTTCACAGTTTACGAACCTGGGATTCTGTTAAATATTCTGGTAATTTGATATCATTGTTTCTACCTCTTTTGCCGATTACACATAATCCTCTATTTCCACCAGACCTAGAACATCCCCCTTCTTTCTCTTGGTGGACCTCCCATGGCTTTGTACATGATTTTCTGAGCGCTCGTACGTTTCCATCATGGGAATCTCTTTGAGAATCAAGGGGGGTCCCGCCACGGGAATATTATTAGTATTTGCAGTTGCGCCGCTGGGTCTTATCCCTCCATCGTACCTCTACATATCCTTATCGCAAAACGCCCTTTGAACACGTCTGTCAGCATTCCACAGGGTCTCCTGGTCTCATTTCTGTAATTTATGCCTCCCTTAACAGTAGTTCCTCCTCACCACCCCTGTCTTATGTCTCTCAATGGGAGCGAGATCTGAGTGTCTCGATTGCAGCAGAGGATTGGCGTAGGGCCTGGGGTATGGTGGCAAAATGTTCATTCAATACATTCACTCTTGAGGCAGCCTACAAAGTTCTCCTGCGGTGGTACTGGGTCCCGGCTGGGACTGCTCACTTTAATCCGACTGGAGGAGATAGGTGTTTCCGGAACTGTGGTCTACGTGGGGACGTATTGCACATTTGGTGGTCGTACCTTCAATTGATAGGCTTCTGGTGTAGGGTTTTTGGTTTGCTACAATCGCTATTTCATATTACGGTCTGTAGGGATGCAAGGGTGGCCCTCCTGCACTGCCCAATTTTGGGTTTGTCTAGGTCTCAGCAGAGATTGGCATCCTATTTATTTTGGCCAAATGTGCTATAGCTCAAGCTTGGAGAACCCCTTCGGTTGTCTTCCAGGGGGTGAAGACCCAAATGAATGCTATGTTGATCAATGAACAGATGTCTAGCGTTCTTCATGATTCTCATCCTACATTCCTTAAAGTTTGGGAACCTTGGATACGTTATTCCTTGCCATCCCTGCCTCCTAACAGTTATGGCCTCTTATAGTTGCTGCCTGTACTAGCCCTGGATCCGTGATTCTTCTAGTTTTCCTTTCCTCCATGTTTTCTTTCTGATTCTTTTTTTTTTCTCTTCTTCTTTCCTCTTCTTTTTCCAGTAATATGATGAATTGCTGCTGCTATTATTTGGTTCGGCTTTTTGCCGTCCCTCCTTGATGTCATTGAACATTCCGTTATTTGGTAAATACAAGTCAGCAGGATGTATCTAATTATGTGTTATTGTTCTGCTCTGCCCCTGCGTGGGCGTATCTTGAGCTTGTTGTATTCTTAAAGCAAAACTTTCTTAATAAAAATATTGAAACAGAAAGGAAGCCATCCATTGTTTACAACTGTCATGTGACTTCCTGTGATTGGTCACAGCAGGTCACATGGTACTTGCAATGAGCCAGATCTGTCATCCACTGTGTCCAAGGTACACAGCCTGTGACAGATCTCACCACAGCACAGCCCTGCAGACATGTGCAAGGCACGGCCCGGGAAGGACGTCATATGATGCCCACCCGGATCGACAAGAGTCCCATCCGGCCGTCATTTTCCTATTGGCTGGAAGTGGTTAAACCTCATTTGCCACATAGTTGCCCAATTAAACAGTGCATTGAGGTCGGCTTGTAAATTGGATACATCCTGTAAGGACGTTATTCCACTGCACAGCTTGGTGTCATCTGCAAAGGCTGAAATGGTATTTTTAATCCCAGACCCTATATCGTTTATAAATGTATTAAAAAGTAAGAGTCCCAACACTGAACCTTGGGGCACACCACTGACAACCCTAGACCATTCAGAGTATGAATCATTAACCACTACTCTCTGAATACGATCTTTTAGCAACTTTTCTATCCATTTACATACAGATTTTTCCAAGCCTGTAGATTTTACCTTACATATTAGCCATGTGTGGGGAACTGTGTCAAGCGCTTTTGCAAAATCCAAGTATACCACATCAACCGCCACCCCTCTGTCCAAGGTTTTGCTCACTTCCTCATAAAAAGAAATCAGATTTGTTTGACAACTTCTGTCTTTCATGAATCCATGATCCAAAATATTTTAATCCAGCAAGAACTCATATATGTGCTCTTTTATTAAACACTCAATTATCTTCCCAACTATAGAAGTTAAAATGTTATATTATTAAAATGTTTCTCACAACTAATTAGAATCAAGCCTGCCTTGAAAGTTTGAATGTGATTGTTGATTATTATTATTTACTACTATACAGGATTTATATAACTCACATTGTAAACTTTACATAATCGCTTTTCTACCACATGCTAAGGGTGTACTGCATGGGTATCTGGAAAGGTGTTCCAACATGGCCCCAACTCCGGAAATGATGTCACCGCGTAACCGGAGGTTCCTCCCCGCGTACCGAGGAAGTCACGTGCTAAGCGTCATCATCAACATCATTTCTGGCATGGGGGCCATATTGGAACACCTTTCCAGATACCCATGCAGTACACCCTTAGCATGTGGTAGAAAAGCGATTATGTAAAGTTTACAATGTGAGTGGGCATTTTATATTTATTTATTTATGCTGGAATAAACAGTTTGCACTATGGAGGATCTTTTTTGTTTCATTATGATCCTGGGAGATGCTTGCTGGTAGCTGTGTGGAGGCTTGGGATTGAAGGACGCATACCATCACTGAGGGGAAGCCTGTGAGGAGTCTGTCCTTATTAGGATCGGTGTAATCCCTAAGGCGAGCTGGCCCTTTGAGGTCTATGTAAGGAGGTGAGGGGCATTTTGGCCACTGAAGGATAATCACCTATCGATCACCTACACATCACTATTTGCATGAGAGTGGAGTTGGAGCACCATCATATGTGTTGTTGTTTTGGGACATTTATTCATGATTATTTATTTGTTTGCTGTTGGCTCTGGATATTTGTTAATGTTATTCACATATTTGTTGTGTGTTGTATGACACGTAACACTGTTTGCACTGTTTAGGTTCCCAAGAAGAGGGAATTCACATGTTGCACATATTATTTATTTGGATCCCTCAAGTGTGGTTTTTAGGGGGGATTGATTGTTGTGCACCTATATCTATGTTTATCACATATTGAATATTGATATTATTATTTAGTTTTGTTTTAGCACTACACTGTGTTATTTATTGTCACACTTATTAGGTATAAGGTTAGTGTTAGCAGCTTTAAGATTAGGGCTCCATTTAAGCACAGGAGGATCCTCTTTATATTAATGGAAGCAGTGAGATGTTCCTTTCAGCAGAGAAACCGATCCTTCCTATATCCTGTATTATATTAAAAAAAAACCAAATACTGGAGGCTTCTTGCACCTGTTTTTTTTCCAAGCAAGTTTGTACTTTGTAAAGTGACTTACGAATGACAGATTGCAAATGATAGCATGACAAACCCCCAAAGGTTTTTAAAATATATTAATAGTAAAAAGGTCAGGTTCAAGCATGTAGGCCCTTTACAAAATAATCTAGAGTGGGTGAGTGGGGACAAAGAGAAGGCAAATTTATTAAATATCTTCTTCCGCTCTGTATATACAAAGGAGCGTGGGGGAGCTCTTGTCCATAATGGACATGGTATTGACACAGCCCCAAATGATCCACATTGGCTTACAACTAATATGATCCAGAAATATGTAGACACAATAAAGGTGAATAAAGCACCTGGACCGGATGGCATACACCCCACGGGACTTAAAGATTTGAGCTCTGTCATTTCAAAGCCATTGTTTCTAATTTTTAGGGACTCTTTAATGACTGGCATAGTACCACTGGATTGGCATAAGGCCAATGTGGTACCTATATTTAAAAAGGGATCAAAATCCTTACCAGGTAATTATAGACCTGTTAGTTTAACATTGATAATTGGGAAGATACTGGAGAGTTTAATAAAAGACCACATAGATGAGTTCTTGCTGGAAAAAATATTTTAAGCAACAGACATCATGGATTCATGAAAGACAGAAGTTATCAAACAAATCTGATTTTTTTTTATGAGGAGGTGAGCAAAACCTTGGACAGAGGGGTGGCAGTGGACGTGGTTTACTTGGATTTTGCAAAAGCGTTTGACACAGTTCCCCACACACAGCTAATGTGTAAGGTAAAGTCTACGGGCTTGGAAAAATCAGTGTGAAAATGGATAGAAAAGTAGCTAAAAGATTGTATTCAGAGAGTAGTGGTTAATGATTCATACTCTGAATGGTCTAGGGTTGTTAGTGGTGTACCCCAAGGTTCAGTGTTGGGACCCTTACTTTTTAATATATTTATAAACGATATAGGGTCTGAGATGAAAAATCCTATTTCAGTCTTTGCAGATGACACCAAGCTTTTCAGTGGAATAATGTCCTTACAAGATGTCTCCAATTTACAAGCCAACCTCAATGCACTGTTTAATTGGGCAACTATGTGGCAAATGAGGTTTAATATAAGGTTATGTAATTTAATTTAATTTAATACAAGGTTATGCACTTGGGGGCTAAGAATATGCATGCATCATACATACTAAGGGGAGTACAATGGGGGGAATCAATGGTGAAGAAGGAACTGGGTGTTCTGGTAGATCACACGCTTAATAGCTTAAAAGCTGCGGTTTCTAAAACGAGCAAAATCCTCTCTTGTATTAAAAGAGGTATAGACTCCAGAGAGAGAGATATCATATTACCCCTGTACAAATCATTAGTAACACCTCATCTGGAATATGCAGTTCAGTTTTGGGCACCAATTTACAAAAATAACATTTGGGAACTTGAGAAAGTACAGAGAAGGGCAACCAAACTGATACGAGGCATGGAGGAGATCAGCTATGAGGAAAGATTAGAGGAACTGAATTTATTCTCTCTCTCTCTATAAATACATCAGTGGTTCATATAGTGAATTCGGTGTAGAGTTATTCACCCTTAGGTCATCACAGAGGACAAGGGGGCACTCTTTACGTCTGGAGGAGAAGAGATTTAATATCTAAATACAGAAAGGTTTCTTCACAGTAAAAGCTGTAAAAATGTGGAATAGACTCCCTCAAGAGTTGGTTCTGGCCAGCTCAGTAGATTGCTTTAAAAAAGGCCTGGATTCTTTCCTAGCTACACATAAAATAACTGGATACTAACATTTATAGGTAAAGTTGACCCAGGGAATATCTGGGGGATCAGGAATGAATTTTTTCAGGAACAAATTGCATCATGCTTTGCTGGGGTTTTTTTTTTGCCTTCCTCTGGATAAACTGTGGGTGTAGGATTGTAATTTTTTTATGCTTGAACTAGATGGTCTTTGTCTTTTTTCAGCCAGACTAACTGTGTATTATGTTACTATATGACTATTCACCACATTCATTAAAGTATATGAACCCTCACCCTGTAAAACAAACGATTCAGCTTGAAATAGAAATGCAAGGTGAAACATCTGTGTTTACAAACAACATACATAAAAAAAATTACAATTGCTTTTTTTTTCTTTTATTATAAGTAATCACATAACCTCTGTCCTCAGCCCTATAAGGGGCTTAGGGAGCTTTGGGTATAGACTGCAGGGGGGGGGGGTAGTCAGCAGAAGACAGAGGGAGAGCAGTAGACTGATCTTCCTAGTGAAGAGATATTGTGGGGGGGGGGGGGGGCATGTAAGCACAAGTCTTGGCCATTGGAGGACAGGCAGGCTGTTTTCCCAGCACAGCCTGAATACTGACCACACTGGGAAGGATGTGCTTTTATGCCCTGTGTTGTCAACTTTCAGTAGGAAAGCAGGATCACCAAGTATTTCACACAGCAGAAGCAATGCAAAGAGAAAAGGATGCTTTTTAACACAAGTACATGGTACAACAGGCATACATCAGGAATATGAAATGTTGGGAGTAACAAACACTTTAAGCTCTTGGCAAAATTCTCATGCAAAGTATACCCATTCATGTGCAAGGAAAATAAAAAAAACAACATTTTTGTTAGCACATCATTGGCTGATGGAAGTTAGCACAGCTTTGCCTTATTCACTAAATTCTTGTGAAAATTCCCTTGCAAAGTGAACAGTTTATTTGCCTTAAATAAATCAACCCCATTGTTTATACTTCCATAGCCCTCTCTCCCCATCATTTCTCTCAAACATTTTGTACATCTCCATATCCTACCCACTTGGGAGAGCCCACAAATACTGCCTGATGACAGGCCCTCTGCTCTCCACATACTTCCTCTCATTATTCCTACTGTCATACCACCAGCCATCCTCCCCTGCACAACTTGGCATCACCGAACCCATTGCACTCCTCTCTTCCACATGAAGCCACCTACGATACCTCTTTAGCAGTATTTGTTCTTAGTGTGAATTTTGAAAAGGGCACATGTTGCTAGTAATAATATAGTACAATTACTTTTGGTTTTAGGAAGGTACAATGTACTTTACAGGGCTATAGGACAAGGAATTTGGGCACTTTTAGCCTACCTCTGTGGTAACTGATAAAATTGATGCATAGGAGATTTTGTTAAAAAACTAAAATGCCCCTTCTGGAATAGCAGATTACCATTGGCTTTATGTTAAAGTGGTTGTAAACTTGACAATCAATTTGAACAAAGCATATCCTTCTAAAGTGTGTACTTGTCTCAATCCAGAGCACTAAGTGTCATTTCTTTCTGCTGCCCCATTCCTCTGCTATCAGCATGAGTCACTTCTGACAAGTTTTCCTGACACCACCAGATACAAAGGTGACAGGGGAGGCATCTCCAGCACACAGCATGTGACTGACAGCCTCAGCTCTGTTCCTGTGTGCTGCGTGGAGGGGGGTGTGACCCTTCCCTCCAATTAACTTTAGATTGTAAGCTCCATGAGAAGGGCCCTCCTTTCTCCTATTGTATTGAACTGTATTGTAATTGTACTGTCCCCCTTTATATTGTAAATTGCTGTGTGAATTGTTGGCTATATATAAATCCTGAAAATTAATAATAATCAGCTCTCAGAGCTCTTCTCAGTGAGAACAGCAAAATGTAATTTCAGCTCCCTGCTTTCTGAAAACTCAGACAAGCTGTTTAAATTCTGCACTTTGAACAGCTGTATAGAAGAGAGGTTTGCAGGCAAACAAGTACAACTATACAGAAGGATTTGTATCATCTCTGTGTATCATCTGAGGCCAGTCATTTCAAAGGGAATATGTAAGGGTTTACAGCTACTGTAAGGTGGGCACAGCCAACAACAGGACCTGCTAAGTTGTGACACTGAATAATGCATGAAGGCCTAAGATCAATAGCACATTGACCAGTAGGACCACCATGGTAGTTACTGTCCACATCTGTTCAGAATTGCAGCACTCTTTGTGGGGGCAAACACATTATGGTCATACCTTCATCTTGTGATGTCTTCCCAAAACCTTAACTCATTTCTACCACCTTCAGAGCTTGGAGGTCACACAAATATTACAAAGGACAGCGGTGAGTTATTGCATTCCTGTTGGAGAAGGCCTCATTAATTTTACATGCATGCATGCTATTTGCTGGGATCCACCTGATGAGAGTGTTCCAAAATTGGACAAGCAGCCCTTGTATGAAAGATTTAGTAAGAATGATTGTGCAAGCCTAGAGAAAATACCCTCTCTCCCCCCCTGCCACCCTCAGTTTATCCCCTCTTTCATTTACCTATTTCCCTATTTGTAATTACAATTTGTGCCTGTTTGTAATTGGAATTTATGTATACTGTATCTTTATTTGTAATTAACCCCAACCAATTAAACCGCTCAAAAAAAATTAAAGGAACACTTTGAATGCACATCAGATCTCAACGGGGAAAAATATCATGCTGGATATCTATACTGATATGGACTGGGTAATGTGTTAGGAACGTAAGGATGCCCCAATCATTTGATGGAAATTAAAATGATCAACCTACAGAGGACTGAAATCAAAGTGAAAAAAATGATGCAGCAGGCTAGTTCATTTTGCTGAAATTTCATTGCAGCAACTCAAAATGGTACTCAGTAGTTTGTATGCCCCCCACGTGCTTGTATGCACAACGTCGGGGAATGTTCCCGAGACGATGGATAGTGTCCTGGGGTATTTCCTCCCAGATCTGGACCATGGCATCAATGAGCTCCTGGACAGTCTGAGGTGTAACCTGGAGGCGTCAGATGGACCGAAACATGATATCCCAGAGGTATTTTATTGGATTTTGGTCAGGTGAGCATGGGGGCCATTCAATGGTATCAATTCCTTCATCCTCCAGGAACTGCCTGCATACTCTTGCCACATGACGCCAGGAACCAGGAGGAACCCAGGACCCACTGCACCATCGTAGGGTCTTACAACGGGTCCAAGGATTTCATCCCGATACCTAATGGCAGTCAGGGTGCCATTGTCTAGCCATGGATATGCCTCCCGAGACCATCACTGACCCACCACCAAAACGGTCATGCTGAATGATGTTACAGGCAGCATAACGTTCTCCACAGCTTCTCCAGACCCTTTCACATCTGTCACATGTGCTCAGGGTGAATCTGCTCTCATTTTTGAAAAGCACAGGGAGCCAGTGGCGGACTTGTCAATTCTGATGTTCAGTGGCAAATACCAATCAACTTCTATGGTGCCAGGCAGTGAGCACAAGGCCCACTAGAGGATGTCGGGCCCTCAGGACACCCTCATGAAGTCTGCATCTAATTGTTTGGCCAGAGACATTCACACCAGTGACCTGCTGGAGGTAATTTTGTAGGGCTCTGGCAGTGCTCATTCTGTTCCTCCTTGATTAAAAAGTGTTCCTTTGATTTTTTTGAGCACTGTTTGTTAAGAGCCAACAGTCTTTTAATATAACCAAGGCTCTTGAAAAGAGCGCATTCTACAAACTCCCCCTATCTTGACTTGTAGCTCTAAGGAAGAATGATTGTTAACAGTAGTGATGGGCCAAACACCCTCGTGTTAGGTTCGTAGTCGAACATTCGAACCTAATGAATGTTCGACTGCGAACTTCAAATTCAATGCAAGTCTATGGGACTCGAACTTGTAATTTCAAAGTGCCCATTTTAAAAGCTTATAAAAAATAAATAAATTGTCAATGCAATTGTCATTCAAACTGTGAGAGTGCTGAAAGCTGAAAATTGGCCTGGGCAGGAAGGGTTTAAATGTGCCCAGTATTGAAAAGGTTAAAAAATGTTTTACAATATATTCCAAATAAAAAAATAAGGAAATAAAAACATTAGTACAATTTGTTAACAAAGTCAAGTCTTATCTATTCCAAAAACAATGTATAATGTGGACACCCCCCCCCCTTTTTTTCGTATGTTTACCATTGTTTTTTGTATGTTTACCATTAAATGTTCTAAACTAGAGTGGTGCTAACTTAATGTCTTTATAGGTTATATGATCATATCAGAAGTATGGCACGAGTGTCACTTATTCTTCTGAACACGTTAATGTGTGCCTCTTTTCAATTTAAGAAATATGTGAGGTATAGATTTATGAAAATGGATCAATCACTCATGCCAAATGCAGAATGTAGAAATAGAGATTATAACATCAGATACTTGTCTCCTCTGTGTGTTGCAGAATCATGTATCAGAAAGATATTTCTTTGATTCCCATCAACAAACATAATATTGAGGTGCTAGTGCCAGAACACTTGTCTCAGCAGGACTAAGACAATTATTTTGCTTATGAGACAACACTTCCTTTCTTCTTGTGTATGGAAAAACAAATCATAAGATGGGTTTTATGACTGAACAGAAAATGAACATTTTATGCTTGTGTATATAATTTGCTGTCTTATAAAAGAAGAAGCTTTGCTAGCGATACATTGAACCTTTGATTAAACTGGAAATTCATTGTACATCAGTAGTAAATCATACATGATATGTTCTTTTTTTATAATATATATTTAGTGCAATGCTGTGGATGGGCTTTTGTATCAAAATAATTTGAGTCCACAATTAGCATAAATGGGCAAGTGCAATGCAGAATTTGGAAAATTTCCATAGAGAAGTTATGCAGCAACCGGCAGGTTGCAGAGTAAATACCAGATACTGTACATAAGATTATAAAAATTACAAAAAATGCTACACTGTTCTTAAAACAATATTTGAAATTGTCATATGGTGCACATAATGCAGACATTAGTCTTTTGAAATATTGTATGTAACTTAGCCTTCTTGTTATTTTTACTTTTTCTGCAGTTTACTGCACGCCTATACACCAAATGAAAATGAGTTCGCTCAAAGTCACTTTTGGGTAATGTAACCGTTGGCTCTGTCAATGCCTTAACCACTTGCCCTCCTGAGGATTTACCTCCCTTCCTGACCATGCCATTTTTTGCATTACGGCACTGCGTTACTTTAACTGACAATTGCATGGTCATGCAACGCTGCACCCAAATGAAATTTGCATCCTTTTTTCCCCACAAATTGAGCTTTCTTTCAGTCATACATTTATGCCAAAATGTATTTTGCTACCTGTCTTTGCTAAAAAAAAAACCAATGTGTGTAAATTATTTGGTTTATGCAAAAGTTATAGCATTTACAAATGGCGGTATATATACTGGAATGATTTTTTTTTACTAGTAATGGTGGCGATCAGCAACTTATAGTGGCACTGTGGGTCTGCGGTGGACATTCTGACACTGGGGGGAACTGACTTTGTGTCACTGACGTCCCCAGTGACACCAATACAGTGATCAGTGCTAATAAAAAAGCACTGACACTGTACTAATGGCACTGGGCAGGAAGGAGATAATATGTGGGGTGATCGAAGGGTTAACTGTGTGCTGTTTTACTATGTGGGCTGTGTGTGTGTTTCACTGTAAGCACACTGCTTTGTATGGCCTGTAGTCTGTGAATTGATTACCATAGCCAAGGGCTAACACAGAGTATTTGTGGCTGCTAATCAGGCGCAAACACCTTAGGCATACATGAAGAGACAGATTGAATAACACTGGTGGGTGTGTCCTGGGTGTGTTTTACTATGGGGCCATGTGTTTGTGATTCACTGTAAGCACACTGTTTGCTGTACACAGCTATCCAAAGCAGTGTGCACGAGCTGACAAGGAGGAGAACTGTTTTGTTTACAAACAGTTCTCCTCCTTATCGGAGATCCTCCGCAATCACCAGCAGGGGGCCCAAGTGTGCCCCCTACCCGTAAATGCAAAACACATATATATATACGTGATCGTGCGCACCCGTGCCGCCCTGTAGCATTATTTCTGCTATAGGGTGGACGGGAAGTGGTTAAATAGCTATACTATACTGGACAAGCTAAAATATGTCTATTAAAAGTTAGCCCTTTTTGTTCTACTGTTGATTTTACCTGGCCCTCCTACAAAGAACATTACATAAGAAGGATAAATGAGAAAGGTCCCAAAGATCAGAATCAAAATATATTATTGTGAAATGTTAAATGTCCATGAAAGCGTGCACAATGTCGTTCAGTTTTTTAAACTATACCACTGCACCAATTCAATGCACAAGAGTGTTCAATCAACGCTTAATTTGAGTAGACCTGAACACAAAAAAGTGAGGATTTGCAATCTCATGGATAACATCTAACAACATTAATTGGGCCCAAAAATCAATTTGAAAGCTTTACCTTGTATCTTCCTGAAAAATAGAAGTGCAGCTCTTGTGCCAAGGCCTTCCTGTGCTTTAAGCTACATAGCTGGGAATCTGTAGTGAGAGATCTAAGTCACTTGGGGGGTTATTTAGTAAACCTGATGCATGCACAATCTGGTGCAACTCTACATAGAAACCAGCTGGTTTCCAGGTTTTATTGTCAAAACTTAATTGAACAAGCTGAAGTTAGAAGCTGATTGGCTACCATGCACAGCTGCCCCAGATTCTGAGTGCACCACTTTTAGTAAATCTACCACTGTGAATATAATTGCTAGTCTCACGAGAAAGGAGTGAGATTTGGTGCTGTCACTGTGCTGAATATTGTAGAGGAGTGCAAAGATCCTTCTTCTTTTGCCTTATTCTTTTTGTAGACATGTACTTTTTGCAGCTCTGTTTCTGCTTCTTGAATATTCCACCAACAGCCATCAGATCACCAGTTGTCAGGGCCAGCTCTCACATTTGGAAGCAAAGACCTGTCCTTAATATGCAACAACACAGGTTAAAACCTATGGTATTTCTCAATAGGGAAAAGATCAGGTTGTCTATGGGCAATGTTGATGACTCTCTGACTTTGTTCTGTAAAAACATACTTCCATCCCCTTGTATCATGATGTAATATCGGAGAAGAAAAAAAATATATAAAGTAAAAAGGTATGCTATCAATTCAAGGCCCTATATATCCCAAAAGAAAAATGACATTGTTATTTGGACATCTTTGAAATGGAAAAAGAAATGTAATTCACCCTAAGGCAAAGGTTGCAAGACTGTGGCCCATGGGCTGACTTTAGCTGGCTGATTGCTATAGATTAACCTCTGCAAAGAAAAAGCCCTGCATACAAAATACTCTCATTGCAAGCCGAAGTTAGGGAGCTCCTGTATGCAGCATGGCAGCTGATAATGGGCACTGAAATGTACAGTTATCCAGCACCTGGCAGTATAACAGGCACTTTACTTCAACTAGAATTTTATACAAATACAGTGCTATCCTCACTAAATAAACATCTAAAAAATATATACATAACTAAAGTCTAATATTGCATTAAAAATACATTTCATAGACCTGATCCAAGCATAAAGGCAGAATAAAGACCAATTGCTCCATTGTGATTGATATATATATATATATATATATATATATATATATATATATATACAGTTGCAAGAAAAAGTATGTGAACCCCTTGGGATTACGTGGAGTTTTGCATGAATTGGGCATAAAATGTGCTCTGAACGTCATCTAAGCCACAACAATAGAAGAACACAGTCTGCTGAACATAATACTACACAAACATTAGATGTTGCCATGGTTTAATTGCACATAACATGTAAACATTCACAGTGCAGGGAGGAAAAAGTATGTGAACCTTTGGACTTAATAACTGATTGACCTTCCTTTGGCAGCAATAACCTCAACCAAACGTTTCCTGTAGTTGCAGATCAGACCTGCACAACGATCTGGAGTAATTTTGGACCACTCCTCTTCACAAAACGGTTTCAGTGTAGCAATATTCTTGGGATGTCTGGTGTGAATCGCTCTCTTAAGGTCATGCCACAGCATTTCAATCGGGTTGAGGTCAGGACTCTGACTGGGCCACTCCAGAAGGCATATTCTGTGCTGTTGCAGCCATTGTTTTGTTGAATTACTTGTATGCTTTGGGTCATTGTCCTGTTGTATCACCCATCCTCTGCGGAGCTTCAGTGGCGGACAGATGGTTGTACGTTTTCCTGCAAAATGTCTTGATAAACTCTGGAATTCATTTTCCCATCAATGACAACAATCTGTCCAGGCCCTGAGGCAGCAAAGCAGCCCCAAACCATGATGCTCCCTCCGCCATGTTTTACAGTGGGGATGAGGTTTTGATGTTGGTGTGCTGTGCCTTTTTTTCTCCACACATAGTGTTGTGTGTTCTTCCCAAACAACTCAATCTTGGTTTCATCTGTCCACAGTATATTTTGCCAGTAGTTCTGTGGAACATCCAGGTGCTCTTTTGCAAACTTCAAACGTGCTGCAATATTCTTTTTGGACAGCAATGGCTTCCTCCGTGGTGTCCTCCCATGTACTCCATTCTTGTTTAATGTTTTCCTTATTGTAGATGTGTCAACAAAAATGTTAGCATGTGCCAGAGATTTCTGTAGGTCTTTAGCTGACACTCTGGGATTCTTCTTTACCTCATGCAGCATTCTGCGCTGTGCTCTTGCAGTCATTTTTACAGGACAACCACGCCTAGAGAGAGTAGCAACAGTGCTAAACTTTCTCCATTTGTAGACAGTCTGTCTTACCATGGACATATGAACATCAAGGCTTTTGGAGATACTTTTGTAACTCTTTGCAGCTTCATGCAAGTCAACAATTCTTGATCGTAGGTCTTCTGAGAGCTCTTTTCTGCGAGGCATGGTTCACATCAGACAGTGCTTCTTGAAACCAGTAAACCCAAAACAGGTGTGTGTTTTTTAAGGGCAGGACAGCTGTCAGCAACACATCCAATATCATCACACTGATTGGAGTCAAGGTTGGCTCACTCCTGGCTCCACTTAGCTCTGGGACAAGTCATTAAGCTAGGGCCTCACATACTTTTTCCTCCCTGCACTGTGAATGTTTACATGTTATTTGCAATTAAACCATGGCAACATCTAATGTTTGTGTAGTATTATGTTCAGCAGACTGTGTTCTTCTATTGTTGTGACTTAGATGATGTTCAGAGCACATTTTATGCCCAATTCATGCAAAACTCCACGTAATCCCAAAGGGTTCACATACTTTTTCTTGCAACTGTATATCAGGGACGGACTGACAACTCATGGGGCCTCCGGGCAATAGGGGATCATGGGGCCCCTGTGTCCTTGCCCAAACTCAAAAAAGCCTATGAAAAAGGTACCAGGGGCATCTCATGGGGCCCCCTACTGACCCCGGGCCCTCGGGCAGTGCCAAGTTTCCAATTGGTCAGTCCGCCCCTGATATATATACATACACAAGCACACACATTTTTTTAAACTTTTTTTTTTCTGAGTATAATCTATGTTCTATGCTTGTCCTAAGCATGGGGGACTGTTGACTGACTACCTCTGATGCAGAAGACTCTGATGTGGTACAAAACAAAAAAATTAGTTTATTTGCAGATCAGTTCGTTAAGTTACTGATTTTATTTTGTTGCATTTGTAACAAAATGTGTTTAGTTAAGTTTTGTTTATTAGTTTTTAATGGATTTGAATTTTTTAGGAAGTATTTGAATCAACTCATTGTGAAGAATAGCTGGTTGTTAAGGAGCAGGTGGCCATCCGGCTGCCGCGTCCTTAACAATCATGCCTCATCTGCTCTCAGTGAAATACCCTGCTGACTGTACAATGTAAATGAAAAATGCCAGCTTTAAAAATGAAAGATTAAAAAAACCTTATCACTATCCCAAAGCCTATAATTATAGTACATAAAGCACACTACACCCCTCAACTCCTATACTCTAGGGCAGCGGTTCTCAACCTGTGGGTCGTGACCCCTTTGGGGGTCGAACGACACTTTCACAGGGGTCGCCTAAGACCATCGGAAAACACATATTTCCGATGGCCTTAGGAACCGAGACACCGCTCCTCTATCCGTCTCCAGGTGTGGGCGGGATGACATGCAGTCCCTGTCTTCTGTACACACCCCCGGGATCAATCCTCGCCGGTGATTGGCCGCCGGAACTGTAGCTCAGGAGAGGCACACAGGCGGCCAATCACCGGTGAGGAGGTGGAGCTTGGAGAGGAGGAGCCGGGCGGCACCGTGAAGATCGAGCAAGTGAAGAGGAGGAGACATCTGACCGGTAAGTGTCTGAACCATGGGAGAGGGAGGGAGCGAGCGAGCCCAGGCTGGAGCAGGGGTCAGCAAGGTAAGTATCATTGGTGTCAGTGGGAGGAATAGTGCCCAATCATTGGTGTCACTAATACCAATGATGGGGCACTATTCCTCCCCCCACTGACACCAACGATGGGGCACTATTCCTCCCCCCACTGACACCAACGATAGGGCACTATTCCTCCCCCCACTGACACCAACGATGGGGCACCATTCCTCCCACTGACACCAATGTTGGGGCACTATTGCTCCCCCTGATACCAACGATGGGGCACTATTCCTCCCACTGACACCAACGATGGGGCACTATTCCCCCCACTGACACCAACGATGGGGCACTATTACTCCCACTGACACCAATGATGGGGCACTATTCCCCCCACTGACACCTATGATGGGGCACTATTCCTCCCACTGACACCAATGATGGGGCACTATTCCTCCCACTGATACCAATGATGGGGCACTATGCCCCCCACTGACACCAACGATGGGGCACTATTCCTCCCACTGACACCAACGATGGGGCACTATTCCTCCCACTGATACCAACGATGGGGCACCATTCCTCCCACTGACACCAATGTTGGGGCACTATTGCTCCCCCTGATACCAACGATGGGGCACTATTCCTCCCACTGACACCAACGATGGGGCACTATTCCTCCCACTGACACCAACAATGGGGGCACTATTCCTCCCACTGATACCAATGATGGGGCACTATTGCTCCCCCTGATACCAATGATGGGGCACTATTCCTCCCACTGACACCAATGATGGGGCACTATTCCTCCCACTGACACCAATGATGGGGGCACTATTCCTCCCACTGATACCAATGATGGGGCACTATTACTCCCACTGATACCAATGATGGGGCACTATTCCTCCCACTGACACCAATGATGGGGCACTATTCCTCCCACTGACACCAGTGTTGGGGGTCTTTTCCTCCCACTGACATCAGTGATGGGACACTATTCCTCCCACTGACACCAGTGATGGGGCACTATTCCTCCCACTGACACCAATGATGGGGCACTATTCCTCCCACTGACACCAACGATGGGGCACTATTCCTCCCACTGACACCAACGATGGGGCACTATTCCTCCCACTGACACAAACAATGGGGCACTATTCCTCCCACTGACACCAACGATGGGGCACTATTCCTCCCACTGACACCAATGATGGGGCACTATTGCTCCCCCTGATACCAACGATGGGGCACTATTCCTCCCACTGACACCAACGATGGGGCACTATTCCTCCCACTGATACCAATGATGGGGCACTATTCCTCCCACTGACACCAGTGTTGGGGCACTATTCCTCCCACTGATACCAGTGATGGGACACTATTCCTCCCACTGACACCAGTGATGGGGCACTATTCCTCCCACTGATACCAATGATGGGGCACTATTACTCCCACTGACACCAATGATGGGGCACTATTCCCCCCCCGACACCTATGATGGGGCACTATTCCTCCCACTGACACCAATGATGGGGCACTATTCCTCCCACTGACACCAATGATGGGGCACTATTCCTCCCACTGACACCAATGATGGGGCACTATTCCTCGCACTGACACCAATGATGGAGCACTATTCCTCCCACTGACACCAATGATGGGGCACTATTCCTACCACTGACACCAATAATGGGGCACTATTCCTACCACTGATACCAATGATGGGGCACTATTCCTCCCATTGACATCAGTGATGGGACACTATTCCTCCCACTGACACCAATGACGTGGCACTACTCCTCCCACTGCAAAATTACAGTTATGAAGTAGCAACGAAAATAATTTTATGGTTGGGGGTCACCACAACATGGGGAACTGTATTAAGGGGTCGCGGCATTAGAAAGGTTGATAATCACTGCTCTAGGGGATGATCTGTCTCATCTAGCTGTTCCCGAGCACGCTTATCCACATGTTATGGTGATGCCCTAAACTTCATCACTATTGGTCTACCATCTTTCAGACACTTAACAGCATTTGCTCTACTCAAGTTCCTACTGACCCCAAACTTGCTATCCTGGGTATTCTCCTGGATAACGTTTTAGCTACTGATTGTGGTTTATTGTAGACTAGGACCCTTTATATTGCTTGAAAATTAATATAACAAAAATGGCTTCCACCCTCCCCTCCCAGGTTGTCACAATGGAGGGATGCTGTTAATTCTAATATGAGGAGGGAAGAATTAATGTACAAACATAGGAGTTGTCCTAAAAAATTTGGCAAAACATGGGACCCATGATTAGCATCCACTAAGTCCACATTAGTTTTCTCAGATGACTTCTTGGCTTAAGACTATTTGATGTTTCTTTGCTGGGTTAGCAGATTCTTGGTTTTGCATGTCATTGTACAGTATCTCTGGCTTTTCTGAAGTATATTCCCATTTATTTTTGATGTCTGATGAGTGTTCATGTCTTTATAACTTTCTGGAGTACTATAGTGCTTACAGTACTAAAATGAACAGCACGATTTTACATTCTTTTTTTCTACACTGTGTTATTAACCACTTCAAGTCCGGATACTTTTACCCCCTTCCTGTCCAGGCCAATTTTCAGTTTTCAGAGCTGTCACACTTTGGATGACAATTGCGCAGTCATGCAACACTACCCATATGAAATTTTTTAGACAGAAAAAAATGTATTTTGGTGGTATTTATTCACTACTGGGATTTTTATTTTTTTTGCTATATAAATGAAAAAGTCCAAAAAATTAGAAAAAAAGTATTTTTCTTAGAACATTTTGCAAATAAATAATCTTTCTTCATAAATCTTGGCCAAATGTATTCAGCTATCTTTTTAGTAAAAGAAAATAACTCAAATTAGTTTATAAACAAAATTATTATTTTCAAAAAAAATTTTAAATTTAAATTTTATTTTGTTATATTATTATTTATGTTTTTTTTTAACATACTGTCACCCTAGCAGTACAGTGTCACCATAGTGACACTGTACTACTTTTGGGGGGTGATGAAGATTTTTTTTTTTTTTTACACTGATTGCTTTTACATCCATAAAGACTGTAAAAGCAATCATTTCTCCTCTCTGGCTGCATTCTTGCAGTCATTGAGAAATACTGTGAGAGCTGTGATTGTGAATAGCCTCTGTGATCATTCACAGATTTCACTAGTAGTAAACAATTCATGTGATCACTGATTGGCCAATCAGTGATCAAATGATCGGTATCTCACACAGAGGTCCCGTACAGCGATCGGTGGACACAGCGGGCACCGGATTGTGGTGTCGCACTCCCAGGGAGCATGTGCAGGCTGAAAATGCGGGCGCCGTTAATGAATGGCAACCCGCTCCTGCACTGCTGCCGTCTGGCCGTTTATGTGCATGGGCAAGACAGAAAGTGGTTAAGATACTTTTTTCATGTATCTTTTGGATTATTGTCCTTTGAGAAGAGCTATGCTTCTTTTTTTGTTTGTGATTGTAAACATGGGAAAAAATCTTCTAATAAAAACATTTCCTAATAAATAAAACAAAAAATCAAAACAAGAGGGCGGGGTCGCCCGTCATCGGCTGGCCGCCTGCTCCTTAAAAAACAGCTATTATCGAATCACTTCAAATCATTTGTTTCAATCAGATGCTTCAAACATCCAAATTAAATTAATGAATTTCGTTGTTTTGTAAAATTTATTTTGGATTTGTTGAAATTTGTTATTGCTGTAATTCCGATATTCGGATGCATTTCCGAATGACAAACATTTTATCCAAATTTTGATTCAGAATGAAACAAACCACACACATCTACTCTAATGGAAGTGATTGTAAACATGGAAAAAATCTTCTAATAAAAACATTTCCTGATAAATAAAAAATAAAAAAAAAAAAAACAGCATGGGGGACAGTGGGTGACCCTGTCTTTGTTTATTTTGCATCGCTAGATACCTGCCGACTGACAGCTCTGGGTTCCCAGTGCCGACGGCAAAAAAAACAAGGGTGGCGGGGTCACCCGTTATCGGCTGGCCACCTGCTCCTTAAAAACCAGCTATTATCGAATCAATTCAGATCATTTGTTTCAATTGGATGCTTCAAACATCCGAATGAAATGAATTAATTTTGTTGTATTGTTAAAATTTATTTTGGATTCGTTGAAATTTGTTACTACTGTAATTCCGAAATTTGGATACATTTCCGAATGACAAACATTTTATCCAAATTTCAATGCAGAATGCAGAATGAAACAAACCACACACATCTACTCTAATGGAAGTCTTTTCCAAGCATAAACTATTCTTTTGGTAAAATAATACTTTCTACAACATATTATCCTATGCAAACAATATAAAGTGCATAATCAATACAAACAGTTAATTAGTAATCACAAATAACATAAAATACTGTCCAAAACATGCAATCACAGATAAAGTGCAAATGTGCAGTAAACAATATTAACCCACAGCAACTACAAAGGTGCATTAATGTCTATATAGCACATTTCTCCTTTATTCAGTCCTTAGATCAATCATTAAATGTGGGGCTGCATCAGTTTTATTTTAGACTTTTACCCCCCTGGTTTCAGCAGGTGATCCGGCTAATAACACACCTCAAGTATTAGTGAGACACCACTGAAGAGAAATGAGCACAGGACACAGCAGACAATAGCATTGTCAATCTGGGGGGAGGAGGGTAGTATTAAATGTATTTGCAGATTTTAATACAATAAAAAATTGAAACCAAACTCCAGATCATACTTGATTATCAGTTACAGGAATCAGTTTTTTTTTCCTTTTGAGATAAAGGTTTTATATAAATAAATAAAAGCTGATAATTTGAATCACCCCTGCCAGTGGTAAATGGATCATATAATCAATATAAACTGATACATTCTGCTGGAGAGCTTGAACTTCTGAAAAACAGCAGACTTGCCCGCTGAATGAAAAATGAAAATAGAAAAAAAGAAAGCCTAAAAAAGGAAATGAATGCAGCCATCACATCAGAGGCATAACTAGAACCTTCAGGACCCTAGTGAAAGAAATCATGAAGGACCCCCCTCTTTTTGGTCCTGGGACCCTTATCTTTGGTCCCACCACCTTTCCCACTGACCCCAGGGCCCTATACTCCCATTGTGGGCCCTTTATTACAGTTCTGCAGCGGGACCCTTTCACATGTTCTGCAGCAGGCCCACTTCCCACTGCCTTGCCCCCCCCATGGTGGCAAACAGCAAGAGATATGTCGCCAGCACACCAGGGAACTCCATATAAGAGTCCAACACAGTGACAGAACTACCAGGGTTGCAAAGGTTGCACTTGTGACCTGACCCTGGCATATCACCATCGTGGGGGTTCCTAGCCTCCTCTTGCTGTCCTGACACTGGTATTGTCAGTGCTGGCCCAGCATCTCTGCCTGCATGGCAGCTACAGCAGCACATTAGGACCCAGTGCTGGATACATTATGTGGCTGATAGGTGCATGCGCGAGCGAGTTGGCACTATTGGTTGTAGACAGCTGAGCCCCATGCGAGTCACCTAGCAGCGGTAATACTGCATAACGTTCTCTATTGACCCAAGTAAACAGGATCAAACTGCGCAAGTCTCCAATCACCTTATCCTACAAAGCTACAAATATTAACCATTTACTGCGGCAGGTCAGCACCGCTGTGCAAAATCACGTATATATACGTGATTTTGCATTTCGGGTAGGGGGCATGTGTGAGGCACACAACCACCTACCTCCGTCAATTGCTGCTGCGAGTTTTTTTCAGCCGGCGATCAGCTTTCATGTAAAAGCAATCCTAGTGGCTAATTAGCTGCAGGATTGCTTTTACAAGCAGTGGGAGATGATGCCCCACTGCCTTCCGCGGCGTTTTCGGGCAGTCCTGTGCCATCAGGGGAACCTGAGAATGCAGCCGGAGTTTCTGCCAGCTGACCATAGAGCTGTTTGGAGACCGGAATGGTGCCAATCATCTCTATAGTCTAAGAAATCGGAAGCTACGAGCATTTCATCACTTCAGTTTCGCAGGATATAAACAGCGCCATTTATAAATTGAGAAAGCATCTGATCACATTGATCTTGGTTTGATTAGATAATGTAAGGGCAGAGGAGATATCTAGAGTCTGATAGAACCCAGATTTCTCAAAAAAGAATATAGGACAATGCCCAATGCAGTTATAGGGAATATTTGCATTCCCTGTGATAGCATTAAAAGTGGTAAAAAAAATGAAAGGGACAGTGTAAAAATAATTTAAAAAATCAAAATAACTTAAAAAAAAAAAAATCACCCTCGCCCCACCTGCGCGCGCATACCTGTGTGCACAAGCGTTGACCCTGTAAACAGTGGTTGAACTATGCATGTGAGGCATTGCCATGAACTTCAGATCAAGGGTAGTAATTCTAACACTAGACCTCCTCTGTAAATCTAAAATGGTAGCTTGTAAAGGCTTTTAAAACGTTGCCTATGGATATTAAAACCATATGTAGTTTGTCACCATTGCACGGGGCATGCGCAGTTTTAAAGCATGTCATGTTTAGTATCTATTTACTCGGCATACCATCATCTTTTATATTTTACCAAATAATTGGTCAATATATTGTGTTTTTATGCATTAAAAGTAAAAAAAGGGTGTATTTTTTTTAATTGGTTTTAAAAAATCACTGCGCAAGTACTGTGTAACATAAAAAAATTGCAGCACCCACCATTATGTTCACTAGGGTGTTCGGTTTAAAAAACATATATAATGTGGGGGTTTAAATTAATTTCCTAGCAAAAAATACAGATTTGTTTCATGTGAGCAAAACGTGTCAGAAAAGGTTTGGTCTTCAGGTGGTTAGAAGAATGAGTGATGTGTGGCATAAACATGTAATGCTTGGCATAAAATGCACCCACCCCCCCAAAACAACCGCTTTTTGGAAAGTGGACAAGCCAAACTATTTGCTGAGAGGCATGTTGAATCAATAGAAGAATTTATTTTTTTACCACATGTTTTTGGAAAATGACAAAAAAAAAATGTTTTTCTTTTTTTACACAAAATTGTCACTTAAATGATTTATTTTTCACACATGCCATGGGTATATGTGGAATTACTCCCCAAAATACATTCTGCTACTTCTCCCGAGTATGGGGATACCACATGTGAGAGACGATTTGGCAGTCTAGCCAAGTACAGGACCCCAAAATCCAATAAGCACCTTCAGGCTTTTAAAGGGATTCATTTCCTCATTACACTTCCTGACTACCTATCACAGTTTTGGGGGGCCCTGAAATTCCAGGATAGCACCAAACCCCATAAATGATCCCTTTTTGGAAAATAAACACCCCAAGGAATTTGATAAGAAGCATGAGGAGTATTTTGCAGATCTCGTTTCTTGTCACAAGTTTTTGGAAAATGAAGAAAAAAAACAAAAACATTTTTCTTTTTTTATATTTCAAAACCTTGTGAGAAAAAATTAGATTTACAAAATACTCACCATGCCTCTTTGTAAATTCCTTGGGGTTTCTATTTTCCAAAAAGGGGTCATGGGGGGGGGGGGGGGGGTTGGTGCTATCCTGGCATTTCTGGGCCTCCAAAACTGTGATAGGTAGTGAGGAAGTGAAATGAGGAAGTTACGCACCTTTAGGCCTCTCAAAGTGGCCATTGTATTTCAGGCTCCTGTATGTAGCTAGGCTCCCAAAAAGTCTCACACATGTGGTATCCCCATACTTGGTAGAAGTAGCAGAATGTATTTTGGGGTGTAATTTCACATATACTCATGACTTGTGCGAGAAATATTTCATTTAAATGACAACTTTGTGTAAAAACAAAAAATATTTTTGTCATTTTCCAGAAACTTGTGGTAAAAAAAAATCTTCCATGGACTCAATATGCCTCTCAGCAGATAGCTTAGGGTATCTACTTTCCAAAAAGGGGTCATTTGGGGGTGTTTGTACTATCCTGGTATTTTAGCACCTCAAGAAATGTGATGGGCAGTCAGTAAAAGTAAAAGCTGTGGAAATTCCATTATCTATACCATAGTTTGTAGATGCTATTACTTTCACACAAAATCATCAATATACACTTATTGGGATTTTTTAAACCACAAACATGTAGCAGAATACATTTTGGCCTAAATGTATGACACAATTTTAGTTTTTTTTTATATTTTTTTATGACCAAAATGAGAAAATATTGTTTTTTAAAAAAAAATGTTTTTTTCAAATGTTTTTTTGTTTATAGAGCCAAAGATAAAAAGTGCACAGGTGATCAAATACCACCAAAAGAAAGCTCTATTTGTGTGAAAAAAAAGGACATACATTTAATTTATGTACCGTATTGCATGACCGCGCAATTGTCAGTTAAACTAGTGCAGCGCTATATAGCAAAAAAAATGGCGTAAATTGCAGTATACCATAGTTTGTAGACGCTATAACTTTCACACAGAGCAATCAATATACACTTATTTGGATTTTTTACCAAAAATATGTAGCAGAATAAATTTTGGCTTAAATTTATAACCAACTTTGAGTTTACCATATATTTTTTATAGCCGAAAGTAAAAAATATTGTTTTTCTTAAAAATTTTCTGTCTTTTTTTGTTTATAGCGCGAAAGATAAAAAACACACAGGTGATCAAATACCACCGAAAGAAAGCTCGATTTGTTTTAAAAAAAGGACATAAATTTTGTTTTGGTACAACATTGCATGACCGCGCAATTATCAGTTGAATTAGTGCAACACTGAGTAACAAAAAGAGGCCTGGTCATTAAGGGGGTAAATCCTCTGGAGGGCAAGTAGTTAAAGAGGATATCCTCTCTTTTCAAAAATTATGTATAGTACAATACTGTGCTATGTAAACCTCATTAAACATGCATATGCACTATGCAGGCCCTCATATCTATAAAAAGCGATCAAATCAGGAAAAACAAATGAATAAAAAATAATGTGTGAACTTCACTAGTTATATACATACATTATAAAGGCAGTCAAATCTGTGAAAAGTGATCAAATCAAAAACAGTAACATATAGTCCATATAGACACGTAATAAAGTCCATATGAAGATAGAACTCCACAACCAAAGCTACCACTGTATGTCAGTGCTGTAAGTGTGATGTTAGCATCATGGATAGTCTTCCTTCAGATAATTCACCAACGTGTGCAAGACCACCAATTCATTAAATGAAGACTTATCAGAAATAGAGACCCTTTAATTATAGGGGGTCTCAAACAGCATTTCAGTATAGAAAGTTAGCAGATACTCCTATGCATGCCCAAATCATGAATCTTCCAAACTTCCAAGACTCAAATGCGAACTCCAAAACGGTGCCAAACAATATCATAAAAAAAGAAAACATGCCTCTCATAGTGCAGTACGTATCACAATCCTACTTACAGACTGTAGACCAATAAAAAGCATTCAAAAAGATAGCTTCCAAAATGGCACAATTGTGATGACATCAGAGGGAGGCTCCTCAGTCACAAGTTCATAGGGTGAACATATCCCCTGCAAGGCCACACACCAGAGGTAAGGACTTTTTTTCCATTTATGCAATTGATTGGATCACTTAGGTCCACTTTGGCAAACGGAATTGGTGTCTTTCTGCCAACAATTGCCACATTTTACCATTTGACCATTTGTCACCATCCTTATTTCCAGAGAGTTGCCACTTTATACTCATGCATGTCCAAGGTGGTCTATCTTGTTAACCATTGAACTGAGTTGCATATTCAATGACTCCATCTTGGGACTATACACCACATTAATTCCAGTGAACAAGGCTATCTGTGCAATTTATTTTATTTTTTGTGACACATTTCGGACTACACGCTTATTACTCCGATTTGGCATTCTTTTTATTTGTACTGGATACAACACTTAATTATATCCCAGAGGTGTACCTCCTTGTTGAGATTGCAGCTTAGCAGATGACATCATTGTGTCTTTACCATGTTGCTAAACTTCATTTGATCTTGGCCATACCATGACGTCTTTTTTAATTTAATTATAAGGTCACACAGACAACGTGGTCTGGGGTGAGGTGAGGTTACTAAATGTATTTATTCCTCTTATGTGTACAATTGGCAATTTTTTCATATAACTTTGGATAATAATAAAGCATTATATTTATACATTGGTTGTGTGTCGGTCTACTGCATTGTCCTTCTATCTAACCACTTTGGTGAACAGCTTGTTTACTTGATATTTTGAGGTTATGGTTTCTTGGTTACTGGACAGCACTTAAGTTGTGTGGCGGAGCCTATTTAACTTTTCAGTGTCTCCTGTAAAATTTTTATAATCAGATTTAGACCCTTAGCCTTGTTTACACTAGCCCACAGGCTACAGGCCTACATTCCGTCTGAATGGCACCCCCATGTATCTCAGCCCACAGCACAATCATGCATGCAGGAACCGCAGATAAACCACATCGTCAAAAAGACCATACGGTTTCCTTGTGGATGCATTTTGGAAAAGGTGAATAGCGGCATGGCAGCCCATTCAAATGGGCTTCACTGAAGTGACCATAAACTTATAGCAGAAGCAGGAATGTGAGGAATGTCATGGCTGTATGGCATACGGACCTGGCCAGCTGGAAGCAATGCTGTAGGTCTGTACACTGTACGGACCTGGCAGTGAAAGGGTTAATATCGCTTTAAAGCGCCAATGTGAAGTTCCTCTAAAACAGTTGGTCTTTTGCCGTAACCAATGGAATCCACACCAGTGATTCACCATTCATATTATACAGTGCTGTCCTCTTCTACGTGCCACACCACCTCTTACACAGTCCTCTTAGTTTGGTAATCTCACTGGATGTCATTAACTTTATTATTAACATTAATATTAACAAAATTAAGTTAATGCTTTGCCCAGCAGAAGGAATGTTTTAAGACCAAGTTATACAGTTACTGTTCCTCCACTCCTCTCTCAAGATTATTACTTGACTTCCACTGAAACAGCAGTACTTTATACTCCCACAGTTGGGGCATAGTTTAATCCCACTGAGGCAATGAGGGACATTTATTACTCCTACTGACAACTGATGTTTGGGGCAATTTGTATCCCCCATTCTTACTTCCACTGGCAGAGGACCATTTTTTTTTACTATCACTGATCACAGGTGCCGGGGCATTTTTTACTTCCATTAACCTTCAATACAGATCATTTTTTTACTCCTACTGACCACAGTCTAGCCCTCAAACAGTGTGGCATACAGTGATCTGGCCCTATGTGAAACCACTTCCTTTCATTGTTCAGGGTGGACATCATATGACATCCTCCCAGAGTGTGGATGTTCTACAGCAGGCTGCTGCTGGTACCATTTAATCACTGACCAATCACAGCAGATCACATGACAATTGTAAACAATGGATGGCTTCAATTCATTCCATTCTATGTGTACAATTGTGTTGCTAGCTGTGATTGGTCACAGTGATCACATGGTACAGGCAGGGCCAATCACAGCCCATCTGTACCATGTGATTAGCTGTGGCCAATCACAGCTAATCACAATACACACTGAATGAATCAATTTAAGTCAGTAAAAATGGTTGTGGATGTGTAAATGTGTTACTATGGTGTAAATGTGTTACGTTCTGGTTACAGTGTGTTAAAAATAAAATAAAAAAAAATAAAAAATATAATTTAAATAAAAAACAAAAAAAATTAAAAAATGTTTTTGTTTATATATATACTGTCACCAGTGAGTGTCCATAATCACTGCCACACTAGTTATATGATTATAACATCCCGTTCCCATGCCACCTTCCTCACCCTTCTCCTTCTCCTAATCGCCAGTGACATCTCCCCGAACCCTGGCCCCCCACCTCCCCACTCCCCCTCTAGGCACCCTCCTGCTCCTGCTCAACCTCATACCCGTCCACCTCCTCCCCGCATCCACCCCTCCTCCCTCGGTTGCACTCCTGAACGCCCGCTCGGTTTGCAACAAGCTCACCGCCATCCACGACCTCTTTGTCTCCCACTCCCTCAACCTCCTAGCGGTCACCGAAACCTGGATCCAACCCACCGACTCCACCTCCTCTGCAGCACTCTCCTATGGAGGCCTCATCTGGACCCACTCACCCAGACCGAGTGGTCGCAGAGGCGGCGGGGTCGGCATGCTCCTGTCACTGCTGAGCACCTTCCAGGTCCTCCCTAACCCCCCCTCCCTAACCTTCTCCTCCTTCGAGGCCCATTGCATCCGGCTCTTCTCTCCCACCCCCCTGAGGATTGCAGTAATCTATCGGGCTCCTGGATCCATATCCCTCTTCCTGGGCGACTTTGCCACCTGTCTTCCCTTCTTCCTCTCCTCTGAGCTACCGACCATCATCCTCAGGGATTTCAACATCCCCATCAACGCCAACAACCCAGCTACTTCCCAGCTGCTCCTGCTAACCTCCTCCTTCACGCTCACACAGTCCTCCACCCACACCAATGGAAACACCCTGGACCTTGTTTTCTCCCACCCCTGCACCCCCCACGACCTCACTAACACCCCTTCCCCCTCTCTGACCACCACTTCCTCACATTCTCCATCTCCCCCTCCTCTAATTCCCCCCCAAAGCGTCAAACCATCACCAGTCGTAACCTCTGCAACCTGAACCCGGCCCAACTCCACCCGGCAGCTGACTGTCTGTACGATAGTATCCTTCCTCTGTCATGCCCTGACCTGGCCACTACAGCGTACAACAACTCACTGTCGGCTGCCCTCGACTCCCTGGCACCCCTAACCACGCGTAACGTCAGACCCCGACCACTTCAACCCTGGCAGTACGACCACACAAAATGTCTCAAACGAAGCAGTCGCGCGCTGGAGCGATTATGGCGCAAAACCAGATCCCCTCGTGCACTCTCCCTCTACAAAGCCGCCTTCCTCACCTACACCACCTCCCTCCATGCCGCCAAGCAAGCCTATTTCGTTAACCTCATCAACACCCTCTCCACCTGTCCTCGCGGGCACAGTCGACCACCCCCTCTTCCTTACAAAACTGCACTCCCTTGGCATCAGGGACGCTGCTCTCACCTGGTTCTCCTCCTACCTATCCCAACGCTCCTTCAGCGTCACCTATAACACTGCCACCTCCCCCTCTCTCCCCCTCTCTGTTGGAATCCCCCAAGGCTCTGTCCTCGGACCCCTCCTCTTCTCCATCTACACCTCCTACCTTGGCATACTGATACACTCCCACGGCTTCAACTATCACCTCTATGCTGACGACACACAAATTTACCTCTCCACCCCCCACCTCACCCCTTCACTCTCCGCCCGCATTGCCCACCTCCTGAATGACATATCAGACTGGATGTCGCTCCATTTCCTCAAGTTATAAACCTGTCCAAAACCGAGCTCCTGGTTTCCCCCCCAGCCTGCGCCCCCCCATCCTCCCCATCACTATTAGCAACTCCACCATCAATCCCACCCCACACGCCAAAGTCCTGGGTGTCACCCTGGACTCAAACCTTTCCTTCCAACCTCATGTCCAATCACTATCAAGGTCATGCAGGCTCCACCTCTGCAACATCTCCAAGATACGTACATTCCTCACCCCAGACACTACTAAACAACTCGTACACTCCCTCATCATCTCACGCCTGGACTACTGCAACTCCCTTCTCACTGGCCTACCCAAACAAATGCTATCCCCACTCCAGTCTATCCTGAACTCAGTGGCTAGACTCATCCACCTCACCAACTGCTCCACATCTGCTAATCCCTTCACTGGCTCCCGATTGCCCAGCGCATCAAATTCAAATTACTAACTCTGACCTACAAAGCCATTCACAACGCCGCCAGAAACTACCTAACTGACCTGATACCCAAATACCACCCTACCCGTGCCCTTCGCTCCTCACAGGACCTCCTACTCTCTAGCTCCCTGGTCTCCTCTTCCCACGCCCGACTGCAGGACTTCTCCAGGACTTCCCCCATCTTCTGGAACTCCCTACCTCAATCCATCAGACTGTCACCTACCCTCCTCACCTTCAGGCGCACCTTGAAAACCCATCTCTTCAGGGAAGCCTACCCCACTCTCACCTAACAACTGATTCCTCCACTTCTCCAACCACTCCATCCCCCACAGCCACTTCCTCCTGTACCACTCCCCCTCCCTCCTAGATTGTAAGCTCGAAAGAGCAGGGCCCTCGAACCCATCGTGTACTGTATTGTTACTGTTTTGTCTCATGTTCTGTCCCCCTTGCTATTGTACAGCACTGAGCAAACCCTTTGGCGCTATATAAATACTGTATAATAATAATAAAAATGCTGTACAGTACTGGAGACAGCGTCATCTGTTAAAAAAAAATAATTTTTCAATCCAATTTCTTTGCAAAAAATTATGACAATTTGGACTATTCTATATCTATTTTCCAAAAAGGAATCATTTGGGGAATATTTTTACTGTCCTGACATTTTTGGGCCTCGAGAAATGAGATTGACCATCAGTACATCAGATTTGATTGATTTTCAGATGCTGTATATTGTAGTTTGTGAACTCTATAACTTTCATACAGCCTAAATAATAAACACTGATTTGGGTTATTTTCACCAAAGAAATGTAGCAGAATACATTTTGGCCTAAATTCATGAAGAAAGATTATTTATTTGCAAAATTTTACAACAGAAAGAAAGACACTGTTTTTTCAAAATTGTAGGTCTTTCTTCGTTTGTTTAGAAAAAAATAAAACACCCAGTGCAGATTAAATACCACCTAAAGAACTATCTATTTATGTGAAAAAAATTATACAAATTTCATTTGGGTACCATGTTGCATGATCGCGCAATTGTTATTCAAAGTGTGACAGCAATGAAGGCTGTAAATTGGCCTGGGCAGGAAGGGGGTGAAAGTGTCTGGTACTGAAGTGGTAAAAAGGTTTGGTTCCCCTAATCTAAGGGTAGAAGCCCATGGTCCTTCAAGCAGTTTCAGTGAACCTGTTGCCAATTTCAAAATTTAAATAAAGCAATGCCCTGTAAAGAAGAACGCTAAGGTTTATCATTTAAGAGACTGCATAGTCGATCTGCAGCCTTTGCTGCACATCGACTATACTATTACTTGTATGTTAGGAAGACCTGACTAGCTCACTTGAGGATTGCCTATAGCTTTGTACTGAATCCATAGGTACATGTATTTATACCCTATCCAGAGTGTTAGTCAAAGCTTACAGGAAATGCTGAGGGGGAAAGGAACTCTACATCTATTCTGTTTAAGTGGTAGGTCTATTTAATCAGGACCCTTAAGGTTTAATTCCACTATATTTCCATAAAAGAAAAAAGACAAAAAGACCAAAAGGTTGAGTTATCCCAATCCCATTAGAACCCAAAGCATCATCTTCTCTTTACTGTAGAAAAAAAGTAGAAAATGTACACTTGCTTGTGTCAAGTAAGTTTAATGAATCTTGAAATATATATGCTACTAGGGAATTGTGGTTTAAGCTTTTCTCTGGAGTACTATTAGTGAATCTTCACAGAAATTAGATATTTTATTAATAAACCACTGCTTACTGCGTGTTATAACATGCAATCTTTGGGGTTGAGTGCAATGGGAGATGACAGAGCTTTTCATAATTGTTGAATTTCTATAGTGTGATTTTGTAGGGAAGGAAATATAATTAATTGGTGCGAGATGACCCTGAGGTTAATGGCTAGTAATGTTTATTCTTTACACAAGAACACACAAATGAGTAGACAAATGACTTTTTATGTGTTTTGTAAAGTGTTTTTTTTCAATGTTTAAAAGTTTTTAACACCTGAGGGATGTCTAATCGAAAAAGCCCAAAGGGAGCAAGGGGTTTCAAGATAAAATGCAACAAATCCAGCAAATCATGCTTTCAATATACCAAATGAATGGTGGATATTGTAATAATCTGGATACAATTATTTATTGAGTTCACACATTTTTGTAGTCTGTCACTAAACTGTTTGTGTATTTTGGAAGTGTGGAACCTCTCCACACTAAGTCTGAAGAAGCAAAATAATATCCTCTATGGTGTCAGACAGAATGTTTAATCTGACAGCAAACCTCCTAAAAGGGGAAACAGACATTTTTGAAAACCTCGTCTCATGGCTATTTTAGAGTTACATCCAATATGTATTATTGGAACCATTTTTGTTTAGCAGTGACACACTATATACCATCATTGGTTTTTAGAAAGAAAATCTCTGCAATTGAATGTTTCACTGTACAGCAACCCAGATAACCAAGTGTTCTCTGCTCAGTTATAAAATGACTTAGCATCAATTAATATTATATATTTAGTATGGTTTTATTACCACAATTTTAAACCATCTTCCTTATTTCTATTGTTTATCAACATTTATTGTAATTAGTCATGAGATCAGATTTTGCATTTTTCCCTCTATATTAACATATTTTCCATCTATGTTAACAACCATTTGTTACACAGTTACATAGTTAGTCCATCCAGTTCAATCATTAAAAAAAAAAAAAAACTACACCCACAGTCAATCCAGAGGAAGGCAAACAACCCAGTAAATCATGATCCAATTTGCTCCTACTGGGAAAAAATTCCTTCCTGATCCCCCCAGAGGCAATCAGATATTCCCTGGATCAACTTTACCTATAAATGATAGTAACCAGTTATATTCTGTGTATCCAAGAAAGAATCCAGGCCTTTTTTAATGCAATCCATTGAGCTGGCCAGAACCAACTCTTGAGGGAGTCTATTCCACATTTTCACAGCTCTTACTGTGAAGAAACCTTTCCGTATTTGGAGATTACATTTCTTTTCCTCCAGACGTAAAGAGTGCCCCCTTGTCCTCTGTGGTGATCTCAAGGTGAATAACTCTACACCATGTTCACTATATGAACCACTGATGTATTTATACATGTTGATTATATCCCCCCTTAATCTCCTCTTCTCAAGAGAGAATAAATTAAGTTCCTCTAATCTTTCCTCATAGCTGAGCTCCCCCATGCCTCCTATCAGTTTGGTTGACCTTCGCTGTACTTTCTTCAGTTCCCCAATGTTCTTTTTGTGAATTGGTGCCCAAAATTGAACTGCATATTCCAGATGAGGTGTTACTAATGATTTGTACAGGGATAAAATTATATCTCTCTCTCTGGCGTCTATACCTCTTTTATTACAAGAGAGGATTTTGCTCACTTTAGAAACTGCAGCTTGGCATTGCTTGCCATTATTAAGCTTACGGTCTACCAGAACCCCCAGATCCTTCTCCACCATTGATTTCCCCAGTTGTACCCCCCCTAGCAGGGGCGGACTGACAACTCATGGGGCCCCCGGGCAATAGGGGATCATGGGGCACCTGTGTCCTTGTACCAGCGGCATCTCATGTGGCCCCCTACTGACCCCAGGCCCTCGGGTAGTGCCTGAGTTTCCAAATGTTCAGTCCGCCGCTGCCCCCTAGTATGTATGATGCATGCATATTCTTAACTTCCAAGTGCATAACCTTACATTTATCAGCATTAAACCTCATTTGCCACATACAGTTGCAAGAAAAAGTATGTGAACCCCTTGGGTTTATGTGGAGTTTTGCATGAATTGGGCATAAAATGTGCTCTGAACGTCATCTAAGTCACAACAATAGAAGAACACAGTCTGCTGAACATAATACTACACAAACATTAGATGTTGCCATGGTTTAATTGCACATAACATGTAAACATTCACAGTGCAGGGAGGTAAAAAAATTTGATGCCCTAGCTTAATGACTTCTCCCAGAGCTAACTGGAGCCAGGAGTGAGCCAACCTTGACTCCAATCAGTTTGATGATATTGGATGTGTTGCTGACAGCTGTCCTGCCCTCAAAAAACACACACACCTGTTTTGGGTTTACTGGTTTCAAGAAGCACTGTCTGATGTGAACCATGCCTTGCAGAAAAGAGCTCTCAGAAGACCTACGATCAAGAATTGTTGACTTGCATGAAGCTGGAAAGGGTTACAAAAGTATCTCCAAAAGCCTTGATGTTCATGTGTCCATGGTAAGACAGACTGTCTACAAATGGAGAAAGTTTAGCACTGTTGCTACTCTCCCTAGGCATGGTCGTCCTGTTAAAATGACTGCAAGAGCACAGTGCAGAATGCTGCATGAGGTAAAGAAGAATCCCAGAGTGTCAGCTAAAGACCTACAGAAATCTCTGGCACATGCTAACATTTTTGTTGACACATCTACAATAAGGAAAACATTAAACAAGAATGGAGTACATGGGAGGACACCACGTAGGAAGCCATTGCTGTCCAAAAAGAATATTGCAGCACATTTGAAGTTTGCAAAAATGCACCTGGATGTTCCACAGCACTACTGGCAAAATATACTGTGGACAGATGAAACCAAGATTGAGTTGTTTGGGAAGAACACACAACACTATGTGTGGAGAAAAAAAGGCACAGCACACCAACATCAAAACCTTATCCCCACTGTAAAACATGGCGGAGGGAGCATCATGGTTTGAGGCTGCTTTGCTGCCTCAGGGCCTGGACAGATTGTTGTCATTGATGGGAAAATGAATTCCAGAGTTTATCAAGACATTTTGCAGGAAAACGTACGACCATCTGTCCGCCAACTGAAGCTCCGCAGAGGATGGGTGATGCAACAGGACAATGACCCAAAGCATACAAGTAATTCAACAAAACAATGGCTGCAACAGCACAGAATATGCCTTCTGGAGTGGCCCAGTCAGAGTCCTGACCTCAACCCAATTGAAATGTTGTGGCATGACCTAAAGAGAGCGATTCACACCAGACATCCCAAGAATATTGCTACACTGAAACAGTTTTGCAACTACAGGAAACGCTTGGTTGAGGTTATTGCTGCCAAAGGAGGGTCAACCAGTTATTAAGTCCAAAGGTTCACATACTTTTTCCTCCCTGCACTGTGAATGTTTACATGTTATGTGCAATTAAACCATGGCAACATCTAATGTTTGTGTAGTATTATGTTCAGCAGACTGTGTTCTTCTATTGTTGTGACTTAGATGACGTTCAGAGCACATTTTATGCCCAATTCATGCAAAACTCCATGTAATCTCAAGGGGTTCACATACTTTTTCTTGCAACTGTAGTTGCCCAATTAAACAGTGCATTGAGGTTGGCTTGTAAGCTGGAGACATCCTGTAAGGATGTTATTCCACTACAAAGCTTGGTGTCATCTGCAAAGACTGAAATGGTATTTTTAATCCCAGACCCTATATCGTTTATAAATATAAAACCATTTACTAAAGGTAGCGGCATGATGGGACTTGTAGTTTTGCAACAGCTGGAGGGCTGCCAGTTTGACACCCCTGCTGTAGACTTTACCTTACACATTAGCCATGTGTGGGGAACTGTGTCAAACGCTTTTGCAAAATCTAATGTCCACATCCATCTCTCTGTCCAAGGTTTTGCTTACCTCCTCATAAAAAAAAATCAAATTTGTTTGACAACTTCTGTCTTTCATGAATCCATGCTGTCTGTTGCTTAACATATGTTTTTCCAGCAATAACTCATCTATATGGCCTTTTATTAAACTCTCCAGTATCTTTCCAACTATAGACGTTAAACCAACAGGTCTATAATTACTTGGTAAAGATTTTGACCCTTTTTTAAATATAGGCACCACATTGGCCTTATGCCAATCCAGTGGTACTATGCCAGTCATTAAAGAGTCCCTAAAAAGTAGAAAAAATGGCTTTGAAATGACATAGCTCAGTTATTTAAGGATCCATGGGTGTATGCCATCCGATCCAGGTGCTTTATTCACCCTTATGCTGTTTAAATATTTCTGTATCATATCAGTTGTGAGCCAATGTGGAACATCTGGAGCTGTGTCAATACCATGCCTATTATGGACAAGAGCTGCCCCATGCTCCTTTGTATACACAGAGCTGAAGAAGGTATTAAATAAATTTGCCTTCTCTTTGTCCCCAGTCACCCAATCTAGATTATTTTGTAAAGGACCTTCATGCTCGGACTGAACCTTTTTACTATTAATATATTTGAAGAATTTTTTGGGGTGGTCCTGTTATCTTTTGCAATCTGTCGTTCGTTTTCAATTTTTGCGGCCTTTATTTCCCTTTGTGCATATTCTGTTATATTCTTTGTAATGTTTAAACGATGATAGCATTCCTTCATTTTTATATTTAATAAAAGCTTGATTCCAATATTCAATCCCAGTCTAAGTCTTGAAGAGCAGCTATCAGCATTGAAAAATTAGCTCTCTTAAAGTTGAGTGTTTTTTTTTTTTATGTGCTTGCTGTTTACAGCTAACAATAAATTAAATCATGTTATGGTCACTGCTACCCAGATGTTCTTTTATAAGGACATTCATAATAAACTGCATGCTTTAAGATTACCAGCTCCAGCAGATCATCATTCCTAGTTGGGGCCTCTATGAATTGTACCATAAAATTGTCCTGTAGTAGGTTTATTAATTTTTGCCCTTTAGCTGTTTTCTGCAGTACCATTACTCCAGTTAATTTCTGGGTAGCTCTCTCCCCTGTCAGTATAACTCGGCGATCACCAGGTGCAGGTTAGTAATCACCGGCTGGGACCCAGTGATTGACAGTCGAGGCCGCAAATGGTGGCGCAGGTTAGGCGCAGGCCCCCTACCTGAAACTGCAAAATCATGTATATATACACGATTTTGCACACCTGTGACACCCTGTAGCAGTATTTCTGGGCAGATGGCAAGCAGTTAAATGCTACCCTAAAAAAACATGGGGAGGCGGAGCCTGACTATGGCGTGTGGAGTGAGAGCCTGATGTGAGGGCTCTCAGCTCCCAATACCTACGTGTGCCCTGCCTTTAGAGCGAGACTCACCGGTGGGAGTGGTGGTCTCGGTGGAGGAGTGCGGGCCCTGTGGAGCGGTGGAGGGGATCCTCGGTGTGGCCGGTGGTGAGGAGTGAGTGGCCAGGGATCTCATGGAGGGAAGGCTGCTGCGGTGGGATTGCCGTGCGCTCTGCCTCGGAGCATGGAGGACAGTGGGGCGGTCATGTGACCCGCCGCAAGGCAGCACTGGGAGGTGGGAAAGCCGGCTGGCTTTCTCTGAGGAAAGGAGACGCCGGATTCCCCCCCCCTCTCGCACATGGGACTGTGGCTGCCAGGACCCCATGGAAGTTGGGAGAACCCCCCCTTTTGGAACCTGCCCTAATGAGAGAGTTTACTGAAACCCCCAAATGAAAAGAATTGGCTCTGCTCACCCAGGAGAAAGAGAAGAAAATGACAGGAGGGTGTGTGAGAGCTGCAGAATGCTGTGATGGAAGAAATGTGGGGGAATGGAGTTGAGTTGTAAAATTAAGGGGGGGGTTCACCCAGCGGGTCTAAAGGAAGAGAGAGGAGGGAGAAGCAAATAAAAGGAAAAGAGTGGAAGGAGCATAAAACAATAAAACAAAGCCTTAGAAGAAGTGGATCCTGGTGGGGGAGAGCAGGAGAGAAGGGGAAGGAAAAGAAGAAAGCAGAGAGAAATCCCCCTAGAAGAGATAAAAGTGAGTATAATTTGGACATTTAGCTCAAGAAAGGAAGAAAAAAGGAGAAAAATAAATTCCCAGAATCCGGAAAAATCGGAAAACATTGCAGACAATATGAAAAATAAAGGGCCCAAAGGAGGTGGGACTAAGGCTTCCCAAACAGGCTCAATTAAAAAATATATACCCTTACAGGAGAAACAGACCCCAGAAAGACAACAGGAAATACTGTATCTGGAAGAAGCGATATGGAAAACAGTTGGAGAAAACTCCAGACTATCCCTAGGAATAACTAATAGTAGTCAACAAATGGAAGAACAAGCGGGAATGGAAAATGTAGAAGAACAAGATAAGAGCTCACAGATGCCCACTAAAGCAGAAATGTTCAAAGGAGTGGAGAAATTCATAAAACAAGAAATGGCAAAAATACACAAAGATCTGGGGCAAATATTGTCCAAAGTGGAGGAGACGGAAGAAAAGGTGGATAGACATGCTAAATTATCCAGAAGTTAGAAAAAAGGATGATAGAAATAAGAAGAGAATAAAGAAATCTGCTATATAAAATAGAAGATCAGTAGAACAGGGATAGGAGAAGCAACGTAAGGATACAAGGTTTTCCAGAGATCTCTAAAGAAGAAGATCTGAGGAGAATAGTAAGGAAGATGCTGAACACTGTAATGGACAGACCTACATTAGAGACTCTTAAAATGGACAGAGTATATAGAATAGGAATACATCAACAAGAAGGTAAAAAAGAAAATATGAGAGATGTAATCGTGCAATTTCATAATTATTGAGATAAAGAAGAGATCTGGAAGAAGATAAAAGGAAGAACTGTGATAAAATATGGAGAAATAAATATACAGATTTTTTCTGACTTAGCAGCAGAAACATTGATAAGAAGGAGATCTCTGAAACCATTATTAGAGCAGATGAGAAAACAGAATATGCTATACAGCTGGCGATTCCCGGCGTGCTTAAATGGATGGAAAAATGGTCGTTCAACAAGATTGAGACATCTAGAAGACGTAAATGACTTTTGTGACTTGATTTTACAGAAAGTAGATATTTCTGGGTGGGAAGTAGAAGAATGGGAGATATGAGCTAAAGGAAAAGAGAGGTGGTAGGTTGTGTCAAGAAGGAATATGGAATAGAGAGATGGTAAATAGGACCTTTTTCTGCCTACCCCTTAGGATTTTGGAGTTGGGGTTTTTTTTTTTTTTTTCCCTTCTCTTCTCTTCTCCTACCTTTATGAGTTAGTCGGGACACGGAGGGTTAGGTAGAATATGGGAGGGACGTCCATGGTCAGAGCTTCACTCCAAAGTTGAATCAAAGGTGGGGTTAGGACATAAATGATTTATAGGCAAGAAAGTAGCCTAAAAGGGGACAGGAGGGAGGGGAGGGTGGGGGGGAGAGAGGGTAGGGGATGGGTGGGTGGGCGGGGGGTTGGGACATAGGCAAACTAAAGGCCTAAATTGGGGGGGGCGGAGAGGAGGGGGGGAGGTAGGATGGGGGTGGGGTGGGGGGTGGGCGGCCTGAGATTATGCAGGATAACAAAGGGCAAATCAGTATGGAGAAACCTTAGAGAACAAAGGGGAAGAGATGGGGAAGAGAGAGAGAGAAAGGAGAAGGGAAAAGAGGGATGAGAGAAGGAGAGAAAAGAATGGAAGAAATTCACTTTGTGACTTATAATGTCAAAGGTTTAAATAGTCCAGGGAAGAGACTTAGGATATTCAAAGAACTTCAGCACAGATTCTCTTCAGTGGTGTTCCTACAAGAAACACATTTAGTACAGGAAAACAATGTAAAGCTACAATCTAGATATTATCCTGAGTGGTATTATGCAGATTCCCCAATTAAATGTGCAAAGGGTGTGGAAATAGGATTTTCAAAAAATATAAGGTTTAAGTTGGAGGAGAGACTGATAGATCCGGAAGGGAGATTCCTGTTTTTGAAAGGAAGAATGCAGGAAGTGGAATGTACATTAGCAAATATTTACTGCCCGAATAAGAAACCAGAGGTATATTTAAAAAATGTTCTGAGGAAATTAATGGATTTTAAAAAAGGTAATTTGATTGTGGCAGGGGATTTCAATTTGTTTATGGATCCACAGATCGATGTGGCCTCTCAGGTGCAGAGAGAGGATAGTAGGTCTTTGAAAGGGTTAAAAAAAAATGCTATTTCAATGCCAAATTGTGGATATTTGGAGAATTAAGCATATGAGGGACAGAGATTATACGTTTTACTCTCCTGATGTATTCAAGACTGGATTACATAATGTTGGACCATAGACTTATTGAGTCTCTGGTTAAAGTAAATATTGAAGTTATGTCGATTTCTGATCATGCTCCTGTCACAATGCAATTACTATGGGGAAATGAGCACAGGGTAAGAAAAATATGGAGGCTAAATGAGACACTTCTACAGGATAAGGAGACAGATCAGAAGGTGAAGAAGGAAATTGAGCAATTTTTTGAGGAAAAGGAATCAGAGGTAGCTACGGTGTGGGAAGCTCATAAGACCTATATTAGAGGTATCCTAATGGCGATAGGAGCAAAAAAGAAGAGGGAAAGAAGTGATACAATAAACACGCTTTTGGGTGAACTCTGCAATCTAGAGCAGATGCACAAAAATAGACTAACAAAAGAGACTATGCAGAAGATAATAAATAAAAGAGAAGAATTAAATAATTTCCTGGAAGAAGACAAGAGGAGAGTGTACAACAGATTGACAACTGAGCGGTAGAGATGGGGGGACAGACCAGGAAAGTATCTCAGAGGAAGAAAAAATCTAGGAATTATATAGAGAAAATAGGAGATAATAAAGGAGAATATCAAGGTCCTACCTTTCCTCAGGGCTTGTGTTGCTCCATGTGCTGGCATCCATCTTAGGTGTCTGCAAAGCATTGTGGGATCCTTTATGCTTTCAGCCCTCTGCGGCTCCTCCCCCAGGAGGTGGCGGCTTATCACATATAAGTCTGCTGTTTGTAGCTGTCCATTGCTTTCGTGTCCTGTGTGTTGCAAGCTCCTGTTTAGTTTCTCATTGCTCTCCTGGATACCGACTCGGCTTTGGCAAGACTCCTTCCTGGCTTCTGACCCCGGCTCTGGCGACCATCCTTCCTGGCTTCTGACCTCGGCTCTGGCGACCATCCTTCCTGGCTTCTGACCCCGGCTCTGGCGATCATCCTTCCTGGCTACTGTTCAACCAAGTCACCCCCTGTTGCTGTTGGACTTGCATAGACTCTGTCTTGTTTTTGTATAATAAACCTACCTTTAATTGCACCTCCTTGTGTGTCTGGCTCCTCGCTCCCTGACACTACACGAATGCCATGAAACCTGATGGTGCAGGTACGCCCTCGCTCCCTATGTTGGTTGCCAGACTTGATCAGCAGGATCTCTTGTTAGATCAGTTTCCTCAGGCGTTGCAGATGCTGCTTGCACGCACATCGCACCTTACTCCTGGGGCTATTAGGCCGGTTGTCACTCCTGTGGTCACTCCTGCTGTTGCTCCGGTTGTTGCGCCTACCTCCGCATCTGCTGCCGCACCTGCGGTGCCCAGAGGTATGACTGGTTCAGCCCCCCTTCCACACCTCTTCAGTGTTGGGGTTTCCTTAACCAAGTGGGCGTATATTTTGAATTGATACCCCACGCTTTTCCTACTGAGAGGTCAAAGGTGGGCTTCCTAATCTTGCTGCTCTCGGACAAGGCCTTGGCCTGGGCAAATCCCTTATGGGAGAACGATAACCCTGTGATTCACGAGTTTGCCGGTTTTGTTGCTTCCTTCCGTACGGTATTTGATGTGCCTGCTCGCTCCGCCTCTGCTGCTAAGCTGCTCATGTCCATGCATCAGGGTTCACAAACCGTTGCCGAGTACGCCATAGAATTTTGTACCCTGGCGGCAGAGGTGGTTTGGAACAATGAGGCTCTGGTGGCTGCTTTCTCTCATGGTCTTTCAGATGAAGGACGAGATTGCAGCCAAAGAACTGCCTTTGGAGCTCGAAGCACTCATTTCCTTCCTAATCCTGATGGACACCAGCCTCAGGGAGAGGCCTTCACTTAAGGAGCGTCTGCGGAGGCCTCCTAACCGATTGGCGCCTACGTTTTCTGTCCCACCCGTTCCTCCCTCTCCTCCCACACCTCCTGGGGATGGCTTGTCTGGCAGTGAGCCCATGCAGCTGGGGTTTGCTCGCCTTTCCGAGGGGGAGCAGGCCTCTCGGCATCGGGAGGGTCACTGCCTGTACTGTGGTCTCGGTGGGCATTTTCGGCAGTCCTGTCCGGTCCGTCCGGGAAACGCTCGCACCTGAGATCCTGTCGGAGGCAGATCTTGGGTGGAGTTTCCTCGTCCCCGGTTTCCCACAAAAATAAACCGCTAATCACCATTGCCCTCTCTTGGGCTGAAGGCTCGGTGACGGCCCAGGCATTGGTAGACTCTGGTGCTGGCGGGTTGTTTATGGACAGTTCATTTGCTGCCCAGTACTCCATTCCTCTGCAGGCTCGAGTTACTCCATTGGTCCTCGAGGCAATAGATGGCAGGCCCCTGCAAACGCCGCAGGTTACCCACGATACCCTGCCGGTTGAAGTAGCTATTGGGGCTGTTCACAGGGAGTTGGCCTGTTTCCAGGTAATTTCTTCCCCACACTACTCTGTGGTTTTGGGATATCCCTGGCTTCAGAAGCACAATCTGACCTTTGATTGGCGGTCGGCCGAGATTCTCTCGTGGTCTCCACAGTGTGGGGCCGGTTGCATCTGTGGACCTGTTAAGGTGTTGTGTGCCTCCTCGGACTCTGTGTTGCCTACTGACTATGGGGAGTACCTGGACGTGTTTGACAAGGTGCGCGCCGGTGCTTTGCCTCCTCATCGTCCATATGATTGTGCCATAACCTTACAACCCGGTGCCAATCCTCCGCGTGGCAGGGTGTATCCTCTTTCGGTTGCAGAGAATCAGGCCATGGAGGAGTACGTTGCGGATGCGCTTTCCCGGGGGCACATTCGCAAGTCTACTTCTCCAGCAGGTGCTGGCTTTTTCTTCGTGAAAAAGAAGGGCGGTGAATTGAGGCCTTACATTGATTTTAGGGGTCTCAATTGAATCACGATTAAGAATGCTTACCCGATTCCGTTGATTACTGAGTTGTTCAACCGCCTCAAGGGAGCAATGGTCTTTACTAAACTCGATCTTAGGGCGGCGTACAACCTCGTACGGATCAAGGAGGGCGACGAGTGGAAGACCGCGTTCAACACCAGAACTGGCCACTATGAATCCCTGGTTATGCCCTTCGGGTTGTGTAATGCGCCCGCGGTCTTTCAGGAGTTCATTAATGATGTCTTTTGTGACTTGTTGCAGCAGTGCATGGTGGTTTACTTGGACGACATCCTGGTTTACTCTGCATCTATGGAGTCTCAAATCCAGGATGTTAAGCGGGTGCTGCAACGGTTACGTGAGAACGAGCTTTTCGGTAAGCTCGAGAAGTGTGAATTTCACCGATCCCAGGTTGCCTTTTTGGGCTACATCATTTCCGCTGTGGGATTTTCCATGGACCCTCAGAAGGTTTCAGCGGTTCTGCAGTGCCCTCGTCCCAGTGGTCTTCGGTCCATTCAGCGCTTTTTGGGATTCGCCAACTATTATCGGAAGTTTATCAGGAACTTCTCCACGCAGGCCAAGCCGCTCTCAGATCTGACCAAGAAGGGCAGTAATCCCCACGAGTGGTCATCCGAGGCCATCTTAGCTTTCGAAGCTCTGAAATCTGCCTTCGCTTCGGCTCCGATACTGTCTCATCCCAATCCTGGGTTGCCTTTTGTCCTCGAGGTTGATGCATCTTAGACGGGAGTAGGCGCCCTCCTGTCTCAGCGTCGGTCGTCCGATGGACCCCTACTTCCCTGTGGGTTCTACTCCAGGAAGCTTTCCTCCGCAGAATGCAACTACCAAATTGGAGACAGGGAGTTGTTGGCCATTATTCAGGTTCTCAAGGAATGGAGGCACCTGCTCGAGGGTTCTGCGGTTCCGGTTCTCATTCTCACTGACCACAAGAACCTGACATATCTCAGAAGCTAAGAGGTTGAAGCCCCGTCAGGCCAGATGAGCTCTGTTCTTGTCGTGTTTTAACTATGTGGTCTCTTATTTGCCTGGCTCCAAGAATGTCAGGGCTGATGCCTTGTCACGGCAATACTCTGAGCTGTCCAGGGAGGACTCTGAGCCGACCTCGGTCATACCTCTGGTTCAGATCCTGGCTGCCATTCGTACCAGCTTGACTTCTCCCCTTGGGGAGCAGATTTTGGCGGCTCAAACTGATGCTCCCTCTGAGAGACCGGCTGGTAGATGTTTCGTACCTGAGGGATTGCGCACCCACTTGCTGCGTACCTACCATAATTCCAAGACTGCCAGTCATCCAGGGAGGAACCAGTTGTCCTGGGTCGTTTCTCGTTTATTCTGGTGGTCATCTCTCCGTTCCGACATTGCCTCATATGTAGCGGCATGTTCTGTCTGTGCCCAGAATAAATCTCCTCGGCATCTTCCATTGGGCCTTCTGCAACCCATTCCCAATGGGGAGCGTCCCTGGTCACACCTGGGCATGGATTTTATTGTAGACCTCCCTGCGTCTCAAGGCCATATGGTCATTCTTATGGTCATTGATCGTTTCTCCAAGATGTGCCATTGTGTTCCGTTCAAGAAATTGGCGACTACGCAAGAACTGGCTACGGTTTTCGCCAGGGATATCTTTCGCTTGCATGGGTTGCCTAAGGTGAATTAGTGTATTCAACTAAAGATATAGTAAAAGTGTTTAAAGAATACTATAAGAAGCTATATAATATTGACCCTCATGGTAATATAGGAGAGGAAGTAAGAAAAACAGAAAGAAGACAGGCATATATAAAAAAGGCGGGATTGCCAAAATTAAGTGGAGAACAATTAAAATCCCTTGAAATACCAATAACTCAGGAAGAAATACAAATACCATTAAAAAGTACTTCTGCTGGGAAAAGTCCAGGTCCCCGATGGATATACAGTGAGATATTATAAAAAAAATATGAAGAAGTATTACTACCCAAATTGAGGAAATATGAATGCTTTAGCAGAGATGGAAATGAGAAGGGAATACCTTCAAGCTCATGTGGGACTCTTACATAAGGAAGGTAAAGATGATATTCATTGTTCAAGTTATAGACCTATTTCCTTACTAAATATAGATACTAAACTATATGCAAAAGTTTTGGCAAATAGACTGAAAGACCTAATGCCGGAATGGATACATATAGATCAAGTAGGGTTTGTCCCAGGGAGGGAGGGTAGAGACAACGGATTAAGATCATTGTTTCTTATACAAAAAAGTAAGGAGAAAACTCCTGTGGTGGTTCTTTTGATAGATGCCGAAAAGGCATTTGATAGAGTGAATTGGAGATTTATGTTAGATACTTTGGAAGTGTTGGGAATGAGACCTAGATTGAGAGAATGGATAAGAAAATTATACAGTCAACCATCAGCAGCAATTATGGTTAATGGGGAGTTATCAGAATACATCGGAATGCAGAATGGAACTAGACAGGGATGCCCTCTGTCTCCATTGTTATATGTATAATCTTTGGAATCGCTCTTGGCTACCATCAGGAATAATATAGATATAAAAGGAATTTGGTTAGGAGAGACGGAGCATAAGGTGGCAGCTTATGCAGATGACATGTTGTTTTATGTGGGAAACCCAAGGATAACATTACCAAATTTAATGAAATCTTTAAAAGAATATGGTGAGGTGTCAAATTTAAAAATTAATCCAACCAAAACAGAGATTTTAAACATAAACCTTTTACAGACAGAGAAAAAAAAGTTACAGGAGGAATTCCCCTTTGGAGAGAAAGAGAACTATAATATCTGGGTATAAAATTAACTGTATCTCTAAAGAACCTATACAGAATAAATGACATCCCATTATTAAACGAGATTAAGGATGAAATAAAGAAACTAGGATGAGGATCTCAGTCATGGGTGGGATGGATATACCTGATAAAAATGAAAATTGTTCCAAAAATTTTATACAAATTCCAAATGATACCAATTAAATTACCAGAGGGGTATTTTAGAATAATTAAAAAAATCTTAACAAGATTTATATGGAGGAGCAAGAAGCCTAGAATAAGTTATGAAATTTTGAGTAGAGATAAAGAGAAAGGTGGTTTGGGAGTACCAATTCTGAAAAGATATTATAACTCAGTAATTTTGGCGAGAATTTATGATTGGACATCCAGTGCACAGGAGAAAAGTTGGGTAAAAATAGAAAACACACTAAGTCACACAAATCTAAGTAGAATTATTTGGTTACCCCCTCAGTATCGTGGATTATCAGAAAACACAAGTTTGCTTACACGTAATGTTTTAAGAGTTTGGGATGCCTTACATAAACAAGTAGGATGGGAATATAATTCACTGTTAATGCCTCTAGGATCCACAGAGTTTTTTCCACCGGGTAAAGAAAGCATCACAGGGAAATGGATAAAGAAGAAAGATGTCCAATTAAGAGATATAATGAAGGGGGAGGAAATAAGCACTCTTAGTGAATTAGAAAGTAAGAGGGAAATATTTTCCAGAATGGACAAATGGCAATATGGTCAACTAAAACACTTTATAGGGAACCTCCCTAAGCCTTTAAGAAAAAAAGAAGATTGTAACCCCTTTAAACACGTAGTAGAATCACAGGGAGGTGGGAAGCACAGGATTTTAAAATATATAAGATTCTCACAGGATTAGTCACAGTTAAAAGCCCACTATTTACAGAGAAATGGGAAAGGGACATAGGAGTAAAAATTTATGAGGGAAAACAAAAGAAAATATAGAGTTTAATTCACGGAAATGTAAATATGAGAGAGGTTGAGATGAATTATAAGTGTTTGGTATGATGGTATATAACACCGAGCGTAGCACATAGGATAAGTGGAGATAATTCACCTATGTGTTGGCATGCATAATCTTATCAATAAATATACATACATGGGAAAATCTATATTGAAATGATTCTATAAATGAAGAAAGTCCAGTGTGAAAAATCAAAGTTCACAGATAGTGATAGAACAGAAAAGTGCAAAAAAGAAGAATAAAGGACACTTTTTGTCAGCACCTGTGGTAGTGAGCCCTTGTAGATAGTCAACTTGGGGTTCCCCAGGTTGCGGAGTCTAAGCCCCAGCATGCTTCTTCACCAGAGCCCCTGATGGTGGGGATGGACTTGCAGCAAACTGGGACCTGGTCACGGCCCCCCAGGTATGCCCAGCTGAGGATAAGGAGACCGCTCGCAGGAGCAGAGTACAATGGGAGGAGACAAACGGAAATCCGATAGACTAGCTGAGGTCAGGACAGCAGAAAACAAGGACAGTCAGAGAACGAAGCCGGGGTCGGTAAACAAGTAGTCAATTCAGGATACAGGCAATAGCAACACACAAGCTCAGACAACTAGGAAGTTGCTCAGGCAAAGTGGCCTAGACTGGGCATGCCTTATATAGACAGGCAAACAAGGAGGTGGGCCAGGAAGTGATGGAAAGGAACAAAATAAAACCCAGAGAACAGCAGATGACGCCCATAGGTGAGCACAGACAAACACACATGTGAAAGGGATCAGGAACAGCACTGCAGCAAGGAGGTAAGAATACACAAACAAGAAACTGCAGGCTAACTTGTGACACATTTCCTTATCCAATACGTGAAACACCGCCGTGTTTACAGGGAGTGTACAAAGAGACTCCAACCAGTGGGAAAAATACACCCGGTTTAGAACACACGCTACAGCTCCTACCAGATTGTAATGACCCCTATGCAAACAGATAAGTCTGTCAGAGCTGGTGGTGTCAGACCTGGTGGTGTTTCACTTAGTGGATTAAGAAGATCTCTTTATTTTTTGTACTTTTCTGTTCTATCTGTGAACTTTGATTGATTTTTCACACTGGACATTTTTCATTTATACTAAGGAAAATGTGTCCTCATGCGCTGCCACCCACTGATAAAATTATTGCGAGCTGCTGCAAATACCCAAATGTGTTCCCACAAAACAATCAAATAACTATATAAATTGGTGATGTGCTACTCACTCACATCTCACTCACATCCTTTGACAAAGTTGTAATGACACAACGCTTCAGCGCCAACCGGAAGTTCAGTGGTGGCCATCTTGGTAGAGGTCCAAGTGAGGAGCTGTATGCCAGACGCTGTATACTAGACGCTGATGTACGCTAATGTACATCACTACGTATATTGTAAGTACTTTTTAATATATAATAAATTCATTTACTCGATTAGCTACACTATGGTTTGCCTACTTTACTTTAATTATACGTATCAACATGGGAGTATCGGCAGTGAATGATTATATGTATCCAAAGTTTCATAATGTAGAATATCTGAGCAATTTATCACGTATGAAGAGTAAACAATTAAGGAGAAATCTAAAAGATTGATCTCTCCTTACAAAGTGAAAAGTTTTTGATTGGAGGATAAGAGTAAGAATTACAGATTAAGAGTGGTGGCACATGGTGACGTTTTGGCACTATTTGAGCACATTTATGTGAGTGTAATACACCTGCATTTATTGCATTGTAAAAGAGATAATGCACTATGTGCGGTTTATACATTTTTTTTTTTTGCGAGGTAACACTTTTTGAAAAGAGGAAGAGGATCACATTATCTTGGTAATATAAGAATTGAGCACTCAAATATTCATGGTGAAAATTCTGGAAGAATGAAAGACTTACAATGTGAATTTCTACAGAATGAGTTTAAGGACTTTTTGATTGAATATTAGCTTGGACGCTGAGCATATGTTTATTTCTTGGCTTCCTAGAGAGAAAGCAATACCTTGGCGACTGTGAACTTCATGTTATGTGGATTGGTTCATTGATTTTATTTATTTCATTTATCTGTGTTTGAAGATTAGTGATTGGGGTTTATCCTGGTGTCGGTTTTATATAGAAACAGATGTCTGTCAGACCTGGTGGTGTTTCACTTATTGGATTAAGAAGATCCCTTTATTTACATTTTTTGTACTTTTTTCTATCTGTGAGCTTTGATTGATTTTTCACACTGGACTTTTTCATTTATACTAAGGAGAATGTGTCCTCTTGCGCTGTCACCCATTAAGAAAAGTATTGCGAGCTGCTGCAAATATCCAAATGTGTTCTCACAAAACAATAAAATAAATACAGTATATAAATTGGTCATGTGCTACTCACTCAAAACAAGTATATACAAACTCCAATACAGGTGAAAAGTAAATAAATCAAATCCCAAAGAACCTCCTAAAGGTTGCTATGAATATTTGAGTTTGAGTATTTGAGTTTGTATATACTTGTTTTGAGTGAGTAGTGCAGCAGCGATTTATATATTTATTTTTTCATTTATAGAATCATTTTACATATATATTTTGCCATCTAAGTATATTTATTACTAATTGTATTATTTTTGCATGTCATATGATGTTATAGCACTGTACTTTATTATTTTAGAAGTTGTATGAGCTTATGTCTCCAAACTCTTGGTGCTAGCAGCTACTGCTATCTAACCCAAGCACAGTTTTCATGAAGTTACTCACTATGAGGTGAACCTCTGGAAGAATCAAGGATAGAAAAGGATCTGGAGGTCCTAAGAGATCACAAACTCAGCAACAGCATGCTATTGCAAGATCCAGCAAGTATGGTCAATAGACTATTGGCATGCATTAAAAAAAATATTTACTAAAGAGATAAGGCTTTAATTGTACCACTTCTCAAAACTCTGGTCCATCCACATTTAGAGTATGCTGTCCAGTTTTGGTCTCCAGTCCTCGGAAAAGACTAATAAGGGTTACTGGAGTACCTCACCTATGGGGAGTGACTAGAATTGCTAAAATTATTCTCCCTGGAGAAGAACCACTTAAGAGGAGGTTTTTTGGCAAAAACTTTTCAGTCTCTGTTCATTAAAAATACATGCAGCCACTCAACTAAGTTGGATGAGAAGGGGTTCAATGTGTAACTCCCTTCCGCAGTTAGTGGTGTCTGCAAGGAGTGTTGATATTTTCAAAAACTTTTAGATGTGCACTTATAGGAATTGATAGTAACATAAACACACACACACATGCTGACACAAGTTGGACTGAATGGGCTGGTGTCTTTATTCAAACTTGCCAACTATGTAACTATGCGTTCAATCAAAAGACAAAAGTAGATAAATAAATATACAAGTAAAACTCGAAAAATTAGAATATCATGCAAAAGTTCATTTATTTCAGTAATGCAACTTAAAAAGGTGAAACTAATATATGAGATAGACTCATTACATGCAAAGCAAGATAGTTCAAGCCATGATTTGTCATAATTGTGATGATTATGGCTTACAGCTGACCTGTATATATATGGTGTACTTTGGTCTACTTTGCTCCAGTAAGTAAACAATGGTTACTAATGCAGCATATGAGAATTAAGTACTGGATGAACAGTGTTGTGACTTACAAATATTTATAGCCACATATATTTTGTGCATTTAGAAAAACATCCAGCTTTTTTGCCATTTGCAATGATAATGAAGTGAACAAATTTGTACCAGCTATACTATATGGACCATCTCAAGGGAGAATAAATTCAAAGTGCATCCAGGTCAGTTTGTAAGTCAGCTTGCACTACATGCCTTTGTGTCACCTGCAAACACAGAACTGGAGCTTTTAATCCTAAATGTTGTATCATTATAAATAGCTTAAGTAATGATCCCAACCCTTAACCTTGGTGTACAGCACTAACATCCTTAGACTATTCCGTGTAAGAGTAATTCATCACTCTCTGAATGTGGTCTTTTTTTTTATCCTTTTCCAGTCCAAAGGACAGTGCTAAGTACTAAAAGATCATTCAAATTGTGGTTTAACACTGATAGTCAAATGGCAGAGTATACTGTATATCCAAAGTTAATAAAATCCACTTAGGATGCCACACCCTTCTCCTGCAGCTCTCTATAAAGGCCCAGAGACAACAACCAATATTCCAAGAGCAAATAAAACAGAAAGAAAGCACATCAACATAGTGCAGCAAATTATTTTAATAAAAGAAAGACAGAGATAAAATACACTCACAACTGTATAGTTTGAGGTCACTTATCTTTGGCCCAGAAACTATCCTCCATTTTCAGTCCAAAACTCTCCAGCCACAGTCAGTGGCAGGAATTAAAGATAGGACATGCCAGGGTCACTGGGACTGGCACTACAGAACTAGATGCAATGTCATGCAGTCAAGAGGAGTCAAATTCCTTCCACTTCCTTATTGTAAAGAACTCTCAACGCACTAATGGCTTATCTCCAGTGAATGTTAGAATAAACATACAGAGAGTCCATAAGTCCCAATAAAGTCCGTAACTGTATATTCACTTTTAGGTGGCAGCCATCCCAGAGTGAGCCAACTCTATGTACATGGTAGGAATTGCAGCATTCTGGACCCCTTCCACTACCTACAGTGGCCATCATCCCACTGGACAGACCCTTGCAGGACACAGATGATGCCTTTACTGCAAATTACACTGATGGGCTCATTTATAACCTCAATTTTGTGTTTTTACATTTGTGGCTTATTAAATCTTTTTTCATACTGCACTTAGAAGGCGCCTCTTCTCTTTTCTTTCCTGCCTTCCACTTCCTGGGTCCAAACTATTCTCCAAAATGCATTTCCAGGAGTAATCTTCTAGGTAAACCTGGCTTACTAGATAGTCCATGATCTTTTTTTAAGCAGTCTGATGGGGCAGATATTACTGCAAAGAACATACTTGTTTAAAAAATTACACAGGACCGGACCCAGTGTAAGAGCAGGTCCTGTAGGCCAATCCCTGCATACCTGGCATGTCTCAGACGTAACCCATGCCACTTGCAATGGTGGGGCGTTATAGACCTTAAATGGAGAACAACTTTTAGTTTACAAATAAGTGGAGGAACTGTGTCAAAACTCCTCTAACCACCAATTACACAGTTATAGACACAAAGTAGATTAAGAGATACAATGCATCTCCACAGCGTGTAATGAACACAATCAAGTTTATTAAAGAAACCTTCCAGAATGACCGTAAATCCTGCTTTGAATCTTCACAGGTGTAAATGAATCAGTTGTAAATAGCTAGTTGGATAACATAAAATCCATTAACCTGGAATGTCTCTTACTCTAGGCCTGACAATAGGGGTTGTCAAATGCATATATGGCATATAATTCCACAATACACGTTTCAGAGTCTGCTTTTCTTCTTTTTGAACCTCCTTGAGGCTTAACTTCCAAAAACCTAAACATACACAACATTCATAGCTCGTGATATAATAAAATTACATTATTAATGAACATCTGCTTGAATGTATAAGAGAATTCCGATCATTTTGAGGTCAAACACCACTGCAAGATGCAGGAGGTAGATTAGACACATTCCATCTGCTAAGCAGAATCAGCATCAAATCACATTCATGTTTGGTATCTACTAAATGGCTATTTCATTCTCTGCAGTACAATGTTGGTTATCAGAGTGTAACATGTATTCATATGAACATATAGATACATTTAGAAATCTGGTCTGGAGGGAGGGTCTGCCGAACACATTAGTGCTTTAACGCTCCTTTCTTCCACCCTTGGCTGTGTCATTTTTGAACCCCCCCCCCCCAACCCCCAAGGATCCAACAAAGCTTTTACAAAATAAATTTGAACTTTCAATTTTCATCAAACTTCTGCACAAATTCTGAGTCAGGTCTGAAGGCCTGTTGCACACTTGTTATTGTATTTTCATTAAACAGTAACTAAAAGTCATTATGCCTTATCTATAAATGCTTTAAACCGGACCTTAAAGTCTAAGTTCACCTTTTGTAAAAATAAATAATTAAATAATTAAATGCACATTTTGCAACAAAAAATGTGCAATTATTATTTTTATTTATTATTTTTTTACATTGCATCCTATGAAGCATTGCATCCATGATCAATAGATCACGGGTGCAATGCCTGGATCCTACAGATATGGACAAGCAGTTACTGAAAAGCAGAAAGAATCAATGAACTACAAGTGCACTCATCAGCGTCTTCACAGTTCATTGAGAACTACAAGCCATCAGTCACAATGACTGTAAATACTTGTAAGCTATTCATTCATTCACAGTATTCAAAAGTATAATGCTGCCATGTGGGTGGAGCCCTGCATGGCCATTCTGTTTTCAAATTGTGACAGTGGATGTGGGGAAAAGATCTAAGTCACAAAGAGCATGTCCAGGACGTTTTTTCTGTGGGAATGCGGGGGAACACAATTCCGGCACCTCCAGCACTGAATGTATGTAATGGCAAGGAGTGCTGGGGTGTGCCGAAGGATCTATTGTTGCTGGCTGCTGGCTGGTTTATTGTGACTGAAGGATATCTATTTTGTTGTGGTGGTCTATTGTTGCTGGCGGGGATCTATTGTTGAAGGGGTTAATAGTTGCTGGAAGCGATCAACTGTTGAGGGAGTGGTCTATTGTCAACTGTTGCTGGCTGCTGGAGAATATATTGATGCTGGCCACTGGGAGATCTGTTGTAGTTGCTGAGGGTCTATTGTTGCTTGGATGGTATTTTGTTTTTGGGGTCCATTGTTGCTGGAGGAATCTATTATTGCTGGATGCAGGGGGATCTATTTGTTTGCTTTTCTTGTTATCATTAACAAATTCCATACAAATGATTTAGCACCACAAAATACTTATCTCTGTATTCTCTAATAGGAGCAGTAATGGGAGGCAAATAAGGGGGTGGAAACAAGAAGTGACTCAGAAGGGGAGATTTTCTGCACCTATTTTTTGAGAAAAAAAGCCCTGCATGTTACACCCTAAATATCAGTGTAACATGCTGGTAAAGGTGAACTTATAATTTAAACAATGACTGTTTCTTCAAAGAATGCTACTATATTTTAATATATGTCATATTGCTGTCTAACATGACAGCATGTATTGCAGATGATTCTTAAGATCATAATTGCTATAGCAGATACAGTGGACAGTGAGTGTTTCAGTTAAAATATGTGGTGGCAGCTATTGTGTGTGTAACATGTTAACTGTTTCCCAGTGATGAACACTGCTGGCACCTGGATTGTTGTCCCGTTAGTGAACAAATCTGTGTGCAGGCTGATGCTGAGAGTGCCATTATCACATACAGATGACAGCAATGAATTTTAGGACTGCCATCATCACACCAAGTTGCTCAGTAAAGATTCTCTAAAAATTTGAAATAACTACCTAAAAATGACAAACCTCAGTACATGAACGTAAGCCATGTAGGTCAGATGTTTTATGTACCTTATTCTTACTGTTTCTAGACCACATCTGTTTTGAGCCATTTTGGCTCATTTGTGGCTCTGGTGATATCATTCTTATTTTGTACATTAGCTCCATTGCTTTTCTTTAGCCATACAAGGTTAAAAAAGGTATTTGTTAGATTTGCTTTTTCTGTGTTCCCAACATGCTCAGTCCTAGCCATTTTAACTTTTTTAGGGTTTGCCTTATATTTCTTCATAATGTTTATTGAAGTATCATTGTAAAATTACAATAATTTAAAAGAGGAGTATGGGATGTAAAAAAAAAAACCCATTGTACTCACCTAGGTGGATGCAACAGCAATCCGATGCTGTATCTACATCCCTGCCGACTCTGCAAAGAGAGCTGAGTGATCCAACCCCACTAATCACTTAGTTCTTCCATACACTCTGAGCATAGAGCCTTGACTGTCAATCATGGCTCTCTGCTCTGCCCCTCCAGTGCTCACTGAGCTGTGGAGGGGTTGGCTCAGGCTTTTAGTAGATCTCTGTGGGGCAAAGTCAGATGCCAGACAAGGATTCTGGGTGAATATCAACCATATGTTCAGGATCTTTTCAGAGCCTGGATAGGCTCTGTGACATGAGCTGACATCAGGCTTCAACCCGCTGTTGGCTGAGGTGCAGAATTAACTGCACTCCTGTGATCCATAGAAGTAGTATATCCAAAAAGCTTTGGCTATACTTCTTCTTTAAGCATTGTGTTAAACACAAAGAGAAGACAGAATCATAGGACAAAATAGAAATAACCCTTCACGTGAAATAGTGAAAGTCTACAGCGAGTCAAGCCTCGACAGAAGCCGATAAAAGGACATTGGTAAACAGAGGTCACCATGTTAACCAGAAACACAAGGTATGGTCCCTATTCTCACAAGGGGAATGATGGAAGGTGGGAGGTCTGTAGTTTCAAAGTTCAAAGGGAGGCAGCAGCGTGAACAGCCATGTAAAAACTAAGCGCAAAGTAAAAATGTAATTTAAAAAAAAAGGGGTGGGGAGAGAGGAGGAGGGATTTAAGCATGGGAAGGAAGTAATTTGTAATGGGTGAGGTGGGGGGGGGGTGGGGGTGGAGGTGTGTTAGATAATAGAGATGGTTAGGGAACCTGAGTGTAAGAAGGACCACAAATATGTATGGAGGGAAGAGGTGAGGTAAATAACAGCTTGTCTGATCCACTGATATGGTCAGATGGCTGCTTTGGTGTCCCCCAGAAGTTATAAGCTGTGTTCATACTCCTGTTTTATACATGTTCCCTTTATTTAAGACATTGTGTCATGATGGTTTTGTATTCAGTAGTGGTTTGAAAATGACACCACCATGACCAGATTTTGCTATACTTGGAGATTCTATCTGAGAAGTTATGTATCCATTTTTGCTATCTTGTTCAAAATCAGGAACCATTCTTGTGGTCATGTGTAGGAATGCACATGGCTAGGGATTTAGGATAAGCACTTAGTTTGTTTGTTTGGCCTATGTAGTAAATATTGTATAGGCCAAAATTCTAGGGAGTAGCTATTGACCTTAGTAATAATTGCATTGACGTGTATAAAGTATTGTTGAACACTGGGACATGTCCACCAAATGTGAATCATATCCTTTTCCACAGTCCTGCACTTCCAGCAGTGATCTGATGTTTTGGGGTAAATTCTGTTAAGCAAGGATGGTGTCCTGTACCATTTTGAGAACATTTTATAGGTGTGTTCTTAAGTGTTAATTTTTAGTGAGTGAAAGACAAAACATCTGAGATGTGACTATTTGGTGATAGGAAGTGACGTCAGAGCAGCGGCGGGAAGTGAGGTCCAGGTGGATGGTTGAGACGCTTCTGGGGACACACAAGCCTTAAGCCTGTCTGAACTGATTTATGGATTTGTGATAGGTGCTTTATTTATTACTCTTGTGAGTGTGTTTATAAATGGGAATTTAGAAATAAATGTTATGTGTCAATGGGATTACTCTATGTGGACTGTTTTGTTTCCTCTCTTGAGTTTGTAGCCATTTAAGCTGTCTATTGCAGGATTATTGTCCATGGATTAAAGCATATTTTGGGATTGAGTGAATTAAATTATTTGTTGCTATTCATCTATATGAAAGGCAACTCCTTGCAGTGAGTGAGGTGTCTAAAGGAAATGCGGCTTACCTCACACTTTAGGGTGACGGCAACAATACATGTCAAGTGAATAATAAGAAATAGAAATTTGGACAGTCACATTTTGATGAGGACACTTTATTCATAATTTGCACTGTTTTAAAACCCAGTGGTAGAGTACTGTTGCCTTTTTTCCTGTTGTTTGGCTTTGGCTTTGTGCTGTATAGTGCTCCTAGCGTAATTTATATCTACTCTTTGTTTGCTTTATAGTGTTATGTGATATACAGGTGAAACTCGAAAAATTAGAATATCGTGCAAAAGTTCATTTATTTCAGTAGTGCAACTTAAAAGGTGAAACTAATATATGAGATAGACTCATTACATGCAAAGCAAGATAGTTCAAGCTGTGATTTGTCATAATTGTGATGATTAGAGATGAGCGAAGAAATGAAAAATTCGATTCGACTGATTCGGCGAATTCGTGGACAATATTCGATTCGAGTCGAATAAATTCGCTGTGAATTTAACTTAAAAAAGGGTGTTTCTAGGCTTCAGAGAGACTTAATATTAGTGCAGAACACTGTACCTTTAATTTAAATGCCCTTGGAGTCTGCTGGGGAAGAGAAATAATACTGTCTGTCAGTATGACATGCAGATGAGTGCCGTCGATCTTAGAATCACTGCACACTTCACTCCTTTGGCCAGTCACGGGGCCAAAACCAGTGTTTGGAGCCACAGTGTGGCGGTGGAGGCAGCAGCAATGGGAGGCCATACAGCAACCTATGACAAAATGGAAACCAGCAGGAGCGTGAGGAGACCTGAAAGTGGCACATGGCAGAGTGGGAGCAATGGGAGGCGGTACAGGGACCCAGGTCACACTGTGGGCCCAGCAGCAGCGTGACCAGGCGGTACGGGGGCCCATGGCCGATATGGGGCTTGGTGGCACCTATGGAAGGCCTGTAATCTGCCAGCAACCTATGACAAAATGGACAACCGCAGGAGTGTGAGGAGATTTCAAAGTGGCACATGGCAGAGTGGAAGCAATGGGAGGCCGTACAGGGACCCAGGTCACACTGTGGGCTCAGCAGCAGCGTGACCAGGAGGTACGGGGGCCCATGGTCGATATGGGGCCTGGCGGCACCTATGGAAGGCCGCTAATCTGCCAGCAACCTATGACAAAATGGACAACCGCAGGAGTGTGAGGAGATTTCAAAGAGGTACATGGCAGAGTGGAAGCAATGGGAGGCCGTACAGGGACCCAGGTCACACTGTGGGACCAGCATCAGCGTGAACAGGCGGTACGGGGGCCCATGGCCGATTTGACCTCATTCATCCCATAGTCCTGCCGACTCACGAATAGCGTGGCCTCCTCAAAGGGCCTGAGCAAGCGCAGGTGTCACACATGAGCTGACAATGGCTGACATCTAAGTTACACAGGGAGTACCTTTATCCGCTTTTAACATCAGGAAATCTGTGATGGCCTTTAGCTGTTCGTAAAGGCGGTCTAACATATGTAGGGTTGAATTACACCTTGTTGCAACGTCACAGCATGAGGAGTCGGTACGGGGGCCCATGGCAGATTACATGTCTGGCAGCAGCAATGGGAGGCCCGTAATCTGCCAGCACCCTATGTCAAAAAATTTAACACACCAGCAGTGTGAAGAGACCTGAAAGTGGCACATGGCAGCAGAGTGTGGCGATGGAGACAGCAGCAATGGGAGGCCGTACAGGGACCCATGAGAGACTCTGGACTTGGCAGCAGCATGAGGAGGCGGTATATAGGGGCCCATGGCAGATTAGGGGCCTGGCAGCAGCTATGTGAGGCCCGTAATCTGCCTGCACCCTATGTCAAAAAATTAAACACACCAGCAGTGTGAAGAGACCTGAAAGTGGCACATGGCAGCAGAGTGTGGCGATGGAGACAGCAGCAATGGGAGGCCGTACAGGGACCCATGAGAGACTCTGGACTTGGCAGCAGCATGAGGAGGCGGTATATAGGGGCCCATGGCAGATTAGGGGCCTGGCAGCAGCTATGTGAGGCCCGTAATCTGCCTGCACCCTATGTCAAAAAATTAAACACACCAGCAGTGTGAAGAGACCTGAAAGTGGCACATGGCAGCAGAGTGTGGCGATGGAGACAGCAGCAATGGGAGGCCGTACAGGGACCCATGAGAGACTCTAGACTTGGCAGCAGCATGAGGAGGCGGTATATAGGGGCCCATGGCAGATTAGGGGCCTGGCAGCAGCTATGTGAGGCCCGTAATCTGCCTGCACCCTATGTCAAAAAATTAAACACACCAGCAGTGTGAAGAGACCTGAAAGTGGCACATGGCAGCAGAGTGTGGCGATGGAGACAGCAGCAATGGGAGGCCGTACAGGGACCCATGAGAGACTCTGGACTTGGCAGCAGCATGAGGAGGCGGTATATAGGGGCCCATGGCAGATTAGGGGCCTGGCAGCAGCTATGTGAGGCCCGTAATCTGCCTGCACCCTATGTCAAAAAATTAAACACACCAGCAGTGTGAAGAGACCTGAAAGTGGCACATGGCAGAGTGTGGCGATGGAGACAGCAGCAATGGGAGGCCGTACAGGGACCCATGACAGACTCTAGACTTGGCAGCAGCATGAGGAGGCGGTTTATAGGGGCCCATGGCAGATTAGGGGCCTGGCAGCAGCTATGTGAGGCCCGTAATCTGCCTGCACCCTATGTCAAAAAATTTAACACACCAGCAGTGTGAAGAGACCTGAAAGTGGCACATGGCAGCAGAGTGTGGCGATGGAGACAGCAGCAATGGGAGGCCGTACAGGGACCCATGAGAGACTCTGGACTTGGCAGCAGCATGAGGAGGCGGTATATAGGGGCCCATGGCAGATTAGGGGCCTGGCAGCAGCTATGTGAGGCCCGTTATCTTGCAGCACCCTATGTCAAAAAATTAAACACACCAGCAGTGTGAAGAGACCTGAAAGTGGCACATGGCAGCAGAGTGTGGCGATGGAGACAGCAGCAATGGGAGGCCGTACAGGGACCCATGAGAGACTCTAGACTTGGCAGCAGCATGAGGAGGCGGTTTATAGGGGCCCATGGCAGATTAGGGGCCTGGCAGCAGCTATGTGAGGCCCGTAATCTGCCTGCACCCTATGTCAAAAAATTTAACACACCAGCAGTGTGAAGAGACCTGAAAGTGGCACATGGCAGCAGAGTGTGGCGATGGAGACAGCAGCAATGGGAGGCCGTACAGGGACCCATGAGAGACTCTGGACTTGGCAGCAGCATGAGGAGGCGGTATATAGGGGCCCATGGCAGATTAGGGGCCTGGCAGCAGCTATGTGAGGCCCGTAATCTGCCTGCACCCTATGTCAAAAAATTAAACACACCAGCAGTGTGAAGAGACCTGAAAGTGGCACATGGCAGCAGAGTGTGGCGATGGAGACAGCAACAATGGGAGGCCGTACAGGGACCCATGAGAGACTCTGGACTTGGCAGCAGCATGAGGAGGCGGTATATAGGGGCCCATGGCAGATTAGGGGCCTGGCAGCAGCTATGTGAGGCCCGTAATCTGCCTGCACCCTATGTCAAAAAATTAAACACACCAGCAGTGTGAAGAGACCTGAAAGTGGCACATGGCAGAGTGTGGCGATGGAGACAGCAGCAATGGGAGGCCGTACAGGGACCCATGAGAGACTCTGGACTTGGCAGCAGCATGAGGAGGCGGTATATAGGGGCCCATGGCAGATTAGGGGCCTGGCAGCAGCTATGTGAGGCCCGTTATCTTGCAGCACCCTATGTCAAAAAATTAAACACACCAGCAGTGTGAAGAGACCTGAAAGTGGCACATGGCAGCAGAGTGTGGCGATGGAGACAGCAGCAATGGGAGGCCGTACAGGGACCCATGAGAGACTCTAGACTTGGCAGCAGCATGAGGAGGCGGTATATAGGGGCCCATGGCAGATTAGGGGCCTGGCAGCAGCTATGTGAGGCCCGTAATCTGCCTGCACCCTATGTCAAAAAATTAAACACACCAGCAGTGTGAAGAGACCTGAAAGTGGCACATGGCAGCAGAGTGTGGCGATGGAGACAGCAGCAATGGGAGGCCGTACAGGGACCCATGAGAGACTCTGGACTTGGCAGCAGCATGAGGAGGCGGTATATAGGGGCCCATGGCAGATTAGGGGCCTGGCAGCAGCTATGTGAGGCCCGTAATCTGCCTGCACCCTATGTCAAAAAATTTAACACACCAGCAGTGTGAAGAGACCTGAAAGTGGCACATGGCAGCAGAGTGTGGCGATGGAGACAGCAGCAATGGGAGGCCGTACAGGGACCCATGAGAGACTCTGGACTTGGCAGCAGCATGAGGAGGCGGTATATAGGGGCCCATGGCAGATTAGGGGCCTGGCAGCAGCTATGTGAGGCCCGTAATCTGCCTGCACCCTATGTCAAAAAATTAAACACACCAGCAGTGTGAAGAGACCTGAAAGTGGCACATGGCAGCAGAGTGTGGCGATGGAGACAGCAGCAATGGGAGGCCGTACAGGGACCCATGAGAGACTCTAGACTTGGCAGCAGCATGAGGAGGCGGTATATAGGGGCCCATGGCAGATTAGGGGCCTGGCAGCAGCTATGTGAGGCCCGTAATCTGCCTGCACCCTATGTCAAAAAATTAAACACACCAGCAGTGTGAAGAGACCTGAAAGTGGCACATGGCAGCAGAGTGTGGCGATGGAGACAGCAGCAATGGGAGGCCGTACAGGGACCCATGAGAGACTCTGGACTTGGCAGCAGCATGAGGAGGCGGTATATAGGGGCCCATGGCAGATTAGGGGCCTGGCAGCAGCTATGTGAGGCCCGTAATCTGCCTGCACCCTATGTCAAAAAATTTAACACACCAGCAGTGTGAAGAGACCTGAAAGTGGCACATGGCAGCAGAGTGTGGCGATGGAGACAGCAACAATGGGAGGCCGTACAGGGACCCATGAGAGACTCTGGACTTGGCAGCAGCATGAGGAGGCGGTATATAGGGGCCCATGGCAGATTAGGGGCCTGGCAGCAGCTATGTGAGGCCCGTAATCTGCCTGCACCCTATGTCAAAAAATTAAACACACCAGCAGTGTGAAGAGACCTGAAAGTGGCACATGGCAGAGTGTGGCGATGGAGACAGCAGCAATGGGAGGCCGTACAGGGACCCATGACAGACTCTAGACTTGGCAGCAGCATGAGGAGGCGGTATATAGGGGCCCATGGCAGATTAGGGGCCTGGCAGCAGCTATGTGAGGCCCGTAATCTGCCTGCACCCTATGTCAAAAAATTTAACACACCAGCAGTGTGAAGAGACCTGAAAGTGGCACATGGCAGCAGAGTGTGGCGATGGAGACAGCAGCAATGGGAGGCCGTACAGGGACCCATGAGAGACTCTGGACTTGGCAGCAGCATGAGGAGGCGGTATATAGGGGCCCATGGCAGATTAGGGGCCTGGCAGCAGCTATGTGAGGCCCGTTATCTTGCAGCACCCTATGTCAAAAAATTAAACACACCAGCAGTGTGAAGAGACCTGAAAGTGGCACATGGCAGCAGAGTGTGGCGATGGAGACAGCAGCAATGGGAGGCCGTACAGGGACCCATGAGAGACTCTAGACTTGGCAGCAGCATGAGGAGGCGGTATATAGGGGCCCATGGCAGATTAGGGGCCTGGCAGCAGCTATGTGAGGCCCGTAATCTGCCTGCACCCTATGTCAAAAAATTAAACACACCAGCAGTGTGAAGAGACCTGAAAGTGGCACATGGCAGCAGAGTGTGGCGATGGAGACAGCAGCAATGGGAGGCCGTACAGGGACCCATGAGAGACTCTGGACTTGGCAGCAGCATGAGGAGGCGGTATATAGGGGCCCATGGCAGATTAGGGGCCTGGCAGCAGCTATGTGAGGCCCGTAATCTGCCTGCACCCTATGTCAAAAAATTAAACACACCAGCAGTGTGAAGAGACCTGAAAGTGGCACATGGCAGCAGAGTGTGGCGATGGAGACAGCAGCAATGGGAGGCCGTACAGGGACCCATGAGAGACTCTAGACTTGGCAGCAGCATGAGGAGGCGGTATATAGGGGCCCATGGCAGATTAGGGGCCTGGCAGCAGCTATGTGAGGCCCGTAATCTGCCTGCACCCTATGTCAAAAAATTTAACACACCAGCAGTGTGAAGAGACCTGAAAGTGGCACATGGCAGCAGAGTGTGGCGATGGAGACAGCAGCAATGGGAGGCCGTACAGGGACCCATGAGAGACTCTAGACTTGGCAGCAGCATGAGGAGGCGGTTTATAGGGGCCCATGGCAGATTAGGGGCCTGGCAGCAGCTATGTGAGGCCCGTAATCTGCCTGCACCCTATGTCAAAAAATTTAACACACCAGCAGTGTGAAGAGACCTGAAAGTGGCACATGGCAGCAGAGTGTGGCGATGGAGACAGCAGCAATGGGAGGCCGTACAGGGACCCATGAGAGACTCTGGACTTGGCAGCAGCATGAGGAGGCGGTATATAGGGGCCCATGGCAGATTAGGGGCCTGGCAGCAGCTATGTGAGGCCCGTAATCTGCCTGCACCCTATGTCAAAAAATTAAACACACCAGCAGTGTGAAGAGACCTGAAAGTGGCACATGGCAGCAGAGTGTGGCGATGGAGACAGCAGCAATGGGAGGCCGTACAGGGACCCATGAGAGACTCTAGACTTGGCAGCAGCATGAGGAGGCGGTATATAGGGGCCCATGGCAGATTAGGGGCCTGGCAGCAGCTATGTGAGGCCCGTAATCTGCCTGCACCCTATGTCAAAAAATTAAACACACCAGCAGTGTGAAGAGACCTGAAAGTGGCACATGGCAGCAGAGTGTGGCGATGGAGACAGCAGCAATGGGAGGCCGTACAGGGACCCATGAGAGACTCTGGACTTGGCAGCAGCATGAGGAGGCGGTATATAGGGGCCCATGGCAGATTAGGGGCCTGGCAGCAGCTATGTGAGGCCCGTAATCTGCCTGCACCCTATGTCAAAAAATTTAACACACCAGCAGTGTGAAGAGACCTGAAAGTGGCACATGGCAGCAGAGTGTGGCGATGGAGACAGCAGCAATGGGAGGCCGTACAGGGACCCATGAGAGACTCTGGACTTGGCAGCAGCATGAGGAGGCGGTATATAGGGGCCCATGGCAGATTAGGGGCCTGGCAGCAGCTATGTGAGGCCCGTTATCTTGCAGCACCCTATGTCAAAAAATTAAACACACCAGCAGTGTGAAGAGACCTGAAAGTGGCACATGGCAGCAGAGTGTGGCGATGGAGACAGCAGCAATGGGAGGCCGTACAGGGACCCATGAGAGACTCTAGACTTGGCAGCAGCATGAGGAGGCGGTTTATAGGGGCCCATGGCAGATTAGGGGCCTGGCAGCAGCTATGTGAGGCCCGTTATCTTGCAGCACCCTATGTCAAAAAATTAAACACACCAGCAGTGTGAAGAGACCTGAAAGTGGCACATGGCAGCAGAGTGTGGCGATGGAGACAGCAGCAATGGGAGGCCGTACAGGGACCCATGAGAGACTCTAGACTTGGCAGCAGCATGAGGAGGCGGTATATAGGGGCCCATGGCAGATTAGGGGCCTGGCAGCAGCTATGTGAGGCCCGTAATCTGCCTGCACCCTATGTCAAAAAATTAAACACACCAGCAGTGTGAAGAGACCTGAAAGTGGCACATGGCAGCAGAGTGTGGCGATGGAGACAGCAGCAATGGGAGGCCGTACAGGGACCCATGAGAGACTCTGGACTTGGCAGCAGCATGAGGAGGCGGTATATAGGGGCCCATGGCAGATTAGGGGCCTGGCAGCAGCTATGTGAGGCCCGTTATCTTGCAGCACCCTATGTCAAAAAATTAAACACACCAGCAGTGTGAAGAGACCTGAAAGTGGCACATGGCAGCAGAGTGTGGCGATGGAGACAGCAGCAATGGGAGGCCGTACAGGGACCCATGAGAGACTCTAGACTTGGCAGCAGCATGAGGAGGCGGTATATAGGGGCCCATGGCAGATTAGGGGCCTGGCAGCAGCTATGTGGGGCCCGTAATCTGCCTGCACCCTATGTCAAAAAATTAAACACACCAGCAGTGTGAAGAGACCTGAAAGTGGCACATGGCAGCAGAGTGTGGCGATGGAGACAGCAGCAATGGGAGGCCGTACAGGGACCCATGAGAGACTCTGGACTTGGCAGCAGCATGAGGAGGCGGTATATAGGGGCCCATGGCAGATTAGGGGCCTGGCAGCAGCTATGTGAGGCCCGTAATCTGCCTGCACCCTATGTCAAAAAATTAAACACACCAGCAGTGTGAAGAGACCTGAAAGTGGCACATGGCAGCAGAGTGTGGCGATGGAGACAGCAGCAATGGGAGGCCGTACAGGGACCCATGAGAGACTCTAGACTTGGCAGCAGCATGAGGAGGCGGTATATAGGGGCCCATGGCAGATTAGGGGCCTGGCAGCAGCTATGTGAGGCCCGTAATCTGCCTGCACCCTATGTCAAAAAATTTAACACACCAGCAGTGTGAAGAGACCTGAAAGTGGCACATGGCAGCAGAGTGTGGCGATGGAGACAGCAGCAATGGGAGGCCGTACAGGGACCCATGAGAGACTCTAGACTTGGCAGCAGCATGAGGAGGCGGTTTATAGGGGCCCATGGCAGATTAGGGGCCTGGCAGCAGCTATGTGAGGCCCGTAATCTGCCTGCACCCTATGTCAAAAAATTTAACACACCAGCAGTGTGAAGAGACCTGAAAGTGGCACATGGCAGCAGAGTGTGGCGATGGAGACAGCAGCAATGGGAGGCCGTACAGGGACCCATGAGAGACTCTGGACTTGGCAGCAGCATGAGGAGGCGGTATATAGGGGCCCATGGCAGATTAGGGGCCTGGCAGCAGCTATGTGAGGCCCGTAATCTGCCTGCACCCTATGTCAAAAAATTAAACACACCAGCAGTGTGAAGAGACCTGAAAGTGGCACATGGCAGCAGAGTGTGGCGATGGAGACAGCAGCAATGGGAGGCCGTACAGGGACCCATGAGAGACTCTGGACCTAGCAGCAGCATGAGGAGGCGGTATATAGGGGCCTATGGCAGATTAGGGGCCTGGCAGCAGCTATAGGAGGCCCGTAATCTGCCAGCACCCTATGTCAAAAAATTAAACACACCAGCAGTGTGAGGAGACCTGAAAGTGGCACATGTTTGAGGCATGATTCATGGCGGATTTAGTCAGTTGTGTCAGGAACTGGTGGTTTGAAATCCAGACTAATCCACGCCTGATTCATTTTCACAAACGTGAGTCTCTCCACACTTTGGGTGGACAGTCGTGTCCTCCGCGGAGTTACAATACCTCCTGCCGCACTAAACACGCGCTCCGATGCCACGCTACTGGCCGGGCATGACAGCCTTTCAAGGGCAAATTCAGCTAGTTGGGGCCAAAGGTCAAGTTTCGTTGCCCAGTAGTCAAGGGGATTGTCTACCTCGGTTGGCAGGGTGCTGTCCAAGTAGGCCCAAGCCTGTTGTTTGAGCTCCTGCTCCAGGTCCACCTGATGCTGCTGCTGCTGCTGCGGCTGGTTAGTAGTTTCCTCACTGCGCTGGTGAAGAAAGCTACTCATCATCGACTGCAGACTGAGGCAGCCGCTGCTGGTGGAGCTGCCACTGCTCCTACCACCCCACCCCTCCCCTGCTGCCATGCCAGCGGAACGCGAGCGCACAGGGCCCACAGTGTCTGAGGATGGACGTTGGCGCACAAAGGCAGAGACCAACTGACTACATAGGTGGTTTTTATAGTACGTAATTTTGGCCTCCCTCTCAGCAGGTGTGAAAAAGGCCACCATTTTGGACCGGTAGCGAGGGTCCAACAAGGTGGACAGCCAAAAGTCATCCCTCTGTCTGATGGTTATTATTCGGCTGTCGCTACGCAAGCAACCGAGCATGCTATGGGCCATTTGTGCCAAGGAATGCGAGGGACTCCCTGCCTCCATCTCCACAGCATACTGCCACGGTGCGTCTGGGTCCTCTGTCTCCTCCTCCTCCTCCTCTACCAGATGCTCCTGCTCCTCCACTCCTGTCCGCTGAGTGGAAAAACCACCCATTTCACTCAATAATTCCTGAGCACAAATGTCCTCCTCTACCTCCTCCTCTTCTTCCTGTCCTGCCCCCACAGGGGTCATGTGGCGTTGAGATCTGTGCGCCACGTCTACCGCACCCTGACCAGCCATTGTTAACAGCATTTGTTCCAGGACGTGCAACAGAGGAATGACGTGGTTCATCCCATAGTCCTGCCGACTCACGAATAGCGTGGCCTCCTCAAAGGGCCTGAGCAAGCGGCAGGTGTCACGCATGAGCTGCCAATGGCTGACATCTAAGTTACACAGGGGAGTACCTTTATCCGCTTGTAACATCAGGAAATCGGTGATGGCCTTTCGCTGCTCGTAAAGGCGGTCTAACATGTGTAGGGTTGAATTCCACCTTGTTGCAACGTCGCAGATCAGGCGATGCTGTGGAATTCCGTTCTGCCGCTGCAGCTCAATGAGGGTGTTCTTTGCGGTGTAGGAATGGCTGAAATGCATGCACAGTTTACGTGACATTTTAAGGATGTCTTGCAGTGGGATGGTGGATTTTAGGAACCGCTTGACAACCAGATTGAACACGTGAGCCATGCATGGCGCATGGCACAACCTTCCTTGACGCAGAGCAGACACCATGTTCTTTCCGTTGTCAGTCAACATGGTTCCGATTTTTAGTTTGCGCGGAGACAGCCATCTGTCGATTTCTCTGTTCATTACACTCAGCAGTTCCTCCCCTGTGTGACTACGTTCGCCAAGGCATACCAGGTGCAGCACAGCGTGACACCGTTGCGCCCTGCACATGTGATATGCCGGTCGGGTAATGGGACTTGGCACGGGGGTGGCGGCTGAGGACACGGCGGAAAAAGAGGTGGTAGAGGCGGACATGCTTGCTGGACCAAGGACGTGCAAACGTGGAGGCAAAAGCGTCGTGACCTGTCCAAGTTGCTGGTGCGGCTGTGCCGGCACCACGTTCACCCAGTGGGCCGTAAATGACATGTACTGTCCCTGACCGTAGTTACAGCTCCACACGTCGGCGCTGCCGTGCACTTTGGCAGAGACCGACATGCTCAAAGACTGGCCCACCATCTCTTCTACATGTGAATGCAGGGCTGGCACTGCCTTTTGGGCAAAGAAATGACGGCTTGGCACTCTCCACCGCGGCGCGGCACAAGCCATCATTTCTCGGAAAGGTGCTGAGTCCACCAGTTGGAAAGGGAGGGACTGCAGCACCAGCAACTTGGACAGGAGGACGTTCAGCTTTTGCACCGTCGGGTGCGTGCTCGCAAACTGTTGTCTCTTGGATACGGATTCCAAGAAAGACTGTTGACGGAATCCGAGAAGAGGAGTAGCAGGAGAAGGAGCATCTGAACGAGCGGAAGATGCCAACGAGCGACAACTCCCCTCAGCAGAGGTGTTGGAGCCTTGACTGGCTGATAGAGGGCGATTGACGACGTCGGGTGACGGAGCAAGTAACGGAGCGGGTGATGGAGCGGGGGCTGGGGCAGGCAGAACCGCCGTATGTTTATCACGGTTTTCCCAGGCCACCGAATGGTGACGCTGCATATGCTGACGCAACGCTGTAGTCCCAACATGGGCCCCCTGGCCACGCTTGCATTTCTGGCCACATAGTCGACATACGGCTACGTTTACTTCCTCGGGCGGCTTGAGGAAAAATTGCCACACCACCGAGTAGGAAACTTTGCCCCCGCTACTCTTCACTGGCTGACTGCTACTTCCTCCGTGCGCACCGGCACCACTACTGGCCGTGGTGGTAGGCTGCAGTGGAGCTGGTGCTCTACTCCGTGGACGTTTGGCTCCACTGACACTGATGCGACCCTGCTGCTGTCTCCTGGGCAACCCACCGACTGTTTTGCTCGCTGCCAAGCTGCCACCCTCTTCTCCTGATGATGCGGAAGAAATTGCCTGATGACGACGAGGCTGCCAAGTGCGATCAACCTCCTCATCATCAAGTAGGGTCTCCGCCTCACTACTAGCCCCCTCGGCTGCGTCTGGGTCAGGAGACAGACCTGTCTCTAGACCGGCTACCGAGCCACTCTCCTCGCCAGTACTTGTTCGCTTGGCTGCTGAAAAGGCCGATGTCTCCCCCCGTTCCTGACCGCCCTCTGTTAGCTCTTCCTCACTGTACAGTGGGGCTGAGCCCACAGCATGCGATACTTCGCTTGGTGAGGGAACAGCAAAGGACAGGGGCAGGTAGAGGACACGTGATTTCAGTGGGCTTGCTCCCGGGCCATGCCAACTAACGGTTGTGTCTGACGTACCCACCGACCGTTGGCTGTAGGTGTCAGAGGTGACCTGGGAAGAGGAAGACGACCGAGCCAACCAATCAATGACGGCAGGGTTGTCGGTGGAGACACGACCGCTGGATGACACCGGGAGCACTGGCCTCTGGCTGCGAATACTGCTGCCTCGACCCCTTCCTCTGCTGCCACGTCTGCTCGCTCCTAAAACATTGCCTCCTCTGCCACTCCTCTGCATGTTGTCTGACATACTATTTAATTCAACGATTAGGTGTCCCTGAGTAACAATTCTCTGGCACTCAGTAACAATTCTGTCTGTCCCTGAGTATGAATTCTGTGGCCCTGAGTAACAATTCTGTGTCTGTGCGAGTAACAATTCTGTGTCTGTGCGAGTAACAATTCTGTGTCTGTGCAAGTAACAATTTTGTGTCTGTGCGAGTAACAATTCTCTGGCACTCAGTAACAATTCTGTCTGTCCCTGAGTAACAATTCTCTGGCACTCAGTAACAATTCTGTCTGTCCCTGAGTAACAATTCTCTGGCACTCAGTAACAATTCTGTCTGTCCCTGAGTATGAATTCTGTGGCCCTGAGTAACAATTCTGTGTCTGTGCGAGTAACAATTCTGTGTCTGTGCGAGTAACAATTCTGTGTCTGTGCAAGTAACAATTTTGTGTCTGTGCGAGTAACAATTCTCTGGCACTCAGTAACAATTCTGTCTGTCCCTGAGTAACAATTCTCTGGCACTCAGTAACAATTCTGTCTGTCCCTGAGTAACAATTCTCTGGCACTCAGTAACAATTCTGTCTGTCCCTGAGTATGAATTCTGTGGCCCTGAGTAACAATTCTGTGTCTGTGCGAGTAACAATTCTGTGTCTGTGCAAGTAACAATTTTGTGTCTGTGCGAGTAACAATTCTCTGGCACTCAGTAACAATTCTGTCTGTCCCTGAGTAACAATTCTCTGGCACTCAGTAACAATTCTGTCTGTCCCTGAGTATGAATTCTGTGGCCCTGAGTAACAATTCTGTGTCTGTGCGAGTAACAATTCTGTGTCTGTGCAAGTAACAATTTTATGTCTGTGCGAGTAACAATTCTCTGGCACTCAGTAACAATTCTGTCTGTCCCTGAGTAACAATTCTCTGGCACTCAGTAACAATTCTGTCTGTCCCTGAGTAACAATTCTCTGGCACTCAGTAACAATTCTGTCTGTCCCTGAGTAACAATTCTCTGGCACTCAGTAACAATTCTGTGTCTGTGCGAGTAACAATTCTGTGTCTGTGCAAGTAACAATTTTGTGTCTGTGCGAGTAACAATTCTCTGGCACTCAGTAACAATTCTGTCTGTCCCTGAGTAACAATTCTCTGGCACTCAGTAACAATTCTGTCTGTCCCTGAGTAACAATTCTCTGGCACTCAGTAACAATTCTGTCTGTCCCTGAGTATGAATTCTGTGGCCCTGAGTAACAATTCTGTGTCTGTGCGAGTAACAATTCTGTGTCTGTGCAAGTAACAATTTTGTGTCTGTGCGAGTAACAATTCTCTGGCACTCAGTAACAATTCTGTCTGTCCCTGAGTAACAATTCTCTGGCACTCAGTAACAATTCTGTCTGTCCCTGAGTAACAATTCTCTGGCACTCAGTAACAATTCTGTCTGTCCCTGAGTAACAATTCTCTGGCACTCAGTAACAATTCTGTCTGTCCCTGAGTAACAATTCTCTGGCACTCAGTAACAATTCTGTCTGTCCCTGAGTATGAATTCTGTGGCCCTGAGTAACAATTCTGTGTCTGTGCGAGTAACAATTCTGTGTCTGTGCAAGTAACAATTTTGTGTCTGTGCGAGTAACAATTCTCTGGCACTCAGTAACAATTCTGTCTGTCCCTGAGTAACAATTCTCTGGCACTCAGTAACAATTCTGTCTGTCCCTGAGTATGAATTCTGTGGCCCTGAGTAACAATTCTGTGTCTGTGCGAGTAACAATTCTGTGTCTGTGCAAGTAACAATTTTGTGTCTGTGCGAGTAACAATTCTCTGGCACTCAGTAACAATTCTGTCTGTCCCTGAGTAACAATTCTCTGGCACTCAGTAACAATTCTGTCTGTCCCTGAGTAACAATTCTCTGGCACTCAGTAACAATTCTGTCTGTCCCTGAGTAACAATTCTCTGGCACTCAGTAACAATTCTGTGTCTGTGCGAGTAACAATTCTGTGTCTGTGCAAGTAACAATTTTGTGTCTGTGCGAGTAACAATTCTCTGGCACTCAGTAACAATTCTGTCTGTCCCTGAGTAACAATTCTCTGGCACTCAGTAACAATTCTGTCTGTCCCTGAGTAACAATTCTCTGGCACTCAGTAACAATTCTGTCTGTCCCTGAGTATGAATTCTGTGGCCCTGAGTAATAATTCTGTGTCTGTGCGAGTAACAATTCTGTGTCTGTGCAAGTAACAATTTTGTGTCTGTGCGAGTAACAATTCTCTGGCACTCAGTAACAATTCTGTCTGTCCCTGAGTAACAATTCTCTGGCACTCAGTAACAATTCTGTCTGTCCCTGAGTAACAATTCTCTGGCACTCAGTAACAATTCTGTCTGTCCCTGAGTATGAATTCTGTGGCCCTGAGTAACAATTCTGTGTCTGTGCGAGTAACAATTCTGTGTCTGTGCAAGTAACAATTTTGTGTCTGTGCGAGTAACAATTCTCTGGCACTCAGTAACAATTCTGTCTGTCCCTGAGTAACAATTCTCTGGCACTCAGTAACAATTCTGTCTGTCCCTGAGTAACAATTCTCTGGCACTCAGTAACAATTCTGTCTGTCCCTGAGTAACAATTCTCTGGCACTCAGTAACAATTCTGTCTGTCCCTGAGTATGAATTCTGTGGCCCTGAGTAACAATTCTGTCTGTGCGAGTAACAATTCTGTGTCTGTGCAAGTAACAATTTTGTGTCTGTGCGAGTAACAATTCTCTGGCACTCAGTAACAATTCTGTCTGTCCCTGAGTAACAATTCTCTGGCACTCAGTAACAATTCTGTCTGTCCCTGAGTAACAATTCTCTGGCACTCAGTAACAATTCTGTCTGTCCCTGAGTATGAATTCTGTGGCCCTGAGTAACAATTTTGTGTCTGTGCGAGTAACAATTCTCTGGCACTCAGTAACAATTCTGTCTGTCCCTGAGTAACAATTCTCTGGCACTCAGTAACAATTCTGTCTGTCCCTGAGTAACAATTCTCTGGCACTCAGTAACAATTCTGTCTGTCCCTGAGTATGAATTCTGTGGCCCTGAGTAACAATTCTGTGTCTGTGCGAGTAACAATTCTGTGTCTGTGCAAGTAACAATTTTGTGTCTGTGCGAGTAACAATTCTCTGGCACTCAGTAACAATTCTGTCTGTCCCTGAGTAACAATTCTCTGGCACTCAGTAACAATTCTGTCTGTCCCTGAGTAACAATTCTCTGGCACTCAGTAACAATTCTGTCTGTCCCTGAGTAACAATTCTCTGGCACTCAGTAACAATTCTGTCTGTCCCTGAGTATGAATTCTGTGGCCCTGAGTAACAATTCTGTCTGTGCGAGTAACAATTCTGTGTCTGTGCAATAACAATTTTGTGTCTGTGCGAGTAACAATTCTCTGGCACTCAGTAACAATTCTGTCTGTCCCTGAGTAACAATTCTCTGGCACTCAGTAACAATTCTGTCTGTCCCTGAGTAACAATTCTCTGGCACTCAGTAACAATTCTGTCTGTCCCTGAGTAACAATTCTCTGGCACTCAGTAACAATTCTGTCTGTCCCTGAGTAACAATTCTGTCTGTCCCTGAGAATGAATTCTGTGGCCCTGAGTAAGAATTCTCTGGCACTCAGTAACAATTCTGTCTGTCCCTGAGTAACAATTCTCTGGCACTCAGTAACAATTCTGTCTGTCCCTGAGTAAAAATTCTGTGGCCCTAATAACGTTTCTGTGGCCCTAAGTAACAATTCTCTGGCACTGAGTGAAAATTCTGTCTGTCCCTGAGTATGAATTCTGTGGCCCTAACTAGCGTTTCTTTGTCCCTAAATAACGATTCTGTGGCCCTCATTAACAAGACTGTGTCCCTGAGTAATGGTTCTCTGTCCCTAAGTAACTTCTCTCTGTCCCCAATTCTCGTTTCTGTGGCCCTAACTCTGTCCCTGTCCCTAGTACAGAGCGGTCTGCCTCTGTTCAATGACTGCAGGCAAATGAAGATTTCCAAAATGGCCGCTATATATACCTCGACCATTACACAGTGCTGGCTGGCTGGCTGCTGATTGGCTGATGCGATCACATGTCGTTGAGGAATGCATTATGGGGCAGCGCGCCTTGTCTGCGCGCCTTCCCCGACATCCCCTCTCCGTCGCCGCACATGTCAGCCGCCATTTTCGGAAAAATTTCGATTCGCGCGTCCGAATTAGGCTGTTTTTCGGATTCGGCACGAATCGAAATTTTTCCGATATTCGACTCGAATTCCACTTCGGATACTTCGATTCGCTCATCTCTAGTGATGATTATAGTTTACAGCTCATGAAAACCCCAAACCCCAGAAAATTAGAATATTGTGAAAAGGTGCAATATTCTAGGCTCAAAGTGTCCCACTCTAATCAGCTAATTAAGCCATAACACCTGCAAAGGGTTCCTGGGCCTTTAAATGGTCTCTCAGTCTGATTCTGTAGGAATCACAATCATGAGAAAGACTGCTGACCTGACAGTTGTGCAGAAAACCATCATTGACACCCTCCATAAGGAGGGAAAGCCTCAAAAGGTAATTGCAAAAGAAGTTGGATGTTCCCAAAGTGCTGTATCAAAGCACATTAATAGAAAGTTATGTGGAAGGGAAAAGTGTGGAAGAAAAAGGTGCACAAGCAGCAGTGATGACCGCAGCCTGGAGAGGATTGACAGGAAAAGGCCATTCAAAAGTGTTGGGGACTTTCACAAGGAGTGGACTGAGGCTGGAGTCAGTGCATCAAGAGCCACCATACACAGACGGATCCTGAACATGGGCTTCAAATGTCATATTCCTCTTGCCATGCCGCTCCTGAACAACAAACAACGTCAGAAGCGTCTTACCTGGACTAAAGAAAAACAGACCTGGTCTGTTGCTCAGTGGTCCAAAGTCCTCTTTTCTGATGAGAGCAACTTTTGCATCCCATTTGGAAACCAAGGACCCAGAGTATGGAGGAAGAATGGAGAGGCACACACTGCAAGATGCTTGAAGTCCAGTCTGAAGTTTCCACAGTCTGTGTTGATTTGGGGAGCCATGTCATCTGCTGGTGTTGGTCCACTGTGCTTCATTAAGTCCAGGGTCAACGCAGCCATCTACCAGAAGATATTGGAGCACTTCATGCTTCCTTCCGCAGACAAGCTTTATGGGGATGCTGAATTCATTTTCCAGCAGGACTTGGCACCTGCCCACACTGCCAAAAGCACCAAAACCTGGTTCAATGACCATGGGATTACTGTGCTTGATTGGTCAGCACACTCGCCTGGCATTGCCAAGAGAAAGATGAGAGACATGAGACTGAACAATGCAGAAGAGCTGAAGGCCGCTATTGAAGCATAACACCTCAGCAGTGCCACAGGCTGATAGCTTTCATGCCACGCCGCATTGAGGCAGTAATTGCTGCAAAGGGGGCCCAAACCAAGTACTGAGTACATATGCATGCTTATACTTTTCAGAGGTCCGATATTGTTCTATGTACAATCCTTGTTTTATTGACTGCATGTAATATTCTAATTTTCTGAGATTGTGGATTTGGGGTTTTCATGAGCTGTAAGCCATAATCATCACAATTATGACAAATCACAGATTGAACTATCTTGCTTTGCATGTAATAAGTCTATCTCATATATTAGTTTCACCTTTTAAGTTGCATTACTGAAATAAATGAACTTTTGCACGATATTCTAATTTTTCGAGTTTCACCTGTATAGTAGCTGGCTGACAGCAAGTTTGATTCACTAATCCTCCTAGAGCGCACGGTATAGTATTTTATACTTATTTTCACTATTCACCAGTGAATAAATGGCTACAAAGATTTTGCTCCAGTCTGACTTGACTGGCTCAACCCGTAGGTCAGTTTCCCACATTTTAGTTAATTTGTAGTCCTGTTCGGGAGATCACAAAAGAAGAAGCTATAGATAGTACATATCAAATGATGGGGGAATTTGCGGTGCAGAGTTTCTCAAAAGGTGTAGAATGGTTAAAAAAATTTCAAAAAATTTCAAAATTGTAAGTAGGCCCAGAATATGAAATGGTGCAAGGAAGTCAACCTAGTCTGGTTGTGGAATTTTTCATTGTCAAAAACAGTGAATAGCTAATATCAATCCATTTAAACTCCCTTCATTAGGGACATCTGGATTGTATAAAAAGGGTGTCAGTGGGTTGGGAATTTAGAATATGGACAATGTATTATATAATGCCCCAAAACAGCAAAATATCACCCCAATGTGTGAATGAGTGTCCAGGTCTCTATAATGCCCTTTAGCAATGATCCAAGTGCTGGCTTCTAGAGAGCCACACATAAGGTATTAGTCCAGGGATATCTAGTCTTTCAGGTCTTGGTGGATATGCCAGTACACCTGCCTAGTTAAGTGACATGCCTTGTAATTTGAAGGCCAATCCCTCCTTTATGTTTAGGAAGGGAAAAAGTGTTAAGGCTAATCCTGGGAGTGGTGTTTCTCCTTATATATGCAGCTTATGCAGAAATATGAAAAATGAGGGAGGTATTTTGATTGAAATTGCTTGCAGTAGGTACAGCAGACTGGGCAGGACATTCATTTTTAAGATCAAAGCTTTTACAAAACATGGTTTGATCCAGTGTTTAAACTCCTGTTGTAGATTGTGGAGTAAGGACAGTGGTGGTGAGAGTAAAGCATCCCTAGATCCAAAGGTAGTTGAACCCCCAAATATGTAATTGCATCTGCTTTCCAGACAAATGGGAATTCTCATTGACATCTGGTGACATGTCAGATGAGCGAATCGAATTCAGCGCATAATATTTGTTATAGTTTCTTTTTAGGTGCGATATTTGGCCAACACATTCCAGCTCTTTCAATAAATTTGGGATAGTTACCATGAATTTGACCGGCTCCACAAAATTCAGCCCCTCGCAAATCACCTTAACCTAAAATTTGCAGATGTCTATACTCCCCAGCAAAACATCTGCGTTGAGGAGTCCCTTATTAATTTTTCTGGCCACCTTGCATTTAAACAATTTCTCCCCTGCAAGCGTGCCAGATATGGGGTCAAGATGTAGAAGACCTGTGAGGGGACAACAGGCTATACTTATAAGTTTCGGATTTACGAGGGAAAAGATAGTCACGTGGAGCCCCCCGGATGCCCAGACTACATAGGGAGCAGTGGCAAGATAGTTTGGGACTTGGTGTCATCATTTCTCCATATGGGGTACCACTTATACGTGGACAATTTTTATTCAAGCGTGCCACTATTTAGACATTTATTCAATCTTGGAACTGGCACTTGTGGCAAAGTGTGACCTAATGTGTGCCCACCATTAGAAGTGGGAGGATGCAGGGTGGTATATTCTAATGGTGGGCATACCACACACTTTTTCTGGCAGAGATTTCTTCTCATTTTTTCATTCATTCCACTGGCTGCATACAAAAAAAAAAGAACATAGCATATATAACCAGCAAGGACCAGCGATGAACTGGTACATCACTGGATTTGAATGGTTATACCAGGATGATGGCTACAGCTGCAGGCATCATCCTGGTATCGTTTTTTTTCAGCCGGTGATCGGCTTTCATGCAAAAGCAATCCTAGTGGCTAATTAGCTGCAAAATTGCTTTTACAAGCAGTGGCAGATGATGTCCCCCCTCCCCCGCTGCCTTCCACGGCCTTCTCGGGCAGTCCCGTACCATCAGGGGAACCTGAGAATGCAGCCGGTGTTTCTGCCAGCTGACCATAGAGCTGATTGGAGACCAGAATGATGCCAATCATCTCTATAGTCTAAGAATTCGGAAGCTACAAGCATTTCATCACTTCAGTTTTCAGGATATAAACAGCGCAATTTGTAAATTGGGAAAGCATCTGATCACACCGATTTTGAATTGATTAGAAAATGTAAGGGCAGAGGAGATATCTAGAGTCTGATAGTTCCTAGATTTCTCAAAAAAGAATATGACAATGCCCATTGAAGTTATAGGGGTTATTTGCATTCCCTGTTATAGCATTAAAAGTGATTAAAAAAAAAAATGAAAGGTACAATGTAAAAATAATAAAAAAAAAATCAAAATAACTTAAAAAAAAAAAAATGCCCCTCCCATGCGCGCACACCTGTGTGCACAAGCCTTGACCCTGTGCTGTTATGTAAACAGTGGTTGCACCATGCATGTGAGGTATTGCCATGAACGTCAGATCAAGGGCAGTAATTCTAACACTAGACCTCCTCTGTAAATCTAAAATGGTGGCTTTTAAAGTGCTGCCTATGGATATTAAAAATGTCTGCAGTTTGTCGCCATTGCACGTGGCATGCAAAGTTTTAAAGCATGTCATGTTTGGTATCTATTTACTAAGCATACCATTATCTTTTATATTTTACCAAACAATTGGCCAATATATTGTGTTTTTGTGCATTAAAAGTAAAAAAAGTGTATTTTTTAAAAAAAAGAGTACTATGTGCCATAAAAAATTGTAGTACCCAGCATTTTATTCACTAGGGTGTCTGCTTTAAAAAATATATAATGTTTGGGGGTTTAAATTAATTTCCTAGCAAAAAATACAGATTTTTTTCATGTGAATAAAAAGGCTTGGTCTTCAGGTGGTTAGAAGAGTGGATGAAACACAAATGATGCAGCACTACTACCATAAAAATTCTTCACACATAAATGAATAAGTGAAACAGTGCAAAATTAGTGACACAAATAACATAAACGCACAATATTAAATAGTGCCAAAAAACTCATAAATAATCACATGTGACAAGTGTCAATACGAGGTCCTAAAAGGACCAAATAACAAGAATGGTGCCCCAAGTAATCCAATGGGATCCAATAGTGCTCCAAATCAAACAAGTAAGTCACAACAGGACTCAATGTGCTAAAAAAACCTCCCACCGGAACAAAAAATCAGTTCCCACCATATAACACAAAACACACGTGCATCCCAATAAACGCATAAACTAAGAACTGATCATGCAAACAAACATGAATAAATATATAAAGTCCCATGAGGTGTAAAACACCTGACAATATACAAAAAAACATATATAAAGTCCACAGCAATTCTTGAAGAAGGGGAAAAAAAAAAGTGCTGATAAATGTGCAGAGATATCCAAAAATGGCTGAATTGCCCGCTAACCTCCCTCTTGCGACCCGCACAGGGTCAAAAGGACCTCAGGATCACTAACACATGGACCCTTAATAGTAGGTAATCCTCCACTGCTCTCCACACTGGCCTCCCCTCATGTACAGATTCCAGCACAGGCTCACAGGGCAGCAGATCTCCTCTTCAGGCACATAAGGTGGCTGCAGCCACTTGATTCCTCAGAAAATATAAGTGAATGCTTGCATAGTGTAAAACTATTTATTCACCAAAGTATCACATATTGAATATGCTCACATTTAAAATCATCTTGTACATCACATGTAAATCAAACCTCTGATCAGATGTACTTGCATGGGTGTCCAATGTAAATAAAGAAGGCGTCTGACCGGAAGTGCGTCACCGCCAACGCGTATCGTCACGCTTAACACGTGACTTCATCAGGGCCAGAAGAGTGAATGATGTGTGGCATAAACTTCTAATGCTGGGCATAAAACGCCCCCACCCCCCAAAATGACCCCTTTTTGGAAAGTAGTCATCCCAAACTATTTGCTGAGAGGAATGTTGAATCAATAGAAGAATTTATTTTTTTACCACAAGTTTTTGGAAAATGACAAAAATTAATATATATTTTTTTTTACACAAAATTGGCACTTAAAATGATTTACTGCTCACACATGCCATGATTATATGTGGAATTACTCCCCAAAATACATTTTGCTTCTTCTCCCGAGTATGGGGGTACCACATTTGAGAGACTTTTTGGCAGTCTAGCCAAGTACAGGACCCCAAAATCCAATAAGCACCTTCAGGCTTTTACAGGGCTTTATTTCCTCATTACACTTCCAGACTACCTATCACCGTTTCCGAGGCCCTGAAATGCCAGGATAGCACCTAACCCCCCCAAATTACCCCTTTTTGTAAAGTAGACGCCCCAAGGAATTTGATAAAAAGCACGGTAAGTATTTTTCAGATCTCATTTGTTACCACAAGTTTTTGGAAAATGAAGAAAAAAAACAAAAACATATTTTTTCTATTTTTTTTATATTTCAAAACCTTGTGAGAAAAAATGAGATCTGCAAAATACTCACCATGCCTCTTTTTAAATTCCTTGGGGTGTCTACTTTCCAGAAAGGGGTCATTTGGGGGGGGGGGGTTGGGGCTATCCTGGCATGTCAGGGCCTTTGAAACTGTGATAAGTAGTGAGGAAGTGTAATGAGGAAGTTACGCACCTTCAGCCTTTCAAAGTGGTCATTGGATTTCAGGCTCCTGTATGTGGCTAGGCTCCCAAAAGTCTCACACATGTGGTATCCCCATACTCATTAGAAGTAGCAGAATGTATTTTGGGGTGTAATTCCACATATACCCATGGCTTGTGCGAGAAATAAATAATTTAAATGACAACTTTGTGTAAAAAAAAAAAAAAGTTTTTGTCATTTTCCAGAAACTTGTGGAAAAAAAATAAATCTTCCATGGACTCAATATGCCTCTCAGCAGATAGCTTAGGGTGTCTAATTTCTGAAAAGGGGTCATTTGAGGGTGTTTGTACTATCCTGGTATTTTAGCACGTCAAGAAATGTGATGGGCAGTCAGAAAGTATCTATCCCATAGTTTGTAGACGCTATAACTTTCACAAAAAGCAATCAATATACACTTATTGGGATTTTTTTAACCAAAAACATGTAGCAGAATACATTTTGGCCTAAATTTATAACAAAATGTTTGTTTTTTTAGATATTTATTATGACCAAATGAGAAAATATTGTTTTTTTTAAAAAAAAAAAATTTTTCTTCAAAACTTTTTCTGGTTATAGCGCCAAAAATAAAAAGTGCACAGGTGATCAAATACCACCAAAAGAATGCTCTATTTGTGTTAAAAAAGGACATACATTTCATTTATGTACCGTATTGCATGACCGCGCAATTGTCCGTTAAACTAGCGCAGTGCTGTATAGCAAAAAAATGACGTAAATTGCAGTATCTATACCATAGTTTGTAGACGTTATAACTTTCACACAAAGCAATCAATATACACTTATTGGGATTTTTTTTACCAAAAACATGGAGCAGAATACATTTTGGCCTAAATTTATAACTAACTTTGAGTTTACTATATATTTTTTATAGCTGAAAGTAAAAAATATTGTTTTTCTTCAAAATATTTGGTCTTTTTTTGTTTATAGCGTGAAAAATAAAAAGCACGATCAAATACCACCAAAAGAAAGCTCTATTTGTGTGAAAAAAAGGACGTAAATTTCATTTAGGTGCAGCATTCATGACCACACAATTATCAGTTGAATTAGTGCAGCGCCGAGTAGCAAAAAGAGGCCTGGTCAGGAAGGGGGGTAAATCCTCAGGAGCGGTTAAACATTTTACCAGGTCACGTTACATTTTAACATAGGACCCCTTATTTGATAGCAGCTTCACAAGTCTTGCATGCATTGAACTTGTGAGTCTTCGGACAGTTTCTGCTTGAATTTGTTTGCAAGATGTCAGAATAGCCTCCCAGAGCTGCTGTTTGGATGTAAACTGCCTCCCACCCTCATAGATCTTTTGCTTGAGGATGCTCCAAAGGTTCTCAATAGGATTGAGGTCAGGGGAGGATGGAGGCCACACCATGACCTTCTCTCCTTTTATCCCCATAGCAGCCATTGATGCAGAGGTATTCTTTGCAGCATGAGATGGTGTATTGTCATGCATGAAGATGATTTTATTACGAAAAGCATAGTACTTCCTTCTGTACCAGGGAAGAAAGTGTTCAGTCATAAACTCCACATACTTTGCAGAGGTCATCTTTACACCTTCAGGGACCCTAAAGGGGCCGACCAGCTCTGTTCCCATGATTCCAGCCCAAAACATGACTCCACCAGCGCCTTGCTGACGTCGCAGCCTTGTTGGAACAGGGTGGCCGTCCACCAAACAGCCACTACTCTATCCATCTGGACCATCTAGGGTTGCACGGCACTCATTAGTGAACAGGACTGTTTGAAAATTAGTCTTCATGTATTTTTTTGCCCAATGCAGCCGTTTCGGCTTGTGAGCATTGGTTAATGGTGGCCGAATAGAAGGTTTATGCACAGTTGCAAGACTCTGGAGGCCTCTACACCTTGATGTTCGTGGGACTCCTCCAGAGGCACCAGCAGCTTCAAATATCTGTTTGCTGCTATGTAATGGTATTTTAGCAGCTGCTCTCTTGATCCGATGCATGGATCTGGCAGAAATCTTCCTCAATGTGCCTTTATCTGCGCGAACCCATCTGTGCTCTGAATCAACCACAAATCTCTTAATAGTGCGATGATCACGCTTAAGTTTTCATGAAATATCTAATGTTTTCATACCTTGTCCAAGGCATTGAACTATTTCACTCTTTTCGGCAGCAGGGAGATCCTTTTTCTTCCCCATATTGCTTGAAAATGGTGATCTGCTTAATAATGTGGAACACCGTCCTTTCATAGTTTTTCCTTAAATTGGGCTCACCGGCCAATCTAATTATCACAGGTGTCCGAGATTGTTTTCAGTGATCAAAAGAGCCCTGAGACACAATGCCATCCATGAGTTAAACTGAAAAACAAAATATTTAATCTTTGTGACACTTACATAGAATTTGTATAATAATTTGGAGCACGGTGTAGTACATTCATGGGTCAATTATGCAAAGTGTATTTCAATATAGTAATCACAAACCTTGAGGTGTGGATATGGGTAAGATATTACATTTGTAGGTGTGTAGAAATGCCTAGAAGGTACATGAAAACAGGGATGAGTGGATGGACGGACCATGGCTGTGTGTACACTGTAAGGTCAGAAGGCTGGGAAGCACGCCTGCATGTGAGGAGGAGGGGGGGGGGAAGGGTTGAAATTAGAGGGAAAAGTGTCTATGGTTGGTTCCCACGAGGAGGGAGGGCGAGGTCCTGCCCACCTGTGTGTGTGTAGTGGTATGATAGGTGCCCAAGAGGTGATGGGGGTGGGACCAACTGAGCTGCTGGAGGATAGCTAGCAGGAGACGGCCAACATATGGCATCTGACTACGTCATTCTGGTCCGCCGTGCGTTCCACGGGGACCGGAAGAGAATGCTTGGATGTCAGAGTAGCTGATAGTGCCAAATGCGCATTTGCGAGAGGAGGTGAGTATGTAGAGAGCCGCCGTCCTCCGCTGCGCCTGCACAAACTCGAGGGGACAGGGACACTGTGGGAGCCATTCACGCAAGCACGAACGCGGGAGGAGGCGGGTGTGTGGTGAGCCACCATCCTCCGTCGCTCAAGTGCGAGCTAGAAGGGAAGGACTGGTCTGGGAAGCCAGGATCATCCCACAGCACTGAAGAAATGAATGTGGTGGAATGGGGGAGGAGGACACGGGCACTGGGTGTGTGTGTGTACAATTTATGGAAAGGGAAATGGCAAGTGGATTACAAATAATGGATTGCCATCCAAGTGTTACAATATAAAAACTGGAACGAAAGGGGGTTACTAGAATGAATTAATGAATAAATAAAATTACATTATAACAATATATGTATTAACACACACATATAGTATATAGAGAGATCCTATGTTAGAGAAAGCATGCAGATATACAACCATGTAGGCTCAATGGGCATGGAAAAGGTTGTAAAATGCATGTTACATAGTGAAATAAAATGAATATAAATAAAAATGGGGTAACTATACAATGGGACATCTGTATAATAACAATAGTATAAAATAATGTCACAAGGTACTCTTTGAATACGAGAGATATATCATATAGTCATATAAAATAATATATATACACAGCGTAAGATCAAAAGAAAACCAATAAGATAAATAAAATATGAATAAATATCACATATACATGGTGTGAAACAAGGCTCCTAGTATTCTCGCATTTACTTTTTCCCCCCATATCTTATGTACCTATATATCTAATGCGATTTAACTCCTCCTTCTGCCGCCCATATCATTACGTTTGCTTTTATATATTTATATATTTTTACACTTTTATACGTTTATGTACTCACATATTCATATACATTCTCCTATATATGTGTATATTTATTGGATATATTATATAACACATTTTTTTCACTGATATCTTCTACTTACATATCCACTCGCATTGGTACTACCTTTGCTTGTCAAGATCCATCATGGTTCTATCTATTGAGGAACATGAACTCAGACGCATGTCTCTAGCCAAAGGCTTAAACAATAGTATAAATTCTTTTGAACTACCTAAGGGGGACTGTAACCACCCCACTGAAAGCTTGGATCATTCTGTTAGAGAAGACACTATGGTCTCGCTCTTCTATAGGCTCAAACACACTTTAGAAAAAGAAATGACTCAATGGTGGGACATTCTCCTACTAGAGAAATACCTAGAGGTGAATAGAATACCCTGAGGTCTCAGACTCACCAAAATTGGCTAGAGGAGGACCTTAAATCAGCTTGGATTGAAAATTAAGAGAATGCAACAAAATGCTTCTCCAATCCATTATATCAGAGAGAGAAAGAAACCTCATCAAAATCACATATTCAGGAAGATCTAGCGATATACTGTGACCTAGCATCCTTTGATACTTGGGACAATAAAATCAATGAGGAAATGGTGAATTTTGAAACAGATCTCATTAGCCAAAATTCAGGAAAATTCTAAAGGGACAGACAGAACTATCTACAGGAACGGGAGTTCAGTTGGAAGAAGGTCTCCTACATGAATACTGGCATGAGAACTCAAGACAACAGGATTGAGCCCCCTAGACCCCCCTATAAACATGCCAAGAACTTCAATAGACATCTACCCATGGGGCACCAGAGACACACTTCTTCCAACAGAAATACCCACAATCATTATCACCATGCTACCTTTCCTCCCAGGACCCCTTTTGGGCCCCCCAAGCGCAGTGGCACCCACACCGATACACACAGGGGTCCACCACCCCCTTTAATGAAAGGACGTCCACATGCACAGTACCCCTCCATTACTGCATCTCTCCCTTCCATGTTCACATCCCATGCACCACCACATTCCGTTCATTCCCCCCATTCCCCTCTTTTTCATCCCCTACCCTCCTCCCACCCCTCACCTTTTTTAGAGGCAGGCCCTGCGGAGACCCCATCCCCGCCACACCATCATGGCCCAGTCCAGCCTCATGGAGGAACATGGGAAGGAAAAGAGAAGAAGGTGGAGATGAGGAAAAACAGGTGGCAAGAAACTCCAAAAGAGGAAGGAAATAGTGCCCACACATTCCACCATAAAAAATATACAATTTTTCCAGTTCAGTCTTTACTGATACCAAACTCAACCTCTTGCAAAAGGCCTGAATTTTGCCCCGAAAAATCCCCCCAATTTATTTGAAATTTATTGACCTGAACAAGTTCATCAGGAACCTCACAGTCAAAAGATACTTCAACATCAGAAATGAACTCCTCGACAACTCCATGGAGGTTCCAACATTCAACAGCAGTTCAATCAGCAATGACCCTGCGCTTCCCATTTTAGAAAGCCTCTTCCTGGAGGGAGCCTGTGATGACCTGGAAATTGAATTGGGGGCCCATCCACTTATAGATGAAAGTGCAGACCCAAGGGTCCTTAGAGAGGTCATGCATACAGATTTTAGACCCAAGTCCACATTCTTTCCCCATTGGGTAAAAGGCAATTTCATCCCTACCTTTTATGAAGTAGTATTTGATTAAATCAAAAAGATCTGTGGTCCCAAGAAGACCTCCAATATAACTCCCATAGGGGGATGTGATGACTACCACAACCATGGCTAGCATCAAGAACAGGGAAAACATTAAAATTAGGCAAGCAGATAAGGGGGATGGCTGGTCATCCAGGATAGGAATGTGTACCTTACCGAAGCCCATTGGCTATTAGGGGACCCCTTCACCTATGAGGTACTACATAGTGATACCCTCCACATATACAAGGAGACTCTCAAATCATTGTTAGATGAAGCACTAACAAATAAAATACTATCCATGGATGAATACTCCTTTTTATATAAACAGTATCTTATTACCACTTATTTTAACCACATCCCCAAGATACACAAGGATCTCAAAAACCCACCGGGCAGACCCATAATAGCGGGCATGGACAGCATCACTAGTAATCTAGGATGTTACATTGATTACTTCTTTCAGGAATTGGTATTAGATCTTCCCTCTTACGTTAGAGATCTTATCTTCTTTCACTTGGCGTCCGGGCTACAGATGGCTCTCCTTGGATGTTGTGTCCTTTTACACCTCTATCGAGCATCAATATGGCATGCAAGCCATAGAATACTTCCTGCATCATAGCAACATCTTGCCCACACAAACTGCATTTATTCAGAAAGTGGTCCTGTTCACGCTTACACATAATTATTTCTCTTTCTTAGACAAGTTCTACAGAAAAACTAGGGGCACTGTAATGGGGGCAAGATTTGCTCCCAGCTACACCAATCTATTCATGGGGTATTGGGAAAAGCTCAGCATTTGGAATGTGTCAAGGTCCTACCTTTTCCCTGAGGTTATGTTACTCCATGTGCTGGCGTCCATCTTGAATTCTGCTGTGCATGGTGGGAATCCTTTTTATGCCTTCAGGTCTCTGAGGTCCACCCCCCAGAGGGGCGTGGCTGATGACATATAAGCCTGTGGCCCGCACATGCTCTTTGCACTTGTGTCTTGTGTCTTTGTGTTACTATTATTCTGTTCTGACTCTCGTGACTCTCCTGGTATTCTGATTCGGCTTGTGACTTGACTATTCTTTGTATTCTCCTTTGATATGACCCTCTGTTGCTGAACCCGGCTCGTGACCTGTGATTCTCGTCTGCTGTCCTGTACTGTTTTGTCCTGTTGTTGTTGACCCCGGCCTGTCTGACTACTCTTTTGTCTCTTCCACCAGCTACACGCCATTGGCGGCAGCCATTACCGCAGCTGAGGTGTCTCGGGGGCCGCGACCTGGTTCCTGGCTGCGTCAAGTCCATCCCCACCATCAGGGGCCCTGGTGAAGGGCAGCCTGGGACTTAGACTCCGCGCCCTGAGGGACTTCGGTCTGTGGGTGGTGGTTGTCGTCAGCCAGTGCGTTACATTGTTAGGCCTGCCTGTCCGTTCCTCGGCTTCTGCCCTGACATTACACAAGTGCCATGAACCCTGACGGTGCAGGCACGCCTTCGCTCCCAACGCTAGTCGCCAGACTCGATCAACAGGATCACCTGTTGGATCAGTTCGCTCAGGCGTTGCAAACTCTGCTTGCACGCACTGCACACCTTGCTCCTGGTGCTATTAGGCCGGTAGTCACTCCGTTGGTCTCTCCCGCTGCTTCTCCGCCTATTGCGTCCACCACCTTGGCGGCTGCATCAGCGGCACTCAGAGGTATGACTGGCTCTGCCCCTCTTCCACAGCGCTTTGGGGGTGAGCCGAGTCAGTGTCGTGGGTTCCTCAACCAGGTGGGTATTTATTTTGAATTAATACCCCACGCCTTCCCGTCTGAGAGGTCAAAGGTTGGGTTCCTAATTTCACTACTCTCAGACAAGGCCTTGGCCTTAGCTAATCCCTTATGGGAGAGGAACGACCCGGTGATTCAAGATTTTTCCGGTTTTGTCGATGCCTTCCGTAGGGTATTCGACGTACCGGCTCGTTCCGCCTCGGCGGCTAAGCTGCTCATGACCATGCATCAGGGTTCACGGACCGTGGCCGAGTACGCCATAGAGTTTCGTACCCTGGCGGCCGAGGTCGGTTGGAACAATGATGCTCTGGTGGCTGCGTTTTCCCATGGTCTTTCTGACACACTGAAGGACGAGATTGCAGCTAAGGAACTGCCTGTGGTGTTGGAGGAGCTCATCTCTTTCCTGATCCTGATTGACACCAGGCTCAGGGAGAGGCCTTCACTCAAGGAACGCCTGCGGAGGCCTTCCAATCGACTGGCACCTGCGTTTTCTGTCCCACTCGTTCCTCCCTCTCCTCCCTTGCCTCCTGGGGATAGATTGTCTGGTGGTGAGCCCATGCAGCTGGGGTTTGCTCGCCTTTCCGAGGGAGAGCGGGCCGCTCAGCGTCGGGAGGGTCGCTGCCTGTACTGTGGTCTTGGTGGGCACTTTTGGCAGTCCTGTCCGGTCCGTCCGGGAAACGCTCGCACCTGAGATCCTGTCAGGGACAGATCTTGGGTGGAGTCTCCTCGTCCCCGGCGTTCCGCAGAGATAAGCCACTGATCACCGTTGTCCTCTCTTGGGCGGAGGGCTCGGTGACGGCCCAGGCGTTGGTAGATTCTGGGGCCGGCGGGTTGTTTATGGACAGCTCGTTTGCTGACCAGCACTCCATTCCCCTGCAGGCTCGAGTTACCCCATTTGTTCTCGAGGCGATAGATGGCAGGCCCCTGCAACCACCGCAGGTTACCCACGAAACTGTGCCAGTGGAAGTAGCTATTGGGGCTGTTCACAGGGAGTTGGCCTGTTTCCAGGTGATTTCTTCTCCGCACTATTCGGTGGTTTTGGGGTATCCCTGGCTCCAGATGCACAATCCAACCTTCAATTGGCAAACAGCCGAGATTCTCTCGTGGTCTCCACAGTGTGGAGCCGGGTGCATCCGTGGGCCGGTTAAGGTGTTGTGTGCCTCCTCGGACTCTGCGTTGCCCTCTGATTATGGGGAGTACCAGGACGTGTTTGATAAGGTACGCGCTGGTGCCTTACCTGCTCATCGTCCTTACGACTGCGCCATATCCTTGCAACCCGGTGCCACTCCTCCGCGTGGCAGGGTGTATCCTCTCTCGGTTGCGGAGAATAAGTCAATGGAGGAGTACGTTGCGGATGCGCTTTCCCGGGGGCACATTCGTAAGTCTACTTCCCCAGCAGGAGCGGGCTTTTTCTTTGTTAAGAAGAAGGGTGGTGAATTGAGGCCTTGCATCGATTATAGGGGTCTTAATCGAATCACCACTAAGAATGCCTACCCGATTCCCTTGATTACTGAGTTGTTCGACCGCCTTAAGGGGGCAACAGTCTTTACCAAACTTGACCTTAGGGCGGCATACAACCTCGTACGGATCAAACAGGGGGATGAGTGGAAGACCGCGTTTAACACCAGAACCGGTCACTACGAATACCTGGTGATGCCCTTCGGGTTGTGTAACGCGCCCGCAGTTTTTCAGGAATTCATAAATGATGTCCTTCGTGACTTGTTGCAGCAGTGCGTGGTAGTTTACTTGGATGACATCCTGGTTTACTCTGCCTCCATGGAGTCCCATATCCAGGATGTCAAGCAGGTGCTGCAACGATTACGTGAGAACAAACTTTTTTGTAAACTTGAGAAGTGCGAATTCCATCGATCCCAAGTTGCCTTTTTAGGCTACATCATTTCTGCGGAGGGATTCTCCATGGACCCTCAGAAGGTTTCGGCGGTTCTGCAGTGGCCTCGTCCCAATGGTCTTCGGCCCATTCAGCGCTTTTTGGGTTTTGCCAACTACTATCGGAAGTTCATCCGGAACTTCTCCACGCTGGCAAAGCCTCTCTCAGACCTAACCAAGAAAGGCAGTAATCCTCACGAGTGGCCACCCGAGGCCATCGTAGCGTTCGAGGCTCTGAAATCCGCCTTCGCGTCGGCTCCGATACTGTCTCATCCCAATCCTGGATTGCCCTTCGTCCTTGAGGTTGATGCATCCGAGACGGGAGTAGGCGCTCTCCTGTCTCAACGTCGGTCGCCCGATGGACCCCTACTTTCCTGTGGGTTCTACTCCAGGAAGCTTTCCTCTGCAGAGTGCAACTACCAGATTGGAGATAGGGAGTTGTTGGCTATCATTCTGGCTCTCAAGGAATGGAGGCACCTGCTCGAGGGCTCCGCGGTTCCGGTCCTCATTCTTACCGATCATAAGAACCTGACTTAACTTTCGGAGGCCAAAAGATTGACACCCCGCCAGGCCAGATGGGCTCTGTTCTTGTCACGCTTTAACTATGTGGTTTCATATTTGCCTGGTTCCAAGAATGTCAGGGCTGATGCGTTATCACGGCAATACTCTGAGTTATTCCTCCAGATCAGATCCTGGCTGCCATTCGCACCAGTCTGACCTCTCCTCTTGGGGAGCAGATTTTGGCGGCTCAATCTGATGCTCCCCCCGGGAAGCCGGAGGGTAGATGTTTTGTACCCGAGGGATTGCGCACCCGCCTGCTGCGTACCTACCATAACGCCAAAACTGCCGGGCATCCGGGGAAGAACCAGCTGTGTTGGGTCGTCTCTCGCTTATTCTGGTGGCCAACCCTCCGTGCCGACATTGCCTCTTATGTAGCGGCATGTTCGATCTGTGCCCAGAATAAGTCTCCACGGCATCTCCCTTTGGGTCTTCTGCAACCCATTCCCAATGGGGAGCGTCCTTGGTCACACCTAGGGATGGACTTTATTGTAGACCTCCCGGTGTCTCGGGGTCATACGGTCATCCTTATGATCGTCGATCGGTTTTCCAAGATGTGCCATTGCATTCCACTCAGGAAATTACCAACAGCGCAAGAACTGGCCACGGTCTTTTCCAGGGAGATTTTTCGCCTGCATGGGTTGCCTAAGGTGATTGTCTCGGACCGCGGGAGTCAGTTCGTGTCCAGATTCTGGCACGCCTTCTGCTCCCAGTTGGGTATTAGTGTCTCCTTTTCCTCAGCCTACCACCTGCAGTCCAATGGGGCTGCGGAGCGTTCCAATCAGGCCTTAGAACAATTCCTTCGGTGTTATATTTCAGACCATCAGGACGATTGGGCCGATCTCCTGCCTTGGGCAGAGTTTGCCAGGAACTCGGCGGTCAACTCCTCCTCCGGGATGTCGCCCTTCATGGCCAACTATGGGTTCCAACCCGCGGTATTACCTGAGAGGTTCTCACCACAGGACATTCCGGCTGTGGAGAACCATCTTGCTGCCCTGCGTTCTTCATGGGGGCAGATCCAGAGGGCCTTGAGGGACTCAGCTCAGCGCCAGAAGTTCCAGGCTGATCGCAGACGGTTGCCAGCTCCTTCATACCAGGTCGGCGATCGGGTGTGGTTGTCTACTCGCAACCTCAATCTTCGGGTGCCCACACCCAAACTAGCTCCCCGTTTTTTCGGTCCTTTCCGCATTCTCCGCAAAGTGAATCCGGTGGCCTATGCCCTTGCCCTTCCGTCTGGGATGCGGATCTCCAATATCTTTCATGTTTCCCTGTTGAAACCTCTGATCTGCAATCGCTTCACTACCTCTCTGCCTCGGCCCCATCCTGTCCGGGTTGACGGTCATGAGGAGTATGAAGTGAGCCGGATCCTGGACTCTCGATTGGTGCGCGGTCGATTACAGTTCCTGGTTCATTGGCGTGGTTATGGTCCTGAGGAGCGTTCCTGGGTTCCTTCCGCGGATGTCCATGCTCCTGCCCTCCTCCGCGCTTTTCATACCCGCTTTCCTCAGAAACCTTTTGTTGAGCCGCGGAGGGGGAGGGGCCCTTGAGGAGGAGGTACTGTCAAGGTCCTACCTTTTCCCTGAGGTTATGTTACTCCATGTGCTGGCGTCCATCTTGGATTCTGCTGTGCATGGTGGGAATCCTTTTTATGCCTTCAGGTCTCTGAGATCCACCCCCCAGAGGGGCGTGGCTGATGACATATAAGCCTGTGGCCCGCACATGCTCTTTGCACTTGTGTCTTGTGTCTTTGTGTTACTATTACTCTGTTCTGACTCTCGTGACTCTCCTGGTATTCTGATTCGGCTTGTGACTTGACTATTCTTTGTATTCTCCTTTGATCTGACCCTCTGTTGCTGAACCCGGCTCGTGACCTGTGATTCTCGTCTGCTGTCCTGTACTGTTTTGTCCTGTTGTTGTTGACCCCGACCTGTCTGACTACTCTTTTGTCTCTTCCACCAGCTACACGCCATTGGCGGCGGCCATTACCGCAGCTGAGGTGTCTCGGGGGCCGCGACCTGGTTCCTGGCTGCGTCAAGTCCATCCCCACCATCAGGGGCCCTGGTGAAGGGCAGCCTGGGACTTAGACTCCGCGCCCTGAGGGACTTCGGTCTGTGGGTGGTGGTTGTCGTCAGCCAGTGCGTTACATTGTTAGGCCTGCCTGTCCGTTCCTCGGCTCCTGCCCTGACAGAATGATAACCCTTATGGAGACAGTCTAGTACTTTACACCAAATACATCGATGATATCCTTACCATATGGCAAGGCTCGGATATCATGCTAGATGGTTTTATAACCTGCTGCAACAATAACCCCTTTGGCTTTAGCTTCACACATATAGTACATGCCTAATTTTTCTGGATTTGGAATTAAGAGTGGATCCCGACTGCCATATACCTTCTTGAACACATTTTAAACCCAGTGCCGGCAACTCCTATCTACATGCTACCCACAACCACCACCCAAAATGGATACATAATATACCCTTTAGGCAATATTGCAGACTTAAAAGAACTTGCACCACCAGGTCTGACTATGAACAGCAAGGAGCAATTCTGAGAATTAAGTTCCTGGAGAAAGGATATAGTGAAGCCCATGTGGAGGAGGCTTTCCTTAAATACTGGGTTTTGTATGATGACAACGTCTCCATGAAACCCCCACTAGCAAGCACCCCTTCTTGTGCCATATACTGTATAATGAAAAAGATTAAGAAAACAGCCTTCAAAACCACTGACCAAACCAGATTTTGTACCAGATACAACACAAAATCCTTTACCACACAACGTATTATTGAAATGAGCTGAAACATTCTCAAACAAGACCCAGCCCTAAGCCAAAGCCTTGCCTCTAGACCATCTATCATCTTTAGGAAGCCCAGAGATCTAAGGAGCTATATAGCCCCTATTAGGATTAAAAAAGTTGGCCTCACTAAGAAAGAAACCTCTGGCCTATGGTCGGCCATGTTGGATCAAAAGGGGAACTACAAATGTGGAGTCACCAATTGTGGTGCATGTCTCTATATGTTTCACTGCAAAAAAGAGGTAGTCGGCACTGATGGCACAGCATCCAACAATTCATAAACTGTGGCACCACCTATGTGGTATACGGTCTTATCTGCCCATGTGGCCTTCTATACGTTGGACGCACTACACGCCCATTGAGGGTCAGATTTGGAGAACACAAGCGCTACATTATTCATGGAAAAGACACCTCTAAAAAATCATATAAGACGAACTGTCCTGTTCCACGACATTTTCAAGAACAACGCTACAATAACCCATCAGATCTGAGGCTGTTCGGTATAGAATCCATAAGAGGCAATTCTGACAGTGGCAGAAGATTCCAGAGGCTATGCAATAGAGAAACATACTGGATCTTCATCCTGGGATGCCTTTGCCCCCGGTGGCCTAATTGAGGATCTCGAAATCCATGGCGCAACCCACTAAGTCATCCATCATCCTCAGTTTCATTCCTGTCAGGGATCCTGTCGCCGTGCAGCCTTGTGACAGATCCCCTCGGGCTGTGGTGGTGCGAGTGCGCATGTACAGGAGCATGCAGGCGTGCATGCGCAGAAGCACAGAAGTGCGCGTGTGCACAGTAGCGTACACGTCACCGCAAGGCAGGCTATTTAAACCTACAATACAGTGAAATCAATGCCTTCTGGTCTATAACGTCCCTGCACTCTATTACCTGATTCTGTTGCCTGTATCCTGATCTGACCTGACTAAGAAAGAACTCTGCCTGCACCGGCTATCCCTGACTATCCGCTTGCCTGCTCCCTTGTACTTGATTTGCTCATTTGATCCTGACCCGGCTTGTCTGACTCTGCGGCACCTACTTACCTATATCTGCACCTGGCTTGCATCCTGACGGCTGCCATACTTACCTGCTGCTGCACCCATGGTCCTGCACCTGGCCCGCATCCTGTTCATTGCCATACTTACCTGCTGCTGCACCCACGGTCCTGCACCCGGCCTGCATCCTGGTCCTTGCCATACCCTCCTGCTGCCGCATCCACGCTCCTGTGTCCAGTCCCAGTCTGCATCCTGGTTGCCGCCATATCTGCCTGCTGCTGCACCTACGTTCCTGCATCCGCACCAGGCCTGCATCCGGATCTTCTGGGTCTTCACCTACCTGCTGCCAGCTCCAGACCTACCCGGCACTCGTGCCACTCCTGGCTCTGCGCCCTCTGTTCCCACTATCAGGGGCTCCGAGTGGGAGTCATAAGAGGGCGCCTCCTCTCCACCTCAGGCTCCCCAACCAGGTATGTGACAGTACCAAAAGATCATGTCGGAGCCTGAGAGAGGGGCCTCTCCTCTGGAAGTGATCTGCCAGCACATTGCACTGACACAAGCCGTCAAGGGCCTGCAAGAGGGGTATAAGCGTCTGGAGGACCGTTTTCAGACCCTATCTGCACCCACACCCTCTGCTAGCACCAGAGCCATGACGAGCCCTACAATGATGATGTTGCCCCCTAAACCTAGAGTACCTACACCCGAAAGATTTTCTGGCGACCGCCACAAATTCAGGGCATTCTGCAACGCCTGTGAACTCTGTTTTGCGTTGCAACCCCGCACCTTTTCCTTAGAGGCAACCAAGGTGGGGTTTATGATCTCACTTCTCCAGGGCGAACCGCAAGCATGGGCCAACCATTTGCTGGAGAAGGAAGATACCGAGCTGTCTTCCTTAAATCATTTCTTTGAGGCTATGGCTCAGCTCTATAACAATCCCCAGCGATCTGCGTCAGCAGAAGCCACACTACACTCTCTTCAGCAGGGTCGCAGGGCAGCTGAGGACTATGTAACAGAATTCCGGCGTTGGAGCGCCGATACCAATTGAAACGACGCTGCTCTACGATACCAGTTCCGCTTAGGTCTAGCCGAACCCCTGAAAGATGAGTTAGCTCGAGTCGGAGTACCTAACACATTGGAAGTGCTTATTAATCTGGCTAATCAAATTGACCACTGACTTAGAGAACGAAGGTTGGAAAGATCCGCAGGCCAAGTTCGCCCCATATGGATGCTACCCAGGGTACCACCTCCAATGAGCATGGCACCAACTAGCCCTGCTACACCGAACTCTGATGAATCTGAGTTCATGCAAATAGGGTCGCTACGAACGTCACTCACCCTGGAAGAGCGGCAACGCTGCCGACAGGACAACCTATGCCTCTACTGTGGAGAACCGGGCCACTATGTACGGAACTGCCCTGCAAAATTATGTAAGTCTCTGACCACCCTGCCTGCTAAAATACCAACTGTCAACCCTGCTCATCTTACCATTTCCATCTCATTCTAGCTTTTGGGAAGAACCCTACCAGTACCCGCTATCATTGATTCTGGGGCCTGCAGTTGCTTTATCAATGCAACCTTTGCTCAGCAACACCAGTTACCCTTAAAGGCCAAAACTCAGAGACTGAGAGTATATCTGGCTGACGGATCTAACATTAAATCTGGGGCAGTCACACAGGAAACGATCCCACTTCCTGTGATAATATCTCCATCTGGTCACAAGGAACTACTATGCCTGGATGTTATTGCATCACCACTGTTTCCAGTCATCTTGGGGATCCCATGGTTGCAGGCCCACAACCCCAGTGTAAATTGGGTATCTGGCGAAGTGGACTTTCAATCGGCCTACTGCCATGAGCACTGCTTTCCACAAGGTCTGTTATGCATGGAAAATAATACAGAAGTAGGCCAAATGGTTCCGGCAGCATACCATGACTTTCTGGACATCTTCAGCAAACACGGTGCAGACAGCCTTCCACCTCACAGGCCCTACGACTGCCTGATCGAACTTTTACCTGGAGCTGAGATCCCCTTTGGTCGGATCTTTCCACTATCAGAGCGTGAGTTGGAGGCATTAAAGGACTACATTGAAGATAATCTCAAAAAGGGGTTCATCTGCCCCTCCACCTCACCAGCAGGGGCAGGAATCTTTGTAGAAAAAAAGGATCACTCCCTCCGTCCATGTGTGGACTACCGTGAATTAAATAATATCATGGTGAAGAACATATATTCTCTGCCACTAGTCCCAGAACTATTCCAGAGGCTCAGATCCACGACCATATTCACTAAACTAGATTTAAGAGGGGCCTACAATCTCGTAAGGATTAGAGAAGGAGATGAGTGGAAAAGAACCTTCCGTACCAGGTTTGGGCACTATGAATATTTAGTTATGCCCTTCAGACTGTGCAATGCTCCTGCAACTTTCCAACACCTAGTGAATGACATCTTCAAGGATTTCTTAGACATCTTTGTGATTGTATATCTCGATGACATCCTGATATTTTCTGCATCCATCGAGCTTCTCCGGGGTCATGTGCAGAAGGTCCTTGGTCTCCTCCGACTACACGGACTTTACGCTAAACCAGAGAAATGTGAGTTTGAACATCAGAGCATTCAATTCCTAGGACTGATTATATCCACTGGAGGCTTCAAGATGGATCCCCAGAAAGTCTCTGCCATTATGAAATGGCCTGCACCATCTGATAAAAAGTGAGTACAGTGCTTCATAGGCTTCGCCAATTTTTACAGGAGGTTCATCAAGGGATTCTCAGCCATCATCACTCCTATCAATCAATTAACCAAACAGGGATTCCGATTCCGTTGGAAACCGGAAGCCCAAAACGCTTTCGACTCATCAAAGGGACTTTTTACCTTAGTGCCCATATTAAGCCATCTGGATCCAGCACTACCTTTTGAGGTAGAAGTAGAGACCTCGGAGTGTGCTCTTCGGGCCGTCTTATCGCAGCAGTAAGGGCTGAAACTCCCGCTTCATCCTGTTGCTTTCTTTTCCAGAAAATTATCCGCAGTGGAGAGAAACTACGATGTAGAGGACCGAGAATTACTGTCCATCAAATCAGCCTTGGAGGAGTGGAGATACCTTTTAGAGGGAGCAGAACATCCCATTCTGATCTACACCGATCATGAAAATCTGGAGTACCTGAAGACTGCAAAACGTCTGAAACCCCAACAAGCCAGGTGGGCATTCTTCTTTTCCAAATTCAGCTTCCACATCACCTATAGACCAGGCTCTAAGAATATCAAACCTGATACCCTGTCTAGGATGTTTTATGACTTGAAGGATCCTCCTACCCCTGATACAGTGCTCTCAACAGGTAACGTCTGTCTCTTACAACCAGACCTTTTTTTGCAGATCCAGCAGGCATCTTTTGGGGCTCCAATCCCTCCAGGAATAAATATGTCCTCTAGAGAAGGGTTACTATGGTCAGGGAACAGAATCTTTGCACCAGAAACTACCCTACTGGCAATTTTAAGGCTGTGTCATGACCATCCGCTGGCAGGACATTTCGGGGTCCACAAGACCTTAGACCTAGTACAGCGCCTGTTCTGGTGGCCTGAGTGGGAGAAGGATTGCAAAGCTTACGTAAATTACGTAAATTACGTAAATTACGTAAATGTATACAGAACAAGGGTAACAGAAACAAGACCTGGGGATTATTAAGGCCTCTACCAGTTCCTGACCATCCTTGGTGAATGATATCGATGGACTACCACCATCAGAAGGATGTTCAGCTATCTTTGTTATAGTGGATAGGTTTTCTAAGATGGCCCACATTATTGCCATGAAGGGAGTACCATCTGCAGCAGAGACAGCCCAAATCTTTTTAAGAGAGGTGGTGAGGCTCCATGGTGTCCCAGGGAACATAGTCTCGGATCAAGGGGTGCAATTTACCTTGACATTCTGGAAAGCCCTTTGCGAGAAGTTGAAAGTGGGACTTTCACTCTCTTCTGCCTATCACACTCAGACTAACGGCCAAACAGAACCAACCAGACCTTGGAGCAGTACATTCATTGTTTCACGTCCTTTTCTCAAGATGACTGGGTATCACTTTTACCTTTGGCTGAATTTGCCTATAATAATTCAAAATACTCAGCCACAAAACAATCTCCTTTCTTCTCTAACTATGGATTTAATCCTGCATTCATTTCCAATCTAGTACCTGAATAAGCAATCCCAGCAGTCCAAGATACCTTTGAATTCCTTCAACAGAACAACAAGATGCTACAGGAGACACTCTCAAAGGCTCAGCTAGATAATAAGAATTTTTTTGACAGAAAAAGAAAAGGGGACCTGGTCCTGGAACCTGGCGAAGAGGTATGGTTGTCAACAGCTAATCTAAGGTTAACCTGTCCCTCAAGGAAGTTAGGCCCCAAATTCGTGGGACCTTTTCCAGTAAAAAGGAGAATTAATGATATAGCATACAAGCTCATACTACCAGAATCACTAAAGGTCCATCCCGTAGTCCACATATCGTTGCTCAAGACTGCAGTCTCTAACTCCTTTCCAGGTCGGGAATTGGGGCCACCTGAACCAGTGATCATCGACAGCAAAGAAGAATATGAGGTAGAAACTATTGTTGACTGTAGGAAAAGGAGGAACCAACTCCAATATTTAATTAAATGGAAAGGTTATGGACCTGAAGACAATTCATGGGAACCGGAGTCTAACATCCACTGCATTCAAGCGCAGGCATCCAGAGAAGATGGCCCAGTTGGGCATCCAGAGGCAGCCCTTAGGGAGGGGACACTGTCAGGGATCCTGTCGCTGTGCAGCCATGCGATGGTGACAGACTCCCTCGGGCCGTGACGGTGCAAGTGCGCATGCACAGGAGCGTGCGGGCGCTCATGCGCAGAAGCATGGAAGTGCATGCATGCGCAGTAGCGTACACGTCACTGCAAGGCGGGCTATTTAAACCTGAAATACAGTGAAATTAATGCCTTCCGGTCTATAATGTCCCTGCACCCTATTACCTGATTCTGTTGCCTGTATCCTGATCTGACCTGACTAAGAAAGAACTCTGCCTGCACCGACCCCAGCTGTCCCTGACTATCCGCTTGCCTGCTTCCTTGTACTTGATTTGCTTATTTGATCCTGACCCGGCTTGTCGGACTCTGCTGCACCTACTTACCTGTATCTGCACCTGGCTTGCATCCTGATGGCTGCCATACTTACCTGCTGCTGGACCCACGGTCCTACACCCGGCCTGCATCCTGGTTACTGCCATACCTGCCTGCTGCCGCATCCACGCTCCTGTGTCCAGTCCCAGTCTGCATCCTGATTGTCGCCATACCTTCCTGCTGCTGCACCTACATTCCTGCATCCACACCTGGCCTGCATCCGGATCTCCTGGGTCTTCACCTACCTGCTGCCAGCTCCAGACCTACCCGGCACTCATGCCACTCCTGGCTCTGTGCCCTCTGCTCCCACTATCAGGGGCTCCAAGTGGGAGTCGTAAGAGGACGCCTCCTCTCCACGTCCAGCTCCCCAACCAGGTACGTGACACTTCCATTCCTTTTGCCCCCGCACATTTATAATCTCCATTCTGATGAGTAATTCCACCCATATCTGAAATGCTACCATATCCTTCTCCATCCCGTCTCCCCATATACAGCTCCTTCGGGTGTTATGTCCCTTTCATTCACCTTCTCTCTCTCTCTCTTTATATACATTCACATGTATGTGTGTGTACATGCACACACACATATATATATACCACTCGTTCTCACTTGCGTGAATGGCTCCCACAGTGCCCCTGTCTCCTCGAATTTGCGCAGGCGCGGCAGAGGACGGCGGCTCTCCACATACCCACCTCCTCTTGCGATCATGCATTTGGCACTATCAGCTACTCCAACATCCAAGCTTCCTCTTCCAGCCCCCGTGGAACGCATGGCAGACCGGAATGACATCGTCAGATGCCGTATGTCGGCCGTCTCCTGTCGGCTATCCACCGGTAGCTCAGGCGGTCCCGCCCCCATCACCTCTTGGGCACCTATCATACAACTACACACACACAGGAGGGCGGGACCTCTCCCTCCCTCCTCGTGGGAACCAACCATAGAAACTTTTCCCTCTAATTTCAACCCTTCCTCCCTCCCCCCTCCTCCTCACATGCAGGCGGGCTTCCCAGCCTTCTGACCTTACAGTGTACACACAGCCATGGTCCATCCATCCACTCATCCCTGTTTTCATGTACATTCTAGGCATTTCTACACAACTACAAGTGTACCATCTTGCCCATATCCACACCTCAAGGTTTGTGATTACTATATTGAAATACATTTTGCATAATTGACCCATGAATGTACTGTAATCAAAATCTTAAAACACCTGTCATCTATACCAGTATTCATTTATACTAACCACCATGTGTCCAGATGTGTTCAGATGTTCGTATCAACTTGATGTATGTATCTATCCCCACTTTCCCCTTCTCCTCATTCCCCTCCTTCCCCTCCTTCCCCTCTCCCTCTGATGTCTCCGCCTTAGGGGCAGACCCCAACACCACTTATCACATGATTCCCAGTCCATTTAAGAGAGGACACAGGCTGCACACACCCTGGCTCTGAGGAAGAGGTACAACCTCGAAAGGCGTCAGCCACCAGCTATCCAGAGGTTCACAGTTCCCCAGCAGACCACCTTCAGGGGTTCCTGGAGCACTTTGTATCCCTTGTGACATGCTTTTCATTTTGATCTGATTTTATTTATTTTGTGAGTATTTTACAATTTATAAATTAATCAAATTTTTAAAGGTAATGCACTAGGCCAGTGCGCCCTCTTTTTGTTTCTTATATACAGTTCTCTTTGAATTTCCCTGTGCCGTTGAGGGCAGAAAGGCTTGCATTCCTTTCTTACTCATGTGTGGATGTTGACATTGTGGAGTCCACTGTCCAGCACAGGAGCACAATGCTTTCGGTTGCTTTTTTCTTCTTTCCATTGCCTATATCTAGTCCGCAGTCTCTGACATCTCCTGTATCGTGTCCACATTCTCTGACCGTCTCCTGTATCCTGTCCACAATCTCTATCACCTGTGGTATATCCGCAGTCTCTGACTGTCTCCTGTAGTATGTCCACAGTCTCTGACCGTATCCTCTAGTATTTCCACAGTCTCTGACCTTCACCTCTAGTATATCCACAGTTTCTGGCCTTCTCCTGTATCCCATAAGCAGTTTCTGACCATCTTCTGTAGTATGTCCGCAGTCTCGGACCATTTCCTGTAGTATGTTTACAGTCTCGGACCATCTCCAGTAGTATGTCTGCAGTCTCTGACCGTTATCTGTATCCTGTCCGCAGTAGCTTACCATCTCCTGTATCCTGTCCGTATTCTCTGACTGTCTCCTGTATCTTGTCTGTAGTCTCCAACCATCTCCTGTATTATGTCCGCAGTCTCTGACCTTCTCCTGTATCCTGTCCGCAGTCTCTGACCATCTCTTGTAGTATGTCCGCAGTCTCAGACCATCTCCTGTAGTATGTCCACAGTCTCTGACCGTTATCTGTATCCAGTCCAGTCGCTTACCGTCTCCTGTATCCTGTCCGCAGTCTCTGACCTTCTCCTGTGGTAGGTCTGCAATCTCTGACTGTCTCCTGTATCCTGTCCACAGTCTCTGGCCATCTCCAGTATCCTGTCCACAATCTCTGACCATTTCCTATATCCTGTCCACAGTCTCTGACTATCTCCTGTATCCTGTCTGCAGTCTCTGACCATTCCCTGTATCCTGTCCACAGTCTCTGACCGTTATGTGTATCCTGTCTGTAGTCTGTGACTGTCTCATGTATCCTGCCCACAGTCTCTGGCCGTGTCCTGTCTGCAGTCTCTGACAGTGTCCTGTACTATGTCCACAGTCTCTGACCACCTTCTGTATCCTGTCTGCAGTCTCTTACCGTCTCCTGTACCCTGTCTGCAGTCTCTGACCGTCTCCTGTATCCTGTCCGCGGTCTCTGACCGTCTCCTGTATCCTGTCCACAGTCTCTGACCGTCTCCTGTATCCTGTCCGCAGTCTCTGACCATCTCTTGTATCCTGTCCGCATTCTCTTATCTCCTGTATCCTGTCTGCAGTCTCTGGCCGTATCCTGTTGTATGTTCGCAGTCTCTGACCGTCTCCTGTATCCTGTCGGCTTTCTCTGACCTTCTCCTGTAGTATGTCCACAGTCTCTGACTTTCTCTATCCTGTCTGCAGTCTCTGACCTTCTCCTGTATCCTGTCTGAGTCTCTGACTATCTCCTGTAGTATGTCTGCATTCTCTGACCATCTCCTGTATCATGTCCACAGTCTCTTACCAACTCCTGAGGTGGAGCTCTAATAGAAAAAAGTGGAGCCTAAAGAGGAAGGGGAGGGGTTTACAGATGAAGGCAGAAATGTTAAACAGGAAGGAGGTGGACACATTTAGATGGGGGCACCTGATTTTAGTCTTGCCTAGGGCAGCACAAACCCAAAATACATCACTGAATGTGTTTACAATTGAAAATATTCCCTTTTCTGTCCTTTGATAACAAGAATTCCCCCCCAGTCTAATTTTGATGGAGCAATCCTTAGCAAGTTAGCCTTCTTAAAATTGTCTTCAGATTTCCATTATCTGCAGTGCCTTATGGAAAGTATTCACCCCTGTGGTGTTTTTCTTTTTTGTTGTATTACAACCTGGAATTAAAATGGATTTTTTGGAGTTCTGTACAATGTGATGTACACAATATGCCTATGTCTTTAAAGATGAAAAATATTTTTTATTGTGACACAAGCAATAATTAAGGCAAAAAAAACCTGAAATATTGAGTGTATATAAGTATTCGCTTTTCTCCAAAAATCAATACTTCATAGAGCCACCATTTGTTGCAATTATAGCTGCAAGCCTCTTGGGGTATGTGTCTATTAACTTAACACATCTAGCCTTAGAATTTTTGGCAATTCTTCAAGGCAAAACTGCTTTAACTGAAGTTTAAAGTTAGATGGGTTGCATTGGTGTACAGCAATCTTCAAGTCATGCCAAAGATTCTCAATTGGATTGAAGTCTGAGCTTTGACTAGGCCATTCCAATATATTTACTGTACATTGTTTCCTTTAAACCATTCCAGTGTAGCTTTAGCAGTATGTTCAGGATCATTGTCCTGCTGGAAGGTAAAACTTTGTCCCAGTCTCAAATTTCTGGCAGACTGAAACAATTTTTCTTCAGGAATTGCTCTGTATTTAGTGTCATCAATCTTTCCTTCAACCATGATCAGTTTTCCAGTTCTTTCCGATGCAAAGCATCCGAATAGCATGATGCTGCCCCCACCATGCTTCACTATCAGGGTGATGTTTCCAGGATGATGGGAAGTATTGGGTTTGAACTCCACATAATGTTTTCCATAATGGTCAAAAAGTTCAATTTTAGTCTTATCTGACACGAGAATTTTCCTCAGTGTATTTGGGGAGTCTCCCACATGCTGTTTATGCAATAAACAATAAATAAGCAATTACTTTTTTCTGGATACTCTTTCATAAAGCCCAGCTCTGTGGAGTGTGTGGCTTAAAGTGATCTTATAAACAGATACTACCATTGATACTGTGTAGCTACTTCAGTATTATCAGAAGTTTTTATTGCATCTCCTCAATGCTCTTCTTGTCCAGTCCTTGAGTGTTGGTGGGCAGCCTTCTCTTGTCAGGTTTGTATTGGTGTCATACTCTTTCCATTTTATTATAATGGGTTTAATGGTGCTCAATGGGAGGCTGTAATACAGGAGCACCTACACACCCTCACATACTAAGGAGTGCACTGCTCTTTTTCAAAAGAAATCCTAGACAAAAGGTAGATGTTTCACGGTTAGGCACAATTAACATCTCTAAATTTTCCTTATAAATAAAGCAAAGTTTAACTTTTTGAATCCTATTTCTGTTTTAGGGGCTTTGTCCAGTTCTTTTTTTATACACCTGTGAAAACTTAATTCTTCCCATTCATTTGTTAGCCTAAGAAAAGTACAAATTGTGCTGAAAGGGAAGAATGAAATGTTTTTAAAGTGACATTGATCCTGGAATCCTTACAGTTTAAATCTTGTGGTACTTCAAAGTTGGCATATTGGGTTCCTAAACCACTTAGGCATCACAATCTGAGTTTGTTGATTTTTTTTTTGTTTATTACAGGTACTTATATATTGCCATCAAATTACTCAGCAATTTACATATATATTGTACATTCACATTCGACCCTGTCCTCAAGGAGCTCACAATCTAATATCCCGAGTTCACATTCATACATACACATACTACGGCCAATTTAGACAGAATCCAATTAACCTACCAGCATGTCTACGGAGTGTGGGAGGAAACCCAAGCAGGCACAGGGAGAATATGCAAACTCCAGGCAGGTAGTGGTTGGGATTCAAACCGTCAACCCAAGTGCTGCTAGGTGGGAGGGCTAAACACTTAGCCACTGTACTGCCCAATGATGCAAAGAATGATTACTGAGGAGTGCATGTGTGGTGCTGTAGCTGCTACAATTCTTTATTTGGAGTAAACAAACACTAAACATTTAAGGTGTGTCAAGAAATAAATCTTTTAAAAGACAAATGTATTTTGGTGTAAAGTTCCACTTTAAGTTTATGGAAAAGGGCAGTCAGGTATGATGAGAGAGCAGCTAGAGTGAGGACAATCAGGAGCACTAGACATTTAGGAAGTGGGATATGTGATATGAACTAACAAACTGGGCAATAATATGGGTATAAAAGAGAGAGGGGTTCAAATATCAAGCTTCAAAGTACACTAGTATACAGAGGCTCCATGGGTAAAGAAAGGAGGTTTTGTGGGAATCTTAACCAATGAATAAACTGAACATCAGGATATGTAGAGAACTAGCAGGCACAAAATGTCTTTCCCCCACAAGGTGCAATGACAGCATAATTTAGATTACAAATACGGTATTTATGCAGCTACATGATTTTCATGCTACATAGTTCAAAGCAGTTGCCAACAAGGCAGCTACCAATGAAATCTAGTGTTAGATCTATATTTCTGCTTTAACTACTTTTCCCACAACAATAATTAGAAATTACCCGCTGTCCTATGTATCCTATCTCAGCCGAAAACAATTTGTGTCACAGTCTAAGATTAGGTCTGCACTATTGCACTATATTACCTACACAGAAAATGTCTTTTTATAAATTGTAAGTCATTTTCTCAGCATCTAATAAGTGTATATCATCTAAAACAGAAAGCAGAGACCCAGGAAGGCTTATTGCTGAAAACATTACTCTTATACAAGACCTACTGTTTGATGAGTCCTAATTATATATTGAGCTGTCATCCCTTGAATATATGGAGTATAACAAAGCAATATGTCTAATGGCTGCCTGGTATATGGCTTGCATATTCTTTTTGCTGAATAAAGCTTGAAACTTTATGTAGTTATTGATACCGTGTGTTAGAGAAAACACCTTTCTGCCCAATCAAATTTTCTAGCTAATTATCTGGAGACATTACAAGTTTTAATCGTCACAGTTTTAAAAAATGTCATCAAAAGGACAACTCACATTTTGTACTCAAAAACTGTTTGTGTTATTTCTTCTTAAAGTTTTTTTCATTTTGTTTTGTATTTTTTACATATTTTCTTTTATTATTTTCCTATCGTCACAACCGAAAACAAACCATCAAAAATGTGTTCTTTTAACTGCTTGCCGCCCAGCCACTGTAGAAAAACAGCCACAAGGTGGCACTGCTGGGCAAAATCACATTTTAAAACCTACTATTGCAAAACAGGTAGGGGGCGCGCCTGAGGCGCGACCGCCCTACCCGTGCCGCTGATCGTGTCAATCACCGGGTCCCGGCTGGTCATTACCCTCCGGATCCCGGCGATTGCCAGCAAACAGTGATATAGAGCACAGCTGCTCTGCTCCTTGTCAGCTCCTAACTCACTGTTATGGAGAGCAGAGATTAGCTTTCATGGACAGTGTGTTCCTGTTAAGTACACACCCCCGCCCCCTAGTAAAACACTCCCTTCACACAGTTAACCCTTTCATTGCCTAAAAAAAGTTAACCCCTTCCTCACCAGTGCCATTAGTACAGTGTCAGTGTTTTTTTTGCACTGATCACTGTATTGGTGTCACGGGAGATGTCAGTGACCCCAAGTCAGTTCCCCCCCAGTGTCAAAATGTCCCGAAGTCCAGCCATAAGTAGCTGATCACTGTCATAAATTGCTGATCACTGCCATAAGTCGCTGATCACCGTCATTATTAGTATAAAAAAAAAATCCCAGTATCCTTCCCGCCATTTGTAGATGCTATAACTTTCATGTAAACCAATTAATTTACACGTATTGGGAATTTTTTAGCAAGGACATGTCGCAGAATACATTTTGGCTGAAATTTATGATGAAATTTGATTTTAAATTTTTTTACTGGACATGTTTTATAGCAAAAAGTTCAAAATATTGCTGTTTTTCTCAAAATTGTCAAATTTTTTTATAGTGCAAAAAATAAAAACCGCACAGGCGATCAAATACCTCCGAAAGAAAGCTCAATTTGTGGGAAAAAAGGATGTAAATTTAATTTGGGTGCAGTGTTGCATGACCGTGCATTTGTCAGTTAAAGTAACGCAGCGACGTAACACAAACCGCTTCTGTAACCACTTCCTGACCACCATATAGCAGAAATACTGCTACAGGGCAGCATGGGTGTGCAAAATCACATATATATATATATATATATATATATATACTGTATATATATATATATACATGATTTGCTCTCCCGTGGTTTTCACGCCCCTCCCAGATAGCGTCAGATTGCCCGTCAGAACACCGGTCATCACTATTAACCCTTTGATTGCCAGGAGCACGCTCATGCAGAATAATCCTCCATTGCTAGTATAGTGTCTGAACGGATCAATATCTTTGATGAGATCAGCACTATACCAGTGTTCACATTAGTATAGCGGCCCCAAAAACGCAGCGTTAGCGGGATCAACCCCGACACCTGCCAGCACCTGCGTTTAGCCCCTACGCTTACCCCCCCTTCTCCCCCAGCAAGTGCAGTGCCAGTAGGTCACTGTCACTTGATACATTGCACACAAAACCGCAGTGTTCGCAGAATCAGGCCTGATCTCTGTTAGTACTTGCCGGTAAATTTTGATGACTTTCATATGCAGCAGAGTGCCAGTACTGGTGCCGCTCTATCTTTTGTTAAACTGGCGAGTACCAGCGGTCTAGTACATCTTGGTCTTTCACATACCTCCTTGATTTTTGGAGCTGTTTTTCAAGGAATATCTGTATGCGTTGAATGTGGATCAAAGCAATTTATATGCACAACAATTTATCGCCACCAACCCAAATTCAAACATTGCCAGACCAGTCGCATGGAAACTCATTACGGTTTCCAAATTTACATTTTTTTTGGGCCTAACCCTCAACATGGGCATTACTAAAAGAAATGAATTGTGGTTGTATTGGTCCACAGACCCGATCCATCATATGTCCGTGTTCTCTGCTGCCATGGCCAAGCATATGAGAGTATAATGTGTTTTATGCATTTCAACGACAATACACTCTGTCATCCTCGGGGTGACCCTGAATTTGACCGGCTACACAAAATTCAGCCCCTTGCAAATCACCTTAACCAAAAATTTGCAGATGTCTATACTCCCCAGCAAAAAATCTTTGTTGATGAGTCCCTGATTAATTTTTCTGGCTGCCTTGCATTTAAACAATTTCTCCCCAGCAAGCCTGCCAGATATGGGGTCAAGATGTAGAAGACCTGTGAGAGGGCAACGGGCTATACTTATAAGTTTCGGATTTACGAGGCAAAAGATAGTCACGTGGAGCCCCCCGGATGCCCAGACTACATGGGAAACAGTGGCAAGATAGTTTGGGACTTGGTGTCATCCATTTTCCATATGGGGTACCACTTATACGTGAACAATTTTTATTCAAGCGTGACACTATTTAGACATTTGTTCAATATTGGAACTGGCACATGTGGCAAAGTGTGACCTAATGTGTGCCCACCATTAGAGGTGGGTGGATGCAGGGTGGTATATTCTAATGGTGGACATACCACACATGTTTTCTGGCTGAGATTTCTTCTCTTTCTTTCATTCAGTCCACAGGGTGCATACAAAAAAAAAGAACATAGCATATACACCCAAGAAGGACCAGCGATGAACTGGTACATCACTGGATTTGAATGGTTATACCAGGATGATGCCTACAGCTGCAGGCATCATCGTATCGTTTTTTTCAGCCGGTGATCGGCTTTCATGCAAAAGCAATCCTAGTGGCTAATTAGCTGCAAGATTGCTTTTACAAGCAGCGGAAGACGATGACCCCTTCCCCCACTGACTTTCACGGCCTTCTCGGGCAGTCCCGTGCCATCGGGGGAACCTGAGAATGCAGCTGGTGTTTTTTCTGCCAGCTGACCATAGAGCTGATTGTAGACCAGAGTGGTGCCAATCATCTCTATAGTCTAAGAATTTAGAAGCTACGAGCATTTCATCACTTCAGTTTCGCAGGATATAAACAGCGCTATTTATAAATTTGGAAAGCATCTGACCACACCTATTTTGGTTTGATTAGATAATGTAAGGGCAGAGGAGATATCTAGAGCCTGATAGACCCCAGGTTTCTCAAAAAAGAATATATGACAACGCCCTTGAAGTTATAGGGGATATTTACATTCCCTGTGATAGTATTAAAAGTGATAAAAAAAAAATGAAAGGTACAGTGTAAAAATAAGTAAAAAAATCAAAATAACTTTAAAAAAAAACTCTCCCCTCCCATGCTTGCACACCTGTGTACACAAGCGTTGACCCTGTGGCAGTATGTAAACAGCGGTTGCACCATACATGTGCGGTATCGCAGTGAACGTCAGATCAAGGGCAGTAATTCTAACACTAGACCTCCTCTGTAAATCTAAAATGGTAGCTATTAAAGGCTTTTAAAGTGTTGCCTATGGATATTAAAAATGTATGCAGTTTATCGCCATTGCATGGAGCATGCGCAGTTTTAAAGCATGTCATGTTTGGTATCTATTTACTCGGCACACCATCATCTTTTATATCTTACCAAATAATTGGCCAATATATTGTGTTTTTGTGCATTAAAAGTAAAAAAAGTGTATTTTTTTTTTAAATTGCATTTGAAAAATCACTATGTGCCATAAAAAATTGTAGTACCCACCATTTTATTTACTAAGGTGTCTGCTTTAAAAAAATATATAATGTTTGGGGGTTTAAATTAATTTCCTAGCAAAAAATACTGATTTTTTTCATGTGAACATAAAGGGGTTTATTTACTAAAGCTGGAGAGTCCAAAATCAGACTCCCTTCTGCATAGAAACCAATCAGCTTCTAACCTCAGCTTGTTCAATGAAGCTTTGGCAATGAAACCTGGAAGCTGATTGGTTTCTATGCAGAAGGGAGTCTGATTTTGGACACTCCAGCTTTAGTAAATAAACCCCACAGTGTCAGAAAAGGCTTGATCTTCAGGTGGTTAGAAGAGTTAATGATGTGTAGCATAAACTTCTAATGCTGGGCATAAACCGCCCCCACCCCCCAAAACGACCCCTTTTTGGAAAGTAGACAACTCAAACTATTTGCTGAGAGGCATGTTGAATCAATAGAAGAATTTATTTTTTTACCACAAGTTTTTGGAAAATGACAAAATTGTTTTTCTTTTACAAAAAATTGTCACTTAAATGATTTCCTGCTCACACATGCCATAGGTATATGTGGAATTACTACCCAAAATACATTCTGCTACTTCTCCCGAGTATGGGGGTACCACATGTGAGAGACGTTTTGGCAGTCTAGCCAAGTACAGTACCCCAAAATCCAATATGCACCTTCAGGCTTTTAAAGGACTTTATTTCCTCATTACACTTCCAGACTACCTATCACAGTTTCGGAGGCCCTGAAATGCCAGGATAGCACCTAAAGCCCCCCAAAGACCCCTTTTTGGAAAGTAGACACCCCAAGGAATTTGATAAGAAGCATTTTAAGTATTTTGCAGATCTCATTTGTTGCCAGACGTTTTTGGAAAATGCAGAAAAAAACCCAAAAACATATTTTTTCTATTCTTTTTTTATATTTCAAAACCTTGTGAAAAAAAATGAGATCTGCAAAATACTCACCATGACTCTTTTTAAATTTCTTGAGGTATCTACTTTCCAAAAAGGGATAATTTGGGGTGTTTGGTGCTATCCTGGCATGTCAGGGCCTTCGAAACTGTGATAGGTATTGAGGGAGTGAAATGAGGAAGTTACGCACCTTCAGGCTTTCAAAGTGGTCATTGGATTTCAGGCTCCTGTATGTGGCTAGGCTCCCAAAAAGTCTCACACATGTGGTATTCCCATACTCGCTAGAAGTAGCAGAATGTATTTTGGGGTGTAATTCCACATATACCCATGGCTTGTGCGAGAACGAAATCATTTAAATGACAAGTTTGTGTAAAAAAAAATGTTTTTGTCATTTTCCAGAAACTTGTGGAAAAAAAATAAATCTTCCATGGACTCAATATGCCTCTCAGCAGATAGCTTAGGATGTCTACTTTCCAAAAAGGGGTCATTTGAGGGTGTTTTTACTATCCTGGTATTTTTAGCACATCAAGAAATGTGATGAGCAGTCAGAAAGTAAAAGCTGTGTAAATTCCATTTTCTATACCATAGAAATAAATATACACTTATTGGGATTTTTTTAACCAAAAACATGTAGCAAAATACATTTTGACCTAAATTTATGACAAAATTTTTGTGTTTTTAAATATTTGTTATGACCGAAATTAGAAAATATTGTTTTTTCAAAAAATGTTTTTTTTCTTCAAAAATTTTTTTGTTTATAACGCCAAAAATAAAAAGTGCACAGGTGATCAAATACCACCAAAACAAAGCTCTATTTGTGTGAAAAAAAAGGCCATAAATTTTATTTATGTACCGTATTGCATGACCGCGCAATTGTCCGTTACACTACTGCAGTGCTGTATAGCAAAAAAATGGAGTAAATTGCAGTATCTATACCATAGTTCGTAGACGCTATAACTTTCACACAGAGCAATCAATATACACTTTTTTTTACCAAAAACATGTAGCAGAATACATAACTAACTTTGTGTTTACTATATATTTTTTATAGCTGAAAGTAAAAAATACTGTTTTTCTTCAAAATTTTTTAGTTTACAGATATACATAAATCAAGGTGAAAGGTACAAACAACACTGATGGAGTCAAAGCAATTACTTATCCCTCATCAGGCAGCTTAAAGTGGAACTACATTGTATCTGAGATGTAAAAAACTGTTTAAAATAAGTAAATATGATATACTTTCCTATCTATTAACGAAAACTAGCAGCATAAGGATTCAAAATAGTCAGTGTTGATCCAGAGAATGAAGTTCCACTTTAATACAAGGTTTCAGTGACAGACAGCTATATCTGAAAGGGAGCTACTTATGCTTTGCTTTCTCTTTAACCTATAGTGTTTGTAGTCCTTTGTTACGTATTAAAGCGCAGTAAAGCAAAGACTGTATATATATAGTATATAAAAGTATAAAACATCAATTTTAGATGCATAAACTGTAAAAAAAGAGTCTTTAATTTTAAAAATGTTGTTGTTGTGTATAAAAGTGAAATTATTACCAATGTTGTATTTTAGTGTGCAGGTGTACTTTTTTAAAAGGTTATGGAAGGCTAAAATCGAACTTCTTTCCTTCAGCTTCTTTAATTATTTAGATCATGGGTGTAGTTTCTTTGAGGCACACCCTACACTATGAGTTTTAAGCACTTGGAGGAAGAACAGGAGCATAATTATAAACTACAGGTCCCCAAATGCAAAATTTAGGGGGACCACAACATGACACCCCTGCGTGTATTCTGTGACAGATTGCATGTTCCTAGTAGCCAGCAGACCATTATACAAATAATGATATTGGCTCTTTTTTAACTCACTGTACAACAATTGTATACATAAGCTCAATTTTTGTGCTCAACGCTACCTTTGCTGTTATTCCCCATCTGAGAGAGGAAATATTTCAGGGTACATAATGAGTTCTGAAAATGACCACAAGATAAAGTGATTGTGTTTGCAGTGTCTGCCTGCACCTACAATACTTACAAACCCTCCCCATCTGTACATATTGGCTGCAGATTCATTAATTTCCTCAAGCTGTCATCTCTGGGATCTGTGCTCCATACTATAACCTGCCCAACCAAAACAAATAGACTGCAGAGTTATCGCTCAGTCCTGTCTCTACATTGCATGTTCTGCTTATCTCTTCCATTTGAGACAGAGTGATTGTACTGCTGCAGTGCCATGTAGGACATGTGGGACAGTGGTCTAACCCAGGCACTGCACTTCTGACATCGCACCGATAGGTACACTGGTGGAACCTTAAGGGGCCACAAAGTGGTTTCGGGGTAATCGGCGTCATGCATGACATGATGGTTCGGGGAACTTTTGCTCTGCACATCACGTTGGCATCATACCGCTGAGTAAATGTATTTATTGTATGTTTGAGTCTGTTGTCAGGGATCCTACAGCGGTAGCCTCTAGCGCTCCACAGACCAGACTCCCCCAGGGCGCGGAATCTAAGCTCCGACCTGCTTGTTCACCAGGGCCCCTGATGGTGGGGATGGACTTGGAGCAGGCCGAGACCAGGTCGCGGCCCCTGGGTTCACTCAGCTGTGGTAGAAGCACCGTTGGAGGTGTATAGCAGGTGAGAGTCTGATGTGAGGAGGTAGCAAGAGCAGCGTCGGGCAGGCTGGGTCGGTAACAGTGGTGGCGGCATAGTACAAAGTCAGCAGGCAGAGGGATAAACAGGTCACAAGTTGGGTTCGTTAACAGGAGATCAGAACATGCAGGGTTAAGCAGGAGAATGGTCAGACAAGCCAGGGATCAGAGCAAGAGACAGACAGCAAATCAGGGTCAGGCAGGGTCGGCAAGAAGACAATCTACTAATCAGGAACTCAGGAAACAGGTAAGACCATACGGCAATTCACTGCAGTCTAATCCTGTTTTAAATAGGGCACCCTGCGCCCTGATTGGTGCCAGGCTTGCGCCTGCGATCGCAAGTCCACATGCGCAATCGCGGGTGCCCTGGTTCCAATGCTTGCACGCTAGTGCGGCCGGGCGCACCGCGCATTGAGCAGACCCGCACATGATCGCGGCAACCACTGGGGTCCCTGACATTGCCCCCCCCTTACAGGCAGCCTCCGGATGCCCACCCGATTCCTCCTTTGGGGTTGGTTACGCAGGAATTCCCGCATTAATCTGGGGGCATGGACATTCTGGGCAGGTTCCCACGAGTTCTCCTCCGGCCCATAGCCTTTCCACTTGATTAGATATTGTACCTGACCACCCCTCCTCCTACAATCCACAATTGCCTCCACCTTGAATTCTTCCTCCCCGTTGATGTCTATGGCTTCTGGAGGTCTAGACCTGCAGTCTAAAAAGGGATCTGGAACTTCAGGTTTTAACAACGATACATGGAAGACTGGATGTATTTTGAGGGATTTGGGGAGAGCCAGTTTAAACACCACTTCATTAAGCTTGCGTTCCACTTGGAAGGGTCCCACAAATTTGGGTGCCAATTTTCTGGATGGGCAAGTCAGTTTTAGGTTGACTGTTGATAACCAAACCCGATTCCCAGGGTGTATAACCAATTCTCCCTTTCACCTCCTGTCACAGAACCTTTTACTGTCTTCTTGGGCCTTAGCCATTGTTTCCTGTAATAACTTGTTATTGGTAGTGAAGAATTCTAAGGTGTCCTGGGCTGTCGGGACTGAGTTCATAGGAACCAGGTCTGGCAGGAAGGTAGGGAGGAACCCATAATTAGCGAAGAATGGAGATTGGTTGGTGGCGGAATGATTCACATTATTATATGCGAATTCCGCCATTGGTAGAAGTGTCAGCCAGTCATCCTGCAGGAAAGATGTATAGCATCTCAGATACTGCTCAAGCGTCTGATTGGTTCGCTCTGTCTGCCCGTTTGTCTGGGGGTGATATCCTGACGAGAAAGTTAACTTAATCTCCAGCCCCTCACATAGCGCTTTCCAGAATCTGGATGTAAATTGCACTCCCCGGTCCGAGACAATCTCTCTTGGCACTCCGTGAAGCCTCACAATCTCTTTAATGAATACTTGGGCTGTTTCGGAGGCAGATGGTGTCTTGGCTAGTGGAAGGAAATGGGCCATTTTAGAAAGGCGGTCCACTACCACAAAAATCACGGTGTGGTCTTGTGAGAGTGGCAATTCTACAATAAAGTCTAAGGAGATCATACTCCAGGGTTGGTCAGGTATTGGTAAAGGTTTCAATAGGCCCCAGGCCTTGTCTCTGGTGGGTTTATTCCGGTTACAGATGGGGCAAGATCTCACGTATGCTTCACAATCCTTGGCCATGTTTGCCCACCAAAATGTACGTCATGCCAGATCTATAGTCTTATGTATCCCGAAGTGTCCAGCTAGGACATGGTCATGGCAGTAACCTAACACCAGGGACTAGACCTCCTTGGGTACCACGATCTGTTCCCCCCTCCAAAAAAGACCCTCCTTGTTCAGCAGGGAGACTCCAGGCAAGTCAGGAACCTGGGTGGAAGCAGTCTGCAATTTAGACAACAGTTCTGATTGCAGCAGTAGGAAGCTACCTGCTGGCAGGATGGTGTCTGGCTGGGGCATCTCTCTAGGGTCTGCAAACATCCGGGAAAGAGCATCTGGCTTAGTGTTCTTTGACCCAGGATGATACGTTATGTGGAGATTAAATCTTGCGAAAAACAGCGCCCATCTGGCCTGGCGTGGATGGAGGCGTTTGGCTGTTTTCAAGTACTCAAGGTTTTTGTGGTCAGTATAGACCAGAATGGGATGTAGGGCCCCCTCTAGCAGATATCGCCATTCCTCCAGAGCTGTCTTAATGGCCAGTAATTCCCGATCCCCAATATCATAATTCCTTTCCGAAGGGGAGAGCTTCCTGGAAAAAGCCTCTGGGTGCATTAGCTCCTTGGCCCATACCCTCTGTGACAATACTGCTCCTACAGCCACTTCTGATGCGTCTACCTCTAGTATATAGGGCAGTGATGCATCAGGGTGGTTCAGGATGGGAGCAGTTGTGAACAGCTTTTTCAATGCCTGAAAAGCTGCCTGTGCAGCTGGAGTCCATTGGAAACGTACTCCTACCTTGGTGAGCTGGGTAATGGGCGCTACCAGGCCTGAAAAGTTCTTTATGAATTTTCTATAAAAATTGGCAAACCCAATAAATTTTTGAACTCCCTTTTTATCCGTGGGGGCAGGCCATTCTAGGATGGCTGAGATTTTTTGTGGGTCCATAGCAATCCCCGTGGTGGAGATAATTAGACCAAGAAAAAAGATGCTTTCTTGCTCAAAACAGCATTTCTCGGCGTTAGCGTAGAGACCATGCTGACAGAGACGTTCCAGTACGCTCCTAACATGTCCCGGATGTGCTTCCAAAGATGAAGAGAATATCAAGATATCGTCCAAGTAGACAATTACAAAAATATCCAGGAAGTCCCTGAAAATATCATTGACAAAGTGCTGGAAGGTGGCTGGTGCATTACATAACCCAAAAGGCATGACTAGACACTCAAAATGCCTGAACCGAGTGCGAAACGCCGTTTTCCACTCATCCCCCTCACGTATCCGAACCAAGTTATAGGCACCCCTGAGATCCAGTTTGGAAAAGATTGATGCTGTCTTTAACCTCTGAAATAATTCTGGGACCAAAGGAAGGGGGTAGCGGTTCCTGACCGTAACCTTTTGAGGTCCCTGTAGTCAACACAAGGTCTCAGGGATCAGTCCTTTTTTTCAGCAAAGAAAATCCCTGCCCCGGCCGGTGATGTGGAAGGGCGGATAAATCCCTTCCGGAGGCTCTCGTCAATGTATTCTTTTAGTGCCCCTAGTTCCTGTTCAGATAGTGGGAAAATGCGGCCGAAAGGGATCTCAGAGCCTGGGAGCAGATCAATGGGGCAATCATATGCCTGATGTGGGGGAAGAACCTCTGCCCCCCGTGGGCTAAACACATCCAAGAATTGGTGGTAGGCCGCAGGCACCATTTGGGCTAACTCGGCATCAGGGCCCACAGCTAATAGGGCCGGAGTATCTAGTGATACCCTAGGTAAACAATGTTCCTGACAGTAATGTGAGTGGAACTGGACTGACCCGGTCTTCCATTCAATTTGGGGGTCGTGAGCTCGCAGCCAAGGGAGCCCCAGAATAACTGGAAATAGGGGGGACGCGTTGGCGTCCAAACGGAGAAGCTCTTGGTGATATCCTGCCACCGTGGTGTGTATAGGAGGAGTCTCCCGATCTACCGTCGAAGATTTTATTCGAGACCCATCTGCCAGGAAAATATTCACCCCATGTTCTTTGGCGAGTAACGGTATCTGATGCTGGGTAGCGAAACCGAGAGCAGCTACAGGCCCCGGAGTCAATAATAGCCATCACCTGTATGCTTCCTCCGGGGAGCTGAAAAGACACAGGTACAGCCAAGTGAGTGGGGTTGCCTGTTCACACAGTAGATATATTAGAAGAAATAGAGGAGGACTTACAGTACTTCTCCGGACAGGAACGCACCATATGACCCGCTGGTCCGCAGTACAGACACAGGTTGTTTGCCCGACGCCTCTGTCATTCCTCAGTAGAAAGAACAGGCTGCATCAAGCCGAGTTGCATAGGCTCAGCCCCCTCTGATGGCTCTGGGCTCCGATTGCCAACACTGACCCTTGGCATGACTGGTACTCTTGGCAGCATCCATGAGTTTCTCTGCCCCTGGCTGGACCTCTCCTGTCTCCTTTCCCACAGTCGGCGATCGATTTGGATGGCCTGATCGATTAGACCTTCCAAGGAGTCAGGGACTCCTATTCTCGCCAACTCGTCCTTCAGCGGTTCCGACAGTCCCAACTGGAACTGGTGGCATAAGGCTGCGTCGTTCCACTGTGTATCTCCACTCCAGCGCCTGAACTCAGAGGCATAGTCCTCCGCAGCCCAGCGTCCCTGTTGTAGGTAATAGAGGGCTGCCTCAGCCAAGGCAGCTCGATGCGGGTCATCGTACAACTGTGCCATTGCCTTAAAGAAGGTGGGTACAGTACTCAAATGTGGGTGGTGGGCCTCCATCAGGCGATGAGCCCATCCCTGGGGTTCGCCCTGCAACAGGGATCTAACAAATTCCACCTTCACCGATTCGGAAGAGAAGGTCCGGGGTTGCAGGTCAAAGTACAGCTGGCAGGAATTTTGGAAGGCCCTGAACTTCCCTCGGTCCCCATTGAACCGCTCAGGGGTCGGTACTCTTGTCTCTGGCGGAGGAATGGTAAATGCTGCTCCAGTGGAAGACCCTGCTGAACCCGTGGCAGGAGGCGTACCCACTGTGCCCGATGTTGTGGGTGCCGGTGTGGCCAAGCTCTGGACCTGTCCCTCCAGGTGCTTGTATCCCTCTTCCAGGGTCTTCACCACTCGTGTGAGTGCTGCCAGATGTTGGCACATCTCTTCCCAGGGTGAAGGTCCTCCTCCAGACTCTGATATGGCTGTATGGTTCTGTCAGGAATACTACAGCGGTAGCCTCTAGCGCTCCACAGACCAGACTCCCCCAGGGTGCGGAATCTAAGCTCCAACCTGCTTTTTCACCAGGGCCCCTGATGGTGGGGATGGACTTGGAGCAGGCCAAGACCAGGTCGCGGCCCCTGGGTTCACCCAGCTGTGGTAGAAGCACCGTTGGAGGTGTATAGCAGGTGAGAGTCTGATGTGAGGAGGTAGCAAGAGCAGCGTCGGGCAGGCCGGGTCGGTAACAGTGGTGGCGGCGTAGTACAAAATCAGCAGGCAGAGGGATAAACAGGTCACAAGCCGGGTTCGTTAACAGGAGATCAGAACGTGCAGGGTTAAGCAGGAGAATGGTCAGACAATCCAGGGATCAGAGCAGGAGACAGCAAATCAGGATCAGGCAGGGTCGGCAACAAGACAATCTACTAATCAGGAACTCAGGAAACAGGTAAGACCATACAGCAATTCACTGCAGTCTAATACCTGTTTTAAATAGGGCGCCCTGCGCCCTGATTGGTGCCAGGCTCGCGATCGCGAGTGCGCATGCGCGAGCGCCGCTGCAATCGCGGGTGCCCTGGTCCCAATGCTCGCACACCACACATGCGCAGACCCACACGCAATAGCGGCAACCACTGGGGTCCCTGACATAATCACTCTTCCACTGTCCACACACCCCCACACTAGACACACCACAAACGGTAGCTTGCCACCACCCAACAGTTTATCCGCAGAATGGTCTGCTGGGACACCACATACACACAGATCTCGGTCTGGCAGACCTGTTACCTTTACAATCTGCGTGCAATCTGCCAACACGCAGTGCAATTGCATACAGATTGGCAATGAACTTGACCGAGCATATAAAGACACTAAAATACAATACAATCTAATCTCTCCAAAGATATGAGCCCAAGCTTAAGTACCCCAGAAGACACTTATTAATTTTAAGATTTAATATCCCGAAAGTAGGCAGTGCATAAAATATGTACAAAGTATAAAAAGTTACAAAAAATACAAGAAGACACACAATTGACTATTCACTATAAAATAAAAGGGAATAAAAAACAGAAATAAAACTTTTACCAAGATTTATCCTGCGACTGGAGCAAGTCAGAGAAAGTCCGCGATCCATCAATCAATAGGACGGGCTCCATACGAATCACAACGTCCTTACCTCAAGTCCTCAATTTATGGGAATATGGAGATAGGCTGGACATTAGTCCTTGGCCAATCAACCCTGGGGGGTGTTCCTGTACCAGCCCACAGGACATTCTGGGTGCTCAAATGCCCAAAGTCGATTGGACCAGGAATGGTTTGAATCAGCAAGTCAGGGATTTAATTTCCGACACCAGCGTATCAGTCCGATCGCGACAGTACCATTCACTGTTCAGCTGTCACAATCTGGCACCACATAACCATTTCCTGCATTTTTCTGGCATTCTACATAGACCACAAATACGGGTTTTACATGCAGATGTAGCCCACAGAGTGCCCAATCAGACGGAAGTATTTTCATCTCTCTGCAACTAATATTTTAGCTTTTATGAGAGATGAAATCTTTTCCTTTGTCCCCCCTGGTGTCATGAAGCCGAAACGTCTGCGTTCCTCTTTTAAACTTCAGGAAGGTGGCAAAGTCTGATTTTATATATATATATATATATATATATATATATATATATATATATATATATATATATATACCGTATTTTTCGCTCCATAAGACGCACATTTTTTCCCCCAAAAAAGGGGGGAAAATGTCAGTGCGTCCTATGGAGCGAATGTAAAGTGGCCGGTCCGGTATTTCTGCCGCCACCATGTCAGAATATCGGGCCAGCCGCTTAGCTCTTCTCTCCTTCAGGACCTTACCTGTTCCTCGCTCCAGCGCTGCAGTCTTCCCACGGCGGCTTCTGTGACAGCCGGGTGCCCACTGCGCATGCGCGAGAAGCGCCACGCTTTGTGAATGGTCCGTTGTCCGGGCCATTCACAAAGCGTGGCACTTCTCGCGCATAAGCAGTGGCCACCCGGCTGTCACAGAAGCGTGAAGAAGAAGGAAGGAGAACGCGGAAGTGGGAGCGGGTACCTGTCAAATTCAGATCTAAATTGTTTTATCTCTAATTTTTAATGAACGGAGCAGGACATGGAAGTGACTTATTTTTAACTAGTTTTTTTAATGCTTTTAGGGGTTATATTAGATCATATAAACATTATTTATTTATTTAATAATTATTATGTTGGAGAGTATATATATTAGTGTGATCATAATATTCAAGCCGAATCGAGCTATATTTATTAGATTATTAATTATTGTTTAATTTAAATAGAGGGTGCAATAATAAAAATTATTAGTATTGTATAGATATCTATTTAATTATTTTAGTTGTTATTTTGTTGAGTATCAGTATTATAGGTATCTTAGAATAGAGATTTATTAAGATTATTTTAGGATTATTAATTTAGTGTTTTAGATATATATAGATTTTATATTTTTGCACATGTATTTGCAGTTATTTTTTAGATTAATGTGATGAGGTATAAGAGTATAGGTGTATATAGTCATATATACACGTATTCTTGTAGTATTTTATGTGATGTATTTAGCCCCCTCTAGGGGTAGCTTATGTGAATGGTATGCCATAAGTTTATTGTAGTTTATGTTTGGCGATTTAGATCTAAATCTACATTTAAACCATACGGTCTTAATGTATGAAGTTCATATATCCAAAAAGTTTCATTTTGGGAGATAGCTTTTATTTTGTCCCCACCTCTCCAATGAACTTCTATTCTATCAATACTGAGGACACTAGGATCACAGTCATGACAGTCCCTAAAATGTCTCGAAAGGCAGTCATCCTTTTTCCCTTTTCTAATGTTGGCTACATGTTCACTCAATCTTTTAGATAATGGTCTAGATGTCCTACCCACATACTGGAGTCGACACAGACATTCCAGTAGGTAAGTCACAAATGAAGTGGAGCAGGTGATAAGATAGATTCTATTTCCTTATATTGACAGTTAAAACCCGAAATAAAAGCCTAGATTGTAAGCTTGAAAGAGCAGGGCCCTTGACCCCCTCGTGTTTTGTCTTGTTACTGTATTGTCTCATGTACTGTCCTCCACTATAATGTACAGCGCTGAGCAAACCTTTTAGAGCTATATAAATACTGTATAATAATAATAATATTCCACCTTATTAACTTTATTCATATTTATTTTTATGTATCATTTTTCTCCTATGTAATTCTTACTGACTTTATATATAGTTTGCTCCAATACCTCAGAACCATATCCTTTTTGTATGAATCTGTCTTTAAGTAGCTCCATTTGCTCTATGTATTCCTTTAATCTAGAGCAATTTTTAAGATTCTGATAAATTGTCCTTTCGGTATGCCATTGATCCAGGAGGGGTGGTGGCAGCTATTAGTCGGAATATAACAGTTCCTATCTGTCTCTTTAAAATACGTTTTTTTGTAAATAAAACACAATTTTCTTTAAAAATATTCAAATCTAAAAAATTCACTGATGTCTTATCCATATTGAAAGAAAAACCTAAGTCATGTTCATTTTTTTTCTATAACCTCTAAAAAAACCTTCAATGAATCCAACGGGCCCTCCAAGATTACCAAAATGTCATTTATATATCTTTTCCAAAGGGTGAGTCCTTCCCACTTTTTGCTAAAAATCTCCTTCTCCTCCCATTTACTTGAAAAAAAAATTTGCTAGGCTGGGTGCAAATTTCACGCCCATCGCTACGCCTTTCTTCTGTTCATAAAAATTACCGTTATACCATAAGTAATTCTTGTCCATGCAGAATTCCAATAATTTCACAATGAATTTCCTCTGTTTGATATGGAGATCTATGAACTTTTTTAATGCCCATTTAATTGCTTTAACCCGATCATCATGTTTGATGTTTGTATACAGGGAATTCACAGGGATCCTGAATGGATCTCCTCAGTGGAGCATATTCTGTGGAATTTATCTTCTCCTGATGGTTATAAGGAGGTAAGGGTATTCACTCCTTACACAATAGAAGTGTTCACATTTATTTACACTTGTTGCTGGATGCTTTTTTTGCACTTGATTGATTCACTGTCACCTTTGACACATCAATGTCACTATTAGTGATCACGTGTTTTTGCAGTTTTTACAGAGTATATTTGTTTATCCAGTGTATGTATTCAATTGTTTATCAGGGATAATGCAATATGTAAATTTTCTTTTCTTTTGAGGTTTACTTTGGTCAAGGGAGCCATTTGGAAGGCTTCAACACCAAGATTTGGGGAATTTTTCACTGAGTGACTATATATTTATTTTTATTTTTTTATTTTATTCTTGAAGGACATACTTTTTATATTTTGCACTGATTTATATTTGGACACTTTCTTTGGTATTATTTAAATTGTGATAATCTATAATTTTTGATATGATTGGAGATTTATATATGTTATATGTAGCATATGAATATTCACAGATTGTTACACTTTTAGGGTGAAAGTGTTTGTTTATGGGTATATTTTTGGTTATAGATTTATTTAGGGGATACCGTAAATTCAGATAACTTTCCCTACAGAAGCATCCAATACACTGAAGCTTTGACTGCTCTGTGCTACCTTTTTATAGTGAGGGTAGTGGCTTATCCAAATGCACCCTTACTGGCCCTTCTAAGTCTGCTGGCTATAGTTCCAATGTCATGGATTGCATTTGATTACAAAATTCTCCTGGTTGAATCTGCACATAAGTTAATGAGACCCACTAATTTCAAACCTGAAGGATCTATTTCAAATCCATAGTAGTGGGTAGCCTGAACCTCATCTCAAGTTGAAAGGATAAAATTGAAATAAGTTCAGAAATGTGTTTGTTTCCATCACCAATGGTAAAGATGTAGCTCTGGAAAACAGTGAGTTCATTTAAGACCAACTTAAATGCACAGCTGGTTTTGGGTGACTTACTCCTTCTTCGCAGATTAACAGAGGAGTGTAGGAGTGCAGCAATGAGTTTTCACATGTGCAATATTAGTTTCCCCATCAAGTATACTTTAAATATATTTTGTACTCTCAGTCACTGTTTAAAATATTCATTAGAGCGTCTATATAAGACTTACCCTTTCTTTAAAGATTGCATCACTTTTAAAGTGGTACTAAAGGTAAAAAGTTTTTTTACCTTAATGCATTCCTTGCATTAAGATAAAAACATTTTCTATTTCCCTGTCCTCCCCCTTACCTGTGTGAATGGGAATATATGGGAGAATAGATTCAGCACTGTGCATGGCTGCATCTATTCTCCCCTCTCTTCCTCTTCACACAGCACTGGAGCAGAAGTAGGAGCCATTGGCTCCTTCTGCTGTCAATCAAGTGCAGTAAGGAGGAGGTGGGCAAGCAGCTAAGTCCTGATGTGTAAGCTCGGAAAAGCGCAGAGACTGTGTGCCTTCATAGCAAATGGTTTGCTATAGGGACACACAAAGAAGAAGAAGAGCAAGGAGCGCCGGCGGGAGACCCTAGAAGAGGAGTATTGGGCCCGCTTTGTGTAATACCATTGCCCCAGAGCAGGTGAGCATAGCATGTTTGTTATTTTAATTTAATTCTTTTTTTTTACTTTAATATAACGCTAAGTGAGCATGTATATGATATCATTCCAAAGTTGATCAAGTTAAGGCATACATTACACATCTTTTTACTTCCCAAAATTAAAGTGCCACTAAACTTTGATTTAAAAAGAGAAAAATTATGTTCAAGTATGCATTCTTAATTCAAAAATATGCATTCTAAAGCTCTCAACCTGTCAGGTGCCAGCTGGCGAGAGCTCTAGAGACCCACAGACCGGGATTCCCCAGGGCGCGGAGTCTAAGTCCCAGACTGCTTATTCACCAGAGCCCCTGATGGTGGGGATGGACTTGGAGCAGACTGAGACCAGGTCACGACCCCCGAGTACACCCAGCTGTGGTAGAGGTACTTGCCAGTGGCACGTAGCGGGTGAGAGCCTGATATGAAGAGGTGAATTGAGCGTAGTCAGACAGGCCGGGTCGGTAACGGTGGAGGCAGAACGGTACAGAGCGGCAGGCAGAGGGATAAATGGGTCACAGGCCGGGTTCAGTAACAGGAGGTCAATATGTTCAGGAGCAAACAGAAGGATAGTCAGACAAGCCAGGAATCAGAGCAGGAGACGGTCAACGGGATCAGGATCAGGCAGGGTCGGCAACAAGCAATCTCTCAGGATACACAGGATAACAGGAGTAAGACCATACGGCACTTGAGCATTGCAAGAGCCGGGTTTAAATAGCCCGCTCAACTCCTGACAGGTGCTCCTGGGTCCTAGTGCTTGCCCGGCACCGTCATTGGTGGCAGGCGCGCCTGGGTCCTAGTGCCCGCCTGCCTGTACGTTTTGTCAGGATTCTACGCATGTGCAGATTCGATCGCCGCGGCGATCTTCCAATTCCCTGACACAACCTCAATTATTTTTTTTTGCTGTGATCTGACTTCCTGTTAGAGGTTGGCTACATTTGTTGTCCATGGCCGCACAGTATGTAAGAACATAGCCACTCTCTTTTGGTTGCTCTCGAGATTGACAAGGGTGTATGCCAAAATCAGATATCTTCCCAGCAATTATTCTTGATGAAGTATTTGCATGTTTTTCACTGGTCTACAGCAGATTTGCAACTTAAAGTACAGGTGTACTTTTTAATAAACAAATGGTTTCAGCTTCCCTATCCCCCTTATCTATTATACCAAAAATCAGAGCTCTGCAGCATGGTCTATCTTTACACTGTCCAGTTCTCCAATGAGCCAGGCAATGTTTACTTTAAATTTTCGCGTGCTTCCCTTGCTCCATTGCCCCGGCATAACTACGTGTTCTAAAGCAGACGATTAGGAGAGCTGAGAGTGGAGTTGATGTTTGTTATTGTCCCTATCCACATAGAAAAAAAAATGAAAGAGAAGTCCACTAGAAATTAAGTCATGTATCCAGATAATCCAAGGGGCCTTTAATTTCTTACATCTAAACAGTTCACTACTATACAATTGGAAAGCTGCTAAAAACCTCAATAGCACTTTAAATAAATTTGAGGATATCACTGTGAGAAACTTTTGACTTCCCAAAGCAGCTTCCACATGTAATCTTTCAGTCTGGTAGTACTGCTCCTGGGCTCAGTCCACTATGTATCCCATCACTCTTCCTGGCAATGTAAAGCCCAGCTTCAGGTAAAATTTATTTTTTTTTGGATAGACAGAAATAAGTTAGAACTACTGTCAGGCTTTCATAGGTCTTTGTGAAATTTCTCTCTGACTGATAACTTGCCACACTCTGATACACAGGGTGTCACTGTGACAGAACATTCTGAGAAATGTCTGCATCACTGTGATCAGCCTCATTTTTCAGCAAAGGCCAAAAAAATCCAAGATACACAAATATTTCACAGATGCCTCAAATTTTATTGGCCTTGCCACCTTGTATCACAGTCACCAACAGGCCCTTATGTGAAAACAGCACTCAGCAAATGCCCAAATAAAAAGCCCCTACTGATTTTTTATATGAACAGAGACATTTGTCATGGTTCATAGCTTTTAGCTGTGGGAAGGAATTGCCCCTTACTCAGGTGACAAGATAAAATGAGGAAAGTGTTCTAAATGTCTCAGTGATGGTCAAGCAGAAGTGAAGGAGGTGTTTGCTGCCTGACAACACTTAGATATTACACACAGAAACATAGTTATTACTGTACATCCTGAATATGCCTGCGGCTTCTCACACTCCTAAAAAGTGTGCAGAGTCCAGGTCTAGGTAACAACGGGGCCTAGCTGGCTTGCTCAGATATAGTATAAATAGTTCCTTTTAGCCCCTGGGGGGCCTTGTGCAGCTGTATAGACTATGCAAACAATATGTGCATCCCTGGATATAGTTTAATAATACAAATAGAAATAAATGATTTGGCAATAACTGTAAATAAATACAAAGCCAATAAACTGCAAAAATTAGCACAGATTAGAACAGATTCTTATTACTGGACATGTATATGTACTGTTGTGTTCAAAATAATAGCAGTCAGACATCACTAACCTGATCAATCACTGTTTTTGGTAGAAATGATATTTCCACATGGCAAATAATTTACTAGCAGGTGTAGCAGAGTAATAGAAATTCAACAGACCCAACAGTCATGACATGCATGCTGCTGATTCTGTGTAATTGAATCACTAATTGAAAGGGACATGTTCAAAATAATAGCAGTGTGGAGTTCTATTAGTGAGGTCATTCATTCTTTGAAAAACAGGTGGCAATTATTGCCCTTATTTAAGGAAAGAAGGCAGAAAATGTTGTACATGCTGGTTACAGTGCATTTCTCTCTGAAATTCTGAGGAAAATGGGTCGTTCCAGGCATTGTTCAGAAGAACAGCGTACCTTGATTAAAAAGTTGATTGGAGAGGGGAAAACATAGAAAGAAGTGCAGAAAATTATAGGCTGCTCCGTTAAAATGATCGCAAATGCTTTAAAATGGCAACCAAAACCTGAAAGACGTGGAAGAAAGTGAAAAACTTCCATTCGAATGGATAGAAGAATAGCCAAAATGGCAAGGACTCAGCCAACAATCAGCTCCAGGAAGATCAAAGAAGGTCTAAAGTTACCTGTGAGTACTGTTACAATTAGAAGACGCCTATGTGAAGCCAAGCTATCTGCAAGAAGTCCCCGCAAAGTCCCACTGTTGAAAAAAAGACATGTGCTGAAGAGGTTACAATTTGCCAAAGAGCACATTGACTGGCCTAAAGAGAAATGGCGCAACATTTTGTGAACTGATGAAAGTAAGATTGTTCTTTTTGGGTCTAGTGGCCAGAGACAGTTTGTCAGATGACCCCCAAACACTGAATTCAAGCCACAGTACACTGTGAAGACAGTGAAGCATGGTTGAGCAAGCATCATGATATGGGGATGTTTCTCATACTACGGTGTTGGGCCTATTTATCGCATACCAGGGATCATGGATCAGTTTGAATACATCAGAATACTTGAAGAGGTCATGCTGCCTTATGCTGAAGAGGAAATGTCCTTGAAATGGGTGTTTCAACAAGACAACGACCCCAAACACACCAGTAAACATGCAACATCTTGGTTCTAGACCAACAAGATTGACATTATGGAGTGGCCAGCCCAATCTCCAGATCTTAATCCAATAGAAAACTTGTGGGGTGACATAAAAAATACAGTTTCTGAGGCAAAACCAAGAAATAGAGAAGAACTGTGGAATGTAGTCCAATCATCCTGGGCTGGAATACCTGTTCACAGGTGCCAGAAGTTGGTTGACTCCATGCAACACAGATGTACAGCAGTTCTCAGAAACAGCGCTTATACAACTAAATATTCATTAAGTAATTCAAAGGAAAGCAAAATCTTCAAACATTTTTCAGTTTATATAGTGAATGTTTGAGTTTGTAAAGAAGAATACAAACACTGCTATTTTTTTGAACAGTCTAATATTCACTTTTCTTCAATTTTTTTTAGAGGAACAACACAAATTTGATATATTTTTCTTCTGGTTTTGATTTGGAATAGAATGTGTAGTGTTCTCAATGCATTTGTGTGCATAGAAATACAAGTTATTAGAAGGATTTTGAGCTTTATTCACTTTTTTTCAAAACACTGCTATTATTTTGAACACAACTGTATTAACCACTTGCTGACCTGGTAATAGCCATATGACGGCTACACCGTGGCCGGCAAGTTCTGAGAACGCGTCATATAATGTCCTACTGTGATTGCGCTTCCCGTGCACCCCGTCAGTGCGCATTGAGAACTGTCAGTGATGGCTGTGTCCCTTGGACACAGCTCGTCATGAGTAGATGCAAAGGGCCAATCACAGTAGTCCTTCACCACGTGATTTGTCTGCCTAATGACGAGTGATCACAAATGTAAACATACATGGGTCATGTCTGGGTCTTCTCTCTCGATACTGATACCAAGTGTGAGGAAAGGAGAGAGAATCGGTTGCAGCAGTATGAGTTTTTTTAATAAGTGCCCTATTAGTGCTCATCAGTGCCCTTTCTGTGCTCATCAGTGTCCACCAGTGCTCATCAGTGCTACCTTATCACTGCAGCTTATTTATGTTCATCAGTGCCCATCAGTGAGGGTTCATCAGTGTTCATCAGTGCCCATCAGTGCTGTCTTATCACCGCAGCTTATTAGTTCACATCAGTGCTGCTTCATCACTGCAACTTATCAGTGCACCTAATTTTCCATTAGTGCTGCCTCATCCCTGCAGCTTATCAGTGTCCATCAGTGCTGCCTCATCACTGTAGCTTAGCGGTGTACATCAGTGCTCATCAGTGCTACCTCATTACTGTAGCTTACTGATGTACATCAGTGCAACTTATCAATGCACATCAGTACCATCCTATCAGTCGATCGTCATTAGCACCCGTCAGTGCCACCTCATCAGTGCAACCTCAGTGCAGTGCATTAGTGCACATCAGTGCAACCTCATCAGTGCCCATTAGTGTAGCCTCCCCCATCAGCACCCATCAGTGCACCCCTATCAGTACCAATCAGTGCAGCCTCATCAGCACTCGGCAGTGAAGAATCTTTAGCACCCAGTAGTGTAGCCTCATCAGAACAGCCTAATCAACACCCATCAGTGCAGCCACATCTGTCCCAATATGTCTAAAAAATTATTTTCCTGTAAGTAGGCATACCAAATCCTAAGCATGACCGATGAGAGCAGCAGGGAGCTCTCTGAATCTGATTCTGATTTGGATTACGAGCCCATTTTCAGCAGTGGGTCTGCTACAGAATCAGAGGAGGAGGAAAGTTTAACCAACAAACAAAGGTGTTCTAGTGAGGAACAGGCTACCACAAGTAGCACAGTGGCATCCACAAGTAGAACAGTGGCATCCACCAGAAACAGAGAACATCAAGAAAGGCTAGGTACTAGTGGGATGTTACTGCAGCCCCAAAGGGTTAGGACCCATGCTGGTCTTCCATAGACCCTTCAAAACCCTTTATGGCTTCCCCTAACTCTGGAACAGCTAACAGCCCCCTTTTACTGCCCAGCCAGGAGTCCAGGTGAACAGGGAAAATTTTGCCCCCATTAATTTTTTTAATTTAATTTTTACCGATGACTTACAAAATTCAATTGTGGACCAGTGCAACTTCTATGCCCAACAATTCATAGCCAACAACCCAGATTCAAGTTATGGAGTCCCTATGAATGGAAGTAGTTAACAGTGGAAGAATTAAGAACCTTTTTTGGGCCTCACACTTAATATGGGACTCACAAAAAAAAAAAAGAATTCCACTCCTACTGGTCCACCCACCACATCCATGATATGCCCATTCACTCATCAGTCATGCCTAGAACAAGATATTTAATGATCATCCGGTTCCTCCATTACAACGATAACACTCAGTGCCCTCGCTGAAATGACCCAGCATATGATAAATTGTATAAAATTTGTACACTTCTTAATTTTTTTCTCTGAGAAATTCGCCCAATCATTTATCCCAGACAAAAATATCTGCGTGGATGAGTCGCTTGTCCCCTCACTGGCAGGCTGAGCTTCAAGCAGTTTATCCCCAGTAAAAGGGCCCAATATATGGGGTTAAACTCTTCAAATTATGTGACAGAGCCACAGGGTACGTGTATGACTTCCTTGTGTACAAAAGAAAGGACACCCAGCTGCATCCTCCTTAATGCCCAGATTACATTGGATCAAGTGGAAAAGTCATTTGGGAGCTTGTATTTCCACTCCTTATCAACTCTATGTTGACCATTTCTACATCAGCTTGCCCCTTTTCCACAATTTTCACCAAAGGAAAACACTAGCATGTGGAACCATGACAGCTAGTAGGAAGGGATACCCTCAAAAGCTAAGTGAAGAGGGGCGTGCCCAAGATGGTGACCGGAGCAGTCGCATTAGCGGGGGCTCCGGCACACACTTTCTGAACTGGTGGTTACATCGGTGGCTACACTCGGTTGGTGACCCTCGGGGACCCCCTCGGACCTGTCGGTGACTGGTGGGTGAGTCCGGGGTGCTCCCTGTGTCCCTCGGAGGTGCCGTTGGGATTTGCTCTGCTGCAGCCTGCTGTGGCTCCTCGTGGTGCCGCCCTCCTCGTGACGTCGGCCATCTTGGCGGCAGCCGTCCTGTGCTATAGCGGGGCTGGTTGATGTCCCGGTCCCTGGAGGCTTGCAGCTCGGCATCCTGATAAAACAACTTGAGATACTTGCAGCTCTTACTTACCTGGTGTGAAGACCTTGAGAGTGTCTGGATTGCTGCTCGGCGGCGATCCGGTGAGGCCTGCCGCGATTGACTCATATCACTACGCCATCCTGCAATCCATTGCCATCCAAATGGTGGAGTCACGGTAACGGGCTTGGCAGATTAGAATACCTCTCCTAACACTGGAGAGAGTATATTGGGGCATATATTTCTTTTTTACTGCGGCGATGTCCGCTTAATATTAGTTGGCTGATTTGTATTGGGGCCTACTGCTGTGCACTTCGTGTCAACTTTGTCTGCACTTAATCATTTATTTGCTGGACACTTTTTGGTGGATGGTGTGAGTTTCGCAGCCCCCTTGGCACCTAGGGAGAGCTTCGGGTCACATTGAGACTTTCTGTGATAACAACTGACTGACAGGTCCCTAGGGATTTACTGTGTATCCCTTCATCATAAGCTCAAGTCCTTAATTTGCTGCTCAATATTACAATCTATGGTGTGAAGATATATCTACTCTTCAATTATTACTGTTGAAACTCTCACCACTTTTGTGACTCTGTGCTCACCCACAACATTTTTTGCTTGGCTGTGTAATCCTATTTCACCCATATGATCACCCAAATGCTTACTTGTTTGCCCCTATGCTGCACCTAATTTCTACAGAATTTTGATTAGTGTAGCTTCAGGTCTGACTGCTTCAATGTAACTACCACCTTAAACCTGATGTAGGCGCTACTGGTCACCTGGGGCCATTTTTAGCACTGGCACCTCTCAAGCTTTCTTCTATCACCCCCAGGAGACCTTTTCCATGCCGTCCACCAAGAAGAAGAGTAAGGGTAATGCTCAAAATCCCTTGCGACTTATCTACTAAAAGCATACGATATAAGTAGTATGACACAAGATATCGCAGATCGAGTATCTCCTGCTGGTTCTATACAAGAACATGCAGCTCACTCTCCAACTCAAGATAATGAGGATGTGCAACAACTTACTAAGTGGGACTTGGAATCTTGCTTTGAGACTATGTATTCAAAATTAGCAACTACGTTCCAACTAGAACTCCACAAAAGCACGAATGTTCTTTCTCAGGAAATAGCTGCATTAAGCTCTAGAACGGATAGTTTGGAGACTAAACATGATAAGCTCAATCTGGCGTATGGCGAACTCTCCAGATATCATGATCATATGATTACGGCCTATTCGCAGCTCCAAGCTCAAGTGGAAGATCTTGACAACCGTAATCGCAGACACAATCTTCGTATTCGAGGTATTCCAGAGATGGTGACTGACCTCTCACAGGCCATGGCCACCTTTTTCAGATCTCTACTTCCAGACCCTGATGCTAACTCTCTGGTCTGGGATCGTATCCACAGAGCATTCACAGGTGGACGGGTTCAGTTTACCAAAGGCCTTTAGCCTTTTTATCGTTGCCCGTTCATTTATGGTTTTGTTACTCTTGGACACGTGTCCCCACCCTGTCACCTGACATGGCCGGTGCTGTCGCGGCCCGATTGAGGGGCGGCGGCTCCACTCTCCGTGTCTTATGGAGACAGGGTTTGGGCCTAATTGGCCCTTTGTTGCCTACCATTTTTGTTTTTTCAGGTAAGGCTTTTCGCCTACTTGATCCAACCTTTTTTGTTATGTCATTCACTAAGAGAGCTCTTAAAGCCTTATCTCTATTGTATCTTGTCTCTCTTTTGCTTCTCCTTTTAGTACATGATTTTGATCTAGTGCTGTCTTGGGGACATCTTGACGCCTTTTTTGGGGTCTGGATTTCCCTCAATTCAGTACTATAATCTACTACCTTTTCAGATGTGAGTAAGCAAGTATTGATCTCTAACCAGATTTCTCTAGGAAATGTCTTTTCATTTTGCATTTGTCTGTTGATCGTGTTAATCTCTTTTGTAAAATGGTAATTCCATGTATCTCTCATAATGTTCAGGGTTTCAATTCACCAAATAAGCACAAAACAGCCTTTCTCCAACATAAACGTTTAGGGGCTAAAATTATACTATTGCAGGAAAAACATTTTGCAGCTGCAAACCATCCTACATACATTCACAAATCCTATAAACAGGGGTTTTATACTTTGCACTCTTCTAAGAGTAGGGGTGTAGCTATTTTTTTGCATAACTCATTTCCCTTTGAGGTCCAACATGTGTACCGTTATCCAGATATTTATGCACCAAAGTCAGCACAAGCCTCCTTTTTTTCAAACTTTTTTGGTGTTCTTGACAAATTTATGTCCCCCCATCTACTGATGGGTGGTGATTTTAATTTGGGAGCAAACCCACTTTTGGACCATAACTCTTTATCGCAATCTTATAACATGGGAGCCAGGGATTATTCTTTTTATTCTCACCCACATGACTCTTATGCTAGACTAGACTACATTTATTGTACTCCTATCTTACTAGCAAATTCTAAGAATGCTTGTATTATTTTGAGCCCCTGGTCAGATCATAATATTGTTGCGGTAACTATCACTCTTATAGGATTGGCACCTACCCTCTACTCTCGGAGACTTAATGACTCAATGTTAACTGATATCAATTCTCGTCAGGATACGATTACTTCTATTTAGGAATATTTTCAAACTAACTCCACTCCTGATGTTTCTCCAGCCACTCTATAGGTGGCACATAAGGCGGTCCTACGTGTCCGCCTTATTTCTATGGCCTCAGCCAAGAATAAAAGACGATGGCAACAAATTTTACAATTGACTTGAGAGTTAGCAACACATTATAGAAGTCATATTGGTGACCCATCCCTCCTTAATAAACAGCTATTGTCTCAAATAACAGAAAAAGCACTTCACTGGTCAAAAGCCTCTTTCTTGTTGCATAGTAATTCGGCATCTACAATGTTCGCAAGGAAACTGAATCACTCTCTACATCCTCCACACATTTATAAATTACGTACTAACTCTGGCACTATCTCATCTCTTCCACAGGAGGTGTTGGGCATTTTTGAAAATTTTTACTCTAAACTATTGGCCTCTCCTCAGCCAAATTCTGCACCTATATCCACCTCTTGGTTGGATTCTATATCCCTCCCTACTTTAACACCCCCCCCCAAATTGCCTCCCTAAATGCTCCATGTACCTTGGAGGAAGTGAATTGTGCGATTAGTTCACTCAAATGTTCCACAGCCCCGGGCCCAGATGGCTTTTCTGCTAGCTATTACAAACATTTTGCTCCCATACTGGCTCCCCATTTGATTACTTTATTTAATACTATTTTGCAGGGGGGTAAATTTCCTGAAAAGATGTTGTTGGCCAATATGTCTTTAATACCCAAACCTCAAAAAGATCATCATTTACCCCAAAACTACAGACCTATTTCTGTAATGAACAATGATCTGAAATTATTTAGTCGTATTTTGGCGGACAGGCTTGCCCCAATTATCTCCTCTTTGGTTTCTCCAGACCAATCAGGATTTATTTCAGACAGGTTTATTACTGATAATATACGCCTCACTTTAAATGTTATACAAGATGCCAATTTACATTCTAAAGAGGTTTTATTGATGAGTCTGGATATTAACAAGGCCTTTGACAGTGTTCTTTGGCCTTATTTGTTTTCCTTGCTACAAAAGATGGGCTTCAGCGATGAGTTTTTAGCTGGTATTCATGCTCTTTATGATTCCCCTAAAACCAGAATAAGGCTTCCTGGCTGTAACTCTGACTTTTTTACACTGGGTAGAGGCACCCGTCAAGGTTGTCCTCTTTCCCCCCTTCTATTTGCGCTGGTGTTGGAACCCTTAGCTATAGCAATTAGGTCACATCCGGATATTTCTGGCTATCCATTGTTAGTCTCAAACTTCAAGATATGCATGTATGCTGACGATGTTATGCTCTTTCTTACCAACCCATTAACCTCATTGCCAATTTATGTGCTGTTTTGAATGATTTTGCTATAGTGTTGGGTCTTACTGTTAATTTTGCTAAATCGGCGATTATGCCTGTTAATGTTCCTGATTCCCTAAGTGCATCTCTCTGCAGCTTCTTCCCGTTTTGTTGGGTTACGGACCGGATTTCTTATTTGGGTATCAATCTCACTCCTAAATACTCAGATATGTTTGCTGCTTACTATCCTCCATGTGTATCACGTCTTTCCACTTTATTAAAAATTTGGCATGGTTGCCCTATTTCTTTTCTGGGTAGAGTCACGGCGGTCAAAATGAATATTCTACCCAAGTTACTCTATCTTTTTAGAGCACTCCCAGTCTCGAAAACATTTTTGGATCACTTTCAGTGGACTTCTAGCACCTTCATTTGGAGGAATAGGCGCCCACGTTTTGCCTCCTCTGTTTTATACCACTCCCAACGATAGGTGGTCTTGGCCTTCCTAATTTTTGGTTATACTATCTCTCGGCCCGTTTTGCACAATTATCTCAATGGGCAACTATTAACTCCCAGATTACATGGATTAAACTTGAATCTCAGTCAATACGCCCTTATTATTTACCGGGCATATTGTGGTCTGAGATTTCCCTTCGATCGCTCACTTTTCATAACTCTATAGTAACCCACTTATTGATGCTTTGGTCCAAATGTAAACTGAAATTTAATTTAGTCATCTTTCCCTTTAGGTGTCTCATTCTTTGGAGATCCAACATTCATCACTGCTTTCTCTGCTCCTCAGGCTTTTCGCTGGTGGTATGACCGATCTTTTATCACCTTTGATATGTTATGTGAGCTCTTTGATGTTCCTCTCCGGGAATACCATCGTTATCGACAGATCAGACATTTTTTTAACACACATTTTGGCCTTACACCCTCTTCCCCAATTTCATTTTTTGAACGTGTCTGTCAGGGCCTGGACTTGAACCTGGGACTTCTACTGTGTCAGGCAGTAACTCTACTCACTGAGCTACCTGGGATGCTGGACAACACTTTGCCTCATCTATTGGATAATCCTGCCTTGTGCCTTGTTTGCTCTTGAACCTTGAACTCCTTGCTCCTCCCATTAACTTCCTATATAAGCCATGTCCTTGGACTTCCTCCTTGCCAGATTATTGTGCCTTTCCAGCCAATATCCTGCTACTGTTCCTGCTGCTGTCTACACCTCCGCTACTGACCTTTGGCTTGTTCCTGACCACGATTGATCTGCTACCATTTGTGACCGACCCTTGGCTTGTGACCGACTCTGCTTTCGTCTGATCCCTAACCTGTTGATCCGCTATTGGTTCCCAGTCTGCTCATTCCCTGGTGGGGTGATCCTGAGATCTGCGACCTGGTATTAACACGCAGCCCAATCCATCTCCACCATTAGGAGCTCTGGTGAATACCGGTTAATACTTAGACCCCGCACCTCAGGTGAGCCTGCGTCATTCCCAGGGGGATCCGCTGGTGTACCTATCCTGCTGGTTCCCGGTAAGCCTTTTACTGCTATAGCAACTGGTCTCTGAACCTGACCTTACACCGTGACAGTGTCTGTCATGACTCTCCTAGGGGTAAAGGTCTTATCTCTGACTTCTATCACCATTTTTTGCTCTGTTACTCTTCTACGCCCCTCTTGTATAGACGAACATTGGAAGAGGATAGTGGTTCTTTTTCGGAGGAGGATTGGGATTCTATGGTGGATAACATCTGTAAGTGTTCTAGATCTATTTCTGTACTTGAGACGGCCCTTAAGGTTCTCACAAGATGGAATTATACTCCATCTAGATTGCATGTGCTGTTCCCACAGACATCTCCCTTATGTTTCAGGGGTTGTGGTCATACAGGCACCTTGGTGCATATTTCTTGGGACTGCCCAATGGTGGCTACTTCACTGGTGGGCTCTCCACTCTGTTCTTACAGATTTGTCTTCTGGGTGCTCCTATCCCTGGGGTCTCTAATGCTGATATAAGAGTGATACATACCATTTGTATCGCTACTTTATGGGCTATTGCTTTGAACTGGAAGTCCAATTCTGTACCCCTGCTATCTGTTTTGCACAGAGTTGATGCTGTGATGCTTATGGAGCGGATTCACTATATTTTGTTGGATAAAATGCACTTGTTTGATAAAAAATGGGAATCATGGAAGACTTATAGACATATACTACACGACTGACTCTATGTCATGTGAAGGTTGATTGACATACTGTTGACAGTTGTATCTCTCAACCTATTTTGTCAATTCATTTTCATGTACTTATAAATACTTTTCATTTTCTCTATCTTAATTTTCCTACATTACTTAACTTGTCAGCATTGTACTTTAATGTAAGTGCTTTATCTTTGTTTTGTGCACTGTCTGCACATACTGTATTTTGCTGTTTATCCTTGCAAAAATAAAAACATTTGTAAACAAAAAAAAAAGGAAAGTGAACAGACTACAATGAGGGGAGTTGGTGAGTTTGTGGAACAAAGAGATATTGGCTATGAAGTGGAGGGACAAACGAGAGATCTATATGCTCTCATCAATTCACAATGACACCCATATGTAAATCACCAGAAGGAATGGCACAATCCAAAAACCAGAATGTGTCCATGATTATAATTTGTTCATGCGGGAGAGTTGACTTCAATGATCACATGATCCAGCCCTACCTCGCTGTAAGAAGAACCCACCATTGGTACAAAAAAATCTCCATTTATTTTTTCAATTTGGCCATTTATAATTTATGTGTGATCTACCGCAAATCCACTGACACCCCCATATACTTTCTTCATTATCAGGAGGAAATGGTCACTTTTGTATGCTAGAGTCCCACCAGAATGTCTTTGCTCAGATGCAGTGAGAAGACTCCATGAACACCATTTTCCCGAAAAATTCCCTCCCAGAGAAAGATGTAAAATCATGTTGGGTGTGCTCCACCAGTTTTTATTGTCCCCAGTGTCCTTTCCAACCAGGCTTCTGCATAGGTGACTGTTTCTGCTGTTACCATACTTCTCTACAATATTAGTGAAGTATGGCAAATTTAATTCTGAATTCCTGCCATTTGCCTTCACACTCCTCATGGCTCTTCCTTCTCCTGACCTGACCACACTTCTGCCTGCCACCTAAACTGACCATACCACTGCCTGCTCTGGAACTGACCTTGGCCTGTTTATTGACAATGCCTCTGCTTGCCATCTGAACTATCAACCATGTTTCTGCCTTCCATCTGAACTGATCTTGGCTTGTTAATTGACCATGTTTTTTGCCTGCCGCTTGGACTGATCTTCTGCTTTGGTACTGTAGTAGTAGGATTCAAGATAACAGAGGGGTCTCACATATGTGAGGGGAGAAAACAAAGTTTTTGGTTTTCTCCGGGTTTTGTAATTTCCAGAAAACGGTCTGTTAGTCTGGAGGCTTCGAAGAGATTGGGTGGGACGAAGCCACTACCCTTTTGCCCAGGTCTTACCTGACCAAGGCCCTAAGCCTGATATTTCTGCCTGCTGCTGACTTACTGCCATCATGCCTCTGCCTGCCGCATGAACTGACCACACCTCTGCCTGCTACCTGTACTATGGACCATGTTCCTGCCTACTATCAGGACCAATATTTTGGTTGTGCTGACCAGGTCTCTGCCCGGTCAATTCCTTTGGCTGCTGCTGACCACATCTCTGCATGATGCCTGGAACAATGCTTTGGCTATGCTGACAATATCTGTGCCTGATGCCTGTTACTGACTATGGACAATATACCTGCCTGCTGCCTGGACAATTCCTTTTGATGTCACTGATCACGCCAGTGCCTGCTGCCTGGACCAATGTTCTCCTCTGTGGACAACTGCACTACTAAAACCACAAGTAATCTTTTGTTTAAGCTTTGCTCAGCAGAATGTATTTTGGGGTGTAATTCTTCGTATGTACATGCTATGTGTTAGGAATGTGAAGGGCCTTCAAAAATTATAGGTTGTCAGGAAATTAGATGTGTAATTTATGTCCATAGAACACCTGACAGTGCTAGTTGGATATTGAGTCTCTGTATGTGGCCAGGCTGTGAAAAAGTCTCACACATGAGGTAGTGCCATACTCAGGAGGAGTTGCAGAATGTATTTTGGGTGTATTTTTTGTTATTTACATGCAATGTGTGCAAATATCTTAGAAATGGAAAAGTTTGTGTAAATAAAACATTTTTTCATTCTCTTTCCACATATTCCGAAAACTTGTGGAAAAAAATTACATTTTCAAAAGACTAATTATCCCTCACAGAATATATGTTGGGGTGTTTGCTTCTCAAAATGGGGCCATTTTGTAGGTAATTCAATTGTCCTTTGGCTTCAGGGCCTTCAAAAGTGTAATAGGTAGTCAAGATATTAGATGTGTAATTTATGTCCCTAGAACACCTGTTGGTGCTCCTGGTATGTTGGACCTCTCTATGTGGCCAAGTTGTGGAAAAGTCTCAAACATGTGGTATTGCCATACTCAGGAGGAGTATCAGAATTTATTTTGGGGTGTATTTTTTGGTATGTACATGCTATCTGTTAGAAATACCTTTTTAAATGGACAACTTTGTGTCAAAAAAAATATGTTTTCATTTTCTTTCCACATATTCCAAAACCGTTTGGAAATAAATTACATGTTCAAAAGACTCATTATGCCTCATAGAATATATGTTGGGGTGTTTTTTTGTGGGTAAATTCCATTGTCCTGGTACTTCAGGGCCTTCAAAAGTGTAATAGGTTGTCAAGATATTAGATGTATAATTTATGTCCCTAGAACACCTGATGGTGCTCCTTGCATGTTGGGATTCTCTATGTGGCCTATGGAAAAGTCTCACACATGTGGTATTACCATATTCAAGAGGAGTAGCAGAATGTATTTTTGGGGTGTATTTTTGGTATTTACATGCTATGTGTTAGAAATATCTTATAAATGGACAATGTTGTGTAAAAAAAAAAAAAATAATTCTCATTTTCTTTCCACATATTCCGAAAACGTTTGGAAAAAAATGACGTTTAAAAGACTCATTATGCCTCATAGAATATAGGTTGGGGCGTTTGCTTCTCAAAATTAAGTCATTTTGTGGGTAAGGTCAAGATATTAGATGTGTAATTTATGTCCCTAGAACACCTGATGGTGCTCCTTGCATGTTGGGACTCTATGTGGCCAGACTCTGGAAAAGTCTCACACATGTGGTGTCGCCATACTCGGGTGTAGCAGAATGAGTTTTGGGGTGTAGTTGCAAGTATGCCTGTGCTGTGTCTGAGAAATAACTTGTTAATATGACAATTTTGATAAAAAAAATCATTTTCCAAAGAATTATGGGGAAAAAATACAACTTCAAAAAACTCACCATGACTCTTACTAAATACTGTGGAATGTCTTTTTTCCAAAAAGGAGTAATTTGGGGGGTATTTGTACTGTCCTGGCATGGCAAGGGCCTCAAGAAATGAGATAGGCCATCAGTACATCAGATGTGAACAAGCGTGATCAATTTTCAGAGATTGGTACCATAGCTTGTAGACGCTATAGTTTTCACACAGACCAAATAATATACACTGATTTGGGTTATTTTTACCAAAGAAATGTAGCAGTATAAATTTTGGTCATTATCATTCAAAGTGTGAGAGCACTGAAAGCTTAAAATTGGCCTGGGCAGGAAGGGGGTATAAGTGCCCAGTAGGCAAGTGGTTAATATCTGAGGTAATGAACTTATTGTCTGTTGCAACCATGGTTATAGTGCAATCTTGAAGAGAAAGAAACCAATTATTAGAATGGGCTAACAGTTTCTCATTTGTATGTATAATAACTACTGCTGTCGTTTCAGTATGTATATAATAGCAGGATTTTTATATCAATAAATTGGTAGAATGCATAGAAAAAAAAGGTTCATAATTGTAAATTGCTGTTTTGACAACATGAAGTAATAAAGAGCAACACTAAAAAAGAAAACATGCTTTTCATTGGATATGCATGCCTATATCTGAGGCAGTAATGAGTTTATTGCCCATAGCCATGTTTACAGTGCAATCTGTTATAGGAAAAGAAAAATCAGAATGTGGTTGGAATGGCCAATTTCCTACTTGTGGTGGTTTCAATGCTCATACATACAGTTGCAACCTTTTGATAGGATGTTGGTAGAACAATTTGATTAGCATTGAAAAAAAAAAAAGAAAAAAAGAAACACACAAAGCAACATTTGCTTATCCCATACCCAGAGCATATTTTTGCTTTTTATTTTCACAGGAAGCAAAGAAATAAACAGTGATCTGTGCACAGAAATATTACAGGGAAACAGTATTGACAAGGAGTATTTCCAGTAATATCCATACACAAGAGCATATGAAGAATGTTTTATAATGCTAATCTTTTTTTTACATTTTTGGCACAGGGTTGAAACACAAAGTAAATACTGAGAGAATGAACCTGCCATTGCTGATCTCTTAACCACTTCCTTTGGTGGTGTTTAATCACCACAGGGTGTTTTATTTTTTGCTAAATAAATGAAAAAAGACTAAAAATGTAGAAAAATGCGTTTTCTTCTATGTATTATTTGTTTCTATTGTAAAATTTAGCAAATTACAATTGTCCTTCATATATTTAGGCCAAAATGTATTATGCTACATTTCTTTGGTGAAAAAACCCAAAGCAGTATTTATTATTTAGTCTGTAGCAAAGTTATACAGCCCACAAACTATGGTATATACAGTCAGGTCCATAAATATTGGGACATCGATGCAATTCTAACATTTTTTGGCTCTATACACCACCACAATGGATTTGAAATGAAAAGAACAAGATGTGCTTTAACTGCAGACTGTCAGCTTTAATTTGAGGGTATTTACATCCAAATCAGGTGAACGGTGTAGGAATTACAACAGTTTGCATATGTGCTTCCCACTTGTTAAGGGACTAAAAGTAATGGGACAGAATAATAATCATAAATCAAACTTTCACTTTTTAATACTTGGTTACAAATCCTTTGCAGTCAGTTACAGCCTGAAGTCTGGAACGCATAGACATCACCAGACGCTGGGTTTCATCCCTGGTGATGCTCTGCCAGGCCTCTACTGCAACTGTCTTCAGTTCCTGCTTGTTCTTGGGGCATTTTCCCTTCAGTTTTGTCTTCAGCAAGTGAAATGCATGCTCAATCAGATTCAGGTCAGGTGATTGACTTGGCCATTGCATAACATTCCACTTCTTTCCCTTAAAAAACTCTTTGGTTGCTTTTGCAGTCTGCTTTGGGTCATTGTCCATCTGCACTGTGAAGCGGCGTCCAATGAGTTGTGAAGCATTTGGCTGAATATGAGCAGATAATATTGCCCGAAACACCTCAGAATTCATCCTGCTGCTTTTGTCAGCAGTCACATCATCAATAAATACAAGAGAAGCAGTTCCATTGGCAGCCATACATGCCCACGCCATGACACTACCACCACCATGCTTCACTGATGAGGTGGTATGCTTAGGATCATGAGCAGTTCCTTTCCTTCTCCATACTCTTCTCTTCCCATCACTCTGGTACAAGTTGATCTCGGTCTCATCTGTCCATAGGATGTTGTTCCAGAACTGTGAAGGCTTTTTTAGATGTCGTTTGGCAAACCCTAATCTGGCCTTCCTGTTTTTGAGGCTCACCAATGGTTTACATCTTGTGGTGAACCCTCTGTATTCACTCTGGTGAAGTCTTCTCTTGATTGTTGACTTTGACACACATACACCTACCTCCTGGAGAGTGTTCTTGATCTGGCCAACTGTTGTGAAGGGCGTTTTCTTCACCAGGGAAAGAATTCTTCGGTCATCCACCACAGTTGTTTTCCGTGGTCTTCCGGGTCTTTTGGTGTTGCTGAGCTCACCGGTGCGTTCCTTCTTTTTAAGAATGTTCCAAACAGTTGTTTTGGCCACGCCTAATGTTTTTGCTATCTCTCTGATGGGTTTGTTTTGTTTTTTCAGCCTAATGATGGCTTCACTGATAGTGACAGCTCTTTGGATCTCATCTTGAGAGTTGACAGCAACAGATTCCAAATGCAAATAGCACACTTGAAATGAACTCTGGACCTTTTATCTGCTCATTGTAATTGGGATAATGAGGGAATAACACACACCTGGCCATGGAACAGCTGAGAAGCCAATTGTCCCATTACTTTTGGTCCCTTAACAAGTGGGAGGCACATATGCAAACTGTTGTAATTCCTATACTGTTCACCTGATTTGGATGTAAATGCCCTCAAATTAAAGCTGACAGTCTGCAGTTAAAGCACATCTTGTTCTTTTCATTTCAAATTAATTGTGGTGGTGTATAGAGCCAAAAATGTTAGAATTGTGTTGATGTCCCAATATTTATGGCCTGACTGTATCTGAAAATTGATCAGACCTGATCTACTGACATATCTTGAGGCCCAAAAAAGTCAGCACATTACAAATATCCTCCAAATCATTTGGAAAGTAGACAGTCCAAGGTATTTTGTAAAAGGTATGGCATGTTTTTCTAAGTTGTCATTTTTTTTTCACAATTTTTTTGAAAATTAAGAAATTGAAAAATAAATTACAATTTTTTTTTAACATACTGTCACCAGTGCACTACAGCGTGTGGCAGTGATCAGGGACTCTGACTAGAGCCAGTGCGAAAAAAAAATGATTTTTAAAATTTTTGTTGTTTTATTACTTTTTTCCTTTTTTTTTTTTTACAATTCATTTTATAAACTCACTGTGACCAGAGCAATATAATGTTATCAAAGTAACATTGTACTACTCCAGGGAAGTTATCAGGATTTTATTTTTTTTTACACATTATGATTGCTTATAGCAGTGAATTTCATTGCTATAAGCAAGCATTTTACTGAATTAAATAGATTCATTCGGTTTGTTTTGCTGTGATTAGCTGTGATTGGCCACATCTAATCACATGGTACAGGTGGGCTGTGATTGTCCCTGTCTGTACCATATGACCACTGTGACCAATCACAGCTAACAACACAATTGTAACAATGAATAGCATGAATCAAAGCCATTTATTGTTTACAATTGTCATATGATCTGCTGTGATTAGTCACAGCAATCACATGGTACCAGCAGTGGACTGTCAGCTGGTGGCATATTGAGCCCGCAGCATGGCCCGTTCTGGAAGGGGGTCATATGACGTCTACCAGGAACACGGAAAGTCCTGCCTGGCCATCAAATTGCTATAGGCCAGGCGGGATGTGGTTAAACCAGGCTTTAATAACTGCCCAGGTGCACAGGAGCATAGGCTTAAAAAAAGTAGCCATTTTTTAGAAAAATCAAGTTACGTACAAAATTGTATAATCACCAAGGTTTTTCCCCTTTCATGACTATGGCATTGATTTTGCAACTCAGCACTGTGCTACTTTAACTGGCAATTGTGCAGTCATGCAAAGCTGTTTGGAAATCAAATTTTTATCATTTTTTTCTCCACACAAATAGAGGTCACTTTTTGAGGTATTTGCTTTTTGTGAAAGTTATAGCGTTTATGGTACGGTATGATAACTTTGTTATATATACAGTATTTGATCCTGATGTGCTGATGGCCTCATTTCTTGAGGACCTAAAATTCCAGGACAGTACAAATTCCCCTCAAATTACCCCCTTTTGGAAATTTGACAGTCTGAGGCATATAGTAAGAGGCATGGCAAGTTTTTTGAAGTTGTAATTTTTTTGTCACTTTTTTGAAAATTAAGAAATTGAATAAAAATATATTTTTTTTAAATTTTTGTGTACTGTCGCCAAAGCAGTACAGCTTCATCATATGACTGATGTGTCAGTGATCAGGGACTCCGACTGGTGACAGCATGTTAAAAAAAATACATGATTTTTTATTCAATGTTTTAAAACATTTTTTTACTTTTTTTTTTTTTTTACACTTTGCTGTTACAATGATGATCATTTTCAATGGTTATAACTGGGTTAACCATTCATGACAGCTGTGATCACTAGTGATCTGTAATTGCCTACAGCTAATCACATGGTACAGGGTGCTGTGATTGGTCCAGGCATCATGCGATAGCTGTGGGCCAATTACAGTATAGTCAATACAGCTGTCATGAAAGAATTCATTCATAACCTCTTTGTTGACATTGTGAACATTTGATTGCATAGCAATCAAATGATCACCTGTCCCAGAGTACCAGGATCCATATTCCGCTGTGGTCGCAGGGAGAGGGGGGACATGTATGCTGCGTGCCCCCCTTAGCCCAAGCAGGCAAAATGAAGTACATGTTTATGATTTTGCCTGCAAGTGCAGACCTCCTTCAGGATATATACTGTGTATTATGGCTGGTTGGCAAGTGGATATCCAGACACAACTTAAAAAATGGACTGTTTATTTCAAAATCAGGCAGTTGGAAACCCTATTAGCAATGTTGCTGGTACAACAAAATCCAACAAAAACCAGAATGTGGATTAAAAACAGGGCAAATGGACAAATGGGTACAGTTACAGTGTTGATATTCCTCCGTTCTTTTTGAATAATCTGTGTACTGTAATCTTATAATTCCTTCTATCTCCTTTTCATGCTTTCACAGCTGAAAGAATGATATGTTAAGTAATATTATTCTGACCTCTGGCATACCACAATAAACTAGCTAAAACAAAATCTGAATGCTTATTAAAGAATTTGAACACGAATGACCTTAGCACGCCATCAAGCTAATCATGCAGTAGGTAAATATTTTAAACTAAGAACATTTACAAAGTTTCATGCATTTCTACAGCATGTTTCCATAGCAACGGACATCGTCTCCCTATCACAGACAGGATTCTGTAGACATTGCTATAATTTGCTCTTTGGACATGTAACGGCTTTTGGAACAGATGCCAAAAATTCACTGTTGAGAATATCAAACATTATGTTCCACTGATGTAGACATTCTATCATTTTATACTTAAATTACTGAAAGTTTTCATTTGTTGGGTTTCCCAAAAAGTACAGAAGTGACCTCTAAGCTGATGACTTATTTTAAAGTAGATACATTAATTTGGTATTATAAAAGTGTCCAGCATAAATAATACTATAAGGCTGTGAATATAAAAGTATTGACCTCCTGTAATTGTTTCTGTCACCAGGAAATTATTCATTTTGTATGAGTATGCCATACAATATGGCTGCTATGCCCAAAGGCTTAATAGCAATATATAAGGATACCAACAGAATGACTTGCGCACAAACGTTTTAAATGCAGTAACCCATAGCTACCAAACACAATACAATTTACATACACACATTGATTGGACTGATGTACTAAAGGAGTAAAGGCTGTTCACTTGCCAAAGTGAATGTTTACTTTCAAAGGTACATGCTTATGGAACTGCAACTGACAGCTTCTTAAAGCCAACGTAGCCAGTAACCACATGTAAACTATAATTAGTAAATACACAAATAAATGCACAACTTAAAGAATTTATTTAAAAAAATGGCTGTGACAATATTATTGTTTGTGCACCAAAAGTCGAGCCCTTGTGGAATAGCTCTTTCAATAACAAAAAAAAGGATACATACATACAATACAAGTCATAGTGCCCAGACTTCAAAATAAATAGAATGAAACAGATTTTGGTAGTTCCCAGATCTACCATAAAAACAAATAAAAATGAGAATGTATCAAAAAAATTCCTGTTTCCACGGAAGCTAACCAACCAAACCTTCCCTTGGTATTCAGAATTCAAGCTGAGAAATTGGTTTAATGTTTTTCATAAACTATAGATCATCATGGAAAATGCATTTATTTAGTCTATATATATATATATATATTTACACATATAATGTACATACATACACACTAGGGGCGTTCAAGTCAAACCAGGACTTTTGAGTTTCTATAATGAAAGAACATATTTCATGGAGTAGAAACTGCATTTATTTTTTGACACTCTCTCATGCTACATTTAAACACTTGTCCCAGGGTTTAACTAATGCCTAGAAAGCTTCCTCATAGAAAGATTTGTTAGTACGACTGAACCATCCTTGGACAGCCTGCTTCACTTCGTCATCAATGCTGAAATGCTGACCTCTGAGGAACTTTTTTAGGGGTCCAAACAGGTGAAATCACTCAAAGCAAGGTGTAAGGGGGATGTGGCAATACCTCCCAGACAAGTTTCTGTAATGCGCACGTAGTGCGGTGAGCAGTATGAGCTTGTGCGTTGTCCTGGAGAAACAGAACAGCCTTAGTGATCAAACCAGGCCACTTTTTCCACAGACTCTTCTGTGCCAGTCAAAAGTGGAAAGCTGTCTTGGTACCCAGTGTGCGCTAGCTTTTAAAAAATGAAAATGTTTGTGAATGATTGTGTTCACTGTTCCCACAGAAAGATTTGTCTCTTGTGCAATTTCACAACAGGTTATGTGTTGATTATCCGGGATCAGGACTTTTGCTTGCTGAATGTTCACAGGAATGACTGCTGTGATCAGGGAACCACCACGGCCTGGATTGTCACTGATGGACATACGGCCATCTTTGAAACATTTACACTATTCAAATGTCTTACTGCGGCTGAGTGTCTCATCACCGTACTATGCTTGAAGTCTTCGGTAGATATCAGTGGGTTTTACACCTTAGTTCACAAGAAATTTCATTACTATATGCTGTACCATGCATGCACTAACACTGTTGTCTGCCATCTTGATTAATGGTCTGTGAACTGGCCCGTGACATGTGCGCCGCCTATAATAGGACACACTTGCCACATACTACTGCGTGTAGTACCACCACGCTAGCATCCCGTTTTATAACTGTAAAATTAAAAGTCCTGGTTTGGCTTAAACACCCCTCGTATAGATATACAGTGGGGCAAAAAAATATTTAGTCAGCCACCAATTGTGCAAGTTCTCCCACTTAAAAAGATGAGAGAGGCCTGTAATTGGCATCATAGGTAGACCTCAACTATGAGAGACAAAATGAGAAAAAAAATCCAGACAATCACATTGGCTGATTTGGAAAGAATTTATTTGCAAATTATGGTGGAAAATAAGTATTTGGTCACCTACAAACAAGCAAGATTTCTGGCTCTCACAGACCTGTACCTTCTTCTTTAAGAGGCTCCTCTGTCCTGCACTCATTACCTGTATCAGTGGCACCTGTTGGAACTTGTTATCAGTATAAAAGACACCTGTCCACAACCTCAAACAGTCACACTTCAAACTCAGATATTCAACATAATTTTTTTTATCTGTCAGTGCTAACTATCACAATGAAGAGATGCAGAAACCATTCAATTGATCTGCAATAAAGCATTAGCACTATAACTATTCAGGAGATGATGGATGGCAATCCAACACAAACTTTTTGAATCATTTCATATGTGTGGTACCCCTCTACAGCCCAGTGGAGTCTAAGGATCAGCTGTATAAAAGTGTACATGTACAGTACATGCAATTTCACATACCATGCTCAGTTGCTACAGAGGCCAGTCATTTAAATATTTTTAGATGAAAACTACATCCTATATACAGTATATGCATGGATAAAGCCAAGAAAAGTCCTTTCATTTTATGTGATCACCATACTAGATGCTCTAATGTAAGGATAACAGCAAACGTAGTCAAGTCCATAAATTACATAGCTGCACATGTGACCATAACTTACAAATTAGTGCTGATAAATTACATTTGAATTTAAGAATGGTCACCCTCCTAAATGTTGACAAACTGTGTAAGCAAACACCATGACAAAGAGTGAAGGGATGATGAGCTCTTTTGTAAAAGATCTGACAGTTGTGACAGAAGAGCTGGGGTAGAGGTTTTAAATAGGCTACTTTATCCAATCAGATCAGGAGACACAGGTCCTCCAAACTAAAACAGGTAGATGTGCAGAAAGATAGAATACTGAATTAACATATGGGAGATATTAAGACTGTTCCACCCCACACCACTGCATTTATTTTTTATACCTAAGATCCTCATAAAACTCTGTCAATATATGGTAAAATACCCATCAACTATGCTCTGTTCCATATTTTACGAGCTGCTATTATTTTTGATTTTTAACCACTTGTGTTTTCAGTTATATTTGAATTGTCAGCTGATGTGCAGAGGATGATGTCAATTTAATATAAATATGTGACGCAGGTATTAGCTGCACAGTTTAAATGTAAAATTATACTTCCTCTCTGGCTACAGCAGCCCTCTCAGATGAACATAGATCATAGACTAGCCATTTGCCACGTTGTACAGCTAATGTACAAAAACAGACTAATAGATTTGCTTTCTTTCACTGAATTTCTGTGGGAGACGTGAGATGCAATTCAGGTCAAACCCAATACATATTTTGTGTATTTTCACACAATTGTATTGGAAGGTTGAAAAAAAATGCATGCTCAATAAATGGTTTTGTTTAAAGTGATTCTGAAGGCTTAAATAAAAATAAACAAAAAACAAACATGCATATACTTACCTGCTGTGTGCAGTGGTTTTGCACAGAGCAGCCTGGACTACCTTTTTTGAGTCCCCCGCCTGCGCTCCTGGCCCCTCCCAGGCACCGTTGCTGTCTCAGCCAATGAGGAGAGAGAGGCCCGGGATAGCTGAGACTCCAGTGCATATTGCTGGATCGAGAGGGGGCTTGAGTGAGTATTAGGGGGGACTGGGGGGGATTCTGCACACAGTAGGTTTTTTACCTTCATGCATAGAATGCATGAAGGTAAAAAACTTTGAGCCTTTGCAAACAATCTAAGTTGTGAGGCATTTTGCTCTCACTTAGTGTATGTTTGTTAGCCAGATTCTAAAACTGATGTGGCATTCTGAACAGATTCAAAAGCGAATATAATAAAAATAGTTTGGCAGTTTTTTTTTTATCACTTTTTCATATGCTAGGACACGACCAATCTGTAGCATGTTACTTTACTGTTGTCTAAAACAAAATAAAATAAAAAAGCACTTTTAGGAAGATATTAGACCATTGGCTGCATTAAACTACATGTGTTGTCTTTTAACAAACTAATATATATTTCTGTTTTTCGATGTATTTATTTTTGAGAGGAGTAGTGTTATGGTATAGTTATAGTTTTTTTTTCTTTTCTTTGGGAGCTTGGACATATGCGTTTAGCAACTAAAATTATTTTATTGATCTCATGGAAGTTTCCACACATAGCAAGCTACTTAACAAAAATGCTCCAATTTTTGGATGCGAATAAAACACTTAATAGCAGTCATTAGAGAAACCGCAAACAGCTCTCATGCAGACTTTTTTCCCCATTCACACTTTTCAGAGTGAGTCTCAATAAAAGGTGTGCACTAATCCACTTGTCAGCAGCAAGCACTAGTTTTTTGTGGAGCTCAGGATAAATGAACATAAAGAGCTTTCAACTTCTTTCAGCTACACATCTTTCCTCCAAATGGAAATGATGCAAGGTATGACTGTGACCTTATGATATTATTAGCCTCACAATGACTCCATGGCCCTGATTTACTAATGTGCCTAGGCACATTTCCATGGACTAATGATTGATTTGATAATGCTGGTTTGCACTCCGCCCCCTTTTGGGAAGGATTTGTCAAGCCAAGAGCTGAGAGAGAGAGAGGATTTAAAAAAAAAAAAAAAAAAATAATGGCATGGAGTCCCCCTCCAAATCCATAACAGACCCTTATCTGAGTATGCAGATACCGCATGCCTTCAAAGATTTATTTCCTTTGTTGAGTTGCCTACTTGGTTCACACTAGATGCTATTTAAAATTGTGCTTTTTGTTGGCAATTTCACCGTGTTTTCTGTAGATTTACCAATGAGTTATTGCATTTTCAATTGTGTTTTGCATTGCGATTTCTATTGTAGTCTATATGTGAAATTGCTACAAAATGGAGAAAAAGTTAGACAAGAACTACTTTTGAAATTGTGCTACAGCAAATCGTGTATGTTAGACGACTCACATCCACATTCATTAGATCCGATAGCAGGTACAATTTTAATTCCCAAATCGCACCTGAAATTGCACACCCTGGATATGACTTGGCATGCGATTTGCATGCCCTGTGATTTGCAAATGGTATGCCAAATTGCACCCAATGTGACCGGGGGCTAACACCACAGTTACATCTAATCCGATTTGGAAATTGGGCAACTTACAGTGAAGTCACATGATTTCAAAATCAGATTGGATGTGAATGGAGCCTATAGTAGACAATATGGTGCGACTTGGCCTACGATTTGCAAGTTGCCTGGCATGCAATTCGCATGCCAAATTGCACCCCATGTGACTGGTGGCCACCCTGGTCACATCAAAGCGGATTTTGCAGTGGTGCGACTTACACTATGGTCACATCATGTGACTTACAGTGAAGTCGCATGATTTCAAAGTTGGGGGACATGCTGATTTAAAGTGCGAATTACAAGACATCTGACACAGATCTCTCTACAAATCGCATGAAAAGTAGTGTATTCATTACTTTAGAAATCGTTGCGGCTCCAACCAAGTTTGAACCACACCAATATGGAGCATCTAGCCCGTTTGGAGTTCCATAGGAATTTATTTAGAATTTTTTGCAGTGTAGAGAAGAAAGAGGAGGGTATAGGAATAGGTAGTGTACGGAAGATATATAATATTTTAGGTAATATACACATTTTGATAGTAGCTATTCTGCCTAACATTGATAGAGTGGTTGTACGTAAGTTCTTAATCTCCCGCGGAATTGTGTCAAGTAACGGTTTAAGATTGGCTGCGTAGAGCTGGTTGGTTTTAGGAGTTAGTTTAATTCCCAGATAGGGTATATTATGTGGTTCCCATTTAAAAGGGAATCGTTTTGTAAGCAGGGTTTGGGTCGGGGCAGGGGTGTAAAGGTTTAAGATAGAGGACTTGGGTTCGTTAAGTTTATAATATGAAACATCTGCATAGGCATGTATGTGTGAGCGTATTGAAATAAGCGATTTATAGGGGTTTGTGATCATTAATATAATGTCGTCTGCAAAAAGACTGATTTTGTATTCATGCTTGAGAAATTTAATTCCCGAGAAATTGGGGTCATTCCTAAGGTTGGATGCTAGTGGTTCGATGAGTAAAGCAAAGATTATGGGGGAGAGAGGGTAACCTTGTCTAGTGCCGTTAGAGATTTGGAATGGTTGTGAGAGCGTGCCATTGGTGAGGACTCTAGCTGAGGGTTTGGAGTATAAGGATAGAATTGCTGACAGCATCCAGTCCGTGATTCCGAATTTTTGGAGAGTAAGAGTCATAAATTGCCAGTGAATGCGGTCAAATGCTTTTTCTGCGTCAAGTGAAAGGAGGAGTGAGGGTTGGTTGTTTGATTCAAGATGGTGTAATAGTGATATAATTTGTCGAGTCGCGTCAGGAGCTTGTCTACCTGGTATGAATCCTACTTGGTCAGAATGGATTAGCGTGGGAAGGTATGGGAGCAGTCGTTGAGCTATTATCTTGGCATAAATTTTTAGGTCTGTGTTTAGTAATGAAATTGGTCTGTAATTCTGAACTAATTGAGGGTCTTTGCCCGGTTTAGGGATAGTGGAGATTATTGATTGTAGCATGTCAGGGGGAAATTGCCCTTTAGAAGCGACATAGTTATAGAGATCAGATAGGTGTGTTTTGAGATTGGACGTGAACGTTTTATAAAATTCATTGGTAAAGCCGTCGTTACCCGGTGATTTATTCATGGGAAGTTTCTTAATGGCATTCTCGATCTCTGTGGGAGAAATTGGCACAGAGATAGAGGCTAATTGGGAAGGCATAAGATGGGGGAGATCGGTATGACGTAGGAAATGTTCGATCGACGTGTTTGTAGGCTGGGTCGTGTTTGCGTCATCCTTAATATTGTATAGAGATTGGTAGTAGCACGCAAATGCGTTAGCAATATCTTGTGGGTTGGACAATGAAACACTTGAAATTGGGTGTTGAACCTTCGCGATTTTGTTTTAAGCCGTTTTTGTGTAATGGTTTTGACAAGGAGAGAGTTTGCTTTGTTACCCAGCGCATAGAATTGGGATTTCGTTTTTTGGAGGTTCATATCATAAGTGTGTAATAGGATGGAGCGTAGTGTATTCCTATCTCGGTTTAAAGCCGCGGTTGTAGCGGGGTTCGGATTTTGTTTATTAGAATCTGCGTTCCGGCGTATGGAAGTTGGGAGTTGGTCAATTTGCTGGGATCGTTGTTATTTAAGGCGAGAATTTAATTGAATGAGGATACCTCTCATATAAGCTTTATATGTTAACCATAATGTAGTAATAGAAATGTCCGGGGTGGTGTTGGTTTCAAAAAAGAGGTGATGGGCATCCAGAATAAATTTCTGGTTTTCCGGATGATTCAAAAGAGTAGAATTTAGTCTCCAAATAGGTGGGATCGCTGATCGTCGGCAATCGTCCAAGGATATGGTGATCGGTGCATGGTCAGACCATGTTATAATTCCAATGTTGGATGATAAAACGTGTTGCAACGTCCATTTGTCGGTTAGAAACATGTCAATTCTAGAGTACGAGAGATGTGGAGGTGAAAAGTAGGTGTAGTCTCTTTCTGTACCATGTTGACATCTCCAGATGTCATATAGATCATGGTCGTGTAGGAAGCGGTTGAGGTCAAGATTAATGGATTTCTTTTTAGAAGAGGAATCTAAGAGTGAATCGCTAAGAACATTGAAGTCTCCGCCAATGATGAGTCTGCCTTGTTTGTGTTGGGAGATAAGGGTGTAGAGTTTATGATAAAATCTTATTTGCTTGTTGTTCGGACCGTAAACGTTCACCAAAGTGTAAGTGATCTCATTGATTTGGCATATCAAGATAATATATCGACCTTGTGGGTCGATTACAGTGGAAGTAGGTTGGAAAGAGAGAGCGTCATTAACGGCAATAATTACCCCGTTTTTCTTTTTCGTGTTCGTTGCCAAGAATAGCTGTGAGAATCGGTGCAGATAAAGTTTAGGGGTCTTTTCTGTGGCAAAGTGGGATTCTTGTATGAAGATTAGATCTGTTTGAGTCTTTCTAATTTCTTTTGAAAGCATTGATCTCTTGAAAGGGGAATTGAGGCCTCGCACATTCACAAGGTTGAGGTCTTGTGCCAAGGATATATATTTGATGGTGCCAGGGGATGGAACAGGGGTAACGGAAAGCAAAAACATTAAAAAAACACTTGCTCATAATGCAAGTACGCAATGTAGCCAAGAATGCTACTTCAGAAATGGGGGAGTCAAACCGGTTGTGACCTCTGGGAGGGTCACACCTACACAAAACTGTAAAAGTGATAGTCCTTGGGTGTAGGCCGATCGCCAGAGATAGGGGTGGTCAGAGAACGCCACCAGGGAAAACAATTAAGTAGTATAAACGCAGCATGTGCCGCACAGTCCTTCAAGTTGCTTCCATGTTTTGGACGGATCCAGGGTTGTTCTTCTGTGGGTCTGCAGGCAAAATACTCCAGGCCTTAAGGAAGTCCAGACCGGCCTCCAGGTTTTTAATAGTATAGACCCTGCCTTGGTGTCGTACTATTAATTTCGTGGGGAATCCCCATTGATAGGCCATGTTGTGATTTCTGAGCGCTTTCGTGATTGGTATAATTTTTTTCCGATTGGAAAGTGTTGCCTTAGATAAATCTGCATAGAGACGCAGATTCGCGTGCGAGGATGGAAGTGGAGGTGGATTTCTAGCCGCCAACATAATTTTCTCTTTAATATGGTAGAAGTGTATTCGAACGAGCACATCTCTAGGGACGGATGCTGCTAGGAATGAAGGCTTAGGGAGTCGGTGGGCTCGATCGATTATGGCCTCTACTTCAGAGAGTGTTGGGATTAGAAGTTTGAGGAAATGATGCAAATACGGCACTAATGCGTCATTGGAGACCGTTTCTGGGATCCCCCTAAATTTAATATTATTGTGGCGCGAACGATCCTCCATGTCGGCCAATTTTAGGTTGAGTTCTTCGATATCTGATGCGTGGTCTGTATGAGCATCAATCAAATCATTGTGCGCTTCCACTATGTCTGCTATATTGTTTTCAATAAGGCGGATTCTGCGTTCTTGTCTTTGCACCAGTGTGGTAATTTGGGTAAGCGGCGCCGATATATCGTTATGCAGAGTTTGGCGCAGTGACGTTAGCATGTTCTTCATGCAGATTTCCGTCAATGGTTGGTCAGAGGCTGGGAATGCGTCAATACCAGTCAAGGTGGCATGTGGTGGCTGAGGTGGAAAGTTTAGGGCCTGGCGGTGTCATCAGGGTCACTATCTAAGCGTGGCCTTGATTTAACTGGGCTGCAGGTCGTGGGTGAGAGTGGGGGTGAAAACTCACCAGGGTCCCCTGGATAGAGCTGATGCTGCAGCCTGGGATCGACAGGCTGGGACCTGTAGTCCTCCTCCTGGCCTCTGCTTTCTCCCTGTGTGCCTGCATGGCGGCCGCCATCTTGGATTCCCGGCACAATGGCCGGGAAGAAGTTAGTAAGTTTCCCTGGTTGCCCCGGGCTTTTTTTCCTGCGGGGCATGTCTAGTGGACCGCAGGCACCTTCCGGTAAGTGGATGTGTGTGTTTGTTTTCTCTGGGGCCGTAGTGTGCCGCTTCTCTGCTGGCGGGTGGACGGAGCTATCTCTAAAGCGCGTCCATCCCGAGCCGGCCGCGCATGCGCCCCTGAACCACACCAATATGAACGCTCTAATAGTGGTCACATTGAGTGTGACTTGGCATGTGATTTTCTGCTATTAGAGCGGTCACATCGGTGTGTTTCCGACACTGATTTCTAAAGTAGTACATGTGCTACTTTTGTGGCGATTTGCATAGATATCTGTGATATCTGTTGTATGCTACCCAGGTACACTTCACTGTGGCTTTCTTTCTGACTCTGATTTGTGGGGCCTGTATACCAAGGGTTAACGCAGGTGGAAAGAGGATTCATCAGGTGCAAACACTTTCTCTGACCAAATGAATGACAGTGGTGGATGTGGTCTATGTTATATAAAGAGTTGCAGTAGTGGGTCATTTTCCTTGTAATAGGCCAGGTTATTTTCAGCAAGTCCTTGCCTGTGGTGGTTTGGGGAGGAACATATATTGTGGTGAATTTCCCCAGACCACACTCACGCTGTGTTTTGATGTGGGCTGTAAATGTTTTGCATTTTTTTTCCTTCTAAGGTGTGTTTGTGTGTTATTGTACAATGATTGTGTGTTTATTATCTTTGCAATCCTAACACATGTCAATTGCTCTGCTCTTCCAAATCTGCACTTGGCTATAGTTTGCTTGCTTATTTAGACTGAAATGCAGTTTTCGGACAAACCTGATGAGAATTGTATGTGTGGAAGATTTGGGGAGGTGGGAGGTGTTTGTTATTTTGTCACTTATGTATTTTTAAGTGATTTATATTAACCATTTGTTTCCTGCTGTAACCTGTGAAAGCACAGTTCATTAGAAGTATATTCTTTTAGATTGTAAGCTCTTATGAGCAGGACCATTCTATTTTAGCAACATCAATCCTGCTTTTTTTTTTCCTACCAAGAAATTGACTACCTACTTGTTGCTGCTGTCCAAATAAATGTGGAATATGTATTTGATCAATTAACGTTTGTTTATTTTTGGGGGGTTATTTCATGTTCAAGTTCAATATACTAGCACCCCTAACACTTATATTTTGCGAGCTATATAATATGCCTAAATCTAGCTTGTTAGAGTGCACATATGCAAGTATGTCCAAACTAACAAACCAAAAGCCCCTTATTGCACCACAAGACAATGTTATGTACCAATGAATAGGTCGTGTTCAATGTGCAGCTAGCTATTCTTTTTCTACAATCCTCTTAACAGTAAAAAATTAGGCCCCCAATTTATGTTGACTTTGGGCCTTTACCGGCAAACATGTATTCACCAATGTCATATACACAATAGAGCCGCAAACATATATTTGCCAATGCCAAATACACAATAGAGCTGCAACATATATTCGCCAATAAACAACCAATTTAGAGTGTTCCAATACTGGATAAACCAGTAAAAGTGAATAAACTCAATATAATATATTGATAGAAAGTGAAACCACACATGTGATCCCAGTGTGAACGACATGTGAACCACACTACAAAATCGTGACAAAAAAGCGCTCGGTATCTAAAAAACACTGAAACCATATATATAAAGAATATATATATGTGACAATATAAAAATAAACATGAGTCCCCAATGGGGATAAAATCGAACTAATACCCAAATAAATAATATTATAGGTGAAAAACTGAACATAAATCCTCTGAAAAAACACATGGACACAAATCCAATCAAACAATGCGTGACACCAGTGTCCACAAAAATTTCAATGAGTTTGCTAGACGCCTTTCTGATGACTGACAGGTCTAGGTTGATTGAATAGAGTGTGCCTGAATGTTCAGCGTCTGCTGGTAGACTCAATTCTTAGTAAATCAGGGCCCATGTGACTATGCCCAAAAGAAAAACTATTAGAAGTGCTCAAGAGGTTTCATTTTCAGTTTTTTTTTTTCTCCCTTTATGAAAGAGCTTGCAAAAATAAACGGCATAGTTAGTATGGGAAATAGAATTTCCTGGTCATTGCACAGATCAGCATCTCTAGACATTAAAAAAGTTACCAGAAGGCTTTGTGATCGCTTGGGAACATGTCTACAATATTAAAAAAAGGTTAAAGGATCATTTACTGTCTAAGCACTTTAGGTACCACCACCAAAGGAACCCTGCAGGCCTTAAATTTGTGGGTATATATCTCATCCGCCATTGTTGGAGGGGGAATCATAAAAGGAGAGATGTTTCCAGATTAGAAACAAAATGGATCTATGAGTTAAAATCCCTGTTCCCATTAGGCCATAATGTTGATTTAGACATTAACTGTTTCCTAGATACTAGTTGATTATAACATACATCAGAAACTGATAAATATGTCTTAAGGCATTCTCATACATTTTACTCTCTCCAGGCCTATTTTTATATACAGTCAGGTCCATAAATATTGGGACATCGACACAATTCTAAAATTTTTGGCTCTGTACACCACCACAATGGATTTGAAATGAAACAAACAAGATGTGCTTTAACTGCAGACTGTCAGCTTTAATGTGAGGGTATTTACATCCAAATCAGGTGAACGGTGTAGGAATTACAACAGTTTGCATATGTGCCTCCTACTTGTTAAGGGACCAAAAGTAATTGGACAGAATAATAATCATAAATCAAACTTTCACTTTTTAATACTTGGTTGCAAATCCTTTGCAGTCAATTACAGCCTGAAGTCTGGAATGCATAGACATCACCAGACATTGGGTTTCATCCCTGGTGATGCTCTGCCAGGCCTCTACTGCAACTGTCTTCAGTTCCTGCTTGCTCTTGGGGCATTTTCCCTTCAGTTTTGTCTTCAGCAAGTGAAATGCATACTCAATCGGATTCAGGTCAGGTGATTGACTTGACCATTGCATAACATTCCACTTCTTTCCCTTAAAAAACTCTTTGGTTGCTTTTGCAGTATGCTTTGGGTCATTGTCCATCTGCACTGTGAAGCGGCGTCCAATGAGTTGTGAAGCATTTGGCTGAATATGAGCAGATAATATTGCTTGAAACACTTCAGCATTCATCCTGCTGCTTTTGTCAGCAGTCACATCATCAATAAATACAAGAGAACCAGTTCCATTGGCAGCCATACATGCCCACGCCATGACACTACCACCACTATGCTTCACTGATGAGGTGGTATGCTTAGGATCATGAGCAGTTCCTTTCCTTCTCCATACTCTTCTCTTCCCATCACTCTGGTACAAGTTGATCTTGGTCTCATCTGTCCATAGGATGTTGTTCCAGAACTGTGAAGGCTTTTTTAGATGTCGTTTGGCAAACTCTAATCTGGCCTTCCTGTTTTTGAGGCTCACCAATGGTTTACATCTTGTGGTGAACCCTCTGTATTCACTCTGGTGAAGTCTTCTCTCGACTGTTGACTTTGACACACATATACCTACCTCCTGGAGAGTGTTCTTGATCTGGCCAACTGTTGTGAAGGGTGTTTTCTTCCCCAGGGAAAGAATTCTTTGGTCATCCACCACAGTTGTTTTCCGTGGTCTTCCGGGTCTTTGGGTGTTGCTGAGCTCACCGGTGCGTTCCTTCTTTTTAAGAATGTTACAAACAGTTGTTTTAGCCACGCCTAATGTTTTTGCTATCTCTCTGATGGGTTTATTTTGTTTTTTTCAGCCTAATGATGGCTTGCTTCACTGATAGTGACAGCTCCTTGGATCTCATCTTGAGAGTTGACAGCAACAGATTCCAAATGGAAATAGCACACTTGAAATGAACTCTGGACCTTTTATCTGCTCGTAATTGGGATAATGGGGGAATAACACACACCTGGCCATGGAACAGCTGAGAAGCCAATTGTCCCATTACTTTTGGTCCCTTAACAAGTTGGAGGCACATATGCATACTGTTGTAATTCCTACACTGTTCACCTGATTTGGATGTAAATACCCTCACATTAAAGCTGACAGTCTGCAGTTAAAGCACATCTTCTTTGTTTCATTTCAAATCCATTGTGTTGGTGTATAGAACCAAAAATGTTAGAATTGTGTCGATGTCCCAATATTTATGGACCTGACTGTATATTTTTGTATTTATTTTAATTTTTATTTTATATATTTTTATATATTTTTATGTATTTAAGATGAATAATCCTACTTTTTACATTTTTGCATTGTATACGGACTATATGTTATTAAATATAATTCTATGTAAACAGAAAGTCACCTATTAATATAGAGACTCATTTTCAATGTTTTTAGTACTCATTTTTTATTAATTCTAAATTTTTTACTCTTATCCTTTAACCATTCACAGATTTTTTATCTAATAAATTAACCGTTTTAACCATTGCAAATAAAGTATTTTTACTCTCAGTTATTAATATTCCTTTTTTTTTTTCAATAATGCTTTGGCTCATTGTTTATTCGTTTTTATTTGTACTCCTAGGACCGAACGTGTATGAACACCAAGGATACAGGTGTAAAAAACTTATGTATAAAGTTATGAGTAAAACAATATCCAATTATAATTATGTATGTATTTAGATATTGCAATAAATCAATAAAATATAGTAAACTCGGAGGCCCTGAAGTCATATTAAAGCCACCATTTTGTTGAGGATATGTAGGACCTTAATTCTGGATATTCCACTCATTGTGAATATTTAAGTTATCCGCCAAGTGGGCCTTATATTAGGAATTTTTTACTAGTGTCTACTCGAATGTGCAGTACATTTGTAGCACGTCCCGGTCCATATTTTAATCCGGCTGGCTTGCCGGTCCTTTGGAAAATGGTGCCCACTTTGCTCATGCGTGCGGGCGCCGGTCCTCTAGAAAATGGCGCCCGCTTCACGCAGGCGCCCGGTTGCTATAAATAGCGATATACGTCGGTGGCGAGGCTATCCCTTTCATAACGTGCAATAGCATGAAACGAGTCAGGGAGGAGCCTTGCCGGGTTGACGTCATGCCGCCAAGGCCTCATGGTGGTTGCAGTATGTACTACTCTGCAAACTTACTATTGGTATATTCATTTGACTTGGAAACTGTGCCAAACAATTATTAAAAAATACTACACTATCAAATACCTTTGTCTGGTGGCTTGTATCTGAGCCATTTCAAGGTGGAGTAGTATTCATTTGGCAGTCGTTCATATGATGGAAATGCATGGATGGAGCTGTCCGCATATGCTGTGAGGGTCTGATGGAGAGGTTTGGAGTGCCAATTATGTGTTTATACACCAGTGTAGCCCCTTGCCGCTGACCAGATCCCTGATGACCATCAGTGTTCTTCTTGGATATTATTACATGCGCAATTATCTTGCGCTTCTGGTGAGTGCAAGCATATCTCATTTTATCACGAGAAGTCATGAGCACAGAAGTTTCAGTCACTATCTTTATTGGACTGCACTTTTATGTGATCATCACCATACAATTGAGTATCATTTTATAACGATCACTATTATTCACTATTTGTTTTCTTCATTTATTCACGTTTTGTGTGGACTATAATATCATAGTGGCAAATCTTTTTATATGTTGGATATAATTGTTGGTATTTATCATATATAATTTTTTGTTGTTTAACACATCCATTCACACCATTACTCGTCACTCAGTCAATGAGATTTATCATAATACATCCATTCACATCTGTACTCGTCATTCAGTAGACGTGATTTATCATTTTGCACTATCACTTTTGCACTTGTTTGCATCTTGCATTTTTATGTATTTTACCCTCCAGGGCAAGGAAAAGCTTTGAGTCCTAGACCAGTGAAGAAGAGTGGCTTTGTGAGACCTATCATGAAAGCTGCATTGGTGGTGAAAAACAAATAGGATGTGTTATAGCCCAGTCACTTAGTGGTTGGCCCCTTTGCTTTGCAGCACTAGGGTCCTCATTTTGAAATCCCAGGACACTACCCAATAAGAGTGTTGTTTGCTCCTTTTATTTTAAAATAATTCTTTTTCTATAATTAACTGTTATTTTAAATTTAAGCAATGTGTTTTAATCTATTTTATACATAATATTTGTACTGTATATAAAGCAGGCGGGGGACAGCTGCAGCATCAGTCAGATGTAGACGAGTAAATATGTTTTTTTTGTTTTTTTGTTTTTTTAATAACCCACACTTCTCCTTTAACCACTTGCCCTCCAGAGGATTTATCCCCCTTCCTGACCAGGCCATTTTTTGCGTTACGGCACTGCTATTTCAACTGGTAATTGTGTAGTCATGCAGTGCTGTACCCAGATTAAATTTATGACCTTTTTTCACACAAATAGAGCTTTCTTTTGGTGGTATTTGATCACTGCTGAGTTTTTTCTTTTTTGAAAATAAATATATAATATAATATATAGTGAACTCAAAGTCAGTCATCAATTTATGTGAAAATGTATTCTGCTACATGTTTTGGTAAAAAAAATCCCAGTAAGTGTATATTAATTGCTTTGTATGAAAGTTATAGCATCTACAAATGGCAGTATAGATAATAGAATTTTTTTGCTTAACTGACAATTGCGCGATCATGCAATTTTGTACATAAATTACATTTTATGTTATTTTTTTCACACAAATATAAATTTCTTTTGGTGGCATTTTATCACCTCTGGTTTTTTATTTTTTGTGCAATAAACAGGATGCAGGCAGCTAGAAGGTCGTACACAGGTGCACAATGAAAACCTATGGCTTTGTTTAACTAAAAGGCAGGCTTGTTCCACCCGCTGGCATAAAAACCAGTATATGTTTTGGGCAGTTTGTAGACCTATTGCCAAGTCATCCCTGAAGAAGCCTCAAGGTACCACAGGGTGCCCGGGCACCCTGGTTGAGAAAGGCTGGTATAGACACTGGAATATACACCATTTGTTGCTATACAGTGCTGCATTTGCTTAACCTCCATAGCGGTCTGATTATGTCAGTATTTCTGTGCTCAAAGCGGTACATTGTTTTCAATGGAAATATGTTTTTTTTTATTGTAGGCCTGTAATTCTTAGGAATAACTCACTGAAATCTGTCCAAACAAAAGTCTAGTAAACATCCTGGGTATGATAAAGTATGAAACACGAAATCATAAATTATAATATAATAAATAATCATAAAAGATAATAATATAATAATACATTTAATGCACTAATGTAATCAAATCAAAAACACTGAAATTTGAAATAGAGCGCCAAGCTCACACATCACTGAGCTTAGTCGCAAAATTGTTTTCAGTGTCTGATGACGAATTTCCTCAAAAATCATTATCACTTAATTCTACAAGTGGTTCTAATTTACTATCGCTGTTCTCTAGCTGGTCTAAAACCGCTTTTGACCTGAAGGGACGATTTTTGGATGCCATGGACGTTTCTCAGTTTCCAGGCAGAAAGAACGGTAAAAATGCTGGCAGGGCACAGTACAAAGCACTAGGGATGAATATATATGTGAAATGGTTTGATACAGTAATGTAATACTATCAGATTTTAGTGTATTGAGTGAATGTCAAATTTTTACATTTTTTAATTTCCCGCCAGTTCCGTCCCGACATTCGCTGGGAACGGAACCTGGAAGATGGATACCGGCATTGGCCGGGGACATCGCAGGACAAGGTAAGTGCTCGAGGGATCCCAAAGCAACGCTGTAATCCCAAGTGTAGCTCAGGGTTACCGCTTCTGGTACTGAAAGTTAACCCTGAGCTACACTCGGGAATACGGCCTGGGAGGTTAACTGACAATTGTGCTGTCATGCAATACTGTACATAAATGAAACTTTTGTTATTTTTTTTTCTCACAAACAGAGCTTTCTTTTGGTGGTATTTTATCACCTCTGGGTTTTTTATAAACAAAAAAAGACAAAAAAATTATATTTTCTCATTTCTGTCAAACAAAATATACAATAAACTCAAACTTTATCATAAATTTAGGCCAAAATGTATTATTGGTAAAAAAAAATCCCAATAAGTGCATATTAATTGATTTGTGTGATAGTTACAGCGTCTACAAACTATGGTATAGATACTGGAATTTACACAGCTTTTACTTTCTGACTGCCTACCCCATTTCTTGAGGTGCTAAAATGTCAGAGCAGAATAACCCCCAAATGTCCCCTTTTTGGAAAGTAGACACCTATCTGCTGAGCGGCATGTTAAGCCATGGAATATTTATTTTCAAGTTTTTTGGAAAATTACTTTTTTAAATTTTTTCTTTTTACAATTTGTTGTTATTTAAATGGTCTATTTCTCACACATGCCATGAATATATTTGGAATTACACTCCAAAAAATATTTTGCTACCTCTCCTGAGTATGAGGATACCACATGTGTGAGACTTTTTGGGAGCCTAGCCACATACAGGAGCCTGAAATCCAATGACCCCTTTGAAAGCCTGATGGTGTGTATATTCCTCATTTCACTTCCTCACCCTATCACAGTTTTAGAGGCTCTGAAATTCCAGGATAGCACATTCCCCCCACAAATGACCCCTTTTTGGAAAGTAGACACCACGGACTATTTGGTGAGAGGCATATTGAGTCAATGGACTACTTTAGCTTTTTACCACACGTTTTTGGGAAATGACAAAAAAAATTATTTTTTTAAACAAAGTTGTCACTTAAATGATATATTGCTCACACATGCCATGGGTATATGTGGAATTACACCCCAAAATACATTCTGCTACTTCTATTGAGTATCGGATACCACATGTGTGAGACTTTTTTGAGGCCTAGCCACATACAGGAACCCGAAATCCAATGACCACTTTGAAAGCCTGTATCTGTGTATCTTTCTCATTTCACTTCCTCACTACCTATCACAGTTTTGGAGGCCCTGAAATACAAGGATAGCGCCAACCCCCCTCCCCCCAAAAAAAATTACCTCTTTTTGGAAGGTAGACACCCAAAGGAATTTAAAAAGAGGCATAGTGAGTATTTTGCAGACCTTATTTTTTCAAATATAAAAAAAAATAAATAAATATGTTTACTTTTTCTTTCTTCATTTTCCAAGACCTTGTGTCAACAAACGAGATCTGCAAAATACTCACCATGCTTTTTTTTGTTTACAAACAATTTTATTTTTCAAGAAGTAGACTGTAAAATAACAATACAACTTCAAACGGTATGTAAAACAGTAACAAGGCACAACTGAGGTGTACATTTAAAAAAGGCACAGTCATGTAGAGTAAAGAAAAAGTTAAAAGAAGAAGAGAGAATAGAGTTTAAGAACATGAGCAATATAAATTAAGAGATAGGCAGAGTTATATATCTACCAACAGAGTAAGTCCATCAACCCAAAAAAGGAATGTCCTTAGTCATGTAGTAAATGTCTATGATTTTTCCAAACTTCCCATTTTTTATCAAATAATTGCATCTTGTCCAATAAAGTATAATGTATTCTTTCCATGAGCATCACAGCATCAACTCTATGTAGAAATGTAGAACAGAGGCCAATGGTACTGTGATAGATTCCCAGTGCAGGGCGGTACCCCATAGGGTGGATATGCAAATGATATGGATTAGCCTCATAACCTCAGTCTGAACACACGGGATATGAGCTCCTAATAGGCAGGACTGCATAGTCAGATGCACCGGGTACCCACCAGTGCAGAAGCTACCTCAGAGATCTTGTGCCACACTAGGGAGAGAACTGGGCAAGTGGGAGGTCCCTGGATACAGTAGTCCCTGGATGTAGTCTAGATGGGTTATAATACCATCTGGTTAATACCTTAAGGGCTGTCTCCCGGACAGAGAGAGATCTAGAGCTCTTACGTATGTTATTTACCATGGCTCACCATGCTTTTTATCAAATTCCTTGGGGTGTCTACATTCCAAAAAGGGGTTATTTGGGGGGTTTGTACTATTCTGGCATTTCAGGGCCTCCAAAATTGTGATAGGTAGTCAGGAAGTGTAATGAGAAAATAAAGCCTTAAAGCCTGAAGGTGCTTATTGGATTTTGGGGTCCTGTACATGGCTAGACTGCCAAAAAGTCTCTCACATGTGGTATCCTCATACTCGGGAAAAGAAGCAGAATGTATTTTGGGGAGTACTTCCACATATACCTATGGCATGTGTGAGCAATAAACCATTTAAGTGACAACTTTGTGTAGAAAAAAAAGGAATTTTTTTGTCATTTTCCAAAAACTTGTGGCAGAAAAAAAATTCTGCTATTGACTCAACATGCCTCTCATTTGGTCATTGGGGGGGGGGGCATTTTATGTCCAGCATTAGATGTTTATGCTGCACATCACTATCTCTTCTAACCACCTGAAGACCAAGCCTTTTTTGATACTGTTCACATGAAAAAAAATCAGTATTTTTTTTTTATAGGAAATTACTTTGAACCCCCAAACATTATATATTTGACACCCTAGTAAATAAAATGGTGGGTGCTGCAATTTTTTATGTCACATAGTACTGTGATTTTTCAAATGCAATTTTTAAAAAAAAATACACTTTTCTTACTTTTAATGCACAAAAATACAATATATTGGCCAAAACCATAACAGTAAAACAGTAACTCGACAACAATAAAACAACTATTTTAGTTTTTTTTAACCAAATCCCATATCTGGCTGGGGAGAAATTGTTTGAATGCAAGGTAGAAAGAAAAACTAATGAAGGACTCTGTTGCATATGAGAATCATGCAACTTTGCCACCTCAACAACCTGGGAATGGGGTCAGGTACACCTGACCTTAGCAGGGACCTCTATGTCAATGTCTGAGCTGTCAGGCTGCCACTGCTGTCCACAGGTTCATATTCTAAGCCTTGTTCTCTCAGTGAGGCTCCTTCTTTGCTCTCATCTGACTTTTCACTAAAGTACCTTTTGTTGGACATTTTGGCCACTAAACTTATAGGTACCTAGTGTGACTCATGGGAAAAAGAGCACCTGGCTGTCAGGGACTGCTTGAACCACTACATAAAAATTTACCTGCAAGTGCTAACAGAGATCAGGCCTGATTCTGCGAACACTGCGGTTTTGTATGCAATATATCAAGTGATAGTAATCTACTGACACTGCACTTGCTGGGGGAGAAGGGGAAGGGTTAAGCATAGGGGTTAAATGCAGGTGCTGGCAGGTGGTGGGGCTGATCCTGCTAATGTTGCATTTTTGGGGACACTATACTTTTGTGAGCGCTGGTATAGTTCTGATCTGTTCAAAGATATTGATCCGTTCAGCCACTATACTTGCAATGGAGGTTTATTCTGTATGTGAGCATGTTCCTTGCACTCAAAGGGTTAAATGCAAACTGATGCTATCTTGGAGGGACGCTAATGCTATCTGATCATTGTAGCAGTTATCAGTAAAAAAATATGTACACTGTACTAATGACACTGGGGACAGGGTAGTGACGGGATTAACTGGGGGGACGATCAGGGGGTTAAATGTGACCTATCCATCATTTTACTGTAAAAGTGTGCTGTTTTTACTCACATATATCTGCTTTCTTCTCTGGAACGGAATGTGCCTAGGGAGGGAAGATCGCATCATTTCCTGTACCTTTGTAAAATTAAACACAGGTGCAGGAAGATCTGTGATAGGGCATTCATTCATTCATTGGCCTGAATCTGATGATTGATCGGTTGGGCACTGAATCACGGCACTGCCGGGTCAGTGGGCGCGAGCCCCCGGCCCCTGATCACGGTGGGAGAGCAAATCATGTATATATACTGGATTTTGTGCAGAGAGTCCGCCCTGTAGAAGTAATCATGCCATAGGGCAGAGTTAAAGTCGGTAATACTTGTGATGCAAATATGTAATATTTTTCTACCTTTAGTCTCAGAAACAAAAAGTTGATGTTTTTTAAATCTATATGCAATATGCTTGCTCTGTCCCTCAGATATTGTGGCCAGCCTATTAAAGAGTTCAAAGATGTGCTGCAAATCAAGGCATTTTTTATAATTTTATAAATAGAACTTCTGCACCATTCAATTCAGGACATTAATCACTTGCATTGTGACTTTCAGAAAAGAAGGTGTTTTGACTACCAATGGCTGTTAAAAAATATCAATATATACAGTGCATCCAGAAAGTATTCACAGCGCTTAACTTTTTTTCCTCAACTTTCTACAAACAATACCCCATAATGACAACGTGAAAAAAGTTTGTTTTGAAATCTTTGCAATTTATTAAAAATAAAAAATGAAAAAACTACATGTACATAAGTATTCACAACCTTTGCCCAATACCTCGTTGAAGCACCTTTAGCACCAATTACAGCCTCAAGTCGTTTTGAGTATGATGCTACAAGCTTGGCACACCTATTTTTGGGCATTTTCTCCCATTCTTCTTTATAGTACCTCTTAAGCTCTATCAGGTTGAATGGGGAGTGTTGGTGCACAGCCAATTTTCATATCTCTCCAGAGATGTTCAATCGGGTTCAAGTCTGAGCTCTGGCTGGGCCACTCCAGGACATTCACAGACATACTTTCTGGATGCACTGTAACCATTCTGGATTTAACCGAATCAATTCCACTGATGATTGGACTTCCAGGGGGCGTTAAGTAGGCTTTTGTGTATCTTTGGTAAATAATAGATCACTGGCACATGGGGAGTCACAGGAAGATTTCTACTTCTTAGTAATAATCTTTCAATTAAAACCAGCTTCTACAATAGTTAACAGTTCCTTCCTAAATTTAATTGTGAGGTTACCATTCAAGAGGGAATAAGTATCTCTGCCTGACAACAATTTAGTAATTTCATTATACTATGCATCGCGACCCAAGATCACAATGCCCCCATCCTTATTGCCAGGGCGCACCGGTATATCAGTACGTTTTTCAAATAACTCAAGACCTTTTTTTAAATTCAAATTAATTTCAGGTTTATGTAGCTTAAGATGTTCTAAGTCAGGGGTGTCAAACTCCATTTCATCACGGGCCATATCAGCATTATGGTTGCCTGCAAAGGGCCGGTTCTATCTGTAAGATGTAGATGTCCAGTGCACCCCACCCCCCATTATATCAGATGTCAAGAATCCCACGCCCTCCCTAACATCTCTGTGCACCCCCTTTGGGGACAGAGTTGGAAATCAGAAAGTGCAGGATCTGGAGGAGGACCAGAGGAGGAGTGGAGTCAGTTACCAGAGTCTGCTGAATGCTGAGTCCAGGGGAGGCAGAGATGAGGAGGTGCTGCAGCTGCACTGAGTGGTGCAGGATTTGGCAGAGTTCTATTCTCCTCTCTGCTGCCAACTGCTGAGACAAGGTGGGGGCTTAGATAAGGGGGTACCTGCAGGAGAGGTGCAAGGGCCACATGAAATGGCCTGGAGGGCAGGATTCAGCCCGCGGGCTTTGTGTTTGACCCCTGTGTTCTAGGTTATGGAGAACTAAATTCCTAAGTACTGAGACAGATACTGCAACATTCCCAGGGGGGTTAAACAGAGATGCATTGGATAGAGCAGAGTTCTTGAAGTCACTCACATAATTCCCACCACCCCTAGAGGAGTTGGTGATAAGGTATCTTTTGATGTTTAATTTTCTAATGTAGTTATGAATGTCAATAAAGGTTTAAAATGTATTAAGAGGGCGAGGGGGTTCGAACTTCAAGCCATGATTAAGAACATACTTCTCCTCTTCAGAGAGAACAGCTCAGATTAAAGAGGCCTGAATCACTTACATCTACCTACTTTTTTGATCGGATACACTTCCCCCCCTCTGGTGCCTCTTTTTGTTCTGTGAACCTGTTTAGGCCTGAGCCTTCCCTGGGATAAACCTTTCCAGCTCTAAATTTCCCATTCTTTTGAGTGGTATGGTTTCTACCCTGCCACCCATGTGAATATGGGATCATAGAGAAGGGATTTCTTGGAGATCCCCATTGTGTACTATGCTGGGAGGGGTATTCAATAATATATCTGTAGCACTACCCTCGTGAGGGTTGCTGTGTTGTTAGCATCCCTAAGCTTCCCTCTTCTGCACAGCAAAGCAACAGGTATTTTTCACACAGTCTTGTGTCCAAAGACATTGACCTGTCCATGAGCTTGGTTTTGTTGTTTTATTAGGGAAATTCAACTTGGATAGGGAAATAGGGATTATGGGACTCCCAATTTGGCTTGAAACAATGAAAGGGGGGACACTTCCTTCCTATGTACAAAATCAGATCCTGGACTGTTCTTTTCCTGAAAGCCATCAGTCGTTGTGGATCAGTAGCAGCTGCCCTTTACAGGTGAAGAACTAGCAGCCCCTCAAAAATCACTTTACTTCTGAACTTTACATGCAGAGATGTCTTCTCTCCCCCTACGGAGCTGCCCCCAGCTCCACAGCTTGCAAGCACTACTAGCCCTCCTGTATCCTGGGAAGATCTCCCGGGACAAGGGTAAAGGATTTAGCTCAATGCTGTCCTTAGAAAGCTTGCTACATATGGCAGTCTTCCCCTTGTAGATCCCAAAGTGTGATGCTGTACTCACTGTTCTCTTTGCTCCCTACTGCTTCAGGCCTAGATCCCATCCACACCCCTCCACAGAATATATCCTCCTGAGCCAGCCTGAGCCCAGCCTAGAGGCCAGACCTAGGGGAACCCTCCTAGACAACGACAATTTCCTCAACACTCCATCTTCCACCCGACTCCCCTGTCAGCCTGACTCCCCAATATTTATAGGCCAGTCCACCACTTTGCCAGGGCCTCCAAACCTGGGATTGGCCAGACCCCCATGAATATGCAGACTGGGCCTCCATCTCTTCCTTCTTACTGACTTCTGGAAGGTTCTTTGGTCCCCCAGAGCAAGGAGGAGGCGATAGAGCTACAACCTGTTGAATCATCCAGCTGACCTCCAATCACATGACTCACACAAATACCATGAGTCATTCACAATGATTTTTCCTATAATGCTCTACACTATTCTAGTAGCACACTATAGGGTGCTACATATCTATTACCTCCATCATAATATAAATCTTCTCCTCCTTCATCTAATGGCTCAAATCTATTATTAACTTTAACTGGTTGTCTTTGGGGTATGTCCATATAGCCCCTTCTCCATCATCCCCTCCCTCTCATTGGTATAAATCCTCTATTAGACGGTGGTGAGAATTAACAAAAGATTGATTGCTAGGGGGCTTAAAGGTGTATTTTTTTCCCTTCTTGACATCCAGGAGTACCTTGTACTGTATTTCTCCCTGAATTCAACATGGAACCTCCTTTTATATAGTTCCAACTTAACCTTCAAAGTTCATATCTCCTCATCTAGTTTTACAAGTTTTTGTTTCGTCTTGGTAATGGGAAAATTGAGGAGGGTCATGGAAGAGAGGCAGTGGACTATTATATTAAAGGGGATGTCTCATTGCGGGGCCTGCAGCATGAGTTTGTTCTCTCGCTGCTGGATTTCACGATGGGACATACTGTAACTATTTCTGGTTCAATGACTCATATTTTTTGCAGGGGAGGGGTGTGGCTATGGGGGCTAAGTTTGCACCCAGCATGGCCAACCTGTTTATAGCCAAATAGGAGGAGGACATCATTAACAGAGAGCGCAGGCCTGAGTTGGTGCTCTAGAAAAGATATATAGATGACATCCTCCTCCTTTGGGAGGGTGACCTTGAATCTCTTGGCTGCTTTGTGGAGAATTTGAATAATAATGATCGGGGGGGCATTTTATTGCAGTATGAGCAAACATAAGTGAGATCCATTTTTTGGAGCTAAATATCAAAATAGTAGATTGTCAAATTGTGTCATCTATATTTTTCAAAGACACCGATACAAAATGAGTTCATAGATGTTAAAAGTCATCATACTGCCTGGTTAAGATCAGTGCCTAAGAGCCAGCTTTTTAGGCTCAAAATAAATTGTACCAACTGGAGTGATTTTATCCAAGTAGTGGGGTTTTTGAGACAATACTTTCTCGATAGAGGCTACGATCCTGAGGTTTTAGATGAGGCCTTTTTGACTGTGGATGGTAGGGATAGAGGAGACATGTTACAGCCTAAACAGGAGGCTGAGGTGGACCCTGCATTCAGTCATGCATTTTCCACCACTTTCTCCACATAACATTTTGCAGTGAAGAGGATTCTCTGCAAGCACTGAAGAGTCCTAAAATATGATAGGGTGCTTGGTCCCCTGTTGTCTGAGGTTCCAAATATTTTCAAGGGAGTTCCCCCTATGAGATTATGAGTCTTAGATGTTTTAGAGGCCCCTAAGAGACCAGTATTTTTTCATGAAATGAATGGATATTATCCTCACAGGAAATGTGGAGCCTGCCGGATTATTGCCCAAAAATGTAAAGAAGTTCATGTGTTTCAATTTAGTTCTACTCTGAAAGCTTAAGAAATCAAGTCCTTTGTCACATGTACGACCCACAATGTGGTTTATTTATTATTATTATACAGTATTTATAAAGTGCCAATAGTTCGCTCAGCGCTGTACATTACAATGGGGGACAGAACAATAACAATACAACACAATGCAAAACATGAGGGGATCGAGGGCCCTGCTCTTTTATTTGATCCAATGTACATCTGGCCTCCAGTACATTGAGCACACGGTAGACATGTTACAAACACAATTTAATGAGCACATTGCCAATATATGGAAGGTATTCCCCAATCATAGTGTGTCAAAGCATTATGCACTTTCAAAATAAAAACCCAGAGGGTACTCTGTTCCTTGCTATATTTAAAATACTATGTGCCTAAACATACAGTGGGACATGAATGCTTTCGTTAACCAGTTTAGCTCTGCCCTATAGCAGAATTACTGCTACAAAGTGGCACCCTGCGCAAAATCACGTATATATACGTGATTCATGCTCCTGCTGTGATCTCAGGCAGGTGGGGGGGGTAGGTGCCCACCGACCAGGTGGTACCATGATTCGGTGCCCGACTGATCAGTCATCAGATTCAGGCCAGTGATGTTCGACCTGAATCTGCTTATTGATCCCTGCCCTATCAGAGATCTTCCTGTACCTATGTGTACAATTACACAGGTACAGGAAATGATGTGATCTTCTCTCCCCAAGCACACTCTGTTCCAGAAAGAGAAGAAAGCAGATTCCTGTGAGTTAAAAGCAGCACACTTTTAAAGTAAAATCATGGATAGGTAACCCCTTCACTGTCCTGTCCCCAGTGTCATTAGTACAGTACAGATTGTTTTACTGATCACTGTATTAGTAGTAGTGTCACCAGCGACTTCAGATAGCATTAGCATCAGTTAACGCCCCTCCCAGATAGCATTAGATTGCCCAACACTATATCAGTCATCACATCTAACCCCTTGATTGCAAGGAACATGCTCATACACAATAAACCTCTATTGCTAGTATAGTGTCTGAACGGATCAATATCTTTGATCAGATAAGCAATATACTAGCATTCACATTAGTATAATGTCCCCAAAAACACAGCGTTAGCAGGATCAGCCCCACCACCTGCCAGCACCTGCGTTTAGCCTCTATGCTCAACCCCCCCCTTCTCCCCCAGCAAGTGCAGTGTCAGTAAATCACTGTCACTTGATAAATTGCACACAAAACCGCAGTGTTTGCAGAATCAGGCCTGATCTTTCCTAGCACTTGCAGGTACATTTTTTTTTTTGGCAGTTCAAGCAGTCCCTGACAGCCAGGTGCTCTTTTTCCCGTGAGTCGCACTAGGTACCTATAAATTTAGTGGCCAAAATGTCCAACATAAGGTACTCTAGTGAAGAAGCCTACAGGATTCTGATCATGTCAGATGAGAGCGAAGGGGAAGCCTCACTGACAGAATTAGGCCCAGAATACAAACCTGTAGACAGCAGCGGTACCCTGATAGATAGTTCAGACGATGGAGTAGAGGTCCCTGCTAAGGTCAGGTGTACCCAACACTGTTCCCAGGCTGCTGATGTGGTACAATTGCATTCTCATATGCAGCAGAGTGCCAGTACAAGTGGTGCTCAACTTTTTGGTGAACTGGCGAGTACCAGCGGCCTAGTACATCCTGGTCTTATACATACCAGCACTGCAGTATCACTTGTTGACGTAGCACAAGTAGTGTCCCGCAGCCACCAAAAATTCAAACCGAGGCCCATAGAGCCCATAGTGTCCTTCCTGGTGTGCTTGCAAATCCTGCAGCACCCATATTTCCCCCATTCACTACCCAACCCAGAATTCATGTGGAAACAGTAAATTTAACTACTCCCCTTGATTTTTTGGAACATTTTTTCATGGAAAACCTGTATGCATTGATTGTGGATCAAAGCAATTTATATGCACAACAGTTTATCGCTGCCAACTAAAATTCAAACCTTGCCAAACCATTTGCATGGAAACCTATTATGGTTTCTGAATTTAAAGTTTTTTTGGGCCTAACTCTCAACTTGGGCATTACTAAAAAAAATGAATTGCGGTTGTATTGGTCCACAGACCCGATTCATCATATGCCCATGTTCTCTGCTGCCATGGCCAGGCATAGATATGAGAATATAATGCGACTTATGCATTTCAACCACAATACACTCTGTTGTCCTCGGGGTGGCCATGAATTTGACTGGATCCACAAAATTCGGCTCCTCGTAAATCACCTTAACCACAAATTTGCAGATGTGCATACTCCCCAGCAAAACATCCGTGTTGATGAGTCCCTCATTACTTTTTCTGGCTGCTTTGCATTCAAACAATTTCTCCCCAGCAAGCGTGCCAGGTATGGGGTCAAGATGTGTAAGACCTGTGAGAGGACAACAGGCTATACATCCCATTTTTGGATTTATGAGGGAAAAATCACGTGGAGCCCCCGGATGCCCAGACTACATGGGGAGCAGTGGCAAGATAGTTTGGGACTTGGTGTTGCCCTTTTTCCATATGGGGTACCACTTATACATGGACAATTTTTATTCAAGCCGGCCACTATTTAGACATTTATACAATCTTGGAATCGGCACATGTGGCATTGTACGACCTAATAGCTGGGGCTTCCCCCAACGGCATGTACATACCCAAAGCTTGCTTCAACAATAATGAATTGCGCACAGTGAATTGGACGGACAAATCGGATGTTTTTGCCCTGTCTTCCATTCATGCAGACACAACCATCCAAATTTCCATGGCAGCTGGTTTTGTTGAGAAGGCCCTCCATGACTATAACCTTAACATGGCAGGGGTGGATTTCAACAACCAGATGATGAAACCGTCCTTATTTTCCCGAGAAGTCAGACGCTGGTGCAAAAAAGTGTCTGTTTATTTCAATTGGCTCTATATAACGCTTTTTTGCTTTATAAAAGCAACTGGACGAAGTGGATCCTTCCTAAACTTCCAGGAAAGGATCATCACGGCTCATTTGTATCTAGAAGGTGCTGTGGCCCAAACCCCCAACAAAGAGGCCCAAACCCACAACAAAGATGCATTGAGCTGGCTGCATGAGAGACATTTTCCCGATGCCATTCTTGGTACCCAAACCGAAAAGGCACCCCAAAAAAGATGTTATGTTTGTAGCAGACATCGAATTAGGTGTGACATCCGATTTTTTTTCTCCCTCCTGTCCTGGCCAACCTGGTCCCTGCTGCAAGGACTACTTCTGTCGCTATCATACACTAGTGGACTATTAGTATAGGGTATAGCACGGCACAGTCTAGGGCACATATATGCACAGGGTCTTGAAAGATGTTAGGAAATCAGGAAATTGATTAAAAGTTAAAAAAAGTAAAAAAAAAACAAAAAGGAATAAAAAAAATTAAAATCTAAAAAAAACAAAAATAGTTGTTTTATTGTTGTCGAGTTACTGTTTTACTGTTACAGTTTTACTGTTACGGCTTTACTGTTATGGTTTTATTGTTAACCATTGCTGTTTTCTTTGCAGGAATGCCATTTAGCTGCAGTACTGATCTGTTTATTCTAACAGCAACAGGGCCTTGCTCTCAGAATATACATAAGTAGGTGTGTGTAGCACTTTTGGATGAGCTTTTTTAAAAAAGAGCATATATGCCCAAGCATGGGGGCCTGGGATGGCCAGTGGGTGGATGGCTTCTGTGCTTCAGTATATATATATTTTTGGCACATATTTCAATCAAAAAGTTGTTTTATTGAGTTACTGTTTTATTGTCCTTGTTTTACCGTTAACTGTTGCTGTTTTCTTTGCTGGAATGCCATTCAGCTGCAGCACTGATCTGTTTATTCTGACAGCAACAGGTTCTTGCTCTCAGAAAATACATAAGTGTGTGCAGCGCTGTTGAATGAGATTTTTCATTCGCAGTTAAAAAAGTGCATACAGCAGATATAAAAAGTCTACACACCGCTGTTAAAATGTCTGGTTTCTGTGATGTAAAAAAATGAGTCAAAGATAATCATTTCACAACCTTTTCAACCTTTAATGTGACCTATAAACTGTACAACTCAGTTGAACAACAAACTGAGATCTTTTAGGTGGAGGGAAGTAAAAATATGAAACTAAAATAATATGGTTGCATAAATGTGCACACCCTTAAACTAATACTTTGAGTGCTGTAATAAAATCAAAAGGTTCTTCAACAGTCTTTTTGGGTATGAGTCTATCAGCATGGCATATCTTGACTTGGCAATGTTTTCCTACTCTTCCTTGCAAAAACACACCAAATCTGTCAGATTGGGAGGGCACCTCCTGTTCACAGCTTCAGATCACCCCACAGATTTTTGATCTGATTCAGGTCTGAGCTCTGGCTGGGCCATTCCAAAACTTTAATCTTCTTCTGGTGAAGCCATTCCTTTGTTGATTTGGATGTATGCTTTGTGTCATTGTCATGCTGAAAGATGATATGTGGAACCTCTACCTTGACTAAGGCCCCAGTTCCAGCTGAAGAAAATAAGCCCCAAAGCATGATGCTGCCACCACCATACTTCCCTGTGGGTATGGTGTTCTTTTGGTGATGTGCAGTGTTGTTTTTGTGCCAAACATATCTTTTGAAATTATGGGCAAAAAGTTCAACCTTGGTTTCATCAGACCATAACACATTTTCCCACATGCTTTTGGGAGACTTCAGATGTGTTTTTGCAAAATTTAGCTGGGATTGGATGCTTTTCTTTATAAGAAAAGGCTTCTTCAGGAAGACATGGGCTTGTTGGAGTCATTTAAAAACCACTACTTATCACCTATTAATGCATGAACAATCTACACCCCCTGACTGAAGGATTAGACACAAGGCTGTAATAAAGAACACCCAGTTCACCGAAGACATTTTTGATATACATTTGGATGAGCTGAGACTCGGCAGTGTGGCTTGCCTTCACGGCTTTTGACCCAAGTGTTGCCCCATTGAATGATCCTACGCGGATTGTATCCTAAGCTTTATGAAGATTTTCTTTTAGCTCGGCTCGTACATAATGATGTGACTGGTTTGGCCGCAATTACCTATTCACCCCCCCCCCTTTTTTTTCTTTTCTGCCCCTCCCCACGACTTCACTCTACACATCTTTCTCTAATCTGTTCTCTTTTCTGACTTATCTTTATTTCACACCTTTTATACGCCCTTATTAATCATATATCCCCAATGGAATAGAGCATTTACTTTTATACAGCTGTGACTATTTCTAAGTAACTTACACTTTCCTGATATGGACACACACAACATACACGCCTTCCGATGATATTCTTACCCTACACCCCAAAATCCTTTACCATAAGCGCTCACTACTCAATGGATCAGTACTCATTATACTTCTTTTACCTTACCTAATATACTCATTATATCTGCAGGTCTGTAATATTCACTTGATATAATGTGCTATTCTGCCTCGAGTTGTATTACAGTTTAAACCTATGACCCGTCTGTGATACGGGAGGATATGTATTGTGTCTATGCGTGGACTGTGATCCTTATTTGTATATGACTTGATATGCCTTTCTTCTTCTAATAATATACTTTTTGGAACAAAAAAAAAGAAAAGGCTTCTGTCTTGCCACTCTACCCCAGAGCTCAGACATATGAAGACTATAGAAGATTGTTGTCACTGGTACCACACAGCCAGTACTTGCCAGATATTCCTGCAGCTCCTTTAATGTTGTTGTAGGCCTCTTGGCAGCCTCCCAGACCAGTTTTCTTCTTGTCTTTTCATAAATTTTGGAGGTAATCTTGGTAATGTCACTGTTGCACCATATTTTCTCCACTTAATGATGTCTGTCATTATTGTGTTCCATGGTATATCTAATGCCTTGGAAATTCTTTTGTACCCTTCTCCTGACTGATACCTTTTAATAATGAAATCCCTCTGATGCTTTGGAAGCTCTCTGTGGACCATGGCTTTTGCTGTAGGATGCGACTAAGAAAATGTCAGGAAACGCCTACTAGAACAGCTGAACTTTATTAAGGGTTAATCAGAGGCACTTTAAATGATGTCAGGTGTGTACTGAATCCTATTTAACATGATTTTGAATGTGATTGCTTAATTCTGAACACAGCTACATCCCCAGTTAAAAGAGGGTGTGCACACTTATGCAACCACATTATTTTAGTTTTTTATTTTTACTTCCCCCCATAAAAGATTTACATTTTTTTAATTGAGTTGTAGAGTTTATAGGTCACATTATAGGTGGAAAAAAGTTCTGAAATGATTTAGCTTTGTCTCATTTTTTCATCAAAGAAACCTGACCTTAACAGGGATGTGTAGACTTTTTATATCCACTGTATATGCCCAAGCATAGGGGTCTGGGGTGGCCAGTAGGTGTATGGCCCCTATGCTTTGGCATATAATTTAAAAAAAAAATTTGGCACAGATTTCTAAATCCATATTGATTGAGGGCAGTAATTCTAGCACTAGACCTCCTATCTAAAATTATAGCCTGCAAAGGCTTTTAAAGAGTCACCTATGGATATTAAACATGTATTCAGTTTGTCGCCATTGAACGGGGCATGCGCAGTTTTAAATCATGTCATGTTTGGTATCTATTTACTCGACATACCATCATCTTTTATATTTTACCAAAAAATTGGCTGATATCTTGTGCTTTTGTGCATTGAAAGTAAAAAAAGTGTATTGTTTTAAAACAATTAGCGTTTGAAAAATCGTTGCACGAGTACTATGTAACATAAAAAATTGCAGCACTCACCATTTTATTTACTAGGGTGTCTGTTTTAAAAAAAATATATAATGTTTGGAGGTTCAAAGTAGTTTCCTGTGAACAAAAAATGTCATAAAAGAGTGAGTGATGTGTGGCATAAACTTCTAATACTGGGCATAAATGCCCCCACCCCCCAAATAAACCCTTTTTGGAAAGTAGACACCCCAAAATATTTGCTGAGAAGTCTGTTGAATTGATAGAAGTATCTTATTTTTTTACCACAAGTTTTTTGATAATGACAACAATTTTTTTTTTTACACATGCAGAATATATTTTGCGGTGTAATTCCAAATATACCCATGGCATGTGTGAGCAATATACCATTTAAATGACAGCTTTATGTGAAAAAAGATTTTTCGGCATGTCAACTTGTGGAAAAAAAATAAATCTTCCATGGACTCGACATGCCTCTCAGCAGATAGCTTAAGGTGTCTACTTTCTGAATAGTGGTCATTTAGTGGTGTTTGTACTACCCTGGCATTTTAGCACCTCAAGAAATGTGATAAGCAGTCAGAAAGTAAAAGATGTGTAAATTCCAGAATCTATACCAGAGTTTGTAAATTTATGACGAAATTTGAGTTTATTATATATTTTTATGACAGAAATGAGAAAATATTTTTTTTCAAAATTCTCTGTCTTTTTTTGTTTATAGTGCAAAAGCAAAGGTGAACAAATACCACCAAAAGAAAGCTCTATTTGTGTGAAAGAAAATAACATAAGTTTCATTTATGTACAGTATTGCATGACCGCACAATTGTCAGTTAAACTAATGCAGCACTGTAAAGCAACAAATGGCATAAATTCCAGTGTCTATACCAGCCTTTCTGAACCAGGGTACCCAGGCACCCTGGGGTACCTTGATGTTTATTCAGGGGCGACCTGTCAAAATGTCTAAAACTGCCCAAAACTTGTTTTTATACCGGCTTTTATGCCAGTGGGTGGAACAAGCCTGCCTTTTAGTTACACAAAGTCACAGGTTTTCATTGTGCACCATTACGACCTTCAAGATGCCTGCATCCTGACAACCAATGACATTATCAGTTGACAAGGAGGATGTCAGCTGCTTGCATAGTATCCTAATTTGAGCCTCCCCTTCCCCTCTCCATCAGTTCTGGGGTCACATTAGCTCAGTGATGGGGAAAAAATAAAAAATACCACCAAAAGAAAGCTCTATTTGTCTGAAAAAAAGGACATAAATTTAATTTTGTTATAGCATTGCATGACTGCACAATTACCAGTTGAAATAGCGCAGCACCGCAATGCAAAAAAAGGCCTGGTCAGGAAAGGGGTTAAATCCTCTGGAGGGCAAGTGGTTAATAACAGTTGAATTCCCTTTAATCTTATATTATATTTGGTGGTAAAATTAATTAGCTTGGGTAACAGTACTGATTTTTAATTATTTGAATTGATTTTGATTAGTATTATTATTTTAAGCTTTTATGGGTATAATTTGTGTGCTTCCTAATACATTTTATGTGTGTGTGTAAGTTTTGTAACAAACCACAATATGATGCTGTCCGTGAGATGCACATCTGTATGTCACATCTCTTGTTCCTTGTTTTGGGAAATTGCGCAGTTTGACTTTAATATCCCAAAGGTATTTCCTTTATTATGGCCATTTTTTATTATTATATTTATCTACCTTTTTGGCCTCAAATTATGAATAGAGGCGCATGTACAGTGATAAAAGCACAGTTACCACATTTTGGCCATTGCAGGCCTCGGTGAGTTATGTGGCTAGATGTGGTTTCCAGTATTTGGAACGCATGTTGACTGAGTAGGAGGGTCCTTCCAGTATGCTTATAAGCAGCGTGATGCCATCTGATGACCACGCCCCTGATGACATCTCTTGATGAAGAAACGCATAAGGTGGAGTCACACCAGGTGAAGTCATTGCAACCTGGCACGGACTGCAGCCATCTTGTTCGTTTGAAACTTGGTTTGAAAATTATGACATGCTGAATTTTATACTGACAGCTGTAAGTGCAATACTTTTAAATATATTTGATGTTTATTGACTTGCTACACTATGAGATGTCTTTGCTTTCTCCCCAATATTTGTCGTCTAGAGAAAAGATTTGGCCTATTAGATATTGGATTCAGAAGGAGGGTACACTCACAAAGAATTGATTGATGACTTATGTCTGGAGGTTTAATGCTGCGCTATTTGACCATTTTTAAAGGTGGTCAAATTTATCCATAAACAGGCTGTAATATTTGGATATTTCTATCTGTTTTCTCATCTTATAAGCTCCATTACCTATGGACTCAAGAGCAATTGCATGGACTTGTAATTTTATAGCCAAGCCACTATTTCTAATTTTTAAAGACACCTTACTGACTGGAGTGATACCAACTGTATATTCTTTACCAAAAAGAATCATGATTTATACCAAGTAACTACAGACCAATCAGCCTAACATTAATAATATGTAAGCTATTGGAGGGAATGGTAGGGAATTCTATCCAGATATCTATCTCTGATAAAGGTATCATAAGTGACAATCAGCATATTTTTATTAAAGTCCTTTCTTGTCTGACCAACCTCTTATCATTTATAAGAACGTAAGTGAGAATGGTGAAGGAAGTCCAGTGGACATAGTTTATCTAGATTTTACTAAGGCATTTGATAGTATACCTCATAAACGTTTAATCTATAAAATAAGGCCTGTGGAGCGGATGAAATTGTATGTACATGGATATTAAACTGGTTACATGAATGGGTCCAGAAAGTAATGATAAATACATTTTCTGAATGGTCTAAAGTTGTGAGTAGTGTGCCCCAGGGATCTGTCATGGGGCCTATGCTGTTCAATTTGTTTATTAAAGCGGTAGTAAACTGCATATAAAAAAAGAAAAAGAAAAAAAACATTCCTTGTTAGGCAATGGCATAATGTACTAGTATGCATTGCATGCTAGCACATTATGTAAAACTTACCTTAAAACGAAGTCCTCCAGCGGCGCACTGTCACTGCTTTAAAAGCTTCCATCTTCACCCAGCCTTCCTTCTGGATTCGGCCATTTGACTGGCTGAGTCACTATGACATCACTCCCACGCATGCGTACAGGAGTCATGGGCCATGGCACTGTGCTCTGAAGGAAAGACACGGGTATGCCATTCCTTCAGAGTGCATGCGCCAGAAAAAAAAACAGAATATCTCCTAAAGGTGCACATTTAGGAGATATTAATTTTATCTATAGGTAAACTATGAGAAAATATTAGAGGAACTGAAGAAGAGGAGAGAAGAGGAGATTAAGGGGGGATATGATCAACATGTATAAATACATCAGTAGTTCATATAGTGAACTTGGTGTAGAGCTATTTACCCTGTGGTTATCACAGAGGACAAGGGGGTACTCTTTATGTCTGGAGGAAAAGAAATGTAATCTCCAAACAGAAAGGTTTCTTCACAGTGAGAGCTGTGAAAATGTGAAATAGACTCCCTCAAGAGTTGGTTCTGGCCAGCTCAGTGGATTGCTTTAAAAAAGGCCTGGAATCTTTCCTAAATACACAGAATATAACTGGATACTAACATTTATAGGTAAAGTTGATCCAGGGAATATCCAATTGCCTCTTGGGGGATCAGGAAGGAATTTTTTCCCCTACAGGAGCAAATTGGATCATGCTTTGCTGTTTTTTTTTTTGCCTTCCTCTGGATCAACTGTGGGTATAGGATTATAACTTTTTTTTTTAGTAGTTGAACTGGATGGACTTTTGTCTTTTTTCAGCCAGACTTTATTATACGCTTACCTGTAGATAAAAATGAACAAAGTGAATTTACTACCACTTTAACCTTATATAGATTGGAATCGAGATCCTAATTTCAGTTTTTGCTGATTATACTAAATAACGTAGCCAAATAACTTTGACACATGATATGGTGCAGAAGACTTTGACAAAATTAGAGGTTGGGCAGCTACATGTTAGATGGATTTCAATACTAAGAAATTTAAAGCTATACACTAGGGTGAAAAAATACACAGAAAATACATTTTAGAAGGGTCTTCCTGGGAGGATCAGTAATGGAAAAGGATATGAAAGGTGCTTGTAGATCACATTTGTTAAAGATAGTTATTAAGAGGTCGTACAATAAATTACCGTATCACCCAGTAAATGGTCTCCATTCAGTAGCCAAAAAAGGCATGCAAAAAAAGAGGGGTTGTGAAAAGAAATTCACAAAGAAAGCGGCTACATTATGAACAGAATGTGATACTCAGAAAAATTTCCAAAAATTATGCTTTATTACACATACAAATTTGACATATGGGCAATCGCCCTGGTTTACCATCACCTCAGTATGAGACAATACACACAGACCTAAAACCATATAAAATGACACCAGTACCGGTCTAAATGCATGTGCAACAAGGACAATGACTACAAGAGTCTAAAGTCCCTGTAGCACTGGCGCATAGGTGAACACTTCCCAAAGGAGGTGTATACAAAAATTATACCATAGGTATACCATAACACGTGTTATAAATGTGTAGACTAAGCTACTACCAGAATGGTTATATCCCAAACAGGGAGTTTCAAAAAATTATACCATAGATATAAGTATCACATGTATGCAATGCAGCAAGCACAGTATGCGTCAAAAAGAAGGCATGCCTCTAGGCCTATATGAGACAAAACATAAATGTCATGTAAATGATGCACACATTCCTATGCTGGCACAAGTGGTTGGGGCCCATTCATCTGTGATTATTACCAGCTGTTTCCTAGGGCTCTTGAATAAAAATATGCCCCATTTTTTACCAGGATGGAAGGATAGATGCATAAAGCAGCGCACTGCTTGAAATGGTTTCTTCACCACTGCATGTGGACTACATACCACTTTCTGTGAGAAAAACAAGACACATCCCAATAGATCTTCTGCCTGTTGAAATACATGTGGTATATCTTGTTTCTTATATAAAGCACCATGATGTCCCCATCCTGTAGTGAAACAAACAATATCTGGAAAGTCACTGAAAGAGCTTTCACTCTGTATAGGATATATAGGTCATATATATCACATAGGACCATATATCTAGTGTCCTGCAACAGTCCACTCACCACCTGTGCAATGGATAATAGGAGAGGAAAGAATATCCTTCATAGGTGCTGCCATACAAGGCCGGGGAGGCCAAGGAACCACCGCTGACATCCGCCGATATACCGCGGGTTCCAGCCTCTTCTCGGCGCCTGTGCTGCCTGGGCTTGCCTCATGGCATGTGAAAATGGCTTCCTCCTTGTAGGTCAGCGTGCGTTCCACCTAATGCGCATGACCGAAAGTGACGTATCTGACGTATGACGTCAACGCGTTTCGCCGATGGGCGTATCTCACTCAGCTTCGTCAGGACCAATGAGACAACTGCATTTCAATTTCCTATTTATAGTGGGTTAAGACCCACCCATTTATGCAAAAACTAGCTTGCAGCTATTCCCAATGGAGAAAAAAAAGGGGGCTCGCAGCAGAAGGCCCAAGTTTATCTACTGAAGATGAGGACATTAAAATTAAGTTTCGGGAACATAAAAAGCTTGTTATTAAACGTCTTAACCGGAAATGGGATGTATGCTTTTTGGAAGCCTACATTAGACAGAGTATTATCCCACGTGGTCTGAGAAGTAAGGTAGTTCCAGCTGAACATTTACACAATGAAAGGTTTCTGGAGAAATGGAAAATGCTATGCATAGAACATGGGATTAATGGTATGAAACTTATAGTTGAGGAGGAAAAACTACAACTTGAAGAATTGGATCAGGCTATCAGTAAAAGTGCATTTGGATTAGATCCTTTTAAAAATCAGGAGAATTTTGAAAAGTATAATGAGCAACTGAAAAAGGAAGTTGAAAAAGTACAAAAAAACCTGAGAACTACTAAACAAACTAAATTTAGACGTGACCTTAAGGACTGGGAAACAGGTGAGATATTTGATCTCACTACTAAAAGAAGTAGAAGTCGATCTAAACGAAGAGGATTTCGTTCACACTCTAGATCAATGGGGGAAACCATGTCTAGTGAAAGTGATTCTGAAAATCTTGGGAAATCTGTTTCTTTTTTAGACCAACAAAATGGAGAACCTCCTCGCACCAATCAATTACAGATGGGAAGAGGATCCAAAAAGAAAGTAGAGGAATCCTTAAAAAACAAACATCAGGAAGACAAGGGCAGAACAAGAAGTCAGAGGAGGTAGTAGATGAAAATATTCATGATAAAAAGGTAATCAATTTGGCTAATTTTCCACTCAGAAGGGAACATATTTCTTTATTAAATAAAGGTATGTCCTTTTCACCAGTGACCCCCATGGATGAGTTCGAGGTATTTAAAGATGTTAACTTATTTTTAAGAAAAGTTTTCTTGAGAATGATACATGGCAATCCCACTATGTTGGAGGATATGGCCTCCGACTCGTCCATGGAGGATCGCAAGATGCTCGATATGTTGATATCTCTCATGGAGGAAAATGAGGATGGTGATGAGAGCGAAATAGATTTGGATAATCACAGTAATGTGATTAGAAAAGTTGATCTGAATATTAGATCGACGAAAATGCCGAAAATTCGTTCCAACATGAGGATCTCGGCATTTCTAGATTTTGTTGCTGATGATCTTAAAAATCTTGAGTGGAAAATGCCAATTGGTGACAATCTTACTAAAAAAGAAAGAAAAGCCCTTAAAGAATTAAAAGAGACTAAGAATATTGTAATTAAGAGAAGTGACAAAGGGGGTAATGTAGTGATTTTAAATGAACAAAACTATGTTAGGGAGGTGAAGCGCTTATTAAGTGATTCATCTACCTATAGGAAAGTAGCCACTAATCCTTTTCATATGGTGGCAAAAAAATTAAATTCCATCTTAACACTGGGAAAAGAAGTGGGTTTGTTAACTAAAAAAGAGTATGAGTATCTGAGAACTGAAGAATTTAATCACCCTACTTTTTATATTATCCCCAAAATACACAAAAATCAAGAAAATCCTCCGGGTAGACCTATTGTTTCTGCCATCAATGGTCCCCTAGATAAAACAGGGAAATATATAGATCTGTTTCTTAAAGATATGGTCCCTAATCTCCCCTCTTATGTAAGGGATACTAAAGATGTGTTGGCTAAGATTGAGAATATGACTATTAATGAAAATTCCATTCTAGTGGGAATAGATGTGGAATCACTTTACACATCTATCCCACATGAATGTGGTGTGAGATCGGCCTCTTACTTTCTTGATAAAACATATCCTACTTTGGGAGGACAGAATGAATTTATTAGTGAGTTGTTGGATTTTGCATTACGACATAACTTTTTTCAATTTAACAATACCTTTTATCAACAGACTAGAGGTTCTAGCATGGGAGCACCGTGGGCTCCGGCCTACGCATGTCTTCATTTAGGTTTCTGGGAGGAGCAGGTTGTTTTCAGATCATCAAGATTTCTTGTTAATGTCCAGATTTGGTTAAGATATATAGATGATGTGTTCCTTGTATGGCGAGGAACATCTGAGGAATTAAAACTTTTCATGGAGGAGTTAAATCAAAACTCCTTCAACATTGGACTTACATATATATCTGATGAAAGATGTATTTATTTTCTGGACCTGGAAATTAGACTTGAGAATGGAAGACTCCTCACAAAGACATATAGGAAACCAACTGCTGCCAATACCCTATTAGAGGCTAGGAGCTACCACCCACGTTCACTGATTTCAGGGATTCCAGTGGGACAGTTTTTGAGATGTCGGAGAAATTATTCAAACATCAATGACTTTAGGATGGAGGCTCAGGACCTCTATAGAAGATTTAGGGAAAGGGGATACTCTCACTCTCAAATTAGAAAGGCTCGGAGACGGGCATATCAAACTGACCGCAATGATCTATTATCTCCTAAAAAGGATGAGAAGGCCAAATTAAGTGATCAACCTGTCAGAATGATAACCCAATTTGGAGCCCAATGGCAAGATGTAAAATTAATATTAGAAAAACATTGGAAAATTTTAACTCAATGTCCCAAATTGAATAAGATTGTAGGTGAACGCCCCCAGATGGTAGCAAGAAGAGCACCAAATCTTGGTGATCTCCTTATCCATTCTGATTATCAACCGTTAAAACAAACAACATGGTTAAAATCACGTACTAAGGGGATGTTTAAATGTGGAAAATGTCAAATCTGTAAATATGTGGATCGTACGGATTCTTTTTCTGATTCAGGAAACAACACTCACTATAAAATTCAAAGTCTCATAAATTGCTCTACAGTGAGAGTGTTATATATTTTAACCTGTCCCTGTAAAAAGATGTATATAGGTAAGACCAAAAGACAACTTAAAGTACGAATAGGTGAACATCTTAGAGATATTAGATCAAATGACCCTGAAAGCAATCTTGCACACATTATGCTAAATATCATGGAGGTAAACTGGATGGTACAAAAGTGAAAGGTTTCTATGCATTGCACTTTCCACAAAGGAGAGGTGATTTTGACAGAGAATTGCTTAAAAAGGAGAAATATTGGATATATAAGCTTGATACATTATACCTTAAGGGGTTAAATGTGGAATGTGATCTCCAAGTATTTTTGGATAAATAGATCTACATAGTTATGTACCCTTATATTTCCATATGTTGACTAACCTATGGCATTTCCCTGTTTTCATTAATAGTTGGAGTATATGCTAAATAATTAAGGTTAATCTTTTTTCGCATTTGGGAACAATATTGATGATCTCATGACATAGGTTTGAGTATATTTTCTCCAAGAATGACTATACCATAAATGGGTATTTGAAATCTGGGTATCTTTGATAAAATAATTCATAATGAGATCCCTTAGTCAATATTGCCATCTTGTGGTGGCTTTGTGGTAACTTATATTGTACTTTTAGGAACTTGATTTAATGAATAGGCCTGGTAATTCTTTCACTAATATTGCCATCTTCTGGTGAGAATGTGGTAATGTCTCAACTGATCATTATATTTAATCTATGGTCTTTCGATTTATATATGTATTGTTAAAATTGCTAAGCCTTTCCTCTCTCTGATACTTCCAGTCGCCTGCTTCTTAATTGTATTCAATAATGACCAGCAGCTGTGCTAAGTATTTAGCCCCCTTTTTTTTCTCCATTGGGGATAGCTGCAAGCTAGTTTTTGCATAAATGGGTGGGTCTTAACCCACTATAAATAGGAAATTGAAATGCAGTTGTCTCATTGGTCCTGACGAAGCTGAGTGAGATACGCCCATCGGCGAAACGCGTTGACGTCATACGTCAGATACGTCACTTCCGGTCATGCGCATTAGGTGGAACGCACGCTGACCTACAAGGAGGAAGCCATTTTCACATGCCATGAGGCAAGCCCAGGCAGCACAGGCGCCGAGAAGAGGCTGGAACCCGCGGTATATCAGCGGATGTCAGCGGTGGTTCCTTGGCCTCCCCAGCCTTGTATGGCAGCACCTATGAAGGATATTCTTTCCTCTCCTATTATCCATTGCACAGGTGGTGAGTGGACTGTTGCAGGACACTAGATATATGGTCCTATGTGATATATATGACCTATATATCCTATACAGAGTGAAAGCTCTTTCAGTGACTTTCCAGATATTGTTTGTTTCACTACAGGATGGGGACATCATGGTGCTTTATATAAGAAACAAGATATACCACATGTATTTCAACAGGCAGAAGATCTATTGGGATGTGTCTTGTTTTTCTCACAGAAAGTGGTATGTAGTCCACATGCAGTGGTGAAGAAACCATTTCAAGCAGTGCGCTGCTTTATGCATCTATCCTTCCATCCTGGTAAAAAATGGGGCATATTTTTATTCAAGAGCCCTAGGAAACAGCTGGTAATAATCACAGATGAATGGGCCCCAACCACTTGTGCCAGCATAGGAATGTGTGCATCATTTACATGACATTTATGTTTTGTCTCATATAGGCCTAGAGGCATGCCTTCTTTTTGACGCATACTGTGCTTGCTGCATTGCATACATGTGATACTTATATCTATGGTATAATTTTTTGAAACTCCCTGTTTGGGATATAACCATTCTGGTAGTAGCTTAGTCTACACATTTATAACACGTGTTATGGTATACCTATGGTATAATTTTTGTATACACCTCCTTTGGGAAGTGTTCACCTATGCGCCAGTGCTACAGGGACTTTAGACTCTTGTAGTCATTGTCCTTGTTGCACATGCATTTAGACCGGTACTGGTGTCATTTTATATGGTTTTAGGTCTGTGTGTATTGTCTCATACTGAGGTGATGGTAAACCAGGGCGATTGCCCATATGTCAAATTTGTATGTGTAATAAAGCATAATTTTTGGAAATTTTTCTGAGTATCACATTCTGTTCATAATGTAGCCGCTTTCTTTGTGAATTTCTTTTCACAACCCCTCTTTTTTTGCTTGTAGATCACATACCTAGCAATAGCATGCAATGCCAAGCTGCAGGTAACAAAAATGGGAAAACACTCTTGTGCATTGAAAGAAGCATACATTAAAGAGATAAAATTAATACTTCTGCCCTATTACAAAATACTGATTTAGCCTCATCTTGAGCATGCAGTTCAGTTTTGGTCACCAATCCTCAAGAAAGACATTGCTGAATTAGAGTACAGAAAAGGCAACATAAATTAAGAGGGGTGGGGTAAGACCTCAGTTATGAGGATTAAAAGAGAAGTATGGGATTAACAAAAAAAAAATTATGATCACCTAGGCGAATACAGCGCCAATCCCAGTTACATCTGTCCCTTGCCCCTTCTGAACTTGAGTACTGAGCGATCAAAGATTGGTGGTCACTCGGTTCTCAGTCTTCAGTGAGCCACCCCTCCAACGCTCACTGGAGTGCTGTTCTTTGGGAGGGCGGAAGTGGCTGGCTCAGGTTCTCAGCTGCTCACTAAGAGGCTGAACCAGCTGCTGGGCCAGGTATCTGGGTGAATCTTGACTGTAAAGTCAGGATCTTTACTGAGCCAGAACCAGCAAGATGTCTGCTCAAAATGGGTCACATGGGGAAAGAACTGCACTCCTGTGATCTATAGGAGAAATATAGCTAAAACAGCTTTTGCCTTACTTCTTTAATTACATAGATTACAGTTATTTATTTTGGAGAATTATAATATAAGGGGATATGATTACAATGTACAAATAAATCAAAGGTTACTTAAGTAACTAATACACTGCTTGCTCTAAAGCTTGCTATTCATGGATTGAAATTCAGTTGGTTTGGCCGAATTTCAATCTGTGTGTAGCCACTGCAGTTAAACAGAAGTTGACCTACCAATCGACTTCTGTTCAACTGCCCTGTCGGATAAAAGATACTCACCAGGGATGATCCAACCATCCACCTCAAATGTGTGGATGGGGAAAATGGGTCTGTTTTTTCATTTAATCTTCTGGTTGAACCAAAAAAAATGAGCCATGTATGGCCAGCTTAAAGACCCAGACGAGGATACATGGCCACAATTTGAGGTTAGAAAGGGGGTTTAACCTTAGATAGCGGAAAACATTAATTGCTTTTGGGAATAGTAAAAAGTTAAGTTAATTTTTTTTTTAATTCCAGTTCCCCTATGCACCAATGTACCATTAATGCACCTCAACTGCAAAAATATTCAAACTCTCTTTGATCTGGAGGGCTTATTTTAGGCTTTGGTAAATTTCTTATTAAGCTTTTTCAATTCCTAGAATGTACACAGAGGAGCTAGTAGAACCCCAAAAGCAGATTACCAGCTGATAACATTAGCACACACATCCTGCACTTACCTTATTAGTACACACCCTTCACCCATCAACTATTTTTTCACAGCATCCCCAGAATCTCTCCCCACGTGCATTTGCCCGGATACCCCAGCATCTCTATAGACAGGCTCAGGCCGACTGATTGGATAGATGCTCCTATTATATAACTTTGGTAAATCTAAAGGAGATCATACAGAGATTGTATAATCAAATTGTATAATGTATGGCCACCTAGTTGCGCTTTCAGTGTGCATGAATACATGAAGGTAAAAAACCTTGAGCATTTACAACCACTTTAAATTTTATATTAAACTCTGTTTGTACATTTTGGCCTATTATCTCTGATCTTGCTTCTGGTCAGTTTTATACTACGGTATCTGCTTTGTTATAATATAGTAAAAACCTTGCTTTATCTACTAGTAGCCAACTTCTATCTACCAAAAAAGCACGTATTGCTTCTAAACCTACACAAAAACAAACATTTTTTTTCAAAATAAAATGAATCAGATTCAACAGCAGCTTGCACGTAGGCCAAACTGATTGTAAAAAAAAAACAATTCTACAGCCAATGGTAATACCAAGCTCGTGTGTGTGTGTGTGTGCGTGTGTGTATATATGTATGTGTATGTGTGTATATATATATATATATATATATATATATATATATATATATATATATATATTTTTTTTTTTGCTTTTGTTTTGTTTTTTATTGTTATATTAACTCTAAAGATGGCCAGAATTTACTAACCTATATATTTTTTATCATAGACTTCAATAGGGGGTTGTGCTATGTTTGGGTTCACTTGATTTTTAACAGGATTCACTGGATCCCAGGAAGATTTGCTCATTCCTATTCCCAACAGAGATAATTTAAAGGGTAATTCCATTTTTGTGAAAAAAAATTAGCAAATAATAAAAAAGAGAAAATATAGGGTATACAGTTGCAACACAGTCATATTGTAATTGAATGTTATTAAAAATAAAATTTCCTGCTCAATCTGTATTGCATTTTACAGAAAATTACAGAGCTGCAATGTGGCTAGCTGGAGGCACTCTATACATAGCAAGTGTACACCCCCCCCCCGACATAATTCCTGCTTGTGTGATTGGCTTACTGATTTTCCTAGAAGTCTGTTCTAAGGTACAAGTCAGATAAGATACTCCCAAAGGGCAATCCCATCTAAAGGGATGCAGACCCTGAAATTTTCCTCATTAGAGCCCTGCAGGTGCAGCAGCTATTTTATAATTATGAAATCCCACCCATATAGATTCACTCTGCACCAGGGGCGGACTGACCATTTGGAAACTCGGGCAGTGCCTGAGGGCCCGGGGTCAGTACGGGGCCCCATGAGATGCCCCTGGTACCTTTTTCATAGGCTTTTTTGAGTTTGGGCACGGACACAGGCGCCACATGATCTCCTATTGCCCAGGGGCCCCATGAGTTGTCAGTCCACCCCTGCTCTGCACATGGACACAGACAAACAAACAGATATTACTTCAGAATAACAAAAAAGTAGGAATCTGCAACAAAGTATGTCAAAATCCTTGCAATGTACATATATCACCCAGAGGGGAATGTTTTTTTTTTTTCAATAAAGTGGAGTTACTCTTTTAGCTAAATAATTAATTCTTTTGACTTTCTGAGTTTAAAAAAAGCATTTTTTTCATACTCCTGTTTATTCTGGCCCTTGGACCCCTGGTGATTGAAATTCGTGCCCGTGGAGACATTAAAGGAGTAGAGAAAGGAACTGTCAAAGAGAAATTACTGAGTAGACTCTGGATCTCAGAAGGACCCTTTGTATTCCTGCTACAACTCTGCTACCTATGGACTTGCAGGTTCCAGTAGTCCAGTGTTTCTCAACTCCAGTCCTCATGGACCCCAAACAGGTCATGTTTTCAGGATTTCCATTATTTTGCACAGGTGATTTGATCAGTTTCACTGCCTTAGTAATTACCACAGCTGTTTCATCTGAGGGAAATCCTGAAAACATGACCTGTTGGGGGTCCATGAGGACTGGAGTTGAGAAACACTGCAGTAGTCTTAGATGTTGCTGACTTTTCTTGGTGCCTGTAAAGGGGTGTCCCAGCCCCTTCTACTGCACTTTGTGCACCTTTTGTTCTGTTTTGTGTACTTAACCTTTGTAAATCTATAAAACTTCAATAAAAATTTATTGAACCAGAAAAAAAATGTACATAAATTTATATTTATATAAATTTACAGATGTGTATAGCCATTTAAGTAATGGTTTAGTTCTGATACATCTATATACTTGTTCGCATTGTTTACGTTATCACAAGCATATATATTTTTAACTTTGGCAGTGCTTTTGTATGTAAAATGGTATAGAAGAGATAGACAATTGTTCTGCATGGAAGAGAAAGTCAAACATCAAATGGTGGTTGAAGTTATAAATGAGCTGGAAAAAAACAGACTGATGCTGTCAAATGGTTCCTAATAGCTGTCAGATTTCTATCAAACCTTAGATTGATTGTCTTGCTCTTGAGGATGCTAATACTATGCATATACCTGCTGTACCTGTCATAAAATAAATAAAAGTAAACAACTTAAAGGAAAGGAAAGTCACACAGAGGTCTCTGTGTGAAAACTGGTTCTGTTAAAGGGAAACAAGAATAGGTTTTCACAACACAAATTTTTTTTGTGAATGTCCATCACAAAAGCTGCACCACTGAAAATTGCCTGCAGTTGGTTGCAGGTTTCCAGGATCATTCATGCATAACTCCAACTTGCTCTTCATTGACTTCAATTGTTGCACCTAGGCCATTGCATGTTGCTCTAATTTACCAATTAGTTGCACACAATTACTGCATTGAGTGGTTATAGCAGTCAGTTGCAGATGATTGCAAAACAAGAATGGCTATGCAATTGTCTAGAACCTAACAACCAAATAGCCAACTGTTGAGCATGTTCGGGTGACATTTCCAGTAGCATGTGACCAATTGCAGCTTGTACAGCTAAAAACTCATTGTAAATATTTGTGTGTTTTTGGCTTATGTTTTTTCAAGATACAAATCTTTAAAACCGGGAACCTTTTATCTATATGAATCTACATAATATAGACTTGGTTTTCTATAAAGAAAACACATTCAAAATATTAACATAAATTAGTCAGTTTGCTGTGACTTTCTTATTTGCTGTTTAAGGGAAAATGCAAAATCTACACCTAGGTGCATTTATAGCCAAAACATTTTATTTTAGTTTGGGTTGGGAAGATTTGCCTCAACTTTCTGTATTTGTGACGACACTCAGCAGTATGGATGGGCCAAATGTACAAGTTTTGCTTATCACGGCATGGTGAACATATTAACATCTATAAGACTTCAATCAGAAAATATCAATTATTCCCATTTTTAAAGCTGAAAGACAAAATATTGGCAAAAAAGGACATGGGGGGACTGGGCACTGGCCTGGGGGGCATGTACCAATGAAACAAATTTAAAAATGCCATTTTGCAGGAACAGAGATTTTAATTTTGCTTAAAGTGAAAAATTAAAAATGCAGTATTCCTTTAGAAAACTGATTGGGAGATTCCCTGAACATGCATGAGAAGTGGCATATCTTCAAGATATACACAATGTACTACAACAAAAGTGACATTTACAAAAAAAAAATATCAGAATCTGCAAACACCCTTTAAGATAAGAGGGCACAGATATCTGCCCCCTCAAGTGAATGAGTAAGAAGTCATAGTACCCCTAATGATTCACAAAAAAACACACAAACAAACCTTGGACAAGCCCTTTATTGAGGAATTGAACCCCCACTCCAAAAAATAGCATTGTAAATCCATTGACAGTTATGCTGTCCATCAATGAAGATCCTTGTCAATCATGATGAATGATGCCCACCAATTGTCCAACGAAAAAACCCACTGATCAGGCTGACCCATCCAAACCTGCCACAATATCAATCAGCCTTCTAAGCATGACCTGATATTTGAATATACTTTACCCAATAACCTGATAAATGCAAATTATGACATAATTTTGAGCATGCTTATGACTAAGGAACATAGGGATTACCTAAGTGACAAGGACAACATGAAGCATTAGAAATGGTACATGGAAGGTGACTATTGATCCACATATTGCTCATCACAGTCAAAAGGTGAGAAGTCTGTGTGCTGTCCTCACTCATATCACTGTTGAACCCACCATAGCTATTAAATTCAAATGTGTTCAAGCTCAACAATGCAGGTGCACAGCAAAGAGCTCTTTTCTGTTTCTGCAGAATAACAGCATGAACATTTTTTGGTCACAGCTTTTCTGACATCCCACAGAAAACTGCCACATAGCCAGCTCCTATGCTGATGTTTTCCCTATAGTATGAGGCTCACTATTACTAGGCATTTATCTATACAGTATTCTGGTAATAAACAAAAAATACAGCACAATCAAGTTGCAGCTTGCCAGTGACATGTCCATGCAAGTAAAACTTCAACTCATTGCACTTTGTTACTGCCTAAGAATTCCTTTTGAACTTTGTTAGCACTCTTGTATCCTGTCCTGCAGTTTCTAAAAATTGGGTTATGTACTTATTCTGTGGACCCTGTTCATTATTCCTCTGCTGGGCGTACCTGATCATAGATTGTTTATGGACTACAGATTAGCATTTTAGCCTTTAGCATTATGTAAGCAGAACTGAAAACTGGAACATTATGGGCCACAAGTCTGAAGATTGTTTTAAGCTGTATTCCAGGCATGGCTTTTTTCGCATAGTTACAGTATAATTGTCCAGCTTGACACAATTTAAGTATGCATATGCCTAATACTTCTTGAAAGTGACAATCACTGTAGCAGTCACCACTATTACAGTGACCGCTGCTGTCACTGCCCCACCTCATCCAATCAGAAAATTACTTGCATTCACTGAGAAAAATGCAAGGTGTTCAGTGAATGGTGCCCATACTGAGCAAGCAACTTCCTGTGTTCACTATATAGCAGGGCAGTCGTATGGGACCCAGAAGATAGTGATCACTTTAGTAGTCTCTGCTACTACAGTATTTGTCACTATCCTCCGGATCCCATAGGTATCACATACTGGCAAGCTGGACCACCTTCTCGGCGCTTTAGGGGGGATACACGGTGCACCCTGACCCAGTTTCACCGGGCCAACCACTTGATCAGCTGGCAGAGTAGGAGGAGGACCTCTGATGCCCACCTGGCCGGCTGGACGATCAGCGGGTGACTCACGCACTGCCACCTTAAAGAAAGGAGGAGACCCCGCAGCTCCTCCACCTCATAGGGGAAACTGCCTCTGCAGCAGCGGGTCCAGCTCTCCCCATCCAACCTTGGATCTCACAGTGATGGCTTCCCAGGCTCATGTGAGTGTTCTCTCTGCTCCCCCTGGGTTCGTCTCCAGCCCTGCCAGGTCTCCCCCTCAGGCTGCAGCACTGTCACCTGGCCAGGAGTCACATACTTCCTCCCTACTTGATAGAGAAATGAAGGAGATATTCAATAGTCAGCTCAGTGGCCAAAATTCTTCTCTGCTCCTGATGGTCCAGTTTCCTCCTCTGGATGTGTCCCAGCACTACTCAGGGGATTCTGTTCTCATTGCTCGTTTTGCTGATTTGCTGCAGAGGGAATTAGAAAAAGCTACCACTAAATTAACCTCTGACCTCAGGCAGAACTTTAGGGAAATTGGCAATCACCTGGAGAATATTGAAAATAAAGTTGATGATACCGTTCAATGTCACAGAATTTTACCAGGATTGCGGACTTACAAGATCGCCTTGAGGAAGCTTATACAAAGATAGATGACCTTGGGAATCGTGCCCTTTGATGCAATTTTAGAATTAGAGGCCTACCAGAAACGATTAAAGATATTGCTGCTTTTGCCCACTCCCTGATATTGTTAGCGGTTTCGGATACTGACGAAATTCACACGGAGATTGACCGCATCCATAGAGCTTTGATCCCCTTAAAGCCTGATGGACCCCCTCGAGATGTGATCGTCAAACCTTACTTCTTCAGAATTAAAGCGGTGACTTGGAAATCGATGGATATAAAATTCAAGTCTTTACTGACATTTCGCAAGTTACCATCCAAAAATGGAGGGTGTTCAAACCATTACTTTCACCTTTGATTCAGAGGGACATCCACTATAGATGGAACTATCCATTCTGCCTGCAATTTCTCTACAATGGCAAATCCTATGCGTTCTCTACGTTTTCTGAAGGGATAGAAAACCTTGTTGAATTTGGGCTTTATTTTCCTTAGCCCCCCAAGGCTGACGACCCTCCTCCCTACTCTCTCTTTATAGTCTCCATCTCCCAGGAAGAAGAAATCTGCTGCTTCACGCTCCAAGTCCTGAGGACCTTGCCGGTTAGCACACAATTTTTTTTTTTGGCGGGGACTTCTCTGTGGTCCTGTCTGGGGACATTGGCCTCTGCCTTTGTTGTTGTTTTTGTATTATTGGTACTTGAATTATGCACTTTAGCCGTATTGGTTTCTACCTGTTCTGGGTTGGTCCTTTTTTGTGCTAGATATTCTAGCTTTTGGTGTCAGTAAATTTTCTGATGATCTTGCTTTTTTTCATAGACCCCATGGTTCTGGGAAGAGTCTATGCACTCTCTCTACTCGAAAGACACTCCCCATTGCTTTGCTGTGGTGGAGACTCTTCCGTTCTTTGACTTTTGTCTGAAATACTTGAATTTCAGTTGTTTTATGTTGTATATTGCTCATTAGCTATTTAGGTGGATGCTGGCCTACTTTTGGGCTCTCTCTTTTTTTTCTTCTTTTTCTCGCCTTTTCTCACAATTTTCTATGTGATGGTCACTTCGAGCTCTTTTATTTGGATCAGCATTCCAGATATCCATATTAGTGGATATATGGGTTATGCATGTCATCGCTGCTCTGCCTTTGTTTTCATGTCTACACTGAGACCTACTGATACTGTGGTTTGTCTTCTTTCTCATAATGTGCAAGGCCTGGGTTCCCCACATCTTAAGGTGTTTACTCGTTATAAGTCCTTAGGAGCTGATATAGTGGCATTACAGGAAACCCATTTTGCTTCCTCTTTTACGTCTAGATATATCCATAGGGATTTCCCTGTATGTTTTTTTTTGCTAACGAATCCTAAAAAAAAGAGGGGTAGTGCTCTGTCTATCGCGACGGTTATCTTTTATCGAATTTAAAGAGATACGGGACAAGGAAGAGTGATATTTACTAGTTAAAGGCCATCTGGAGGGTAATTTTGTGACTTTTCTGATTTACTATGCCCCAAACATAAATAAATTAGCATTTTTCCAATCCTTGTTTCAAACGTTATCCCCAGAATTCAAAGGTGATATACTTTTGGTGGGGGACTCAAAATTGGCCGTGGATCACATGCTTGATAAATCACATACCATTAAACTTAGAGCCCCTCCGAAACATGTATAGACGCGTGGAGGGAGGACAACTCCACCTCTAGAGACTACTCTAATTTTTCTACAGCTCATAATCGATACTCGTGTATTGACCAAATTTTTCTCCCTATGGAGATGTTATCTAAATTGATTTTGGCTAAAATTGTGGTAACACCATGGTTGGACCATGGCCCGGTGATGTTAATGCTTTCTAACTTAACTGTCGGCTTGGCTAAGCCACATTGGTGATTGAATGAGTCCCTTCATAGCAACGAGTCGATTTGCCTCAACGTCATAGAACACCTGAAATCTTATTTTACTATTAATAAAGCGGAAGACACAACTCCTGCTATTAACTGGGCAGCTCATAAAGCCTCTGTCAGAGGTTTTTTTTATCCAACTATCTTCTAGACTTAAGCAATCTCGTGAAGAGTTGATTTCTGTCAAAACTAGGGAATATGAAGCTTTGCTAGCCCAACACAAGAATAGCCTGTCCCCGGATCTGTTCCTCAAGGTGGAACATGCTTGATTAGAACTTAACCTTTGCATCACCACGAGAATGGAAAAACAGCTACGATGGCTGAATCATACATTTTTCAAGTGGAGGGACAAACCTGGTTCTCTCTTGGCACGTACGCTTTCTCCTAAACACACCTATTCGGCTCTTCCTAAACTTCGGCTTTCGGGAGGTCAAATTTCACAGCATCCTCAGAAAATCCTTCAGGAATTTAATACTTTTTATACAACTTTGTATAGCCAACCACCGGCCCATTGAGCCCTCCGTTGTTGGGCTACTTACTCCATTTCTTGGTTTGGCAGGATCAACTCTATTAAAATAATGTTTTGCCCTGGTTATTATATTTTTTAGGACCTTGCCAATTCCGATTCCGAGACATGAGCTACAACATTTACAAGCCGAGGTACTTTGTTTTGTTTGGAACCATAGAAGGACCTGAATGAACCAAAAAATGCTATACGTCTTGAAATTTCATGGTGGGATTGGTCTCCCTAATCTCCATACATATTTCCAAGCCGCCCAAATTGCACAACTGGCCTATACTACCGCTACGGGATCGGTTCCCCTTTGGGTCTCTGTTGAAGCTCTTTCCTGTCATCCTTTGGCAGTTGGTGCTCTACTTTGGCTCCCTTGTCACTCTCGCCCTCCCATATTATGTCCTACATTATCTTTCTCATTGTCAGTCTGGGATAGGGTATGCCATCGCAAATCCCTAGCCTCCTTTCACACACCTTTAGCCCCTGTATTCTGTAATCCTGAATTTATACCTGGCATGGTCCCATCTGCGCTACAATAATGGATTAATAAAGGGTTATTGAGGATAGGAGATTTCCTCTGGGGTGCCCGAATCTATCCTCTTCAATATTTTAAGGATAAAATGCAAATTCCTCCCACTGAAATGTTTAGATTTTATCAAATTGTCTCTTTTATCCACTCGTAAATTGCCTTATTGGATGAACCACCCATCCTGTCTCCTGTCAAGGTAACAATTTGGCTAGAGGCCGTATCTCTTTCCCTATATGGACCAATGGGAACGGGACCTGAATATCAGCTATGATATCTCAGACTGGTCAGACATAGCTTTAGCATTGTCCAAAGTTTCTATCAATACCACCTTAATTGAGGCGAACTATAAAACATTATTGAGGTGGTACTTGGTCCCAACTCGGATTGCGAAAATGTATCCGACTATTCCCCAATGTGCTTTGACCATGTGGCCAGGTGGGTCCTATGTTCCACGTTTGGTGACAATGCCCAATAGTAATTTGATTTTGGATCTGCATATTTAATTTAATCTATGCGGTGACGGGGGTGAATATACGTAGGGCTCCGAAGACGGCCCTCTTCCATAAATATCTCACTACAATTCCTAAGAACTCCCTTAAGCTGCTTACTTATATGTTGTTAGTGACAATAATTACTATAGTTAAACATTGGCAGAGTCCTCTTATCCCTCTAGAATATGTTAAACATAAATTGAACTGGATCATGATCAACGACAAACTTGCCTGTATTCTACACAACAATACTACTAAATTTGACAAAATGTGGGACCCGTGGATTCAATAGATTTCTGTACTTTGATCCTTCCCGCGGTGACACTCTTTTTCTTCTTCTTTTGCTTCTTCTTCTTTCTCTTTCTTTCTTTTCTTACTTTATTAGGTCTTGTGTAACGAGGTTGGGTGTGCCCATTTGTATTGGTTCTACAACATTTGTCATGTTTTTCTTAATGCTAATTTAAGGAGCTTCATGTGGCTACAAGTATTAAGTCTTATTTTTGGGATATATCATGGCATTTGTCTTTGACATTATTTGTATTTTGAAAAATTTTCAATAAAAATAATTGGAAAATAAAAAAAGCCATACATGGAATCCAGTCCTAAAATGGTATTAAAGTCATTTTTTCCCTAAATAAGATTAGAAATTAATAACTCACAAGCTTTTTTTTCAAATTGTCTCCTCAGAGTTTTGGTTTTCATTTTTCCCATGGCCAAATCCCTATATTCCTGCTTTCTCTGTGGCCCCTGGCTGCAGGGACCTATAGAGTCCTGTGTCAACCTCCTCAATGTGTGCCATCCCACTCTGCAATATCATAATATAACTGTATGTGTAGCCATTCAGAGCACTGTACACACAGTCAGCTTGAGCGGGACAAAGGGTGATTGTCAATAATTTCTGTGGAGGAGGATCTGTGTCCCTCTTGTGCTGATTGTGTATGTGGAACTCTGAAAAGTTACATGCAGAGTAGTACAAAGCAGAAACTTAAATGTAGAGGGACTTCATAGGTCCCGTGGGCACAGTAGGCAGATACTGTATAGAACAGAAAGTGTGTCAATGCAGTCAGGGAATAACTTGAAAAATGAACTCAATAGAGGAGATTTATTGTAAAAAAGATAATACATATAAGTGATGCTACTTGTATCTGTTATATGAAAAAAAAAATAGACCTAATATCACTTTAAGGTGTATCCATAAGGGCAAAATTTAATTGGTTGCTGTGTAAGCTGTTGGTGCAACTCATTCATTTATGAGGTCAAAAATTATGGAATTTCTTCTGAGGCTTAGATTGTAGAAGGGCTAGTGAATCTAAAACTGTTCTCATTCATTTATTTGTTCGCTATAAAGCAAGCTTCCAGCAAAAGATCCACTCTGAATTAGTAACACAGCAGAACAGTTTGCATAATACATTGCTTTAAAGCAGAGACTCGTATTCCAGACTCCATTAATTTCAATGCTACAGTAATGAATTCCTTGAACACGCTTTGAAAAGTTCAGTTAAGATTATTATTGATTTTTATACAGTGTGAGTCTAAATGAGCTGGAATTCAGATACTAGAATGTAGTCGAATTTTGGCTTATCACAATGAGTAACTTAGTTTCAAATGGAGTTCTTTTTATTAGGTTCTGTTCATTTTTGCCTATTGACATCTGGTATCTGTAACACGAATACTACATTTCCAGATATTTTTTGTATCACTGGTAAACAACTTTGTATGATTATGTTTCATTTCTATAAAAGCTCACAAAATCTTTAATCTGCAGTTTTATGAAGTAGGTGTGACATACATACAAAGACAATTACAGAAAAGGGACAGGAAAAACAGACATGGAAAAAGAAATATAAAAATATCAGTTTTTATTTACTTGTCATTTTGCTCACCTATGTCTAATATAAAATGCTAGAAGACTTATTCCAGTCTAGAAGTTTTTATGTTCATCTAAACCTTGTCCACCATTGACTCCCACAGTTGTACTCTCCCTTGTATGTATGATGCAATTACAAGACAATTTCATGATAAAGTTCATAGAGGCCCTAACTAGGAATGATGCTCTGATGAACCTAGTAATCTCAAACCATGCAGAGCTTATTACTAATGTTCATATAAAAGAACATCTGGGTAGCAGTGACCATAACATGATTTCATTTAATGTTAGGCATAAACAACAAGTACATACGTTAAAGATAAACACTGAACTGGAAGAGCAAATTTTCCAAGGATGAGCCTTCACTCCAAGACTGGAAGGGAATATTGGCATGGTGGTTTGGAAAATGCATCTCTCAGTAAAGAGTGCCCATCACTGCTTATTGTTATTACAAGAGATGTTTACATTCTTTGTGAGAACAATAAAAAAAAGCAGATCAAAAAACAGAAGTTAAAGAGAGAGAGTAATAAAAAAAAAAATTAAAGTGCTCCCCATGTCCACGCGAAAAGGCAAACACACAGATTGGTCCCACGTCAATACGTGAACAGTAATCGAACTTCACATGTGAGGTATCACCTCAAATGTCATATCAAGAGCAATAATTATAGCACCTGACCTGCTGTTTAGATCTAAAGTGGTAAACTGTAAATTATTATTATTATTATACAGGATTTATATAGTGCCAACAGTTTGCTCAGCGCTTTACAATATAATGGGAGACAATACAGCAACAATACAGTTCAATACAAGAGGAATAGGAGGGCCCTGCTCCTTGGAGCTTACAATCTAGGAGGAAGGGGCTAGTGGTACAAAAGGTAGTAACTGTGGGGGATGGACTGGTTTGGAAAAGTAGAAGATTCCATTATTAGCTCAGGGCAGGATAGGCTTCCCTGAAGAGATAGGTTTTCAGAGATTGCCTAAAAGTGAGCAGAGTAGGTGATAGTCTGATAAATTGGGGTAGATAGTTCTAGAGGATGGGGGAAGCACTGGAGAAATTCTGTAGATGAGCATGGGAGGAGGAGACAAGGAAGCTAGAGAGTAGGAGGTCTTGCAAAGAGCGGAGAGTACGGTTTGGGTGATATTTAGAGACAAGATCGGTTATGTAATTTGGAGCAGAGTGATAAATGGCTTTATACGTTAGTGTTAATGTTTTGAATGTTATTCGTTGGGCAATGGGAAGCCAGTAGAGGGATTGGCAGAGAGGGGTGGCAGATACAGAACGGTTAGTAAGGTGGATGAGTTTGGCAGCAGCATTCATGATAGACTGAAGAGGGGATAGCCTGCGATTAGGTAGGCCAATGAGGAGGGAGTTACAGTAGTCAAGGCGAGATATAACAAGGGAGTGAATAAGTTGCTTAGTGATTTCTGAGGTTAGGAACGGCCGTATCTTGGAGATGATGCGGAGGTGAAATCTACAAGGTTTGGACAGTGATTGGATTTGGGACTGAAAGGACAGATGGGAGTCTAAGATTACACCTAGTACCCTGACATGAGGGGAGGGACTGATGATTGTGTTATTGATTTTGATGGAGAAGTCAAGGGAGGGGGCACGGGCTGGAGGGAATACTAAGAGCTCAGTTTTGGAAAGATTGAGTTTGAGGAAGTGGAGTGACATCCATGCCGATATGTCACTTAGTAGGTTAATAATGAGAGAGGAGACTGAAGGGGTGAGGTGAGGGGTAGAAAGATAGATTTGTGTGTCATCAGCATAGAGATGGTACTTAAAGCCATGGGAGTTTATCATGTGACCAAGGGAGGAGGTGTAGATGGAGAAGAGAAGGGGTCTAAGGACAGAACCTTGAGGGATCTCTACAGAAAGAGACAGTGAAGAGGAGGGGGCAGCGTTCTAGGTAACGCTGAAGGAGTGCTGTGATAGGTAGGAGGAGAACCAGGAGAGAGCAGAGTCTCTGAGGCCAAGAGAGTGGAGTTTTTTGAGGAGGAGGGGATGGTCAACCATATCAAAAGGTCAAGTAGTAAGAGTACGGAGTAGTGGCCATTGGTTTTAGCAGTTAGTAGATCATTAGTGAGTTTTAGTAGGGCAGTTTCAGTGGAGTGGAGTGAGCAAAAGCCAGACTTTAAAGGGTCAAGAAGGTTGTTGTCGGTGAGGTGGGAGCTCAGCGATTGTAGGCTAAGCGTTCTAAGAGTTTAGAGGTAAATGGCAGCAGGGAAATGGGTCTTAAGTTGTTCAGGTTGGTGGGGTCCAGGGAGGGCTTTTTAGGTATTGGAGTGATGTGTGCATGCTTTAGAAGGGAGGGAAAGGCACCAGTAGAGAGGGAAAGATTGAAGATGTGAGTGAGGGAGCTTAGGATGGAAGAAGAGGGTGACCGTAGCAGTTGAGAGGGGACAGGATCCAGGGGGCAGGTAGTGAGACGGGCTTCTGAGAAAACCTTAGTGACCTTTGGATCTTTGGGAGTAGCAAGGAAAGTGTTGAGGGAGGTTTAGTATGAGGTATGCTAAGTGGCATGGATGTCTGTGCAGTGGCGATGCCCCTATGAATTGCGTCACTCTTGTTTTTGAAATGATTTGAAATCTCGTGAGCAGTGAGTGAGGTACTGGGTGGAGGTGAAGAAAGTAGAGAGTTAAAAGTAGAGAAGAGACAACGAGGACTGGATGACAAGGTATTAATAAGAGTGACAAAGTAGGCTTGTTTGGCAGCATGCAGGGAGGAATTGTATGTTAAGAAAGCAGATTTATATAGGGTGAATGCTTGTTGAGATTTGGTTTTACGCCACAATCGCTCCAGCGCACAACTATGTCGTTTAAGATTTCTGGTGTCGTCAGTCTGCCACGATTGTAATGGTCGGGGCCTGATTCTTCGTGTAAAGGCTTTTAAAGCTTCACCTTAGTGACATGTTTGGTATCTATTTACTTGGAGTACATCATCTTTTATATTTTACCAAATTGGGTATTATATTGTGTTTTTGTACATAAAAATTAATTAAAATGTATTTTTTCCCAAAACAATAGCTATTGACAAAACACTGCGCAAACACCATGTGATATAAAAAATTGCAACACCCTCCATCTTATTCTCTAGGGTCTGTGACTTAAAAAAACATATGTTTGGGGAAGTTTAAGTAATTTTCTAGCAAACAATACTGATTTTTACATGTAAACAAAATGTACAATAAAAAAGCCTGCGCCAAAATGTATGTCCTTTTTTTCACACAAATAGAGCTTTCTTTTGGAGGTATTTGATCACCACTGGGTTCTTTATTTTATGTGATATAAATGGACAAAAGACTGAAAGTTTTGAAAAAAAAAAAGATTTTTTACTTTGTTATAAAAAACATCCAATAAACTCAAATTTAGTCATAAATTTAGACCAAAATATATTCTGCTACATGTCTTTGGTAAAACAAATCTCAATACATGTATATTAATTGGTTTGTGTAAATGATATAGCGTGTAAAAACTATGGTGTATATATATTGGAATTTACGCAGCTTTTACTTTCTGACTGCCTATCACATTTCATGAGGTGCTAAAATGCCAGGGCAGTCTTTCTTCATTTTACAAAATCTTGTGAAACAAATGAGATTTGCAAAATACTCACCATGCCACTTAGCAAATACCTTGGAGTGTCTACGTTCCAAAAAGGGGTCATTCGGAGGGATTGCTTCTACTATCCTGACATTTCAGGGCCAACATTAGAAGCTTATGCCACACATCATGCACTCTTCTAACCACTTGAAGACCAAGCCTTTTCTGACCCTTTTTGTCTACATGAAATTTTTTTTTGCTAGAAAATTACTTTGAATAATTATATATTATTTTAAAGCAGAGGTCCTAGAGAATAAAACCATGGATGTTTAAATTCTTTTATGTCATACAGTATTTGCACAGCAATTTTTCAAACACAATTTTTGAGAAAAAATGCACTGTTTTGGAATTTTAATGCACAAAAACACAAAATATTGCAATTTTTAAAGAAATATTTATTGGATTTTATTATTACACATAATAAAGATCAAACAAAACGACATGGGAAAACCATTGCATCAGAGAAATAGCAGTCATCGACAATTTGTTACTTTTGTGAAGCATGACAAGAAAGGTTCATAGCGGGTGATAGTTAGATAGCCCATGACATGGAATTGTTAACGTGTAAAGAATCTTAGACATGTTTCAAAACTATGATGAGAGTTAGGTGGTCGAGTAACTAAGACAAGAAATGACTAGAATATAGCTATAGTACAGTATGTCAGGGTGCGAATATTGTTTCTGCACATCAAAGGTGCAATGACATGCTGGCTGGTATCCTCAATATATGTAGTGTATAGTAAGTATGCGTAAGGATGTATTGTGAGAAAAATAAAATCTAGGCGAGAAGGAATAGAGAGGAACCAGGAGGAAGGAAGGAGAGAATCATACATAGGGGAGAGGGAAAAGGGGGGTGCTAGGAGCCCCCCGGAGAACTATTGAGTACAGAAGATGGCGAGTGAGATAAAACAAGCAGCAGACAGCGTATACTGGTGTTGTCTTTTGAGATATACTATATGGGAGCAGGTTATAGCCTTAAATACCAGGTGTCAAATGAGCCATTGAGGAATGATCATAGTCATATGTGACACTTTGGGTAGGAATATATGAGTGTTTGAAACTATAACTCTCAGGTAATAAAGGCAAGGATGTCATAAACACAGGGAAAGGCATTATAGACATGAACATCAGCAAGAATATGAATATGCAAACCCTGAATATGCAAACTATGCTCAATACAGCCTCAGGTAGTAGTGGTAGGTTAACCGACAACTCTAGAAAATGTATATTATATAGGGCGCGCTTGTTGGAGCCCAACCTCTGTAGCTGTAAGATATAGGTGCCAGATGGATATCAGGGATGGATGGGAGCAGTAACACTGAGGCAGCTCTTCTTAGAGTGGAAGCAAGGCTCTAATGCAGTAACAAGAAAAAGAGAGGAAGACGCCTCTAAGTGCAGTATTGACAACTTATTTAGTAAACAATGGATAAATTGCACTTACAAGATAAATGGTTAAAAAGACTCATCGTGTGGTAATTAGATCCAGGTGGGATATCCAGCCATCAAGCAGAGAACTATGTCTATAGGATCAGGAAGTAGAGTCCAGGATGTGCCTGTGCATCAAAAATGAAGCTTTAAGAGCAGAGTCAGATGTAGCAGGTGAAGGGGGCGGTAATGCATTTCGGAGCATGCTCAATAGGCTCCTTCTTCAGACCTGAGCTCCAATAGAACCCTGACATTTTTATAGTGTGAAGGGAATGGGAAGGAGGCAAGTAATTCCTGGGTCCTAAGGACCTACATGTTTTCCTGCATCGTACAGGAATTAATACAAGTATAAAAAAGATATAAAAACAGAAATACAAATAGAAATAAAAACACACAAGAGAATAGCTCTAATGCTTTTGGGTTAAAAAGTATACGAGTGTGTATGTACACATATAATAACATATATCTAAAAAAAATGGCATATTCGATAGAAGGGAAATAGAAAATGACAATTAAATCTAAAAATAAATAGAATGGAACAATGGAGGTGAAAATAAATATTAATAATAATGAATAAATCAATGAGGTAATGAAAAGGGTAGATTATTGTACCATAAAATTTTTTTTTATAGAAATAAATATAAAAGCAAAATAAAAACACAATTTGAAAAACGCATTTTAATAAATGGGCTTGCTATAATAGTATGTGAATTTTATGTATCTCCTTATTATCCCTTTGTGATGTACTAAAAGGGATCGTAGCTAAGTGAGAGAGAGAAAAGGAAGGGATATACCTAAATTAGTTGGAAAAAGTACAAACAGCTGTATAAGGATATTGTGTTGATATTTATAACCACCATTTAGAAGGAAACGAAACGCTCAGCATCATCCAATATAGTGGATATGATTTCAGGGGAGAGTCACTTGTGTATGAGTACTTCTGCTTTGTTGTTGAGTGAAGGGGATCCTAATACCTGACCTACCCATAGTTTTTTCATATGGACAAAGTCCGATTGATTCATGTGGGTTTCTTGAAGTAATGCTATATCAGCTTTTAGTTGCCAGAGATGGCGAAGTATCACAATGCTTTTATGGGGTGATCTTAGGCCTTTGACATTCCATGAGAGTATGTGTGTCATAATGTTGTAAGTAGAGATGAGCGAAGTATTCAAAAATTTGATTCGACTGATTCGGCGAATTCGTGGAAAAATTTCGATTCGAGTTGAATATATTCGCTGTGAATTTAACTTAAAAAAGGGTGTTTCTAGGCTTCAGAGAGACTTAATATTAGTGCAGAACACTGTACCTTTAATTTAAATGCCCTTGGAGTCTGCTGGGGAAGAGAAATAATACTGTCAGTCAGTATGACATGCAGATGAGTGCCGTCGATCTTAGAATCACCGCACACTTCACTCATTTGGGCAGTCACGGGCCCAAAACCAGAGTGTGGAGCCACAGTGTGGCGGTGGAGGCAGCAGCAATGGGAGGCCATACAGCACCCTATGACAAAAATGGAAACCACCAGCAGTGTGAGGAGACCTGAAAGTGGCACATGGCAGAGTGTGGCGATAGAGACAGCAGCAATGGGAGGCCGTAAAGGGACCCATGACAGACTCTGGACTTGGCAGCAGCATGAGGAGGCGGTATATAGGGGCCTATGGCAGATTAGGGGCCTGGCAGCAGCTATAGGAGGCCCGTAATCTGCCAGCACCCTATGTCAAAAAATTCAACACACCAGCAGTGTGTGAGGAGACCTGAAAGTGGCACATGGCAGAGTGTGGCGATGGAGACAGCAGCAATGGGAGGCCGTACAGGGACCCATGAGAGACTCTGGACCTGGCAGCAGCATGAGGAGGCGGTATAGGGGCCCATGGCAGATTAGGGGCCTGGCAGCAGCTATGGGAGGCCCGTAATCTGCCAGCACCCTATGACAAAAAATGGAACACACCAGCAGTGTGAGGAGACCTGAAAGTGGCACATGGCAGAGTGTGGCGATGGAGAAAGCAGCAATGGGAGGCTGTACAGGGACCCATGAGAGACTCTGGACCTGGCAGCAGCATGAGGAGGCGGTATAGGGGCCCATGGCAGATTAGGGGCCTGGCAGCAGCTATGGGAGGCCCGTAATCTGCCAGCACCCTATGACAAAAAATGGAACACACCAGCAGTGTGAGGAGACCTGAAAGTGGCACATGGCAGAGTGTGGCGATGGAGACAGCAGCAATGGGAGGCCGTACAGGGACCCATGAGAGACTCTGGACTTGGCAGCAGCATGAGGAGGCGGTATAGGGGCCCATGGCAGATTAGGGGCCTGGCAGCAGCTATGGGAGGCCCGTAATCTGCCTGCACCCTATGACAAAAAATGGAACACACCAGCAGTGTGAGGAGACCTGAAAGTGGCACATGTTTGGGGCATGATTCATGGCGGATTTAGTCAGTTGTGTCAGGAACTGGTGGTTTGAAATCCAGACTAATCCACGCCTGATTCATTTTCACAAACGTGAGTCTCTCCACACTTTGGGTGGACAGTCGTGTCCTCCGCGGAGTTGCAATACCTCCTGCCGCACTAAACACGCGCTCCGATGCCACGCTACTGGCCGGGCATGACAGCCTTTCAAGGGCAAATTCAGCTAGTTGGGGCCAAAGGTCAAGTTTCGTTGCCCAGTAGTCAAGGGGATTGTCTACCTCGGTTGGCAGGGTGCTGTCCAAGTAGGCCTAAGCCTGTTGTTTGAGGTCCTGCTCCAGGTCCACCTGATGCTGCTGCTGCTGCTGCTGCGGCTGGTTAGTAGTTTCCTCACTGCGCTGGTGAAGAAAGCTACTCATCATCGACTGCAGACTGAGGCAGCCGCTGCTGGTGGAGCTGCCACTGCTCCTACCACCCCACCCCTCCCCTGCTGCCATGGCAGCGGAACGCGAGCGCACAGGGCCCACAGTGTCTGAGGATGGACGTTGGCGCAGACAGGCAGAGACCAGCTGACTACATAGGTGGTTTTTATAGTACGTTATTTTGGCCTCCCTCTCAGCAGGTGTGAAAAAGGCCACCATTTTTGAACGGTAGCGAGGGTCCAACAAGGTGGACAGCCAAAAGTCATCCCTCTGTCTGATGGTTATTATTCGGCTGTCGCTATGCAAGCAAGCGAGCATGCTATGGGCCATTTGTGCCAAGGAATGCGAGGGACTCCCTGCCTCCATCTCCACAGCATACTGCCACGGTGCGTCTGGGTCCTCTGTCTCCTCTTCCTCCTCCTCTACCAGATGCTCCTGCTCCTCCACTCCTGTCCGCTGAGTGGAAAAACCACCCATTTCACTCAATAATTCCTGAGCACCAATGTCCTCCTCTACCTCCTCCTCTTCTTCCTGTCCTGCCCCCACAGGGGTCATGTGGCGTTGAGATCTGTGCGCCACGTCTACCGCACCCTGACCAGCCATTGTAAACAGCATTTGTTCCAGGACGTGCAACAGAGGAATGACGTCGTTCATCCCATAGTCCTGCCGACTCACGAATAGCGTGGCCTCCTCAAAGGGCCTGAGCAAGCGCAGGTGTCACGCATGAGCTGCCAATGGCTGACATCTAAGTTACACAGGGAGTACCTTTATCCGCTTTTAACATCAGGAAATCTGTGATGGCCTTTTGCTGTTCGTAAAGGCGGTCTAAGATATGTAGGGTTGAATTCCACCTTGTTGCAACGTCACAGCATGAGGAGTCGGTATAGGGGCCCATGGCAGATTAGGGGCCTGGCAGCAGCTATGGGAGGCCCGTAATCTGCCAGCACCCTATGTCAAAAAATTCAACACACCAGCAGTGTGAGGAGACCTGAAAGTGGCACATGGCAGAGTGTGGCGATGGAGACAGCAGCAATGGGAGGCCGTACAGGGACCCATGACAGACTCTGGACTTGGCAGCAGCATGAGGAGGCGGTATATAGGGGTCCATGGCAGATTAGGGGCCTGGCAGCAGCTATAGGAGGCCCGTAATCTGCCAGCACCCTATGTCAAAAAATTCAACACACCAGCAGTGTGAGGAGACGTGAAAGTGGCACATGGCAGAGTGTGGCGATGGAGACAGCAGCAATGGGAGGCCGTACAGGGACCCATGACAGACTCTGGACTTGGCAGCAGCATGAGGAGGCGGTATATAGGGGCCTATGGCAGATTAGGGGCCTGGCAGCAGCTATAGGAGGCCCGTAATCTGCCAGCACCCTATGTCAAAAAATTCAACACACCAGCAGTGTGTGAGGAGACCTGAAAGTGGCACATGGCAGAGTGTGGCGATGGAGACAGCAGCAATGGGAGGCCGTACAGGGACCCATGACAGACTCTGGACTTGGCAGCAGCATGAAGAGGCGGTATATAGGGGCCTATGGCAGATTAGGGGCCTGGCAGCAGCTATAGGAGGCCCATAATCTGCCAGCACCCTATGTCAAAAAATTCAACACACCAGCAGTGTGTGAGGAGACCTGAAAGTGGCACATGGCAGAGTGTGGCGATGGAGACAGCAGCAATGGGAGGCCGTACAGGGACCCATGACAGACTCTGGACTTGGCAGCAGCATGAGGAGGCGGTATATAGGGGCCTATGGCAGATTAGGGGCCTGGCAGCAGCTATAGGAGGCCCGTAATCTGCCAGCACCCTATGTCAAAAAATTCAACACACCAGCAGTGTGAGGAGACCTGAAAGTGGCACATGGCAGAGTGTGGCGATGGAGACAGCAGCAATGGGAGGCCGTACAGGGACCCATGACAGACTCTGGACTTGGCAGCAGCATGAGGAGGCGGTATATAGAGGCCTATGGCAGATTAGGGGCCTGGCAGCAGCTATAGGAGGCCCGTAATCTGCCAGCACCCTATGTCAAAAAATTGAACACACCAGCAGTGTGTGAGGAGACCTGAAAGTGGCACATGGCAGAGTGTGGCGATGGAGACAGCAGCAATGGGAGGCCGTACAGGGACCCATGACAGACTCTGGACTTGGCAGCAGCATGAGGAGGCGGTATATAGAGGCCTATGGCAGATTAGGGGCCTGGCAGCAGCTATAGGAGGCCCGTAATCTGCCAGCACCCTATGTCAAAAAATTGAACACACCAGCAGTGTGTGAGGAGACCTGAAAGTGGCACATGGCAGAGTGTGGCGATGGAGACAGCAGCAATGGGAGGCCGTACAGGGACCCATGACAGACTCTGGACTTGGCAGCAGCATGAGGAGGCGGTATATAGGGGCCTATGGCACATTAGGGGCCTGGCAGCAGCTATAGGAGGCCCGTAATCTGCCAGCACCCTATGTCAAAAAATTGAACACACCAGCAGTGTGTGAGGAGACCTGAAAGTGGCACATGGCAGAGTGTGGCGATGGAGACAGCAGCAATGGGAGGCCGTACAGGGACCCATGACAGACTCTGGACTTGGCAGCAGCATGAGGAGGCGGTATATAGGGGCCTATGGCAGATTAGGGGCCTGGCAGCAGCTATAGGAGGCCCGTAATCTGCCAGCACCCTATGTCAAAACATTCAACACACCAGCAGTGTGTGAGGAGACCTGAAAGTGGCACATGGCAGAGTGTGGCGATGGAGACAGCAGCAATGGGAGGCCGTACAGGGACCCATGACAGACTCTGGACTTGGCAGCAGCATGAGGAGGCGGTATATAGGGGCCTATGGCACATTAGGGGCCTGGCAGCAGCTATAGGAGGCCCGTAATCTGCCAGCACCCTATGTCAAAAAATTCAACACACCAGCAGTGTGAGGAGACCTGAAAGTGGCACATGGCAGAGTGTGGCGATGGAGACAGCAGCAATGGGAGGCCGTACAGGGACCCATGACAGACTCTGGACTTGGCAGCAGCATGAGGAGGCGGTATATAGGGGCCCATGGCAGATTAGGGGCCTGGCAGCAGCTATGGGAGGCCCGTAATCTGCCAGCACCCTATGTCAAAAAATTCAACACACCAGCAGTGTGTGAGGAGACCTGAAAGTGGCACATGGCAGAGTGTGGCGATGGAGACAGCAGCAATGGGAGGCCGTACAGGGACCCATGACAGACTGTAAGGGACCGCCCGGCGGTACCACTAGCACTCCACTGGTCGGATGTTCCCAGCGCACGGAATCTAAGCCCCAGGGTACTTGTTCACCAGGGCCCCTGATGGTGGGGATGGACTTGGAGTACCCCAGGACCAGGTCGTGACTACTGAGGACACCCGTCAGTGGTAGGGGTATTCGCCAGGGGCTCCCACGGGAGAGAGCCAGGTATGAGGAGGTCTGGAGACCCCGTAGAGAGGGACGGATGGATGGATGGATGGCTGAGCAGGAGCAGGGTCATACAAGCCGGGTCGGTAACTATGGGGACGGTGCGGTACAGAGCAGCGGGCAGAGAATAGTCGGGTCACACGCCAGGTCAGCAACAGCAGGTCAGATCCAATAGGGGGCATACAGGAGAGAGGTCAGGCAAGCAAGGGTCAAAACAGGAGAAAACAGCAAGGTCAGGGCACAATCCGGGTCAGCAACTTACTTCAGACAGGTTCACAGGTTCACAGGATACAAAAGACCAAAAGGCACTGAATGACAGCTCAGGGCCGTTTAAATATCCCGCCCTGCGCTGTCATTGGTGCCAGGCGCGCGCCCGCGGTCACTACTGCGCATGCGCGAACCTGATTGCCGCGGTCGGCCAAGTCCCGGCGCTCGCGTACAAGGAGGTGTACTGCGCCTGCGCCGGGACCAGCGGCGCGACGATCCCCGACATTGCCCCCCCCCTACGGGCAACCTCCGGATGCCCACCCGATCTCTCCACCACGGGTGATCGCGAAGAAACTCTCGGACTAGTCTAGGTGCGTGGACATTATGAGCCGGTTCCCAGGAATTGTCCTCAGGACCATAGCCCTTCCACTTAATTAGGAATTGGGTCTGGCCCCCCCTTCTTCGGCACTTAAGGATCGTTTCCACCTCAAATTCCTCTTGTCCTTCGACCGTTATGGCCTCAGGGGGTCTGGATTCTCGTTCTGGGAAGGCATCTGGGATCACTGGCTTCAGCAGAGATACATGGAAAACTGGATGAATTCTGAACGTGGCCGGAAGGATCAGCTCATATGCCACTTCGTTGACCATCCGCTTTACCTGAAAAGGCCCCACAAATTTAGGTCCCAATTTTTTCGAGGGACAAAGCATCTTCAAGTTGGTTGTGGCCAACCACACCTTCTGCCCAGGCCGCAACGCCAAATCCCCTCTTCGTTTCTTGTTAAACTCCTTCTTATTGTCCTCTTGGGCCCGAGCGATGGCTTCCTGGAGTAATTTGTTATTGACGGAGAAGAAGGTCAACGCATCCTGCGTGGCTGGAACTGGGCATTCAGAGACCAAGTCAGGGAGAAAGACAGGGTGAAACCCATAATTCGAAAAGAATGGGGACTGCCCCGTTGCCGAATGGCTTGCGTTGTTATAAGCGAACTCCGCCAGGGGTAAAAGAGACAGCCAATCATCCTGCAGGAAAGACGTGTAGCAACGCAAGTATTGCTCCAGGGTCTGGTTCGTCCTCTCGGTCTGACCGTTGGTCTGAGGGTGGAACGCGGAGGAGAGGGACAACTTGATGTCCAGGGCCTTGCACAGAGCCCTCCAAAACTTAGATGTAAACTGGACCCCTCGATCAGAGACGATGTCCTCGGGTACTCCATGAAGTCTAACGATCTCCCGGATAAATATTCGCGCCGTCTCGGTTGCTGACGGAGTCTTCCTTAGTGGCACGAAGTGAGCCATCTTGGATAGGCGATCAATAACCACCAGAATTGCTGTGTGGTCTTGTGACGGTGGGAGCTCGACTATGAAGTCCATCGCGATCTTCTGCCAAGGCCGTTCGGGAATCGGCAAAGGTCGCAACAGCCCCCAGGCTTTGCTCCTTGACGGTTTGCTCTTCTGGCAGATGGTACAGGATCTCACGTAGCGCTTGCAATCCTTAGCCATGTTTGGCCACCAAAACGAGCGCCGGAGAAGCTCCAGAGTCTTGACTGGGCCAAAGTGACCCGCCAGCGGGTGATCGTGGCAATGCCCCAAAACCAGGGTCCGGACTTCCTCAGGTACCATGATAGAATCCTCCTTCCACAGGAGTCCCCCTTTGTTCTGGAGGGATACCCCAACTGGGGTTGGTGTGGCCGTAGATGCTTCTATTAACTTGGAGCGAAGGTCCGACTGGAGCGCCAAGAAGTTCCCTGAGGACAAGATAGTGTCGGGTACCAGTTCTTCTTCGGAGTCCTCAAACATACGAGATAGCGCGTCAGGCTTCGTATTTTTAGATCCGGGCCTGTAAGTAATATGAAAATTGAATCTGGAAAAGAACAGGGCCCATCTTGCCTGCCGTGGGCGTAGACGCTTGGCAGTCCTCAGATATTCCAGATTCTTGTGGTCTGTGAAAATCAATATAGGGTGTGAGGCACCCTCCAGCAGGTATCTCCATTCTTCTAGCGCTGCTTTGATAGCCAGCAGCTCTCGATCCCCGATATCGTAATTCTTCTCTGCTGGGGTGAGTTTCCTCGAGAAGAATGCTACGGGATGGAGTAACTCTTTGGTGCCTTTCCGCTGAGACAGGATGGATCCTACCGCATTCTCTGATGCATCTACCTCCAAGATGTAGGGCAGGGCCGCGTCCGGGTGGCCCAGGATGGGTGCCGAGGTAAACAGCTTTTTCAGAGCTTCGAAAGCTTTTTGAGCCTCTGGTGTCCATTTGAACCGGGTTCCAAGTTTGGTTAGTTGGGTAATGGGGGAGACCAGACCCGAGAAGTTTTTGATGAACTTCCGATAAAAGTTCGCGAACCCTATAAACCGTTGGACACCTTTTTTGTCCGTGGGTTCAGGCCAATCTAAAATTGCAGAGACCTTCTGGGGGTCCATCGCGACCCCCGCAGTGGAGATAATCAGGCCTAGAAACGTGATGCTAGATTGCTCAAAGCAACATTTCTCCGCCTTAGCATATAACCCATGCTGCCGCAATCGCCCCAAAACTTTCGCCACATGTATCCTATGATCCTCTAGAGAGGGTGAAAAAATTAGTATGTCGTCCAAGTAGACGATAACGAAGACATCCAAAAAATCCCTGAAGAGGTCGTTCACAAAGTGTTGGAAGGTGGCTGGTGCATTGCACAGCCCAAATGGCATGACCAAGTATTCAAAGTGGCCAAACCGGGTACGGAAAGCAGTTTTCCACTCGTCCCCCTCTCTTATGCGTACCAGGTTATAGGCCCCCCTTAAATCAAGCTTTGTGAAAATAGCCGCAGCCTTTAGGCTCTGAAACAGTTCTGGTACCAATGGCAATGGGTAACGATTTTTTATCGTGACCCTGTTCAGCTCCCGGTAGTCAATACAAGGTCTCAGGGTTTTGTCTTTTTTCTCCACAAAGAAGATTCCCGCTCCTGCTGGAGAAGTGGAGGGGCGGATGAATCCCTTCTGGAGGCTGTCCTCGATATATTCCTTCAGGGCCCCCAATTCAAGCTCAGATAGGGGGAAAATACGCCCAAAAGGGATTTCAGAGCCTGGTAACAGGTCGATTGGACAGTCATACGGGCGGTGGGGGGGCAGAGTGTCGGCTCCCCGCTTACTGAACACATCCAGGAACCCATGATAGGCTGCGGGAATAACCTGTTTCAAGTCGGAGTCTCCTTCGGAGCAAAGGAGAACTCGGGGCCCCGCGGGGCCCGAAGTGCGACAATGTTCCTGACAGTATGGGGAAGGGAACGAGATTGACCCGGTCTCCCAGTCAATCTGGGGGTTATGGGCCCGTAACCATGGGAGCCCCAGAATGACTGGGAAAAGAGGTGATGCAATAGCGTCCAGGCGGAGGAACTCCTGGTGCTGGTTGGCAATGATAGTGGCAATGGGGGGAGTTTCCTGATTAACTACCCCCGATTTTATCTGGGAACCATCAGCCAAAAAGATGTTGAAGCCCTTCTGTCTGTGTTGGAGAGGGATACCCTGTTGGTGAGCAAACTCTAGATCCAGGAAACAGCTGCATGCCCCCGAATCAACTATGGCTGTCACCTCCACGATCTTTCCTGGAAGCTGAAAGGAGAGGGGCACTACTAAGTATTGCGAAGGACAGGTATTGCTAATAGACAAGGAAGAAAAACGGGTGCACTTACTCATTTTTTGAGGGCAGGATCGCACCATATGACCAGCTTCACCGCAGTAAAGGCAGAGGTTCTGGGCTCGTCTGCGCTGGCGTTCCTCCGGTGATAATTTAGGCCGTGCCAGACCTAGCTGCATAGGTTCCGGAACATCTCCTGGTGGTGGGTTCTGGATGCTTTGTCGGGTTGGTGGGCTGGGGCCTAGGAATGGACCCCAGGTATTTCCGCGACCCTGGCCGGACCTCTCAAGCCTGCGTTCCCGCAGTCTTCAGTCAATCTTAATTGTCAGGGCAATAAGGTCTTCTAGAGACTCGGGAACCTCCACCCGGGCCAGCTCATCTTTCAAGGGATCGGAGAGTCCCATACGGAACTGGTGCAATAGAGCGAACTCGTTCCAGCGTGTGTCCCCCATCCACCGCCTGAAATCAGAGGCGTATTCCTCTGCCGCCCGCCGGCCCTGTCGGAGCGCATATAAGGTCGCTTCGGCAGAGGCTGCCCGCTGTGGGTCATCATACAAGATGGCCATTGCTTCAAAGAAACTATTGACCGATCCCAGGTGAGGATCATTGTTTCCCCTTAGCCGGTGGGCCCAATCCTGGGGTTCACCCTGTAGTAGTGAAATAATGAATCCTACCTTCACGTTTTCGGTCAGGAAGGTACGGGGTTGTAGCTCAAAGAACAAGAGACAGGAGTCGCGGAATGACCGGAAGCGTGTGCGGTCCCCGTGAAAACGCTCCGGTAGGGGTACTCGGGGTTCTACCATAGGGAGCGGGGTGGAAGCCCCTGAGGCTGGCTCCTGAGCTACCAGGGCCGGGGGTGCAGAAACCGGGGGCCTGTGGGGCAGGATCAGAAATAGAGCCAGTCTGGATGCGATTCTCCAGCTGCATGCATCTGTCCTGCAGGACCGTTACGGCCTGCGTCAAAGTAGCTAGGTGCCTGCAAATTTCCTCTAACGGGGAGGGCCCTCCTCTAGGCTCAGTCATGGCCTTTTGGTACTGTAAGGGACCGCCCGGCGGTACCACTAGCACTCCACTGGTCGGATGTTCCCAGCGCACGGAATCTAAGCCCCAGGGTACTTGTTCACCAGGGCCCCTGATGGTGGGGATGGACTTGGAGTACCCCAGGACCAGGTCGTGACTACTGAGGACACCCGTCAGTGGTAGGGGTATTCACCAGGGGCTCCCACGGGAGAGAGCCAGGTATGAGGAGGTCTGGAGACCCCGTAGAGAGGGACGGATGGATGGATGGATGGATGGCTGAGCAGGAGCAGGGTCATACAAGCCGGGTCGGTAACTATGGGGACGGTGCGGTACAGAGCAGCGGGCAGAGAATAGTCGGGTCACACGCCAGGTCAGCAACAGCAGGTCAGATCCAATAGGGGGCATACAGGAGAGAGGTCAGGCAAGCAAGGGTCAAAACAGGAGAAAACAGCAAGGTCAGGGCACAATCCGGGTCAGCAACTTACTTCAGACAGGTTCACAGGTTCACAGGATACAAAAGACCAAAAGGCACTGAATGACAGCTCAGGGCCGTTTAAATATCCCGCCCTGCGCTGTCATTGGTGCCAGGCGCGCGCCTGCGGTCACTACTGCGCATGCGCGAACCTGATTGCCGCGGTCGGCCAAGTCCCGGCGCTCGCGTACAAGGAGGTGTACTGCGCCTGCGCCGGGACCAGCGGCGCGACGATCCCCGACACAGACTCTGGACTTGGCAGCAGCATGAGGAGGCGGTATATAGGGGCCTATGGCAGATTAGGGGCCTGGCAGCAGCTATGGGAGGCCGGTAATCTGCCAGCACCCTATGTCAAAAAATTCAACACACCAGCAGTGTGAGGAGACCTGAAAGTGGCACATGGCAGAGTGTGGCGATGGAGACAGCAGCAATGGGAGGCCGTACAGGGACCCATGACAGACTCTGGACTTGGCAGCAGCATGAGGAGGTGGTATATAGGGGCCTATGGCAGATTAGGGGCCTGGCAGCAGCTATAGGAGGCCCGTAATCTGCCAGCACCCTATGTCAAAAAATTCAACACACCAGCAGTGTGAGGAGACTTGAAAGTGGCACATGGCAGAGTGTGGCGATGGAGACAGCAGCAATGGGAGGCCGTACAGGGACCCATGACAGACTCTGGACTTGGCAGCAGCATGAGGAGGCGGTATATAGAGGCCTATGGCAGATTAGGGGCCTGGCAGCAGCTATAGGAGGCCCGTAATCTGCCAGCACCCTATGTCAAAAAATTCAACACACCAGCAGTGTGTGAGGAGACCTGAAAGTGGCACATGGCAGAGTGTGGCGATGGAGACAGCAGCAATGGGAGGCCGTACAGGGACCCATGACAGACTCTGGACTTGGCAGCAGCATGAGGAGGCGGTATATAGAGGCCTATGGCAGATTAGGGGCCTGGCAGCAGCTATAGGAGGCCCGTAATCTGCCAGTACCCTATGACAAAAAATTCAACACACCAGCAGTGTGAGGAGACCTGAAAGTGGCACATGGCAGAGTGTGGCGATGGAGACAGCAGCAATGGGAGGCCGTACAGGGACCCATGACAGACTCTGGACTTGGCAGCAGCATGAGGAGGCGGTATATAGAGGCCTATGGCAGATTAGGGGCCTGGCAGCAGCTATAGGAGGCCCGTAATCTGCCAGCACCCTATGTCAAAAAATTCAACACACCAGCAGTGTGTGAGGAGACCTGAAAGTGGCACATGGCAGAGTGTGGCGATGGAGACAGCAGCAATGGGAGGCCGTACAGGGACCCATGACAGACTCTGGACTTGGCAGCAGCATGAGGAGGCGGTATATAGGGGCCTATGGCAGATTAGGGGCCTGGCAGCAGCTATAGGAGGCCCGTAATCTGCCAGCACCCTATGTCAAAAAATTCAACACACCAGCAGTGTGAGGAGACCTGAAAGTGGCACATGGCAGAGTGTGGCGATGGAGACAGCAGCAATGGGAGGCCGTACAGGGACCCATGACAGACTCTGGACTTGGCAGCAGCATGAGGAGGCGGTATATAGAGGCCTATGGCAGATTAGGGGCCTGGCAGCAGCTATGGGAGGCCCGTAATCTGCCAGCACCCTATGTCAAAAAATTCAACACACCAGCAGTGTGTGAGGAGACCTGAAAGTGGCACATGGCAGAGTGTGGCGATGGAGACAGCAGCAATGGGAGGCCGTACAGGGACCCATGACAGACTCTGGACTTGGCAGCAGCATGAGGAGGCGGTATATAGGTGCCTATGGCAGATTAGGGGCCTGGCAGCAGCTATAGGAGGCCCGTAATCTGCCAGCACCCTATGTCAAAAAATTCAACACACCAGCAGTGTGAGGAGACCTGAAAGTGGCACATGGCAGAGTGTGGCGATGGAGACAGCAGCAATGGGAGGCCGTACAGGGACCCATGACAGACTCTGGACCTGGCAGCAGCATGAGGAGGCGGTATATAGGGGCCTATGGCAGATTAGGGGCCTGGCAGCAGCTATAGGAGGCACGTAATCTGCCAGCACCCTATGTCAAAAAATTCAACACACCAGCAGTGTGTGAGGAGACCTGAAAGTGGCACATGGCAGAGTGTGGCGATGGAGACAGCAGCAATGGGAGGCCGTACAGGGACCCATGACAGACTCTGGACTTGGCAGCAGCATGAGGAGGCGGTATATAGGGGCCCATGGCAGATTAGGGGCCTGGCAGCAGCTATAGGAGGCCCGTAATCTGCCAGCACCCTATGTCAAAAAATTGAACACACCAGCAGTGTGTGAGGAGACCTGAAAGTGGCACATGGCAGAGTGTGGCGATGGAGACAGCAGCAATGGGAGGCCGTACAGGGACCCATGACAGACTCTGGACTTGGCAGCAGCATGAAGAGGCGGTATATAGGGGCCCATGGCAGATTAGGGGCCTGGCAGCAGCTATGGGAGGCCCGTAATCTGCCAGCACCCTATGTCAAAAAATTCAACACACCAGCAGTGTGTGAGGAGACCTGAAAGTGGCACATGGCAGAGTGTGGCGATGGAGACAGCAGCAATGGGAGGCCGTACAGGGACCCATGACAGACTCTGGACCTGGCAGCAGCATGAGGAGGCGGTATATAGGGGCCTATGGCAGATTAGGGGCCTGGCAGCAGCTATAGGAGGCACGTAATCTGCCAGCACCCTATGTCAAAAAATTCAACACACCAGCAGTGTGAGGAGACCTGAAAGTGGCACATGGCAGAGTGTGGCGATGGAGACAGCAGCAATGGGAGGCCGTACAGGGACCCATGACAGACTCTGGACTTGGCAGCAGCATGAGGAGGCGGTATATAGGGGCCTATGGCAGATTAGGGGCCTGGCAGCAGCTATAGGAGGCCCGTAATCTGCCAGCACCCTAATCCAAAAAATTCAACACACCAGCAGTGTGTGAGGAGACCTGAAAGTGGCACATGGCAGAGTGTGGCGATGGAGACAGCAGCAATGGGAGGCCGTACAGGGACCCATGACAGACTCTGGACTTGGCAGCAGCATGAGGAGGCGGTATATAGGGGCCTAAGACAGATAAGGGGCCTGGCAGCAGCTATAGGAGGCCCGTAATCTGCCAGCACCCTATTTCAAAAAATTGAACACACCAGCAGTGTGTGAGGAGACCTGAAAGTGGCACATGGCAGAGTGTGGCGATGGAGACAGCAGCAATGGGAGGCCGTACAGGGACCCATGACAGACTCTGGACTTGGCAGCAGCATGAAGAGGCGGTATATAGGGGCCCATGGCAGATTAGGGGCCTGGCAGCAGCTATGGGAGGCCCATAATCTGCCAGCACCCTATGTCAAAAAATTCAACACACCAGCAGTGTGTGAGGAGACCTGAAAGTGGCACATGGCAGAGTGTGGCGATGGAGACAGCAGCAATGGGAGGCCGTACAGGGACCCATGACAGACTCTGGACTTGGCAGCAGCATGAGGAGGCGGTATATAGAGGCCTATGGCAGATTAGGGGCCTGGCAGCAGCTATAGGAGGCCCATAATCTGCCAGCACCCTATGTCAAAACATTCAACACACCAGCAGTGTGTGAGGAGACCTGAAAGTGGCACATGGCAGAGTGTGGCGATGGAGACAGCAGCAATGGGAGGCCGTACAGGGACCCATGACAGACTCTGGACTTGGCAGCAGCATGAGGAGGCGGTATATAGGGGCCTATGGCAGATTAGGGGCCTGGCAGCAGCTATAGGAGGCCCGTAATCTGCCAGCACCCTATGTCAAAAAATTCAACACACCAGCAGTGTGAGGAGACCTGAAAGTGGCACATGGCAGAGTGTGGCGATGGAGACAGCAGCAATGGGAGGCCGTACAGGGACCCATGACAGACTCTGGACTTGGCAGCAGCATGAGGAGGCGGTATAAAGAGGCCTATGGCAGATTAGGGGCCTGGCAGCAGCTATAGGAGGCCCGTAATCTGCCAGCACCCTATGTCAAAAAATTCAACACACCAGCAGTGTGTGAGGAGACCTGAAAGTGGCACATGGCAGAGTGTGGCGATGGAGACAGCAGCAATGGGAGGCCGTACAGGGACCCATGACAGACTCTGGACTTGGCAGCAGCATGAGGAGGCGGTATATAGGGGCCCATGGCAGATTAGGGGCCTGGCAGCAGCTATGGGAGGCCCGTAATCTGCCAGCACCCTATGTCAAAAAATTCAACACACCAGCAGTGTGTGAGGAGACCTGAAAGTGGCACATGGCAGAGTGTGGCGATGGAGACAGCAGCAATGGGAGGCCGTACAGGGACCCATGACAGACTCTGGACTTGGCAGCAGCATGAGGAGGCGGTATATAGGGGCCTATGGCAGATTAGGGGCCTGGCAGCAGCTATAGGAGGCCCGTAATCTGCCAGCACCCTATGTCAAAAAATTCAACACACCAGCAGTGTGTGAGGAGACCTGAAAGTGGCACATGGCAGAGTGTGGCGATGGAGACAGCAGCAATGGGAGGCCGTACAGGGACCCATGACAGACTCTGGACTTGGCAGCAGCATGAGGAGGCGGTATATACGGGCCTATGGCAGATTAGGGGCCTGGCAGCAGCTATAGGAGGCCCGTAATCTGCCAGCACCCTATGTCAAAAAATTCAACACACCAGCAGTGTGAGGAGACCTGAAAGTGGCACATGGCAGAGTGTGGCGATGGAGACAGCAGCAATGGGAGGCCGTACAGGGACCCATGAGAGACTCTGGACCTGGCAGCAGCATGAGGAGGCGGTATATAGGGGCCTATGGCAGATTAGGGGCCTGGCAGCAGCTATAGGAGGCCCGTAATCTGCCAGCACCCTATGTCAAAAAATTCAACACACCAGCAGTGTGTGAGGATACCTGAAAGTGGCACATGGCAGAGTGTGGCGATGGAGACAGCAGCAATGGGAGGCCGTACAGGGACCCATGACAGACTCTGGACTTGGCAGCAGCATGAGGAGGCGGTATATAGGGGCCCATGGCAGATTAGGGGCCTGGCAGCAGCTATGGGAGGCCCGTAATCTGCCAGCACCCTATGTCAAAAAATTCAACACACCAGCAGTGTGAGGAGACCTGAAAGTGGCACATGGCAGAGTGTGGCGATGGAGACAGCAGCAATGGGAGGCCGTACAGGGACCCATGACAGACTCTGGACTTGGCAGCAGCATGAGGAGGCGGTATATAGGGGCCCATGGCAGATTAGGGGCCTGGCAGCAGCTATGGGAGGCCCGTAATCTGCCAGCACCCTATGTCAAAAAATTCAACACACCAGCAGTGTGAGGAGACCTGAAAGTGGCACATGGCAGAGTGTGGCGATGGAGACAGCAGCAATGGGAGGCCGTACAGGGACCCATGACAGACTCTGGACTTGGCAGCAGCATGAGGAGGCGGTATATAGGGGCCCATGGCAGATTAGGGGCCTGGCAGCAGCTATGGGAGGCCCGTAATCTGCCAGCACCCTATGACAAAAAATGGAACACACCAGCAGTGTGTGAGGAGACCTGAAAGTGGCACATGTTTGAAGCATGATTCATGGCGGATTTAGTCAGTTGTGTCAGGAACTGGTGGTTTGAAATCCAGACTAATCCACGCCTGATTCATTTTCACAAACGTGAGTCTCTCCACACTTTGGGTGGACAGTCGTGTCCTCCGCGGAGTTACAATACCTCCTGCCGCACTAAACACGCGCTCCGATGCCACGCTACTGGCCGGGCATGACACCCTTTCAAGGGCAAATTCAGCTAGTTGGGGCCAAAGGTCAAGTTTCGTTGTTCAGTAGTCAAGGGGATTGTCTACCTCGGTTGGCAGGGTGCTGTCCAAGTAGGCCCAAGCCTGTTGTTTGAGGTCCTGCTCCAGGTCCACCTGATGCTGCTGCTGCTGCTGCTGCTGCTGCTGCTGCGGCTGGTTAGTAGTTTCCTCACTGCGCTGGTGAAGAAAGCTACTCATCATCGACTGCAGACTGAGGCAGCCGCTGCTGGTGGAGCTGCCACTGCTCCTACCACCCCACCCCTCCCCTGCTGCCATGGCAGCGGAACGCGAGCGCACAGGGCCCACAGTGTCTGAGGATGGACGTTGGCGCACAAAGGCAGAGACCAACTGACTACATAGGTGGTTTTTATAGTACGTTATTTTGGCCTCCCTCTCAGCAGGTGTGAAAAAGGCCACCATTTTTGAACGGTAGCGAGGGTCCAACAAGGTGGACAGCCAAAAGTCATCCCTCTGTCTGATGGTTATTATTCGGCTGTCGCTACGCAAGCAAGCGAGCATGCTATGGGCCATTTGTGCCAAGGAATGCGAGGGACTCCCTGCCTCCATCTCCACAGCATACTGCCACGGTGCGTCTGGGTCCTCTGTCTCCTCCTCCTCCTCCTCTACCAGATGCTCCTGCTCCTCCACTCCTGTCCGCTGAGTGGAAAAACCACCCATTTCACTCAATAATTCCTGAGCACAAATGTCCTCCTCTACCTCCTCCTCTTCTTCCTGTCCTGCCCCCACAGGGGTCATGTGGCGTTGAGATCTGTGCGCCACGTCTACCGCACCCTGACCAGCCATTGTTAACAGCATTTGTTCCAGGACGTGCAACAGAGGAATGACGTCGTTCATCCCATAGTCCTGCCGACTCACGAATAGCGTGGCCTCCTCAAAGGGCCTGAGCAAGCGGCAGGTGTCACGCATGAGCTGCCAATGGCTGACATCAAAGTTACACAGGGGAGTACCTTTATCCACTTGTAACATCAGGAAATCGGTGATGGCCTTTCGCTGTTCGTAAAGGCGGTCTAACATGTGTAGGGTTGAATTCCACCTTGTTGCAACGTCGCAGATCAGGCGATGCTGTGCAATTCCGTTCTGCCGCTGCAGCTCAAGGAGGGTGTGCTTTGCGGTGTAGGAATGGCTGAAATGCATGCAAAGTTTACGTGACATTTTAAGGATGTCTTGCAGTGGGATGGTGGATTTTAGGAACCGCTTGACAACCAGATTGAACACGTGAGCCATGCATGGCGCATGGCACAACCTTCCTTGACGCAGAGCAGACAACATGTTCTTTCCGTTGTCGGTCAACATGGTTCCGATTTTCAGTTTGCGCGGAGACAGCCATCTGTCGATTTCTCTGTTCATTACACTGAGAAGTTCCTCCCCTGTGTGACTACGTTCGCCAAGGCATACCAGGTGCAGCACAGCGTGACACCGTTGCGCCCTGCACATGTGATATGCCGGTCGGGTAATGGGACTTGGCACGGGGGTGGCGGCTGAGGACACGGCGGAAGAAGAGGTGGTAGAGGCGGACATCTTTGCCGGACCAAGGACGTGCAAACGTGGAGGCAAAAGCGGCGTGACCTGTCCAAGTTGCTGGTGCGGCTGTGACGGCACCACGTTCACCCAGTGGGCCGTAAATGACATGTACTGTCCCTGACCGTAGTTACAGCTCCACACGTCGGCGCTGCCGTGCACTTTGGCAGAGACCGACATGCTCAAAGACTGGCCCACCATCTCTTCTACATGTGAATGCAGGGCTGGCACTGCCTTTTTGGCGAAGAAATGACGGCTTGGCACTCTCCACCGCGGCGCAGCACAAGCCATCATTTCTCGGAAAGGTGCTGAGTCCACCACTTGGAAAGGGAGGGACTGCAGCACCAGCAACTTGGACAGGAGGACGTTCAGCTTTTGCACCGTCGGGTGCGTGCTCGCAAACTGTTGTCTCTTGGAAACGGATTCCAAGAAAGACTGCTGACGGAATCCGTGAAGAGGAGTAGCAGGAGAAGGAGCATCTGAACGAGCGGAAGAATCCAACGAACGACAACTCCCCTCAGCAGAGGTGTTGGAGCCTTGACTGGCTGATGGAGGGCGATTGACGTCAGGTGACGGAGCAAGTAACGGAGCGGGTGATGGAGCGGGGGCTGGGGCGGGCAGAACCGCCGTATCTTTATCACGGTTTTCCCAGGCCACCAAATGGCGACGCTGCATATGCTGCCGCAACGCTGTAGTCCCAACATGGGCCCCCTGGCCACGCTTGACTTTCTGGCCACATAGTCGACATACGGCTACGTTTACTTCCTCGGGCGGCTTGACAAAAAATTGCCACACCGCCAAGTAGGAAACTTTGCCCCCGATACTCCTCACTGGCTGACTGCTGCTTCCTCCGTGCACACCGGCACCACTACTGGCCGTGGTGGTAGGCTGCAGTGGAGCTGGTGCTCTACTCCGTGGCCGTTTGGCTCCACTGACACTGCTGCGACCCTGCTGCTGTCTCCTGGGCAACCCACCGACTGTTTTGCTCGCTGCCAAGCTGCCACCCTCTTCTCCTGATGATGCGGAAGAAATTGCCTGATGACGACGAGGCTGCCAAGTGCGATCAACCTCCTCATCATCAAGTAGGGTCTCCGCCTCACTACTAGCCCCCTCGGCTGCGTCTGGGTCAGGAGACAGACCTGTCTCTAGACCGGCTACCGAGCCACTCTCCTCGCCACTACTTCTTCGCCTGGCTGCTGAAAAGGCGGATGTCTCCCCCCGTTCCTGACCGCCCTCTGTTAGCTCTTCCTCACTGTACAGTGGGGCTGAGCCCACAGCATGCGATACTTCGCTTGGTGAGGGAACACCAAAGGACAGGGGCAGGTAGAGGACACGTGATTTCAGTGGGCTTGGTCCCGGGCCATGCCAACTAACGGTTGTGTCTGACGTACCCACCGACTGTTGGCTGTAGGTGTCAGAGGTGACCTGGGAAGAGGAAGACGACCGAGCCAACCAATCGACGACGGCAGGGTTGTCGGTGGAGACACGACCGCTGGATGACACCGGGAGCACTGGCCTCTGGCTGCGAATAGTGCTGCCTCGACCCCTTCCTCTGCTGCCACGTCTGCTCGCTCCTAAAACATTGCCTCCTCTGCCACTCCTCTGCATGTTGTCTGACATACTCTTTAATTCAACGATTCTGTGTCCCTGAGTAACAATTCTGTGTCTGTCCCTGAGTAACAATTCTGTGGCCCTAAGTAACGGTTCTGTGGCCCTCAGTAACAATTCTGTGTCCCTCAGTAACAATTCTGTGTCTGTCCCAGAGTAACAATTATGTGGCCCTAAGTAACGGTTCTGTGGCCCTCAGTAACAATTCTGTGTCCCTGATTAACGTTTATGTGGCCCTAAGTAACGGTTCTGTGGCCCTCAGTAACAATTCTGTGTCCCTGAGTAACAATTCTGTGTCTGTCCGAGTAACAATTCTGTGGCCCTAAGTAACAGTTCTGTGGCCCTCAGTAACAATTCTGTGTCCCTGAGTAACCTTTCTGTGGCCCTAAGTAACAGTTCTGTGGCCCTCAGTAACAATTCTGTGTCCCTGAGTAACAATTCTGTGGCCCTAAGTAACAGTTCTGTGGCCCTCAGTAACAATTCTGTGTCCCTGAGTAACAATTCTGTGGCCCTAAGTAACGGTTCTGTGGCCCTCAGTAACAATTCTGTGTCCCTGAGTAACAATTCTGTGTTTGTCCGAGTAACAATTCTGTGGCCCTAAGTAACAGTTCTGTGGCCCTCAGTAACAATTCTGTGTCCCTAAGTAACAAATCTGTTGCCCTAAGTAACGGTTCTGTGGCCCTCAGTAACAATTCTGTGTCCCTAAGTAACAATTCTGTGGCCCTAAGTAACGGTTCTGTGGCCCTCAGTAACAATTCTGTGTCCCTAAATAACAATTCTGTGGCCCTAAGTAACGGTTCTGTGGCCCTCAGTAACAATTCTGTGTCCCTCAGTAACAATTCTGTGTCCCTCAGTAACAATTCTGTGTCTGTCCCTGATTAACGTTTACGTGGCCCTAAGTAACGGTTCTGTGGCCCTCAGTAACAATTCTGTGTCCCTGATTAACGTTTCTGTGGCCTTAAGTAATGGTTCTGTGGCTCTCAGTAACAATTCTGTGTCCCTCAAGAAACAATTCTGTGTCTGTCCGTGAGTAACAATTCTGTGGCCCTAAGTAACGGTTCTGTGGCCCTCAGTAACAATTCTGTGTCCCTGATTAACGTTTATGTGGCCCTAAGTAACGGTTCTGTGGCCCTCAGTAACAATTCTGTGTTCCTGATTAACGTTTCTGTGGCCCTAAGTAACGGTTCTGTGGCCCTCAGTAACAATTCTGTGTCCCTCAGTAACAATTCTGTGTCTGTCCCTGATTAACAATTCTGTGGCCCTAAGTAACGGTTCTGTGGCCCTCAGTAACAATTCTGTGTCCCTGATTAACGTTTCTGTGGCCCTCAGTAACAATTCTGTGTCCCTCAGTAACAATTCTGTGTCTGTCCCTGAGTAACAATTCTGTGGCCCTAAGTAACGGTTCTGTGGCCCTCAGTAACAATTCTGTGTCCCTGAGTAACAATTCTGTGGCCCTAAGTAACGGTTGTGGCCCTCAGTAACAATTCTGTGTCCCTCAGTAACAATTCTGTGTCTGTCCCTGAGTAACAATTATGTGGCCCTAAGTAACGGTTATGTGGCCCTCAGTAACAATTCTGTGTCCCTGAGTAACGTTTCTGTGGCCCTAAGTAACGGTTCTGTGGCCCTCAGTAACAATTCTGTGTCCCTCAGTAACAATTCTGTGTCTGTCCCTGAGTAACAATTCTGTGGCCCTAAGTAACGGTTCTGTGTCCCTCAGTAACAATTCTGTGTCCCTGAGTAACGTTTCTGTGGCCCTAAGTAACAATTCTGTGGCCCTCAGTAACAATTCTGTGTCTGTCCCTGAGTAACAATTCTGTGGCCCTAACTAACGTTTCTGTGGCCCTAAGTAACAGTTCTGTGGCCCTCAGTAACAATTCTGTGTCCCTGAGTAACGTTTCTGTGGCCCTAAGTAACAATTCTCTGGCACTCAGTAACAATTCTGTCTGTCCCTGAGTAACAATTCTGTGGCCCTAAGTAACAATTCTGTGGCCCTCAGTAACAATTCTGTGTCTGTCCCTGAGTAACAATTCTGTGGCCCTAACTAACGTTTCTGTGGCCCTAAGTAACAGTTCTGTGGCCCTCAGTAACAATTCTGTGTCTGGCCCTGAGTAACAATTCTGTGGCCCTAACTAACGTTTCTGTGGCCCTCAGTAACAGTTCTGTGGCCCTCAGTAACAATTCTGTGTCTGTCCCTGAGTAACAATTCTGTGGCCCTAACTAACGTTTCTGTGGCCCTAAGTAACAATTCTCTGGCACTCAGTAACAATTCTGTCTGTCCCTGAGTAACAATTCTGTGGCCCTAATAACGTTTCTGTGGCCCTAAGTAACAGTTCTGTGGCCCTCAGTAACAATTCTGTGTCTGTCCCTGAGTAACAATTCTGTGGCCCTAACTAACGTTTCTGTGGCCCTAAGTAACAATTCTCTGGCACTCAGTAACAATTCTGCCTGTCCCTGAGTAACAATTCTGTGGCCCTAATAACGTTTCTGTGGCCCTAAGTAACAGTTCTGTGGCCCTCAGTAACAATTCTGTGTCTGTCCCTGAGTAACAATTCTGTGGCCCTAACTAACGTTTCTGTGGCCCTAAGTAACAATTCTCTGGCACTCAGTAACAATTCTGTCTGTCCCTGAGTAACAATTCTGTGGCCCTAACTAGCGTTTCTTTGGCCCTAAGTAACGATTCTGTGGCCCTCATTAACAATTCTGTGTCCCTGAGTAATGCTTCTCTGTCCCTAAGTAACGTTTCTCTGTCCCCAAGTAACGTTTCTTTGGCCCTAACTCTGTCCCTAATACAGAGCGGTCTGCCTCTCTTGAATGACTGGAGGCAAATGAAGAATTCTAAAATGGCCGCTATTTATAGCTCGACCATTACACAGTGCTGGCTGCCTGGCTGCTGATTGGCTAATGCGATCACATGTCATTAAGGAATGCATTATGGGTCAGCGCGCCTTGTCTGCGCGCCTTCCCAGACATCCCCGCTCCATCGCCGCACATGTCCGCCGCCATTTTAGGAAAAATTTTGATTCGCGCGTCCGAAGTAGGCTATTTTTCGGATTATTTTTCCAATATTCGACTCGAATTCCACTTCGCCTACTTCGATTCGCTCATCTCTAGTTGTAAGTGTTGTGTGTGAAGGTGTAGTGAACATAAGTATTTGATCGAAATCTACCTGCCTCTACACTAGCTATTGACATATACCTGAGGAGATAAAGTTCCTGGGGTGGTGGAAGTTCTCCAGGGAAGTGTGAGAGAGTGGAAAAGTAGGAGAATAAAAGAAAGACTGTATCTGCCCAACAGGGGCCCAACAGATAATCAAAATATACGTCAAACCATAATAGTAATCTGGACTTCACATTTTCCGTATGATACTCCCATACTATGACCAGCGTAACCAGAGGTGTCAAGAATTGAACCCGCAGCAGGGTTGTGCTGGTGTTGAGGGCAAGGTCCTCCCCTCGTTTAAATAAAGCAATTTAGGTTGGGATCAAAGAGAGCAAATCCCATTTACCAATGATGGTGTGATGGTCGGAATATGTAAGATCATGTCCATAACAGAAACATAACAGAGAACTAGTTTAGGTCTACGTCTACATGACCCTTTAAAGCTAAATATATTGCAAGTAACATATCAACATGTGGTAATAGTAATAATGTGTCTGTGGACGTGTAACAGAATAGCGTTTGATGTCTCATGTGGAGACAGTATAACGGCATAAGGCAAGGTGGCAAAATGGCCTGGTTGTCTCTGGAATAGTGACCTATGCGTGGAGACGGATGCTCCTTCAGAGCAGCCGCATTTTGGTAGTTGAGTGGTTGATCCATTGTCGCTTAGGAGGATCTTTCTCGCAAAGTCCTCGCGACTGCACTGATCCCTTGGACTGGGGTGTAGGGGGCTCAATAAAACATTGGGGTTATTCAGGTGGGTCTGTATGAACTGTAAGGCTTCCTCTGGGTGATTGAATGTTTTTGATTCTCCTGAAGGAGTAGTGAAGCGAAGTGTAGCTGGATAGGCTAGGGTAAATTTTACGCCATTTTGGAATAGTGAGGCACATATTTGCTGGAAGGCTTTTCGTTTGCGTGAAACTGCTTGCGAATCTGCAAATAAGAGCAGTTTATGCCCATCTATTTGTAAAGAGCGGGAATTGCGGAATGAATTGAGGATGGCCACTCTATCAGCGTAGTTAAGGTATTTGGCGATTACAGACCGCGGCGTGCATCTGTCATTGGAAGGTGCCCCTAGGCGGTGTGCTCTCTCCTACTTGGCATGATGAGGGTAATCCGAGGGCTGCAGTGATTCGTGTAGTGCATAGCTCTAGGAGGGCACTTGTATTGTAGGATTCTGTGAGGCCCACAATGTGCAGGTTATTTCTGCGCGAGCAATTTTTCCAAGTCATCTAGCTTTTCTAAAATATTTTGTTGTGTGCGTTTGGTCTGAAGTGCCCCCGCTTTTATGGAATGTACCTCATCTTCTAGATCAGAGAGGCGCTGTTCCGTTTCAGATAAGCGTTTAGCATGATCGCCCAAATCTTTTCTAAGTTGCTCTATGCCCATTGATACTGCTCTGTCCACAGCTTGAGTAATAGTAGGTGATAGTAATGTAGCAACACCCTGTGCTATTTTCTCATATTGATCTGCTGGGCAATGAGTGTCAGGATATGCTGGGACTGCAGCTGCCTGTGTCTTTGTCATACCTGTGTCCATGCTGTTGGCCATCTTGGCTGCAGGAGGAGGAGAGCTGTATCCCTCCATCCATGTGGTGGGACCAGAGCCGGGAGGAGCCAGCAATAGGTACTGGTCCATGCAGGGGAGGTGCCAGTGTGCAAGGCAGACACTCTGGTGGCATTTGGTGAGTGTCCCGCGAATGGGAAGCAGAGGTTGTAGGCGAGTGGAGCTGGAGCCGCGGGTCTCGCATCTGTTTATTTCAAGATATAACCTGCCTTGACAGCCTCTATTTGCTGCCTAGTTAAATATTGTCATGCACTGTTCTGACGTTGGCCAATTTCTACCAAACACCTGAATTTTATATTTAAAATATTTTCTGTATAACTTGGAATACAAGGATGTAAGGGAGTTCTGGAAACGGGGGTTGTAGTTTTTAAATTTTTGTGTACATTCTGTGTTAACCTTTTTGTTAAACGTTTAAGACAATGAAGACTAAATTATGAACTGTTGGAGCACATGGAAATTTGTATGAATTGTAGGGTCCTACCTTTACTTTTTTAAGATTAAACTTTCCTATAGCTTTTAGATCTGTTTAGGTTGCTACTTCCACCAGTTAAGTCAGGCCTAAAGCATTGACACTTCTTAAAAAAATTAGGCATCACAGCCACAACTACTTAAAAAAGGTCATATCACCCTGGGGACACAGTGTCCAGAGCAGCCTAGAGAAGTGTGAGTGAAAACTAGGGGAAAGCAGTTGACCCTAGCACTCCTCTATCACAGTCCCTCTATACACTCACTGGACTCTTTATTAGGTACACCTTGCTAGTACCAGGTTTGACCCTCTTTTGCCTTCAGAAGTGCCTTAATTCTTTGTGGCAACAAGGTGTTGGAAACATTCCTCAGAGATTTTGGTCCATATTGACATATTGTATGTTACTATTGCCTTTCTATCATCTTGAACCAGTCTGCCCATTCTCCTCTGACCTCTTATATCAACAAAGGCATTTTCATCCACACAACTGCTGCTCACTATATATTTTCTCTTTTTCAGACCATTCTCTGTAAACCCTGAAGATGGTTGTGTGCAAAAATCTCAGTAGAGCAGCAGTTTCTGAAATACTCGTACAAATACAGCCTGTCTCACAACAACAACCATGCCACATTCACTTAAATCCCATTTCTTCCCCATTCTGATGCTTGCTTTGAACTTCAGCTAGTTGTCTTCATTACGTCAACATGCCTAAATGCATTCAGTTGCTGCCATGTGATTAGCTGATTAGCAATTTGTGTTACCAAGCAAGTGAACAGGTTTACCTAATGAAGTTGCTGGTGAGTGTAAGTTGCTGATTACCACCATTACTAGTATAAAGAAATTAATAAATAAAAATTCCAGTATATATACCATAGTTTGTAGACACTATAACTTTCACGTAAACCAAATAATCTGCACGTATTGGTATTTTTTTTTTTACCAAAGACATGTAGCAGATTACATTTTGGCTTAGATGTATGAAGAGATTAGATATTTTAAATTTTTTTATTAGATATGTTTTACAAATAAAGTACAAGAACAGATCAGAACAGAACAGCATAGAAAGAACAGAGAGGTTTTTTTTTCAATGATCTTTTTGTGTTTATAAAATAAAAAACTCAGTAGTGATCAAATACCACCAAGAAAGCTGTATTTGTGTGAAATAAGGATGTGCTGTAAATTTCATTTGGGTATAGTGTTGCATGACCCCGCAATTGCTAGTTAAAGCAGTGCAGTGCTTAATATCAAAAAATTAACTGGTCCCGGAGCTGAAGTGCATGTTTTTATGCTCTGGTGATCTTTAATTGACTCTCCTATACTTCCTTGCATTAGCCAAAGAAGAGTGGCTGTAAAGGAGTGTATTTTTGTTATTTTCAAGGTACACTAAGAGTTGCCGATCAGTAAGAGACTTGAGTCTTTTTTATCTCATCTTTTACAGTATATTAATAGTGAATCGCAGTTGCTTACAAAAAGCGTAAAATAAACTAACAACACCTCACTACTTTAAAAAAGAGAAAAAAAAATTTTCTTCCCCAGTGAATCCTGACCAATTCAATGTACACAGTATAAATCATCTAACAGAACAGTACTAAGTAATTTATCAACATTATTAAAAAAAACAAAAAACAAACTTGTACCGACGGCATCCCCTGAGATTCACTACAATCATAACTCCACATTTATTAAAATGTCCATGCACCAACCATGAGTAATTGGGCAACAAATAGTACTAATACTGCATGTTTTTTTGGTTGCTTTTTTTTTCATATAACTGCTTACGCAAAGTTAGCTTATGTAATAGACCACAACGAGAGTATTTTACTTGAAGTAGTTCAGCCATCAGACACATCATCTCTAATGCACACTTTGGTTAGAACTTTTATATACATTTTCCTTTGTTTGAACAATGAAAATATCACGATCTTCAATTTAATCATCAGAAGGCCATTAAATGTAACATCTAAAGTAATTAAAGAAACACAATCTCCACATATCACTTCCAAAATCAGTCAACTTTGTTTCTGTGAATTTTGACTTTGATGTTCTGCTGCATGTCCTAAAATATCTATATATGTATTATAATTTATATTTTTCTTACACAAAAATCCCATTTATAGGGCAATTGTGACAATGTGTAGGCAACAAAATGGTGTTCATTACAATACTTTGGAAACAAATGAGCAGTGTACTGTGATTTTACAGTACAGGAGCAACAAACAGGCAATTATGAAAACACTCAACAAAATGGTAGTTGTTAAATTACATAGGAAACAAATAGGCAGCTGTTAAAATAAGCAACACATAGACAATTATGGAAATATATGGACAACAAAAATTCAGGTTTTGCAATACACAAGACACAAATTGACAGTTGTTACATTATGCAAACAAAAAACAGGCAAATCATGACAATTTGCAGGTAACAAAATGGGCAAATCTTACAAAATCAGGCAATCATTAAAATATGTGGATAACAAATGGACACTAAACTATCCATCATCATGTTCCCAGCTAACAAGGCAATTTTGGCATAAACAGATCTAGAATAATTGAAAGGATCTTTTCCTTAACCACTTCAATACCGGGCACTTTTACCCCCTTCCTGCCTAGGCCAATTTTCAGCTTTCAGTGTTGCCGCACTTTGAATGACAGTTGTGCGGTCATGCAACGCTGTACCCTTTATAATGTTTTAGCATTTTTTCATACAAATAGAACTTTCTTTTGATGGTATTTAATCACCACAGAGTTTTTTATTTTCGCTAAATAAACAAAAAAACCTGAAACTTTTGAAAAAATACCATCTTTTCTACGTTTCTGTTATAATATTTTGCAAATAAATACAATTTCTTCATAAATTTAGGCCAAAATGTATTCTGCTATATTTCTTTGGTGAAAATACTCCAAATTAGTGTATATTATTTAGTTCGTTGGAAAGTTATAGAGTCCACAAACCATGGTCTATATATCTGACAATCGATTAATCCATATGTACTGACAGCCCATCTCATTTCTTCAGGCCAAAAAACGCCAAGATAGTACAAATACCCACGAAATTACCCATTTTTGGAAAATAGAAGGTGAAAGATATTTAGTAAGAGGCATGGTTAGTTTTTTGGAGGTTGTAATTTTTTGTTACAAATTTTGGGAAAATAAATTTAAAAAAAATCAAAATTTTTTTTTTTACATATTGTCACCAATCCAGTACAGCATTATTATACAACTGGTTTGGTGGTGATCAGGGACACTGACTGGTGACAGTATGTAAAAGACAAAATATTTTTTTTTCAAATATTTCAATTATATTTTATTTCATTATTTTTCTTTTTTTACAGTTTCTTTTTTTCAACACACTGTGACCAAAGCAATACAATGTCACCATAGTAACATTGAACTACTCTGGGCAAGTGATCAAGATTTTTTTTTTGTTTTATTTACACTTTATTATTATTAATACCAATGTATTTCATTGATATGTGCAATCATTGTTACTGAATTAAATTGATTAATTCAGTCTTTTGTTGTGATTAGCTATGATTGGGCAAAGCTCATCACATGATACAGATGTGATTGGCCCTGTCTGTATCAAGTGACTGCTTTGACCAATCACAGCTAACATGACAGGAAGCCATCCATTGTATACAATTGTCACGTGATCTGCTGTGATTGATCACAGCGGTCACATGACACTGGCAACGGGCCGCTGTTGTGATATGTCATCGGCTGTATCCCACGTGAGTGGCTCCTATGAAGCCAGTCAGAAGGAGGAGTGTCCTGCCCCGGCCGTCAATCTGTTGTTGGCCGGGTGGGAAGGTGTTAAAGATCACCAACACCACCTTAAAATCACTTTATCCATTGAGTCCAATGCATTTCAGGGAAGAGGCAAAATTTCACCAAAATGTCTTAATTATTCACCAAAATTTCAACGAAGTTAAAACTCTAAGGGGGAGATTTACTAAAGCTTGAGCATGCAAAATCTTGTGCAGCTCTGCATAGAAACCAATCAGCTTCCAGGATTTATCGTCATAGCTAATTGTACAAGCTGAGGTTAGAAGCTGATTGGTGAGCATGCACAGCTGCACCAGATTCAGTAAATCTGCCCCTAGGTTTCACTTATTCCTTATTATAACCAACACCACCAAATGAATCTTTAAATGTCCCTCTTATTTTTTTTAATGAGGTCTTTTATAATGCTTTTTATTGCTAAACCACAAATGAAAATACATCTGTTTTATTTTTCTGTGTGCTCTCATTTTGCTGCAGTGTTAAAAAATGGCTACAAAAATAAATTTTTTAAAGCAAAGGATGCATTTCTATAACTTCAAAACCAAAACCTACTCCGTTTTTATGGGATATATTCATAATGCAGTGAATGATTGATTTGCCTATCATTATCTTCTTTTTGACTACCAGTCATCTGTCAGAGGGCTGCTACATTTATAAAACATATTGGTCAAGTGTTAGACAAACTGAGTCACATCTGTCATTGTTTGTCCAACATCTGCATTCATCAAACAGAACTGCAGGTGTCAGTAAGGCAACAAGAAAATGTTTAAAATCCATGCATATGTACTGACGTGAATTGACATGCAATTATTTCAGCATGCTGCATTACAATGTGTTTTCTACATGCATTTCAGTGTGCTTTTTGTCTGAATTGTGACATTGTTTTTGATTTTAAATTCTGAAAGCAGAAGAAAGAATAGGGTGTGCCCTCTGCTGACAGAATGAGAAAGAAAAGGTTAACTTTAGACTTTGTACAAGGACAGTCTTTTTAACTTCATTCAGAGATCTATTGAAGTTTAAATGAGTGGTGTTACTGATGGCAACATTTCTGTATGTTTTCCTTAGCTGAAAGTTCCATGGCTGAATGAGAAGACTGATTCATTGGTCCTGCTGGCCATGTTAGAGGCTGACTATTATTTATCATAGAGAACATGTCCCACTAACCTCCTGCTACAATTGATTTAGACTGCTCTTTTGCTGCCAGTGACCCAGAATACCTGTTGCTACCAGTCAGTCAGCATTCTTGGTTGCACCCAGGTACCATCCTAAAAAAAGATTCCAAAGCATTTCTTAACATTGTAGCAGGTTCTAAGATATATATATATATATATATATATATATATATATATATAAAACACACACAGACTAATTATTCTAGGAAACCCAACCCAACTTCTGAGAGTCTCGGAAGGGCATGTGTCTAATGTCCCTGCAGGACATTGCTGTGTAGGCGCTGATCTTTAGGCTAACACGCTGTAGAGTTTGATTCTGTCAGGTATTGGTCTGTAAGAGGCAATTCTCTTGACTATCACTATGTAGTTTCTGAATTGCTTTAGTATTGATCTGAATGGTTTGTTTTAGCTACATATTGCCTTGTAGTTTGGAATTCTGGGTTCTGAATTTGTTGGCCAAGATTGGTAGCATTTGGTCAAATGACATTCCTATCTGTGATTCTTTATCTAAAATCACCTAAGCTTCTCAGAAAAGTTGGGTACACTGTTGAAGTGTATTTATTGTCTTACCACTGTGCCCTGACTTATCTGAGTCTCCCACTGTCTATATCACTTATGAGCTAGCCCATGTCTGTCTTTCAGATTATCCACATGCTCTCTTTTCCTTTGCCTCTTGCCTAATAGAGTTTAAAGATCCCTCTCCCTCTTTTCTAGTCTCCATTTAATTTTGCTGGTATATTGGGTAGAGTCCTTCCTCACTTCTTCTTGTGCTCTTTCTGATTTCCTCGTTTGCTTGGATAAATTAGGAAACCCTTTCAATGCTAGGGCCTAAAGGAAACCCAATACTTTTGCCTACAGTATGTCATGAAACAGGGGCTGTTATCAGCAAAATATTACATCTAAACAAGTTCATAAGATAAAAAATACAAAGGAAAAAAGTTGGTGCACGGCGATTAGAAAAATGCCATGAACTGTTCATCAGGAAAATCTGAATGGTAAGCTGGATTATGTCTGTACCAAGATACGTGGTGTGAATTCAGTAGGAGGCAGCCTCTAGAGTTACAAAAAGAGGTAAAGCTGTGGTATACAGGGCCACTCCAGATTTCTGTAAAGCCAAAAGCCAGGATGCCACTGACAAGTCTAAGCACTGGGATGGATATAAGCCAAGGAAGGAGTGAGTGGTCATGGATGGGTCCTCTTCTGTGTGGGCAGAGTGGAGGCGAATGGATATCTTTATACTGTATATATTATATATATCGCGTACAACAACAGGCACTAAACAATTTGAGGAGCAGACCTGATATAATCACAAAACTTTCAGACAAGGGGGGGGCAATGTTGTGGTTATGAGTTGACACGTAGACAGTATGAACATATGTGTTTGGAAGTGCTCAATAACAAAGCATGCTATCCCCCTATATCAATTAACCAAACTAGTCACTTCATCAATGAATAGAAGATCTTAATTATTGCGGCATATGGAGACAGCTTGATTGATCAGGATACATATAAATATCTTAACATCTGTTTTCCCCATGAGGCTGTTCTGTCCCCACATGAAGGCGAATGAAGGTATAACAGATAAGGGCTGCGTGACTTCCTACCTTCGTATCCAAGCAGTGGAGTAGACCGGACCGGCAGATGCTCGGGTTAGATGGATCCAAACGTATACACGGGAATTAAATCAGCGTGGGTTTATTTGATCCAAATACAGCGACAAACAGTGATACAATACTGTAATGTAGTAGAGTTATTGATGCTGTCCTGTGATATCTTTCCTGAGGCTAACTGGTGGTCAAAAACTGATGCCTTCACAAGCCCAGGGTATTGAATGTCCTGTTACACAGCTATGAAAGAACAAAAAATGGCTTCAGGAAGTGACCAGAACCAGGGCTTCCTAAAACCACGCCCAGCAAAGGAAAAACTTTACTAACAAAAGCAGAGGCGTGCAGCATGCAAATTCTGGCCAGCAAATGGCAGCAAACAGATCAATGCATAGAAACGACATGGTGAAATAAGAATTGGTAACACAATGCACAGTTATATAACAAATATGAGGAGAACAGCACAGAGGCTGCATTTTATACCTTACTGAAAATACACAAAAATCTTACCAAACCCCCAGGCAGACCAACTGTGTCTGGTATAGGATCAGTTACAGAAAATGCGAGTAAACTGGTTGATTTCTTCCTTATGCCACGTTATCAGGCTCTCATCCTACATTAAGGATACCTTGAAGTTATTCAAATAAATTGAAGGACTGTTGATTCCCCCAGCGCCCTCCTTGTTACAATAATGTGGAAGCCCTCTACTCCAGTATCCCACATGTGTGAAGTGTAAATTTACACACATTTCTAATGGAGCAGGAGCAGTCCAATTGGAGTTTCAATTAATATATTCTTAGACTATTCTATTTTATACTAACTCACAGTTGCAGGTTGCAATCAATACAAACTCTCCCTGTATGCAGACAACCTCCTGTTATACATTACCAACCCCCTGGTCGCTATTCCATCTCTCATGGGGACAATTTAGATGTTTGGAGCTATGAGTAACTTTAAAGTGAACTATGATAAGACTGAGGCCTTAAATATCTTTTTACCCCAATCATCTGCATCTCATCTATGTAGTAACTTTGCCTTTAAATGGCAACCGACTGCTATCTAATATCTTGGCATTAAAATTCCTTTGTTATTGTTCACTATGGCAGAACTTAACTATACGCCCCTTCTCCGGATGGTACTTACCTGTCTTAAACCCTATGACAAACCACACATTTCTTGGTGTGGGCGTATGAGCACCATTAAGATGGACATTCTACTGAAATTATTATATACCTTTGAAGCCATCCCGGACCCCATCCCCCGGTTTTTTCTTATCCCTGAATAGCGCTATCTGTGACTTCATTTGGCAACACAAAAAGTCTGGAATTTGACCTTGTATTCTTTTTTTTACCTAAGTGCATGGGTGGAGTGGCCCTGCCCCACTTGCCACTTTATTTGCACTCATCCTCTTTGCTTATGGTGGTCGACTGGTACCACAGTCACTCCACCAAATTCTGGACTCATTTGGAGAATGATCTTTTCTCTGATCTCACCTCTTTGCCATGAATGGAATCTGGTTAGAGATCCCAAAGAGAGCTGTTACCCCTTATGGTTCATGCAACATTGCAAGTATGGGACTTATCTATGTAAGGACTTACTTTCTTCCAGACTGAGTCCTTTGACATTGTTTAGATTGGCTTTGTTCCATCCCACTGAGTCTAGCTCTCAATTCCTTCACCGGTCGCCGAGACTGTCCTCTCTTGAGCCATACCCTTAGTGGTCGGTCTCCCATTCCCCTTTCCCAGATACTCTCCTCCTGTCATCTTGTGCTTGGTTGGAATATATTCAATTGAAACATTATATGAGTACATGATGCTCTCTAAACTTTCTGACTCGACCTCTTAAGGGTTTTGAATCATTATCTTAATCGTCTAGACCTAACCATACACTTTTGCAGATATACCAAATCCTGTTGAGGGAGTCATACCCAAACCAACCTCCATTCCTCTCTATGCGGGAACAAGAACTATGGGTATCATCAGATGAAATGGATTGGGACAAGATATTGGCTGTGTCATACAAATTGTATGTTCTCACACATATGAGCACAATTATAATTATTATCTAGGTGGTATCGATGCCCTACCATTTGAAATAAATTTGACCCAGCTGTCTCTGCCATCTGCTGGTGCTGCCTACAGGAGCCTGGCATCATGACCTATATCTGTGGCACATGCCCAAAAATTCTCCCGTTTTGGGATAAAATATTACAATTGTTTGACAAACTGGTTGGGGACAAAATCCCAAATATACCTCAGGATACTGTATTGTATTATGTTGCCTGGCTCCTATAGACATATTAAAAATAAATTAGTTAGGCACTTTATCACAGCTGCTCATTCTGTGATAGCTAGACGGTGGCATCAGATTTAAGCTCCATTGCTGGAGGAACGAGCTTCTGAAGTGGACAAGATTGAATACATGGAACGGATGATTGCATGGGATGATGATTACTCTGACTTGTTCAAATTTATGTGGACAGTATGGTCTCATTTTAGATATTCGTCTGACTTTGAATCCTTTGTCTCTGATAAGATCTGAAGGCTCCCAACATTCCTGGGCTCCTCTCATAGTCCCCCTTTATGTCCCCCTTCTATATCTCTTTCTCCCCCACCCCCCTTCCTCTTCCCCTTTTCTTTATTTACTTATTTGTTATTTTATATGCTTTTTTTCTTCTTCCTCCTTTTACCTCCTCTGCTATATTTTATATGCTTTATTGATGGATGGTTTACCCGTTTCACATGTTCACCAAATATTTCATCTTCAGCTGAACTAACCTAAGATGTGTGATATCCCATGTGATGCATAGTTATATTATATACAGCTGTTGAAATATCACTGTAGTCTGGGGGCTTTTGTCGAGCTTACAGTTTTGAAATTGTAAATGCCTTGTGACAATTGTTGATTGATCATACTTCCCCCCCCCTTTTTTTTGGGGGGGGGAGCATCATATTGTATTCTGCTCGTACTAGTTGGGTTGCACGAGTGTTGATACACATTTTTAAATGCTTTTTGATTACACCTAACTTACAATTGGTATGCACAGTAAATTCAGTATGTACAAAATTGCACAATACTATCAGATTTCAAAATACAGGTGGCCCAACTCCAACAATGCCTCCTGCAGAGAGGCTACAGCAAAATGTTGCTGCAAAACACTTACAATAAAGGTCTACATCAAGAACCTCACTACTCTTTAAACCAAATACACAGAAAAATAAACAATCTACAGTCAAATTTATCACCATATTTTCGAAACAGCACCAAGATCTTCACAATCCACTAAATAGACATTGGCATTTACTATTGGACTATACTATAGTATCTAAATATATTAGACAGTCCCCTGCAATGGGTTTTTGAAGAGCCACCTATATTTGTGACAGATTGACTAAAGCCACTATACATCCACTCACCCTGAACATAAAACATCTAAAAGGGGTATTTAAATGTGGGCATTGTGATCTATGTCCATGGGTTAGTCAGGGCACCAAATTCATCCTGCCAAATCAGGAAATATTTTTTCCATGCTTTTTTGCAGACTGCAACACCAAAGAATTTATATATCTTATGCTCTGTCAGCGCAGAGCATCTATCTTTCAACTAAAGCAGAGGTTCAATGACCACATATACCGTTCCTCTAATGGTAAAATGATTACCCCAGTTAGCCGACACTTAGACTTATATCATCAATTTGATATTTCATTTGCCTTATTTGTAGTGTTGGAAGTAATTCCTAGGAATCCTAGAGGGGGCGATTGGGATAACAAATTCTGCAAAAGGAGACAATGTGTATTGAAAACTTAAATGCCATACATCACCCAGGTTTGAATGAAGTATTGTCCTACTAACATTTCTTATAGGAGCTGTATATATTTCACAAGGGGCTCTGTAAACATTTCAAGATCACATAGCCAAGTAAACTACATTTTTGGGTCTAAAAAGAGTAATCAGTATTAATTTGGTGCTTGGAAAATAAGATGGCCCTTTTTATCATTTATGATAATGAACTGATAATTGTTTCTATCCCAACCTAGTATTCATAAAATGTCAATAGAAGAGTTATTAGAATATGTATGTTTGAGAAAATTTATAATGTTTTTGCTGGATGCCCTTATTAAATTATAATCTGTTTCTTGCACATAGGTGGAGTTTGAAGGCACGTACCGGATGGCACCAGGTCTAGTTTTGGGTGGATGTGTGGCTGCAAAGCGCAGAGTCCCTTTACTCCACGCAGATCACTGTGTTTTCCTGCGCTGTTTCAGTGGGGAGAGACACTGTGCTGTAAAACTAGTTTGGCGGGAGCTGGTTGCACTCCCGGATGTGTCTCTCTGGCTGCCTGTGCATCTTCTGGTTACGTGGATTGACATCCCTTTTCGGTGGGCAGGGGAGCATGCTTGGTCAGTGCGGCTGTGCAATGTCACACACTGGCTCAAACCGGCAGATGAGCATCCTGGTAAGGACATATATTAAGAGGCTTAGGCAGAGATGCATTTAGGAGGAGGACAAGCCCACCGAGTTGGAGCATGGTCATTTGAGGGATCCCAGTCATTTAACACCAACTACAGTAAGCTCTATACAAGGAATGGGTGTCCTGTGGAGTTTGTGCTGGTTGAATGTCTTACTATGGATATTTTAATTGTAGATCCAACCCTTGTATCTGGGTATAGCGGTAGCTGGGACGCTTGGCTGTTATATCCGCATAACCAAATAGTGGGAATTCACCTTGATTGATTTACTTATGATCCCATTTCCTCCCAGGCAAGAGAGTGGATGAATGATGAGAGATATGGCCAGTAGCTTACAGGTGAGCCTATATACTTGAGTGATTTAACCCTTCACCAATAGTACAGTAGATGTGACCTTAGCATACAGCAGTTTGAGCAGGGATCCTGGGTATCACATTGACTATAGGGATTATGTGTATTTTGTGTGATAGATAAAGTTCTGATGGATTGTCAAATAGTGAAGAGGTATTGCAGGATCCTTGTTACTTTAAGGCAGCGAGGCACCTGTATTACTCTGTATCACCCCGGTCACATCAAGTGCAACTTAGCAAGCGATTTGCATGTCATGCGACTTGCAAATTGTATGCCAAGTCGCACCCTATTGTCCGCAATTAGAGCTGTCAAATCGGTGCGGTTCCGACTTAGTCAGAGCCGCACAGATTTCTAAAGTGGTACATGTACTACTTTTGGTGCGATTTGCATAGACATCTGTGTCAGATGTCTTGCAAATTGCACCTGAAATCGGCATCTCATCTGACTTTGAAATCGTGCGACTTACAGTGAAGTCGCACAATTTCAAAGTCGGGCTTGATGTGACCGGGATGTTAGTTTGCCTTTTATTGCTAGCCATTCTAAATTCAATATGTCTATTTGGGCGGAACCATGAATGTTTGTCCATTTTTTTGCCTCTAATTATGCCCCCACATCCACACCTTGGACTTGGTTCCAGACATTGTCTCCACCTGCATCCATTTGTGCTAAAAGCTCACGTTTATTTTGTAAGTGATACAAGCGAATATTTTTGCACAACAATGTATTTTATACTGTACGCATGTGGTTTGTAATATATTGATCCTGTATTTTTACTTATCTAGATTTACTTTCCAAAGTCCCTGAAGAAGAACATAGTTGCGAAACATGTTGCGCCTATTGTAGGTTGTGGAAACTCCTGATCATAAAATACCAAGCATTTACTGTATCTATGGAACATTATTATTATTAATGGTTGGAGGGCCGCAACAATTCTTGGAAAGGCAATTGTGCAATATATGTGTGTCTTTTTTAACTTTGTGGTGATGTCTTATATTTTGTGAATAAAATATGCAAATTGTAATCTAGTTTTGGTGCCTATAAAGTCCATTTTTTTCTTTGCCACTCATGCTCAAGCTTTCTAAAATAATTTTCTGGTTTTCTAAAAAGCAGAGTGTTGTACCCTATTAGCAATTGATAAAAGCATAACTCACGGAATTTAATTGATATCCTTTACTGGCTAACTCAAAATTCTAACAAACGTTTAACATCTTAAATTTCATTTATGCCTGGCAAGGAAACCTAAGATGTCTTTAAATTTTTTTTTTTAGTTGGCCAGTACTGGGTAGCACTTAAACTCAAAATGTTATGGTATTTTGATCGACAAACTTAAACACCAGGCCAAGACAAAGACATGAAGACATGCCTTTGCATAAACCTTACTACTTTGCTACTATTGATGAAGACTGGAGAATGTATATGCCTGCAGCATATATTTTTTATATCATGTCTGAAATTACTTTAAAGCAATTATGTCTTTCCATTTATAATGATTCTCTACACCCAGATATGCACTACATTTAGTAGAGACTCGGGATAAACATTTGAAACAGGGCATGTTACAACAATACAATATAATTATTATAAAGCTTTGGTTTAAATACATTTCAGACATTGTATATACAGTAACAGTATCCCCAAAAGAATTGTTAAACAACTGTAAAACTGTATGATTTCTTTAGTTTGGAATAGCTAACAACTAAATAACATTTAATAAGCTGACAACTAAATAACAATAACCTAGTTCTAGATGAAAAGACATGTTCTGTCTTTAAAGGAGAAGTAGGGCCAAAGCACTTTTGACCCTACTTCTCCTATGGACCACAGGAGTGCACTTTTGTTCTACAATCCTGTGATCCATTTTCAGCCAACATTGGGCTAAAGCTCCACTGACATCAATGAGCTGGCTCTGGAGAGATACTGACTTTAATGTTAGGTTCCACGCAGATTCCTGGGCTAGCTGCTGGCTCAGCCTCTTGGTGAGCGGCAGAGAGTCTGAGACAGCCACTTCTGCCCCCCACACAGCCCAGCGCTCCAGTGAGAGCTGGAGAGGCAGAGCAGAGAACCAGTGACTGACAGTCAACTGTCTTTGATAGCTCAGTTCTTGGTCTTAGAGGTGGTTGAAGACAGGTGCACCTAGGTGAGTATGACTGTCTTTTTTTATATTCCAAAACTTATCTTTTAAAATGTAATTGGCAAGACCCAACCACACTTCTTGTTAGTGGGACCACAAGATGATTTCATTGTAGGGTCACTAGACTGTTTTATTACCCAGTCTCTAAAACAGAAAACAAAACACTTTAACCATTTTAGCTCCATAAGATTAACCCTCTTCCTGACCAAGCCATTTTTTGAGATTTCATGTGCTGCTTTATTTTAAGTGAAAAATTGCAAGATCATGCAACACTGTACGCAAATTAAATGTATGTCCTTTTTTTCCCCACAAATAGAGCTTTTGTTTGGTGGTATGGTGGTATTTGATCACCTCTGCAGTTTTTACTTTTTGCGTTATAAAAAAAAAAAGACAGATAAAACATATCCAATAATAAAAAAAAATGTTAAAACCCAATTTCTTCATAAATTTAGGCCAAAATGTATTTTGCTACATAAAATTTGTTAAAAAAATCCCAATAAGCATATATTGATTAGTCTGCACAAAGGTTATAGTGGTGACACTGTGGAAAGCAGTGACACTGTGGAAAGCAGTGACACTAATACAGTGATCAGTGCTAAATATATACACTGATTACTGGTGTACACTAGGTGGTGCTGGTACAAGAGGAATTGAAGGATCATGTTCCCAGCTCTGTAGGGACACAGGATCTATCATCCCCCCCCCCATCACAACACAGCTCTGCCTATGTAAACATGCTGTGACAGTTCACAAGTGCAAAATCACACACACACACACACACACACACATATATATATATATATATATATATATATATGTGTGTGTGTGTGATTTTGCATAGGATGCCACCCAGTAGCAGTTGAACTGCTATAGGACGGATGTTAAATGGTTAAATAACGTGAGTACTCCAAAACAAACAGAGCATACGGGCATCATGTAAAATCCTTAATTTAGGTTTTATTAAAAATTAGATCTTATGCTTACAAAAGGTACTTCATATAAGTGCAGGTAACATAAAATGCATAAAGTTGAAGGTTTCCCAAATCAACAGGCATACAGTAGATATCCAGCTGCTGAACCTGCACAGCGAGAGTATAGGCTTCGTCCGGAGCATGCACAATGACTTACACATTTCAAGAGTATACCTTTTCATCAGGGACAACTCCAAAGTACTCAACATACTCAAATAACCCTTTCATATCCTAGTAAGCCCCAGTAGGCTACTCCATTCTAATTAGTATAAAATGACAGCTACTCTTGCTTCTCATCAGATATACTGATATATATCTGTACACAATGAAATAGGATAAGATAGGACCACTCTTTCAATTCTAACAGAACTACCATAAAATGTAAAATGTACTAATTTGCCCTTGCATAAATGCTTGTTGATGACTGGGCTAGATATAAACAGCAACTGCAGCCTAGACAGGGCTAACACAGACTGCAGCTGCCGCTCACCTCTCACTGTGCAGCTATGCCCAAAGCAGGGCTGACAGGAGGAGTGTCAGTGATGGCTCCAGCAACAGGAAGGAAGGAGCCACCAAGGACACACAGACACCTCCCCGGCCGGCTGCTGCACACAGCCGCACTGAAGGGACAATAACTGTGTGCAGCACTCTCTCCTTCACCCACCGACATATTTACATCGTTACAGCTCGGCGGTGGATTGGGCTGTCTTTTTGCTGGGTGAGCTGTCTCTTTGCTGCATGAGCTGTCTCTTTGCTGGGCAGGATGTCTCTTTGCTTAACAGGCTGTCTCTTTGCTGGATGGTCTGTCACTTTGCTGGATGGACACAATGTATCTTTGCTGAACTGTTATCTCTTTGCTGGACGGGCTGTCTGTTAGCTGGACGGGCTGTCTCTTAGCTGGACGGGCTGTCTCTTTGCTGGGCAGGATGTTTCTTTGCTGAACAGGATGTCTCTTTGCTGGATGGGCTGTCTCTTTATTGGATGGGCTGTCTCTTTACTGGTTGAGCTGTCTCTTTACTGGTTGAGCTGTCTCTTTGCTGGATGAGCTGTCCCTTTTCTGGTTGAGCTGTGTCTTTGCTGGATGGGCTCTTTGCTAGACAGGTTGTCTCTCTACTGGACGGGCTGTGTCTTTGCTGTACGAGCTGTGTCTTTGCTGGGCAGGATGTCACTTTGCTGGTTGAGCTGTCTCTTTTGCTGGATGGGCTGTCTGTTTGCTGTTTGGGATGTCTCTTTGCTATATGGGGATGTCTGTTTGCTGGATTGGGTTGTCTCTTTGCTATATGGGGATGTCTGTTTTTTGGATTGGGATGTCTCTTTGCTGGATTGAACCATCTCTTTGAATATATACAGGGGGCACGGTAATTAGATCTCTAGGGACACTGTAATGTAAAGAGGCACTATGATATAAAGGGGACTGCGCTGTAAAGGGACACTGTAATCAATACAGTACCCCTTTACAGTGCAGTCCCCTTTATATCAAAGAGCTCCTTTACATTACAATGTGGAGGACTGACTCTATGAATATTCCATCACCAACTGCCCCGCAAACTCCCTTGCACCCACCCCCCGTCTTGAAAAATTGGCTGCTCAGGCCTATTTTTTGTCACAGTCCAGGCCTGGCTTGAATGTATTACTTAGCAAGCTTTCATGGTGAAATTCTTGTATCATTTTCTTTAATTTTCTTCCCTAGACATTACATTTGGAAGATGATTATTTCCTATAGAAAAAAAAAAACTTTTTTCTGGTTAGATCACTTTCTGTACACAAACCCTCATGTATCTGTAAGATAAACAGATGAAATAATTATATTTTACTTATGTTTTATTAATTTAATTTCCAAATTGCATTTCCGTTTAAGACTATCAGTGTGAATAAGCATCAGATCAACTAAATAAAAAATTGAGATCTATACTGTTCTCATACATATTTCATGATATAATTTACTGCTGTGTAGCTCATCTGATCTAAAATTACAGCATCGCAAATGGAATATTAATCCTGCATTAATTAACTGATAACAAGCCAAAGTCAGAAAGGTTGCATAGCAATAGAAAATTTCATGAAGTCTGCTTGTGCTTGTATAAGAACCATACAATTAAAGCTGAAACTGTATCTGCTTTGCCTTCCCTGGTGCATTCCTCCCCACTCATCAATGTGCTAATAAATCCTTTACATTTTCATAACAGCTTATTTTAAACCCAGCGACATCATTACTGGGTTTCTTTATAAAGTGAGGATAGATCATGGCAGGTGGGAGAGGCCATAAGGTTGCTTATACAATGTAGGACCACCTGCCCATATTGTACTGTGTACATGTAGGTTGCTGCTTGTTTCGGGGTTCAGGGTGTGTGTGCACACAGACATAGCGGGATTTTGTTAGCAAGTCCAAGCCATGTTTCATGGCCAAGACCTGCTGATCAACTATGTCCAATCACAGCCCAGAGTTCTATGTTGACAAACAACACATAGCTCTGTACAAAGGGAATGATCTCTTTGTTTCTTCTCCCTGCACTACAGAGAAAAGGAGCAAACAGATTTTTAGCAAAAAGCAGCACACTTTACACACATTAACATTTGTTAGGCATACACTTAACCCCTTTATTATCCCAAAATTGTAACCCCTTCCCAGCCAGTGTCATTAGTACAGTGACAGTGTATAATATTAACACTGATCACTGTATTAGTGTCACTGGTGACGTCAGTGTCAGTTCCCACCCAGTGTTAGTGTCAGATTGCCCACACATCACAGTCCCACTACCACCATTACTAGTATAAAAAAATGCCAGTATATACAGTATACCATAGTTGGTAGACGTTATAACTTTCATACAAAGCAATCAAATATACTCTTATTGGCATGAATTAATGAAGATTTTTTTTTCTTATTGGATATTTTTTATAGTGGAAAGTAAAAAATATTTTCTTTTTCTTATTTTTTCTGTCTATTTTTGTTTATAAAAACCTAAAAAATAAAAAGACAGTGGTGAGCAAATACCAACAAATTTTATTTGGGTGCAGCATTGCATGACCGCTCAATTACCAAAAAAGTAGCAAAAAATGGCCTAGTCATGAAGGAGGTAAAACATTCAGGAGTTCTAGTGGTTAAATAACTAACTGAAAATATCACAGAACCTTGCCCTAGTACTCCTATCAAGAGCTTTCAGCTCTGGAATGAGCAGTGGGCTGGATCTTAAGTAATGCCCATATGTGATGTCCTGTTATTGGAAGAACGAAAATCCAATGAATGAAGGAGGCGGGCCAGGGACAGTAAAACTGCTTAGGCTTGGACATCCTCCAGCCAGGAAATTGGATGGGCTCTATCTGACTTACTCTAGCTCACAGTGTGCAGTGAAATAAGTAAACAATTTCAGTACATAAGAGAAGCCTGTAGAACTGTGCAAGACTGAAGGTAAGGCTGGAGTTTAGCGTTAAAATATAGACTATAAAGTATTATCATGAAAGATATCATTTCAATTCATACATCAGAACAAAACAAATATTTTGAAAGTGTTTCCCCCTTGGCAAAACCTAGTAGGAGTAAAAATATTCAGTGCCAAAGAGAATAAATTTATTGCAGTGCATTTTAAATGTTCTGTCAGTTATTATTAATAAACTGGCAAACAAAGCCTACAGCATGTATCTCTGATCCCAAAAGTATAAAAATGCTGTATGATTTAACATTTTAGAATTAAAACCACTAGATTCACTCAAATAAAAACATAACAGTTGTCTAATAGAGGACCAAAAAAAGCAAAAGACAAAACCAAAGGATATGATAAAAAATGTAAAACTTTAATGTAGTTTAAGTTTAATGGTCTGGAGTAAATTCTATTCCAAATTTGTATGCCGTTTTGAAGTCTTTAAATGGATGTTTAAGGCAGGTTTAGTTTTTATTTACTGAATATACTGTGTGTGTGTAAATTATATATATATATATATATATATATATATATAAACACACACACACTATATTGCCAAAGGTATTGGGACGCCTGCCTTTACACAGACATGAACTTTAATAGCATCCCAGTCTTAGTCTGTAGGGTTCAATATTGAGTTGACCCACTCTTTGCAGCTATAACAGCTTCAACACTTCTGGGAAGGCTGTCCACAAGGTTTAGGAGTGTGTCTATGGGAATGTTTGACCATTCTTCCAGAAGCGCATTTCTTAGGTGAGGCACTGATGTCAGATGAGAAGGCCAAGCTTCGTTATTGAATATTGAGTCTCTGCTCTAATTCATCCCAAAGGTGTTCTACTGGGTTGAGGTCAGGCCTCTGTGTAGGCCAGTCAAGTTCCTTCACCTCAAACTCACTCATGTCTTTATGGACCTTGCTTTGTGCACTGGTACGCAGTCATGTTAGAACAGGAGGGTGCCATCCCTAAACTGTTCCCACAAAGTTGGGAGCATGAAATTGTCCAAAATGTCTTGGTATGCGGACACCTAAAGAGTTCCCTTTACTGGAACTAAGAGGTCAAGCCCAACCCCTGAAAAACAACCACACACCATAATCCCCCTCCACCAAACTTTCCACTAGGCACAATGCAGTCAGGCAAGTACCGTTCTCTTGACAACCCCCAAACCCAGACATGTCAAATTTTCAGACTGAGAAGTGTGATTCATCACTCCAGAGAGCACGGCTCCACTGCTCTAGAGTCCAGTGGCGGTGTACTTTACAACACTGCATCCAACACTTTGCATTACACATGGTGATGTAAGGTTTGGATGAAGCTCCTCAGCCATGGAAACCCATTCCATGAAGCTCTCTATGCACTGTTGTGCTAATTTTGAAGGCCACGCTAAGTTTGGAGGTCTTTAGCTATTAACTCTGCAGTTGGTGACTTCTGCACACTTTATGCACTGTATGTGACTTCTGCATGCGCTGACCCCGTTCTGTCATTTTACGTGGCCTACCACTTCATGGATGAGTTGCTGTTGTTCCCAGTTGCTTCCACTTTGTTATAATACAACTAACATTTGACTGTGGAATATTTAGTAGCAAGAAAATTTCAGGGATGGACTTATTGCACAGGTGGCAACCTATCACGGTACCCCGCTTAAAATCACTAAGCTCCTGAGAGTGATCCATTCTTTTGCAAATGTTTGTAGAAGCAGTATGCATGCCTAGGTGCTTGATTTTATACACCTGTGGCCATGGAGGTGATTGGAACACCTGAATCCAATGATTATCTAATGATTTGGAGAGGTGTCCCATTACTTTTGGCAATATAGTGTGTATGCGATGTCCAGGAAGTGGGCTTTAAACCTGGGTGACGCATATACTGTACAGTATGTGTTCCTGTGTTAGTGGTGGGAGCACATTGCATAGCGCACTCCCAGCACAGAGACTTGGCTCTCACAGGGAGCCCCAGGTCACTAACAATTGGGACTCTGGACTCCCGTTTCCCAGTCATCTGATTGTGGTGATAGCCTCTGGCGATCACAGTGATCAGTCACTGTGCAACTCACCAATGTGTTTTCTTTTCTCTCCAAGATACATTGGGGTTGATTTACTAAAACTGGAAATTGCAAAATCTGGTGTAGCTTTGCATGATAGCAAATCAGCTGCTAACTTCAAAGTAACTGAAAGCTTATTGGTTTGTATGCAGAAAAGAAAGATATAAACAAAAAAAAGTGTTTAAAAAATTGAGAAAAATAGCTAAATCAAGGTTTAATCTAGGTCAGTGTCAGGGTTAGTGTTAGGTTCAAAGTCAGGGCCAATGGTTGAGGTCAAAGATCAAGGTCAACATATTTTAGGTAGGATTTTTTAAAAATGCACTTTTAAAATTCATATCAGTGTCAGTTATTGTCAGTGTAAGTGTGTTTTAGGCAGGATAAAAACAAGTAGAATACGTACTATAATTTCTGGGCCCTACTACGGGTACAAACAACAAATAACATGGGGATCTCTGCAATCATCAGAAGCAGGAGAATTTATTTTAGGTTCTTCTTTGGTAGTAGATTTTGGTAGTAGCAAGAAATATACAGATACACTTAAAAATGATTTTTTTTTTTTTACTATTTTGGGCAATTTTGATGATAAAAAGAAAATCATGAGATATCTATTACCATTTACCACCAAATGAAAGTCAAATTTGTCCTGAAAAAACAAACAAACAATGATATGTACAGTGTTACTAACACATGCCAAAGTTGCCAAATTGGGTCTGGACATTAGGGTTTGTTTTAACCTTCAGACATGAAGGAGTTAAGTTACCAACATGTTAACCATGTAGTATAAATGCAGGTTTCAGGTTCTAAATAGTCTCATACTTACAACACATGAGATACTAAGTGGTCGTTGCCACTTAACCCTTAGCTATAGCAAACTCTTACTAATAAAATGTGATAGTTATTTAGTTAGCTTATATTCCAATACATGTTCAAGGTGGCCAACTGCACCAGAGTCATCCAACTCTGGTCAGTCCCTACTTTATCTTACAGACTTGCCAACCTATAGCTACAGTTTTTTTCACTTTTCTTTGTTTGTTTCAATAAGATGTTATTGGAGTACAGTGGAATGTACAAAGAGCAACTGCCAGAGGCAGCAGGTAAGTGTAAAATATAAGAATAACAGTAACACAAATCGAATAAGAGAAAAGCAGAAGCAGGAACTGTAGTACTCTAGGAAATGATTCAGGAAGTCAATAATATAATGGTACAAACAAACTAGAGAAGTCAATTGTCTATCCAGTCAGACCAGGGATTCCACATAGTTTCAAAAGCAAGAAACATTTCATTCCCAAAAGCTAGCATCCTTTCATGCAAGTAATACGATTTAATTAAGATAATCATTTCAGACTGATTAGGTGCCATTTGTTGCTTCCAATGTCTAGTTATGACAATTCTTGCTACTGGTAAAAAATGTGCAGCAACCATATGGATGTTAATCAAAACATCAGAAATCCTAATGATGGTATGGAGGATATTAGAATTCTAATTACCTCAGATATAATTTGGAAAATGTTCTGACAAAAACTACTCAAACTTTTACAGGACTGTAGAATAAGCATTAGATTCCCATTCTGGCCACAACCCCACCATCATAGAGAAAAATAAGAGGGAGAGAACTGGACCACATGATAGAGAGTATGCTACCATTATAATGCAATCTTTTGTACAAAATCCCAATGATTAACACAGCGTATTGTACAGTAAATAGATTTAAGAGCTGTAAGCCACTGAGAGTAGAGATGAGCGAATCGAACTTGGCGAAGTGGAATTAGTTTCGAATATTAGGAAAAATTCGATTCGCACCGAATCCGAAAATTAGCAAACTTCGGATGCACGAATCAAATTTTTCCCGATCGGCCGATTTTCATCCCTTCTACAGCCGGCAAAAAGTGTCCCTGCAGAGAGCTCCGCTATTTCTGACAGTTCTCTGACAGTTCCTTCACATTTACAGCGGTTGAAACATTGTATCTATTTGTTTCCATTTAGGATACAGATGTTTTTATTTGGAAACAAATAGATACAATGTTTCAACCGCTGTAAATGTGAAGGAACTGTCAGAGAACTGTCAGAAATAGCGGAGCTCTCTGCAGATACACTTTTTGCTGTACTGGAATTCTTCTTCTTTTCATTCTTCTTCTTCTTCTTCTTTTCATTCTTCTTCTTCTTCTTTTCATTCTTCTTCTTTTCATTCTTCTTCTTTTCATTCTTCTTCTTTTCATTCTTCTTTTCATTCTTCTTTTCATTCTTCTTCTTCTTCTTCTTTTCATTCTTCTTCTTCTTCTTTTCATTCTTCTTCTTCTTCTTCTTCTTCTTCTTTTCATTCTTCTTTTCATTCTTCTTCTTCTTCTTCTTTTCATTCTTCTTTTCATTCTTCTTCTTCTTTTCATTCTTCTTCTTCTTTTCATTCTTCTTCTTCTTCTTCTTTTCATTCTTCTTTTCATTCTTCTTTTCATTCTTCTTCTTCTTCTTTTCATTCTTCTTTTCATTCTTCTTCTTCTTTTCATTCTTTTTCTTCTTCTTTTCATTCTTTTTCTTCTTCTTTTCATTCTTCTTCTTCTTCTTTTCATTCTTCTTCTTCTTCTTCTTTTCATTCTTCTTTTCATTCTTCTTCTTCTTTTCATTCTTCTTCTTCTTCTTTTCATTCTTCTTCTTCTTCTTCTTTTCATTCTTCTTCTTCTTCTTCTTTTCATTCTTCTTCTTCTTCTTCGTCGTGTCCCGTGACTGCCCAAATGAGTGAAGTGTGCGGTGATTCTAAGATCGACGGCACTCATCTGCATGTCATACTGACTGACAGTATTATTTCTCTTCCCCAGCAGACTCCAAGGGCATTTAAATTAAAGGTACAGTGTTCTGCACTAATATAAAGGCTCTCTGAAGCCTAGAAACCCTTTTAATAAGTTAAATTCGCAGCGAATAAATTCGCATCGAATCGAATTTATTCCGCAAATTCGGCGAATCAGCCGAATCGAATTTTTGAATAATTCGCTCATCTCTAACTGAGAGGTAGTTAAGGTAGAGACAAGCTCAGTCTCCCATTTTAGAAAAGATTGTGTTTGAATAAATAGTAACTTATTCTGGAATAGATTGTAGAATAGAGAGATGCCCTTACGCATAGGTGAGGGAGACATAGAATTGCAACACTTTGTCCTCCTTGGAAGGAGGGAATGTGGTAAAAAAATGTACAATCTTTAAATAGGTAGAATTTTCATTTATTTGCAGACCATATTCCTATATTAAGTTCTCTATGCTTTTGGGTAAGAGGTCACAAAGTATATAATGAAGAACAGTAATACCCTTACGTAACCAGGACTTGATAACATACTGCATAAAACAACTATAACAGAATAGAGTACATACAAAACATGTACTGTGTAAACCCCGTTAATACTTTGTAAAGGCCAGTGCAAAGTGAGTTTCCTCTTATTTACACCTTCTTTCTTATATTTTTTTTTTGCAGTTGAATAATGCCTGTCCTTGCTTCTGGGAAAACTGCAGCTTATATCTCAGGTAGCTGCTAATTGTATAGTGAGATTTTCTTTATTTAGTAATAGTTCTCCTGATAATTATAGATTACTGCTGAATGAAAAATGTCTCTAAACACTGAACTGTAAACTTTCTTTGCACTACTCTAGGAAAGGTGTACAATATATATTTGTTAAAAGTAATGCTAATGTGATTTTCTAACTGTGCTGTGTGTAATTATCTGTGATTCTTTATATTAAAGCACTGTCACTGAGCAAAATTACCTAATAAAAGGCCACAGCAAAATTTAAAATCTCCCTAGGTTTATAGACTAATATTTATACTATCATAAGCTTGATGAGTATGCAGTGTGCCATGGCAAAAAAAAGAAAAACTTCCATGTGTGGAAATGAAGCAGAGAACCTGCTATATAAATGGGAAAAAGACTTCACTGGGAAGAAAAAAAATGGAGACTACCCTAGAGAGCCTGCCATGTGGACGAAGGCTTCACTGGGAAGAAAGACTGCTTTTGAAAGCCTGCTATGTAGAGGAAGAGAAACTGTCCTGGAGACACTATGAAAGACTGCTCTTGAGAGAAAAAGGGACAGGCTGCCGTGGAAAAAAAGAATGTCATTAATAGACTGTGAGAGACTTCTCTGGGGAGACTGAATGGCTGCTTTGGTTAGAGATAAATATAATGTCCTAAAGAAACTGAAAAACTATCTAAGGAAGAAAGAGAAAGGTGTTGCCTTAGAGTGTAAGGGAGGGATCTGGAGGGTGTCCTTAAGCTTACATAAACTAGTGAAATTTCTATTTTATTTCATAAGAACATTGGTTTAGTTTTCTAGTCATTAGTGGGGTAAAATTGATGTTCGTTTTTGACCATAGTGATGAGAACAGTTTATGTAGTTTACAATAATTCTAAAATGAGATGTAAAAACAAGCAACATTTTGAAGTACTTTCTAATGACATTCGTAAAGTTTCTGAATGTATTAAAAATGTTCACATTAATGTATATATGAAAATCTACTAATGTATGGCCAGCTTTACTCTATGGTTATCTTTACTTCTGGAAAGACAGAAAAAATCAGTTGAGCAAAAACGTCATGGAGGATCCTCTTTTTTTATTTTTTGCAACAGTTTCCCTGTATAATTCTTAACCACTCAGTTTCTCATTGTCAGTGAAGCTGCAAACAATTTATCAAAGTTCACTTGTCAGAATTGTCTAACCCCTTATAATTGAACCTCGCCAAGGGGATATAAAGTACTTTAGTGAGAAAGCTACACAATAAGAAATGGTCCATTTACAGCTAGGTCTAAAAAGTAGGATAGGCAGGAATTTATTAAAACATGTCAAGGCCTCCTACAGACAATTGTTGTTTACTTGCAAATGTTTTCTTAAAAACCTACTGGCCTCTGCTATGAATTGGCCATTTCTAAATGGTGACGTTGCACTGTAGTCAGAAAATGATTAAAAAGTCTGTGGTGAGTGCCAAAGACAGCGTGTGTTGGATTACGCCATGTGGCAGCACTTCTTTTGAATATACTTTGAAACCAAAGGTTGTGTTCCCACATTCCCCAGTAATGGAATTGCACCCTACAATAAATTGGTGCCAAAGATTAATAAATATAAAGAAAGGTCAAATTCAGAGTAATAAGTGGGGTGGCATATGTAAAAAGCCAGTGCTGTCCCCAAAGTGTTCAAAGGTCAACCAAAAAGTTAACCAAAGCATTTTTACTTATGTGTTACTGAGCATCACACTACTTCCTGTACCGTGAGATGCATCAAAAAGTTACGGGGGATCTCCTCATTGTGAACACATACAGTAACATAAACTTAACAGAGGTTCCAATCCTTTATCATTCTAATTATATAAGAACACATTATTGTGGCCTGTGTCCCTGATGGAAATATTCCCTTCACTTTGTCTTATTGAACATGTAAACATGTAACTTTCTGTCCCTGTGACATAAAAAAATTAAGGAAAATCCTCCCGCCTGGGGCACAGACAGCAATGACACCATGACACACAACAATTTATCCAGAATTATTTAGAAAAACATTTTGGCTAGAGTTCCATTTTCATTTACTTTTGCTGGGCAAAGGAAAACACTTTTCTGAGATTGCATTAGAATTGAATATGCCTGTGTTTCCTAATCATGAAGCAATTAGAAGAGAGGTATTCAACCTTTTCAGCCACACTAAATATGATAAATAGCACTTAAATGCCTTTGTTGATATCAATATTCAGCATCTTAACAACATGACATAAAATTATGCAACATCTGTTTTCCATATGCATATGAAGAGAACATAATCAAGCATCCATGCAGAGAAGAAGGTTCTAAGAACTTGATGAGAGGTCGCTGGGAATCATATCAAAAGTATTCCCGATATACTTAAAAGTTGAACTGAAGGCAAAACGTTTTCTTTATTGTGGACAGCGTAAGGGAGGTTTATAACTCAGATTGGGCTTTCTTTTTGCCATCTGTGTCCCTTTAGAGAGATTTCCCTTCACTTCTTGTCCCACAGCCACAACATGAAGTAAGAGGAAATCCCTTTAAAGTGAGGGAAATCATTGAAAGTGTCCCCACTGGAGGATTTCCTTTCTATTTCTTCTCTGGGGACCACTCAAAACTTGGGATTTTTTTTTCACTTACACGTTCAGTGATAATGGTCACCAGGACAGAATTTCCATAACAGAGACACAGTAGAGAAAGGAATAATACCGGACAGGTGTTCTAATCCCTCTCTATTCTAGGAATCCAGGAATTTTATACTACAGGTAGGCCGAGCCTGATGGAGAACTGAAAGACAAGTCCCGCATCAGGTGGGGGTGGAGCCTAAACATGGCGGCGTCAGAGAGCACGATGTGAGTGCTCTCCGATAATCTCAGACCTGACCATCCCGAGACCCTCACGGAGTGAAGCCCCACCGGATTGTTGAGGGCCCTGGGAGAGAGAGGCAGGTGTGGAGACGGGAGAGCGGAGCTTGCACGGACCTCCGGGAGGTGAACTTGCTGGGGAGATCCCAGGACAGCTGCCGGGTTGCCGGGGAAACGAGGTTAGGCGGTGTGAGCACGCTGCTCGCCTCAAAGGATGACTGGGTAGTAGAGACGCCGGCCGGTTTCCCTCACAGAGAGACAGTGACAGGTCAGCTCCCCTGGCACCAAATGAATGGGAACCTGTGCGGATAGAGGAGGAGAGATGCTGCAGGAGTAAGGGGCCAGCTACGGAGGACCCTTGAGGGAAAGAGGATGCTGGCTGACGCCCTGATGTGACAGGGTGCTGCTGCCTGTACCCCCTGGCCGGCTGTTTGATCCTGGGTCAGAGGGACCCATAAATATCAGAAGAGCTACTCTCCTTCCCTGAGTCGACTTCTAAGGACCAAGAAAGGAAAGTGAAAGGAGGAGGAAAGAAAGAAATATAGTATCGGAAACCCTGAGGAATCCCCCCCCAGGACTGAGCAGCAGTGAAGACCCCCCACACAAGTATGGAGTCACCGTCCTGAGAAAGGAGGGGTGAGTGAAAAATGTTGTGAGCTTATTGTGTGGTGAACCCCTGAGTGTCATAGGCTACTAGGGGGTGAAGGAGGGGGAGGATTCCCAGGGGCTAGAAGATAAGAAGAGAGGAGGCCCAGGTGTCCTAGGAGAGTAAAGGATATAGGAAAAATTGCAAGTCTACCAAGATATTTAGAGGACATGAAGAATAAAGGTCCCAAGGGAGCAGGGCCCAAAGGGTCCCAAACAGGAACAATAAAGAAATATACATCATATGGAAATACTACGCCAGAAAGGGCCCAAGGTGCAAAGGGGGAAATGGACACTAGTTCAGGAAGTAGTCCTAGATTATCAATGGGCTTGAATAGCAGCAGTAGCCAACAAATAGTGAATGGCCTGGGAAGGAAAGGATCTGAAGGTGAACTACAGGTACCAAATAAGAAGGAGATGACTGAAATGTTTCAAAATCTGGAAAAAACGATAAAACATGAAATGACAGCTATTCGAAACGATTTAGGACATCTGCTAGCAAGAATGGAAGAAACGGAGGAGAAAGTTAAAACCCAGGCCCTAGAACATAGATAATCTAAGGAAAAAAATAAGCCAATTAGAAAACAACCAGAAAAAAATGATCTATAGGATGGAAGTTCAAGAAAATAAAGAAAGAAGGTGTAATCTTAGAATACGAGGAATACCAGAGACTGCTAAAGGGGAAATATTATACGAACTAGTCAAAAAAATCCTAAACTCCATAAGAGATAGACCTGAAACAGACGGGATCAAGTTAGACGGAGTATTTAGAATAGGAAAGTTCAATCAGGCTACTGAGAAGGAAAGACCGAGGGACATAATTGTCCAGTTCCAAAAATTTGGGGCTAAAGAGGAGATTTGGAAGAAGACCAAGGGAAGATCATTAATTAAGTTTGGAGACTTGATTATCCAAATTTATGCGGACTTAACAGTAGAGACCCTAAGGAGAAGGAGATCCCTGAAACCCCTGTTGGAGCAAATGAGAAAACAGAATGTGCAGTATAGACGGGGTTCCTCAGCATTTCTAATTGGCTGGAAAAATGGGGTTACAGCGTATTTGCGATTTCCGGAAGATTTAAGAGACTTTTGTGATAGACTGGACTTGCATAGAATGGAGATAGCTGGGTGGGAAGAAGAAAAAGAAGACAAAGGAAATTTAACTAATGCAAGAAAAGAGGACTGGCAGCACGTCGGGGGGAGGGGGGAGGGAGAATTAAGTAGAGAATGAGTTTTTTTTTTTTTGCTCTCTTCTCTCTTACTTCACTCTCCCGCCACTGGTCTTCCTCCTCCGGAGGTCGAGATCCGCTTAGAGGATACGGTTAAGGGTGGGAGGTAAAGAGTAATGACTCTCGCTGAGTCTAGACTATAGAGAGAGGGAATCGGGCGGGTCGGAGATGAGGTGAGCCGTACATAGGTGGAGCTTATGCCCTAAATTTTAATCAATGGTGGAAATGGATCCACAAATGATTTGTAGGCAGTTTATGCGCCTAAAAATGGGTAGGGGAAAAAAAAGAGAGGGCGGGAGGGCCGGTAGGAGGGGGGAAGGAGGGGGGGTGGGGCTAATATTCTGCAAGTCATCTGGGCCTAATAGGAGGAGACGAATTAGAAGAGAGATAAACAAAATCAAGAAGGATGGAAGAAATACAGTTTATAACATATAATGTGAATGGGTTAAATTGCCCTGGGAAAAGATTCAAGTTGTTTAAAGAGCTACATCATAGGGCAACGTCAGTGGTATTTTTGCAGGAGACACATTTTGAGATAGAATCTAATGTGAAACTAAAATCCAAATATTACCCTACATGGTATTATGCTGACTCTCCAATTAAAAGAGCAAAGGGGGTGGCAATAGGATTGGCAAAAAATATGAGGTTTGAGTTGGAAGATAGAAGGACTGACCCGGAAGGGAGATTCCTGTTTTTGAAAGGTAAACTACAGGGAATTGAATGCACACTAGCCAATATATATTGCCCCAACAAGAAACCTGAGATCTTTCTGAAGGGTCTGCTAAAAAAATTTATAGATTTTAAAAAAGGGCGTTTGATAATAGCAGGAGATTTAAACCTCTGTATGGACCTACAGATAGATGCAACCTCCCTTGTGCAGAGAGAAGGGGGTAGGTCCCTGAGAGCTTTGAGGAAGGTGATTAGAGATGAGCGAATCGAACCAGGCGAACCGGAATTCGAGTCGAATTTCAGGAAATATTCGATTCGCGTCGAATCTGAAATTTTGCCTACTTCGGGTGCGCGAATCGAATATTTCCCGATCAGCCGGCAAAAGTGTCCCTGCAGTGAGCTCCGCTATTTCTGACAGTTCTCTGACAGAAGGAACACATGTTTAGCGGTTGAAACATTGTATCTATTAGTTTCCATTTAGGATACAGATGTTTCAACCGCTGTACATGTGAAGAAGCTGTCAGAGAACTGTCAGAAATAGAGGAACTCTGCACATACACTTTTTGCCGGCTTGGAATTATTCTTATTTTCATCCTACTTCTTCTTCATCCTCATCCTCTTCTTCTGAGGATGAGGATGAATAAGAAGAAGAAGAAGTAGGATGAAAATAAGAATAATTCCAAGCCGGCAAAAAGTGTATGTGCAGAGTTCCTCTATTCTGCAGATACACTTAGAGGAGCTCTGCAGATACACTTAGAGGAGCTCTGCACATACACTTTTTGCCGGCTTGGAATTAATCTTATTTTCATCCTACTTCTTCTTCTTCTTCATCCTCATCCTCAGAAGAAGAAGAAGAGGATGAGGATGAAGAAGAAGAAGAAGAAGTAGGATGAAAAAAAGAATAATTCCAAGCCGGCAAAAAGTGTATGTGCAGAGTTCCTCTATTCTGCAGATACACTTAGAGGAGCTCTGCAGATACACTTAGAGGAGCTCTGCACATACACTTTTTGCCGGCTTGGAATTAATCTTATTTTCATCCTACTTCTTCTTCTTCTTCTTCATCCTCATCCTCAGAAGAAGAAGAAGAGGATGAGGATGAAGAAGAAGAAGAAGAAGAAGAAGTAGGATGAAAATAAGAATAATTCCAAGCCGGCAAAAAGTGTATGTGCAGAGTTCCTCTATTCTGCAGATACACTTAGAGGAGCTCTGCACATACACTTAGAGGAGCTCTGCACATACACTTTTTGCCGGCTTGGAATTAATCTTATTTTCATCCTACTTCTTCTTCTTCTTCTTCATCCTCATCCTCAGAAGAAGAAGAAGAGGATGAGGATGAAGAAGAAGAAGAAGAAGAAGTAGGATGAAAATAAGAATAATTCCAAGCTGGCAAAAAGTGTATGTGCAGAGTTCCTCTATTCTGCAGATACACTTAGAGGAGCTCTGCACATACACTTAGAGGAGCTCTGCACATACACTTTTTGCCGGCTTGGAATTAATCTTATTTTCATCCTACTTCTTCTTCTTCTTCATCCTCAGAAGAAGAAGAAGAGGATGAGGATGAAGAAGAAGAAGAAGAAGAAGAAGTAGGATGAAAATAAGAATAATTCCAAGCCGGCAAAAAGTGTATGTGCAGAGTTCCTCTATTCTGCAGATACACTTAGAGGAGCTCTGCACATACACTTAGAGGAGCTCTGCACATACACTTTTTGCCGGCTTGGAATTAATCTTATTTTCATCCTACTTCTTCTTCTTCATCCTCATCCTCATCCTCAGAAGACGAAGAAGAGGATGAGGATGAAGAAGAAGAAGAAGAAGAAGTAGGATGAAAATAAGAATAATTCCAAGCCGGCAAAAAGTGTATGTGCAGAGTTCCTCTATTCTGCAGATACACTTAGAGGAGCTCTGCACATACACTTAGAGGAGCTCTGCACATACACTTTTTGCCGGCTTGGAATTAATCTTATTTTCATCCTACTTCTTCTTCTTCTTCTTCTTCTTCATCCTCATCCTCAGAAGAAGAAGAGGATGAGGATAAGGATGAAGAAGAAGAAGAAGAAGAAGTAGGATGAAAATAAGAATAATTCCAAGCCGGCAAAAAGTGTATGTGCAGAGCTCCTCTAAGTGTATCTGCAGAGCTCCTCTAAGTGTATCTGCAGAATAGAGGAACTCTGCACATACACTTTTTGCCGGAAACCGCTGTATGGAGGGAATGTCCCAGAACTGTCAGAAATAGACTATTTATGACAGTTCTGGGACATTCCCTCCATACAGCGGTTGAAACCGCTGTATGGAGTGAATGTCCCAGAACTGTCAGAAATAGACTATTTCTGACAGTTCTGGGACATTCCTTCCATACAGCGGTTGAAACATTGTATCTATTTGTTTCCATAAATGGATCCATTTATGGAAACAAATAGATACAATGTTTCAACCGCTGTATGGAAGGAATGTCCCAGAACTGTTAGAAATAGTCTATTTCTGACAGTTCTATGACATTCCCTCCATACAGCGGTTGAAACCGCTGTATGGAGTGAATGTCCCAGAACTGTCAGAAATAGACTATTTCTGACAGTTCTGGGACATTCACTCCATACAGCGGTTTCAACCGCTGTATGGAGGGAATGTCATAGAACTGTCAGAAATAGTCTATTTCCATAAATGCAGAATGTCATTTATGGAAAAAAATAGATACAATGTTTCAACCGCTGTATGGAGTGAATGTTCCATAACTGTCAGAAATAGACTATTTATGACAGTTCTGGTACATTCACTCCATACAGCGGTTGAAACCGCTGTATGGAGGGAATGTCATAGAACTGTCAGAAATAGACTATTTATGACAGTTCTGGGACACTCACTCCATACAGCGGTTGAAACATTGTATCTATTTGTTTCCATAAATGACATTCTGCAGATACACTTAGAGGAGCGCTGCAGATACACTTTTTGCCAGCTTGGAATTAATCTTATTTTCATCCTACTTCTTCTTCTTCTTCATCCTCATCCTCATAAGAAGAAGAAGAAGATGAGGATGAAGAAGAAGAAGAAGAAGAAGTAGGATGAAAATAAGAATAATTCCAAGCCGGCAAAAAGTGTATCTGCAGCGCTCCTCTAAGTGTATCTGCAGAATGTCATTTATGGAAAAAAAATAGATACAATGTTTCAACCGCTGTATGGAGTGAATGTCCCATAACTGTCAGAAATAGTCTATTTATGACAGTTCTGGGACATTCACTCCATACAGCGGTTGAAACCGCTGTATGGAGGGAATGTCATAGAACTGTCAGACAATGTCATAGAACTGTCAGACACTCACTCCATACAGCGGTTGAAACATTGTATCTATTTGTTTCCATTTGTTTTCATCTCCAAGGGCATTTAAATTAAAGGTACAGTGTTCTGCACTAATTTAAATTCTGAAGCCTAGAAACCCTTTTAATAAGTTAAATTCGTAGCGAATTAATTTGCATCGAATCGAATTTCATACTGGAATTCGCCGAATCAGCCGAATCGAATTTTTGAGAAATTCGCTCATCTCTAAAGGTGATCCACGAGTACCAACTGGTGGACACCTGGAGAATAATGCATATGAAGGACAGAGACTATACCTTCTTCTCTAATGCACACGAGATATACTCGAGACTGGATTACATTTTAATAGACCATCAACTCATTGAAATGCTGGTTAAAATAGAAATAGAGACAAGAACTTTTTCGGACCACGCCCCAGTTGTAATGAAAATGGGATGGGGAAAAAGGTGGACGGGAGGTTTAGGATGGAGGTTAAACGAGGCTCTTCTTTTTGATGAGGATATTGTGCAGAGGATCAGTGAAGAGATTAAGGTATATTTCCAGGAGAATGAAACAGAGGAAGTATCGACAGCTACAGTATGGGAAAGTCATAAGGTATATATAAGAGGAATCCTGATTGCGATGGGAGCAAGGAAGAAATAAGAAAGAAGAGAGAGGGTTAGCGGACTCTTAAAGGAAATCCTGGAATTGGAGTGGATACATAAGAAAAAAATAACAACAGAAACAAGACAGAAGTTAAGGGATAAAAAAGACGAATTAGAGAGATTGATGGATGAGGAGAGGAGAAGAGTATATAATAAAGTATTAAGTGAAAGATATAGATGGGGTGATAGACCAGGAACATGCTTAATGAGAGCCCTGAATAAGAAGAAAAACAGGAATTATATAGAAAAGATAAAAAGCCCTAAGGGGGAGATGGTCCACTCAACTAAAGAAATCATTAAAGTATTCACGGAGTATTATAGAAAGTTGTATAACATCAGCCTCCAAGGAACATCAAAAGAAACTAGAGAAGGTATTAATGAAAAAAGGAGGATATATTTAAAAAATGCGGGATTGCCAAAGCTTAGTGAAGCACAACTGAACTCCCTGGAGGCAGAAATCTCTCAGGAAGAAATAGAAGTAGCATTAAGAAGTACAGGGGGAGGGAAAAGCCCAGGCCCGGATGGTTATACTGTTAAGTACTATAAAAAATTTAGTGAAGTACTGTTACCAAAGTTAAAGAAATATATGAATGACTTGGGAGACGGGATGGAGGTGAGGAGGGAATCCCTTCAGGCCCATGTAGTTCTCATCCACAAGGAGGGAAAAGATCCCTCTCAGTGCTCTAGCTACAGACCAATTTCACTATTAAACACAGATACTAAGTTGTACGCAAAGGTCCTAGCAAACAGGCTGAAAGATCTAATGCCCGAATGGATCCATGGAGACCAGGTGGGCTTTGTCCAGGGGAGAGAGGGTAGAGATAATGGCTTGAGAACTCTGATGCTTATCCAGAAAAGTAGAAAAGGGAAAGCCCCGGTGGTGCTCTTGTCAATTGATGCCGAAAAGGCGTTTGATAGAGTGGACTGGGGCTTTATGATAGACAACTTGGAAGGGTTGGGGATTGGAGAGAGAATGCGAGAATGGATAGGTAAACTATATAAGGAGCCCACCGCAATCATCACGGTAAATGGGGAGAGGTCGGAATCCATTGGGATGTCCAATGGAACAAGGAAAGGATGTCCATTGTCCCCCTTGCTGTATGTATTGACACTGGAACCCCTGCTATCAATAATAAGAAATAGTGGAGCGGTAAAGGGAATCCAGATAGAAAATATAGAATATAAAGTAGCGGCCTTTGCGGACGACCTACTGTTTTATGTAGGCAACCCCCGAATAACATTACCAAATATAATGAAGATTCTGAAGGAATATGGGGAACTATCTAATCTAAAAATGAATCCAACAAAAACTGAGATTTTGAACATTAATATACCAAAGAGCGAAAAAGAAAGGCTACAAAAAGAATTCCCCTTTATTTGGAGAGAAAAAGATATAAAATACCTAGGCATAAAACTTGCTACCTCATATAAACAACTGTATAGATTAAACTATATCTCTCTGATAAATGAGATTAAGGACGAACTAAAAAGATTAGAAGGAGGAAATCCATCATGGTTAGGACGTATGAACCTAATTAAAATGGTAATTATACCTAAAATACTCTATAGATTTCAAATGATCCCGATCAAACTCCCAGAGGTGTTTTTTAAGATAATGAGAAAAATGTTAACAAGATATATATGGAGGAATAAAAAACCAAGAGTATCATATGCAACACTAAGTAGGACTAAAGAGAAAGGGGGGCTGGGACTACCTGATGTCAAGAGTTACTACAAAGCAGTAATGTTAGCAAGAATTTATGATTGGACTTTTAATCATAAGGGGAAAAGTTGGGTAAAAATAGAGAATGATCTGAGTGGAATTAATTTGAGCAAGATGATATGGGTTCCAGCACATTATAGAAGAGCCAAAGAGGGCACAAGCACCTACACTTTAATTGTCTTAAGGTTATGGGACAACTTACATAAACACATGAAATGGGAATTCAACTCTATATTAATGCTTCTTGCAAACACGGAATTCTTCCCTCCAGGAAAAGATGAGATATCAGGGAGATGGATTAAAAAGGAAGATATCCAATTGAGGGACGTATTGGTAGAGGGGGAATTGAGAACATTTAAAGAATTAAAAGAGATGGGAGGAGATATGTTTACTAAAATAGATGAGTGGAAATATCATCAATTAAAATGTTTTATAGGAACTCTCCCAAAACCCTTGAGATTAAAAAAGGAATGGAACATGTTTGAAAGGCTATTAGAAACACGTAGAGATGGGAAACACGGAGTTACAAAAATGTATAGAATACTCACAGAACTAGACACAGACACAAAGTTAATTTTTATAACAAATTGGGAAAGAGATATGGAGGTGGTGATAGATGAAGATCAACAGAATAAGATATTTAGACTAGTTCACGAGAATGTTAGCATGAGAGACGTTGAGATTAACTATAAATGTTTGACACGATGGCATATTACACCGAGCACTGAGCACAGGATGAGGGGGGAGAGTTCAAATATGTGTTGGAGAGGATGCGGGGAAGAGGGCACGGTGTTTCACATATGGTGGCAATGTCCAAAAATTCAGGTTTACTGGAAGACAATAGTCAAATTAATAGAAAAAATAACTGGAAATGACATAGGATTAGACCCAACCATTTGTCTCCTACATAGTGTTGAGACAACAGTAAATAAATATAAGGAATCAGGTGTATGGTACTACTTGAGTGCTGCAAAAGGGTTGATCCCCAAGTATTGGCGGAAGGTAGAGATACCAACGGAGGAGGATTGGATCAATAGGGTAAACCAGATTAGCAGAATGGAAAAATCTTATCATATTCAGGAAGATAGGATGAAAATATACTACTCACAATGGGAAAAATGGGAAAAATTGGGATTGAAAGAGAAATATAGAAAACTCTAATCTAGGAAGTTATTCAAAGTTACTGGGCCTAGAGAGATTGGAGATCTTGCAGAGGGGAGGGGGGGGGGAGGGGGGAAATGGTGGGTTGGGAGGGAAGGGAATAGACAAGAGGTAAATAGAAGGGACAGAGTAGAAATGTATGGATATTTATATGTATTGTGTCTCTTCTTATGGATTTTTGTAATAATATGAAAAATTAATAAATATTTAAATTAAAAAAAAAAAAAAAAAAGTCCCGCATCAGGTCCACTCCACTTTAGATTGACACCGCACAAGAGTGGGAAGATCCATAGGCACTATTTAGTCTAAAAGTGGCTTTTGAATCCACCCACTCTGTTCACTGTCACTGAGGGGGTCAAAAGTGAGGGGAACCTGATGGAGAACTAGCACTGGCACACCTCTGTACACTAGATCAGATTTGGTCTTAATTACTGCCAGTTTTCTAAATGCAGAAATGTGGTAATTCCTTAAAAATATGTAGCTGCCATAGAATAGATTCTTAAAGTGGTAGTAGTAATAATTACTTGATAATGTTACTGTCACTGGCAAAAATGCTTAAATTATAATGCTGAATTAGGCGCAGGTAGTTCTTAAGGTTACTACCACCAGAAACCTGTTGTTGTTAGCCGTGTGTGTTGTGCTGGTATTGCGTCATAATAAAACTAAATGTAGGTTTCTGGTGCAAATCAGTATATGTTCACTAATACAGCTGAAGAAAAAAAAAGTTGTTTTTTAATTTGAGCAATTATTTCATGAGCTATTCCTGATTTTCCTCTAACTTGCTGCATTGTTATAGCCAACCGCCTTTACTATTTTACAATACAGTTAATTTAGAAAAAACAGTTCTGAAGGCTCTGTTGAGCATTGTTGCTAATAGAATTTGATTCCCACTGACTTTAAAAGCCAAGTGACAGACTTTTTCTGAGCTTTTCCTGACCTTTGTGGAACAGAGACTCAGTAGGGGCTTCATCAGTTTTTCTAACCCGTCAATGAATTGTACACTGCAAAAGTCAGTGGGAGTGCAGGTTTTGATGTATGTACTTATATAACAACACCTTCAGACAGAAAATGTTATAAAATATCCACAGGTCTAAAAGGTTGTTCTCTGTGTGGCTCCTGTCTGAATCTGTCATAGAATGTTTTCTGGCTGTGGGGCTTTTAGTGAATTACTGTAAAAATGAAACCTCCTTATTGTAAATAAAAAGTAATTACTAAAGAATGAACTGTAATATTCTTTTAACTACAGCATGAAACATTCTTAAATAAAAATTACTCATGCAATGTTCTACAATAGGTTTTTTCAATATATTTAGATACTACTACGACTTATGTTGATAATGGGTGAAGAGAGAATGGGGTTGATTTACTAAAGGAGTAGAACATGTTCACTTTGAAAAGAGAATGTTCTAAGGAAATGCTCACTAACCTCAGGGAATGTGGTGAAAACTCACTTCACCAAGAATACCTCATGGTAAATCAAAAACAGTATTTTTGCTTGTCAGGGCCTTGCCCTGACCATGCTAGTACTATGCCTGCCCTGACATTTGCTGTGCTCATGGCCAAAGCATTACTTCATGCTCTGGTTTTGACACAGCAGTCTGCTTACCCTTGGCAACTCTTCTTGACTACATTTATATCTCGGCCTGTGGCATCAAGTCTTCCCACCTGTATTTGACCTCAGCATGTTTGATTCTCCATTGTTCCTAACATACTCTTCTCTTTAAGACCAAATAATCTGGCACTTAAAGTATATAGCCACCCTTGCAGCCAAATTGGGATAGCACCTATTTATATTTGTAATTCACGCAGCATAATTTACCAAACTATTTTAAATTGCTGCTTACCTTTTCTGAAGACTCAAAAAGTGAAAAAAATCTTACTCAGATTTCCCTATGTAATATATAAGAGGAAGCTGGAGGAGGTGCATTTACCATAATTAACCTTGTCTATACTGTGCTGGCATATCTTCATTATCAGTTGTAACAGACAAACTAGGTACACTATCTGTCCTACTAAAGGGTTAAAATATCAAGGCTTGGGCTGTGCTTTGTATATGTTCCTGCTCCAATGAAAGAGCTAGAAAGGGAAGAAATGGTTTCTAAATTATTTTAGGCATGCTGTTTAAACAGGAACATATATGAAACATATGATGTGGGTTTCTGAAATTAGGTGTTAAGGTTAAAATGTACTAAGTTCTTAAATGTCTTTGAACTGTACAGATCTAGTCTTAACAAAAGGTCCAACAATTAAACACTGGATTTGCATTGATTTTGGTCAATCTCCAGGGCAATTTTAATTGTTTCATCATTTGCAACAGGGAATCAAAATTTCTAAGTGGATGGAACTCTATTGTAGATCACATAAATTCCAAAGTTTCTGTTTTTAATTTATGGTTTTCGATGGTTTCTATTTTAATTTTAACACATCTTGTATGTATTTTTTGCAATTTCTCGTACATCAAGTTGGCTTCCTTCTTTTTCCTGAGGGCATTGATGCTGTGCTATTGGTTTTATGCTCCCATTTTAGCAAGTATAGTTATATTTATTTTATATTTGTCTTTCACAAAGCATACAAAAAGGACAGTGGTATCACTTATTGACCTCTAACAAACAGTAAGAGTAATAACAATAAGGCCAAGGTATCAAATACAAAACCTCACAGTGAGGTTACAACTGCTTAAACAGACAGAAAAGGCTATTGTTAATAAAACAAAGATGCGTTCTGAATAATATATAAAAGTAAAGATGTAAATTAAGTGAACACATTGCATGAAGGCCAATATACTTCTTCTAGAGAATCCAACCATGTATCAAGGGACCAAAAGGTATACGGGTGCTCAGAATCTCTCATTGAAGTGCTGGAGTTTCCAGAAACAGATACCAATATAAAACATTTAACCAAAGGTGGTCAAGAGGAAAGAGAAAGGGGTGAAATGAAGAGAAGGAGAGAAGACTGCAATAAGGTGTATCTTTGAGGACGTCCTATCCTCCCAGATGCTCTTGAACAGTTTAACCTTATCAACCAAGACACTGACAATTTTTTCTTGGAGCATAATTAATGTGATTCTCTATTTTGTGGCCCTGAGCGAGACAGAAGGTAGTTTTCATGAGCAGGCAATAGTCAATTTTGCTCCCAGGAGAATAAAAAAAGATTAAAATCTGTTTGCTTTTGGGGACGTGAACCATTGAGTAGAGAAAAATGTGGGTTCTGAGGTGCAACACGGCTTGTAACTTTACAAATTAGGAAAGAATTTCAAGCTTATGTCTATTAAGGAAACATTTTATATACCTCCAGAAGAGCAAAGGAAACACATTTGCCATTCGACTAAGTCCCATTCCTCTGACAACTCTCTTTTCCCATTGCAACATGTAGGGAAGCTTAAGTGTGTTCTTGGCAAGTGACTTGTAAATGATAAAAATCCCCTCTCTATTCTGAGAGCACAATTTTTCATAAGGCAAGATTTGTGAGGTAATTGGTTTATCTATCCAAATCGAGTGCAAGAAGTGAGAGATTTGAAGAAAGCTGAACTTCTCCTGTAGAGGCATTTCAAGAGAGACCAGACAAAAACCCAGAGATAGAGGGCCAAAGGAGTTAAATAAATGGTCAATTCTGTACACTCTCTTGTCTAACCACCATTAGACGGCTTTAATATTTACAGTAGTACAGGGGGAAAAAGGTGGTTATGGAATAGTTGAGCCAAGGGGTAGAGAAAAGAGACTAGAGAGGGATTTATCCAGAGGGAATCCCAGATGGACATGGAATGAGATAATGTGGGGACTAAAATTGAAAATCTGCTCTTAGATGGGCACCAGAGCAGAAAATGTACGGTGTGGTGAGGGACTGCAGTCTTTCACTGTTAACCCAGTCAGGTTTAGGACATTGGGAGTATACTATGGATAGCTGGGCCAGTTGTGCAGATTGATAATACCACAAGAGGTTAGGGAGTCCAACACCTCATTGGGACCTAGGCTGGAGGAGGACTTTTTTGGACAGGCGGTGTCCCCCCAAATGTAATGGATCATTTTGGCTTGGAATTTTACAAAGTGTGTTTTAACTGCAGAGATGGGTAGAAAGCGGGAGAGATATAGTAAACAAGGTAACAGTGTAATTTTTATCGTGTCAATCCTACCGAGCCAGGAAAGCTCATACTTAGACCATAGGTGGAGATCAGCCTCATTTGTTTTGAATATATGTGGGTAATTAACTCTATATAGTTGATCGACATTAGGGACTAGACAGACACCCAAATATGGAATGGTTGAATCACTCCAGGTGAATGGGAAGTGAGCTTTTAGGTACTCAACCTGCTCTTTGAAAGTAGAGACATTCATAGCCAAGGATTTGGACATGTTGACTAGCAGACCAGACACCTTACCAAAGTCCTGTATGAGCTAAGACACCACTGGTGTTGAGGTCAAGGATGACGTTAAGAAGAGGAGGAGATCGTGAGTGAACAGCGTACATTTGTGGGTTTTTGGTCCACACTGGACCCCATGTATATCTGGGTGCTGTCTAATTGCAATTGCGAGGGTTTCTTTCACAATTGCAAAAATAAAAAGGGGATAAATGGACATCCTTGCCCTGTGACCCTGGCCCCTGGTTATAGGTTTAGAATAAAAGCCTTGCATGTTTATCTGAGCAGTGGGGCAGGAGTAAAGGGCCCTCAGGGTTCTTGTAAAATGAGGACTGAAGCCTCGGCATTCCAGAAGTGAAAATAAGTAGGGCCAGGAAACTGAATCAAAGGCTTTTTGAAGATCTATTGATAAAAGGAAACCCTTCTTGGAGGAGCCACCACCCCGGCCTGACCTAAGTAAGGAAATTATGTCTATTGCTCCACAAATTTCATCAGGGCCTTGATGACCCGGTATAAAACCCACTTGATCATCATGGGTAGAAGAGTTAATATAAGAAGTTAGATGATTAGCCATGATTTTAGTCATAATTTTGAGATCATTGTTTATTAAAAAGATGGGCCTGAAGTTGTTAACATCACTCAGGTCTTTCCTGGGTTTGTGGATAACAGTAATGAAAGCCAAATTCAGCGCTGCCTGCCGTGGGTTTCCATCCTAGAGAGAGTTAAAGTAGTAGATTAAGGTGGTGCCAAAGGTTTTATAATAGATAACCAAGAGGCCATCAGGACCCGGGGCCCATCCCTTTTTCAAATGTTTGATGACATCTAGGATCCTCTGTAAAAGGGCATTCAAGACTGTTATGATGGCTGATCGTTAATTTGGGGAGGGGTATATCATCCAAGAGTAGTTAATGAAGGGTTGAATTTTGAGCCTTCTAAAAACTTGAATAGAAATCATGAAAAGATTCCGTGATGCGATGTGGGTTTTGTGTAAGGCTTCCCATGGAGGTGCGTGTTTAGGTAAAGAAAATGAGTGGGTTTTGGGTGTCAATATCGCTGCCAACATCAATCCTATCTTGTCACGTTGATAGTAAAAATGTGCCCCAGACCAGTGAAGTACCTTTTCCACCTCTGCAACAGAGAATGATCAGACCATACTGTGTCTGTGATAAAGGTTTTGGAGGTCAAAGGGATCTTGGGTGTTTGGATAAGAATAAGTTCAATCCTAGTAAAGGTCTTATGTGGACAGGAAAATGAGTATAGTCCCTAGAGATGGGGGTGTAAATTTGCGGCAAATATCTATTAGACTCTGGGAGTGCAGTAGCATGACTTTGTTTAGGCGGCCTCTTTAAGTGTGGAGCATACAACTGCAATATATTAAGTCTTTGACCCAAAAGGGATATTGGAGTCTCTGCCATAGTCCCCTCAGCATGAGGGGCAAGATCTCACAATATCGAGGTAAAGAATCGAGCTTGACCCTGGTTTGGGGCATAGTAGGAGATAGAAGTGGATAATGTGCCTTTAAGTAGTAGATAGCGGCCCACCGGCACTTCATTTCTAGTGTGGGGTGAAGGAAACAATCTTGGGAGAATAGAATAGCTACTCCTCTAGTCTTATTCTCTGCAATGGCAAGATAAAAGGTAAGAAATTTAGTGTGGATAAATGATGGGTTATAACTTCTGGGAAAGTGTTTCCTGTAGGAGGAGGACATCAATTTTCTTGAGAGTGGTAGTGTTGAAAGGTGTTATGCTGCTTCAGGGGTGAGTGGGGTGAGTTCAAGCCTGAGTGTTATGGGTTACAGTTCCTAAAGTGGGGGCTGTGGGCTACTGGTAACCATGGTGTGGAGAATAGGGGGACACTATGGATACATAGTCACTTACCGAGCTAACTCCAAAGCTACAAACAGGAAAATTCTAACTTCTGGGTCCTGGGCCTGGGTCCCAGTAGGAGGCAAT